>NC_058518.1:322799580-323424580 GCF_904849725.1 Hordeum vulgare subsp. vulgare | reverse complement strand
AAATAATACAAGCTTTATATTACAAGCCATGGGCCTCGAGGGCTCGAATACATAAGTTTGAATACATACAAGTGTGCGGAAGCAACAATATGTGAGTACATACGTAAGATAACATGTCTGCCTTAAGAAGACTAGCACACAAATCAACATGGATCGAAAAGGGAAGGCCTCCTACCTAGGAGCCTCCTAACTACTCCTGGTCATCGACGGCCTCCACGTAGTAGTAAGCTCCATCATGGTAGTAGTAGTATTTAGCGGCATTTGTTGACTCATGGGCTTCATCATCTGATTGTGGCACTCGTATCGAAGGGGGAAAAGGGAAGCAAACCAACAATGAGTGCTCATCCAAAGTACTCGCAAGACTTACATTTGAACTATGGTAAGTATGCATCAGCGTCGAAGGAATGGGGCTATATCTTTGGACTGAGTTGCAGAAATGTCAGAAGAGAAGGGAAATAACTAGTCCTATTGAAGACTAGCATCTCCAACTTCTTGCAGCATTAGAAGAGTTCAAATTAGTATAACATATTCAAGCATGTAGTATCAATGCCTAGAGATCCTTCCTCGACTCCCTGTGAGGAAGAGATCCTGCAGCCATCATTTCCTTTTAGTTTCATAAATATCCAATTCTAGTTGTAGTAGATCGGGATACTTTTTGAGCGCCCGTTACCATGGACACGATTATTCGAAATGATATACTTCCCTACAAGGGTGCACCATAGTACCCAACACGCTCGATTAACTCTGAACGGACACACTTTCCTGGGTCATGCCCGACCTCGGCTGATCGACAAGCCGTAGTCCTACCTAGGATCAACACACATGCCAACACACCAGTCTAAATTCTAAGTGCTCACGGGTCTGAGGACCATCGCCCTTTGCACTCCTGCATGTTACAAGGACGATCGTGATCAGTCCTAGCTACCTCTTAATCAAAAGCAGGTGCCTACTCGGACCTTCGTGGGCGCGTACCACTCACTGTCACATCTGAATAGCTTTCAGGAGAATGTACGACGAAGAGTGCCCATACTTATTCCCGCGTGGTAGTTAGTGTGAAAAAGGCTAGAGGGCTACTCAGATAACATATCCAAACCCATTAGTGTCCTCGGAGCTCGCAGAAACGATAAGTGATCATGTCGCCTCGTCTCGAGGAGCTTCGGCAAGGGTTAGGCCCATCCCTCTTCTGGGGAGGCTTACCTGCCTAGACGAGCCTCGTAATTATCTCGCGGGTACCTTCCTGGTCAACTCGACTACACATCAATCGCGGGTACCCCTCACGGCTGACCTGTCTTTACTATGATCCTGGGGGTAAAGTCAATGTAACCGTGTGTCCATAACATCAAGGGGGAATCCGAGAAATCACCCTCGGTGGATTCCACTCGATGTAACTGTCAAGGTGACCCGGGAGGAATCATCCTCTAGGGTTCACTCTTGAGGTGTTATACAACATAGTCGTTATCGGGAGTGGTGACGAAGGAATCACCCTCCCTAATACACGATCGACTAGGTACAATACAGAGTTAACACTGTGAATCACCCTTGACACTCGATAGTAACTCGAAAGAGTCCTACAACTAAGTGGTGTGATGTGATGTGTTGGTCTCAGGACGTTGATCAGTTTGATGGAGTCATCGATGATTAAGCGGGGGCAACATGGACAAGGTGAGGGGTCACTAATGGATCACTAACCATACTATACTAAGCATATAGGATAAACACGTAGGTAACAATAGTAGGTTACAAAATTAGGCTATGCATCAGAATAGGAGAAATCAATAATAGTAGCAAAATCTAATGCAAGCATGAGAGGAAAGGGATTGGGCAATATAGGAACTATAAAGGGGGGTTGCTTGTCTGGAAGGTCTGCTGAAAGGGGCTGGACGTCAGGAACATAGTTGTACTCGGAAGCAACACCGGTACATGGGTCTATTGGAGAGAAGAGGGGGGAGAAGCAATACATAAAAAGCAGACAAATGCATCACGATGCATGGCATGTCATAATGTTGTGGTAGGGGTGAACTAACGCACTGCAACATGTTACACACAAAGTTGTAAAATATCTCTCGATATTCCCCGCGTCTTAGGCAATTACGAGACAGGCGAACTAGAGGAGCAAATTCCATGCATATTCATCATGCTAGAGGCATGTGACACATGAACGGATAGCATATGCGGATTCTTTATATTTTTCTTAGCAATGTCATATATAAATTATTTCCATCTAACTTATTGATTATTTTTTTATGATTTTTCAAAGTTGTATTCGTTTTCTGGATTATTTTTAATTCAAAAACATTCATTACCTTAGCAATACATCAGCATGACATCATCAGTCAACCAAGCTGATCCAGGTAAAACCTCATAGCTCGGTCCCACATGTCAGTGAGAGTAGGTCTAACAAGGTTTAATTTAAACAAAGTAACTAATTAACTAATAGGGGCCCACTATCGAGTGACTAATTAGATTACACTACTAGAATCAAAGAATTTGCCATGTGCCTCATCTTTGCCGTCTGCCAGCAGATGGCAAAGAAACTCTTTGCCGTCAGCTTCCAAAACACAGACGACAAAGAACGCACTCATGGCAAAGATATTGTTTGCCATCAGTGCGTTCTTTGTCGTCTGTCGGCTAATGGAAAAGATGCGGCACGCAGACAACAAAGATGGTTGTCGTCAGCTCCATCTTTGCCGTCTGCCTCTCCCTCTTTGCAGTATGCACAAAGGGGATGGCCACATAACGACAGCGCTTGGTCCCTCCCACCCCATCTCGTCACCTCTCTCTCTCCCCCACTCCCTGATGTCAGCTGTGCTTCCCCGGCAACGGCGACAGGAATAGCCGTGTCGACGGCACCAGGAATCCTTCTGCTGCAGCTACGCCTTAAGGGACTTCCTAGGAAAATATGCAAAGGATTTCCCCCGTGGCCTTGGAGCCTTGCGTTGGTGTTCCCTTGAAGCGGAAAGGTTGATGTAGCACAGAGGTGGTAAGTATTTCCCTCAGTTTGAGAACCAAGGTATCAATCCAGTGGAGGAGTATCACAAGATCCTGCACAAACACAAAGAACCTGCTCCCAACGCTATGAAGGGGTTGTCAATCCCTTATAGATTGTTTGACAAGTGAGAACTAAAAGCAACAAAGTAACAAAGCAAAGTAAAAGCGGAGGTGTAAACGATAGATGTGAATAGACCCGGGGGCCGTAGTGTTTACTAGTGGCTTCTCTCATGAAAGCAAGTAGAAGGTGGGTGAACAAATTACTGTCGAGCAATTGATTGAACCGCGCAAAGTCGTGACGTCATCTATGGCAATGATTATATCTATAGGCATCACGTCCAAAACAAGTAGACCGATACTGTCTGCATCTACTACTATTACTCCACACGTCGACCGCTATCCAGCATGCATCTAGTGTATTAAGTCCAAAAGAACAGAGTAACGCCTTAAGCAAGATGACATGATGTAGATGGACAATCTCATATCAACGACAATGCCCATCTTGTTACCCTTGATGGCAACTACTTAATGTGTGACTTGCTGCCCCTACTGTCACTGGGAAAGGTCACCACATGGTAGAACCCAAAACCAAGCACTTCTCCCATTGCAAGAATCATAGATCTAGTTGGCCAAACAAAACCCAAGACTCGGAGAGACTTACAAGGATATCAAATCATGGATATAAGAAATCAGGAAAGACTCAAATATATATCATAAATAATCTGATCACAAATCCATCATTCATCGGATCTCGACAAACACACCGCCAAAGATGATTACATCGGATAGATCTCCATGAAGATCATGGAGAACTTTGTATTGAAGATCCAAGAGAGAGAAGAAGACATCTAGCTACTAACTACGGACCCGTAGGTCTGAAGTGAACTACTCACGAGTCATTGGAGGGGCGATGATAATGATGAAGAAGCCCTCCAACTCCAAAGTCCCCCCCGGCAGGGCGCCGGGAAGGGTCTCCAGATGAGATCTCACGGAAACGGAAGCTTGCGACGGCGGAAAAGTATTTTCGAGGCTCCCCTGATTTTTTCTTCTTCTGTATTTTAGGGAATATATAGGCCAAAGATCTAGATCAGGGGGGGCAGGGAGGCCACAAGCCCTACCACCGCCGCCTCCCCCCTAGTGGTGGATTGGGGGCTTGTGGGCTCCCTCGAGCCCTCCTGGCTTGGCCCACAGGCCCCGTGATCTTCTTCCGTTCGGGATAAAATCATTTCGGGGATTTTATTCCGTTTGGACTCCGTTTCAAAATCAGATCCGAAAAGAGCCAAAAACACAGAAAAAACAGGAACTGGCACTTGGGACTGAATTAATAAGTTAGTCCCAAAAAAGATATAAAAGGTACATAAAACATCCAAAGATGACAAGATAAGAGCATGAAACCATCAAAAATTATAGATACGTTTGAGACGTATCAAGCATCCCCAAGCTTAACTCCTGCTTGTCCTCGAGTAGGGAAGTGATAAAGAATGAATTTTTGATGCTTTCATGCTACCTAGCATATATGTCCTTTGTAACTCCTCTTATGTGACGTGAATGTTCAGATCCATTAGATTCAAAACAATAGTTTGCTATTGACGTGGAAACAATAATAATTCAAGCAAACTAGCAAGATAATCATGAACTTTCAAAATAACAAGGCCAAAAGAAAGTTATGCCTACAAAAGCATATAGTCTGGCTATGCTCTATCATCATTGCACAATGAATTTAAATCATGCACAACCCCGACATTGGCCAAGTAATTGTTTCACACCTTTACTTTCTCAAACCTTTTCAACTCTCACGCAATACATGAGCGTGAGCCATGGTTATAGCACTATAGGTGGTGTTGAATGTGGTGGAGGTTGCAAGACAAAAAAGGAGAAGATAGTCACATTAACTAGGCATATCAATGAGCTATGGAGATGCTCATCAATAGATATCAATGTGAATGAGCAGGGATTGCCATACAAATGATGACTAGTGGGTGTGCATCCAACTTGCTTGCTCACGAAGACCTAAGGCAATTTTGAGGAAGCCTATCATTGGAATATACAAGCCAAGTTATATAATGAAAAATTTCCACTGCTATATGGTGGTGACAAAACGAGAGACTCTCAATCATGAAGATCATGGTGCTTAATATGCACAAGTGTGGAAAACGTGGTAGCATTGTCCCTTCTCTCTTTTTATCTCATTTTTTATTTTTTATTTTTTTGGTGGGCTCTTTGGCCTCTTTTTTTGGTGGGCTTCTTTGGCCTCTTTTATTTCCTCACATGCGACAATGCTCCATTAATGATGATCATCACACTTTCAACTCAAAACTTAGAGCAACTATGACTCTATATGGAATGCCTTCGGTAGTGTACCGTGGCAACGATCTAGCATGGCATAGACATCAATGTAAACATCATGCTAGCTATCTTACGATCATGCAATGGCAATGTAGACATGGTGGCACATGTCATGGTGGTAGTTGCATGGCAATATATCTCGGAATGACTTTGAAAAAGCCATAGTAGGTAGGTATGGTGGCTGTTTTGAGGGAGGCTAATGGTGGGTTTTGTGCATCGGCGAAAGTTGCACGACACTAAGAAGATAGTGATGGTGGAAGGTGAAAGTGCATCTAAACCATGGACTCAACATTAGTCATGAAGAACTCATATACTTGTTGCAAAAGTTTTATTAGTAATTGAAACAAAGCATTCAACGCATACTCCTAGGGGAAGGGTTGGTATGTATAAACCATCGCGCGATCCCGACTGCCACGCAAAGGATGACAATCAATAGACTAATCATGCTCAGATTTCATCACACAGCGGTTCACCATACGTGCATGCTACGGGAATCACTAACTTCAACACAAGTATTTCTAGATCCACAACACCTTACTAGCATGACTTCAATATTACCATAACCACAACTCAAAACTAATTGAGATGAATCAAACTTCTCTAACTATTCAATGCACATGAAGGTGGAAGTTTTCGTATCCCTTTGGATAACTACCCCTTTTGAGACTACTTTCAAAGCATAGATCAACTACCAAGCCATGCACCACTGTGCTCTAAAATATATAAGTGAAGCACACAGAGCAAAAGTATCTAGCTCAAAAGATATAAGTGAAGCATATGTGAGCTGAATTGTCTACCAAAAGATATAAGTGAAGCTCGACAAAATCATAGTGAGTGCATGTCTCTCTCTAGGTGTGCAGAAAGGATGATTGTGACAAAAAAAAAGACTCCTACGATACAAGACGGTCCAAGCAAAAACACATAACATGTGGTGAATAAAAATATAGCCCCAAGTAACGTTACCGATGGATTGAAGACGAGAGAGGGATACCTTCCCGGGGCATCCCCAAGCTTAGGCTTTTACGACATTCTTGAATCTCTTGGGGTGTCTTGGGCATCCCCAAGCTTGAGCTCTTTCCACTCTTTATCTTTTTGTCCATAAGAACTTCACCCAAAACTTGAAAACTTCACAACACGAAATTTAAACAGAAACTCGTGATAACATTAGTATGAGAAAGCAAACCACCACTTCCTTAGGTACTGTAGCAAACTTAAATTCTAGTTGTGTTGATGTTGGGTTACTGTATTTTCAATATTCCATGGCTAATACCCCCGATACTATCCATAGTTTCATCAAAATAAGCAACCAACACAGCAAAAACACAATCTGTTAACAGCAGACCAGTCTGTAGCAATCTATATATTTCGTATACCTCTGGTACTTCACAAATTCTGAAAAATTACGACAGTCTGAAGAATTTGCATAGCACTCAGCAGCAAAAATATCAACTCAAAAGCTCTTACAAAAAAAAATTAAAATTCTTTTCGTGAGCAGAAAGTTTCTGTCTTTTCGAGCATGACCAAACGATCATCCCCAAGACTAATCATAACGGTTTTGCTTGGCACAAGCGCAAAAATAAACACAAAAAACACAATCATAACAGAATTATGAAAGTGTGGAAAACACAAAACAGAAAGAAAAAGGATAGATTCGTTGGGTTGCCTCCCAACAAGCGCTTTTGTTTAACGCCCTTAGCTAGGCGAAAGGTGATGGAATCACGTATAGTCATCTTTGGTGCTCAAACCATAAGTAGACCTCATCATAGATTCATAAGGCAATCTTATTTTCTTTCTAGGAAAGTGCTCCATGCCCTTCTTTAAAGGAAATTGAAATCTAATATTCCCTTCCTTCATATCGATGATAGCGCCGATAGTCCTTAGGAAAGGTCTACCAAGAATAATTGGATATGAAGGATTGCAATCTATGTCAAGTACAACGAAATCCACAGGTACATAGTTCTTATTTGCAACAATAAGAACATCATCGATCCTTCCCATGGGTTTCTTGACAGTAGAATCCGCAAGATGCAAATTAAGAGAACACTCTTCAATCTCATAGAAACCAAGAATATCACATAAAGACTTTGGAATCGCGGAAACACTAGCACCCAAATCACACAAAGCATTGCACTCATAGTTTTTTATCTTGATTTTGATAATAGGTTCCTACTCGTCACAAAGTTTTCTAGGTATAGAGACTTCTAGTTCGAGCTTCTCTTGAAGAGATTTCATCATAGCATCTACGATATGCGCGGTAAAGGCTTTGCTTTGGCTATAAGCACGTGGAGAGTTTGCAATGGATTTCATCAAAGACATGCATTCAAGCAAGGAGCAATTATCATAATTGAATTCCTTGAAATCCAAAGTGGGAGTTTCATTACTACCCAAAATTTTGACTTCTTCTACTCCACTCTCCACACCTTTATCATCAAGATAGGTGGACTCCGAACCATTGGGGCGTTTTTCAACCAAAGTGGATTCATATCCAGCCCCTCCATAAATAGGGTTGACACGCGAAAACAAAGATTCAAGAGGAGACACACCAAGCACTTTAAGATCTTCGTGATTTGCATCACTAGAACACGCCCTTTTAAACCATCCATGCCTAGCGCAAATTTGGGCGGTTCTATCTTTGCTCTCATTCATGGAGACACGCATAGCTTTCAAAGTTTCATCCAAGTTGACCTTGGGAGGAGCGCATCTAACTTTCAAAGCATCAATATCACAAGACATCCTATAAACGCTCTTAGCCAAATCGTCTATTTTGAGTAGTTTTTCCTCTATGGACGCATTGAAAATCTTTTGAGAGTTAATGAACTCTTTGATATTACTCTCTAAATCAGAGGGTAATTTGTTGTGATTTCCATAAGTGTTGTTGTAGGAATTTCCATAATTGTTAGAGGGGTTACTAGGAAAAGGCCTAGGAACATAGTTTCCTCTAAAAGCATTGTTGTTGCCAAAATTGTTCCTACCAACAAAATTCACGTCCAAACCAGCATTGCTACTCTCAATCAAAGAAGATAGTGGCATGTCATTAGGATCTACGGTAGTGTTTCTACTAGCAACCAAATTCATCAAGTCGTCCATCTTAGCACTAAGCGAGTTAATTTCTTCTATAGCGTGCACCTTTTTGCTAGCACACGACCTTTCAATGTGCCACTGAGAGTAGTTGGTCATCATATTGTCTAGGAGTTTTGTAGCGTGTCCTAACGTGATTTCCATGAACGTTCCACCTTAGGCGGAGTCCAAGATATTGTGAGAAGTGAAATTCAAGCCAGCGTAAACGATTTGTATAATCATCCACAAACTCAAGCCATGAGCGGGACAATTTCTAATCATAAGCTTCATCCTCTCCCAAGATTGTGCAACGTGTTCATGATCAAGTTGCTTGAAATTCGTGATATCGTTATGTAAGGATATGATCTTAGCCGGCGGTAAATATATGTAAGCATCTTTGCACTTATCCCAAGAATCGATACCAGTTTTAGGCAAAGATGAAAACCAAGTTTTTGCGCGATCTCGCAACGAGAAAGGAAAAAATTTCAACTTAATCACGTCATTATCCACATCTCTTTTCTTTTGCATATCACAAATCTCAATGAAGGTATTGAGATGGGATGCGGCATCTTCACTAGGAAGGCCATAGAATTGCTCTTTCATAACAAGATTGAACAAAGCTGTGTTGATTTCATACGATTCCGCACTAGTGGCGGGAGCAATCAGAGTACTAATAAAATCATTATTATTAGTGCTCGAGAAGTCGCAAAGTTTGGTGTTCTCAGCCATGATGACTTCAACAAACAAACAAGCACACAAGCAAGCAAGAAAACCAACAAAGGAAAACGGGAAAGGCAAAAGAATACGGCAAAGGAAAAAAGGCAAATGAAAATGGAAAATGTGAAGTGGGGGAGAGGAAAACGAGAGGCAACTGGCAAAAAGTAAATGCAGGAGATGAGTTTGTGAGACCTACTTGGATATATCTTGATCTCTCCTCCCCGGCAACGGCGCCAGAAATACTTCTGATGTGAGCACTGCTTCCCCGGCAACGGCGCCAGAAATACTTCTGATGTCAGCTGTGCTTCCCCGGCAACGACGAAAGGAATAGTCGTGTCGACGACACCAGGAATCCTTCTGCTGCGGCTACGCCTTAAGGGACTTCCTAGGAAAATAAGCAAAGGATTTCCCCCATGGCCTTGGAGCCTTGCATTGATGTCCCCTCGAAGCGGAAAGGGTGATGTAGCACAGCGGTGGTAAGTATTTCCCTTAGTTTGAGAACCAAGGTATCAATCCAGTGGAGGAGTATCTCAAGATCCTGCACAAACACAAAGAACCTGCTCCCAATGTTATGAAGGGGTTGTCAATCCCTTATAGATTGTTTGCCAAGTGAGAACTGAAAGCAACAAAGTAACAAAGCAAAGTAAAAGCGGAGGTGTAAACGATAGATGTGAATAGACCCAGGGGTCGTAGTGTTTACTAGCGGCTTCTCTCATGAAAGCAAGTAGACGGTGGGTGAACAAATTACTGTCGAGCAATTGATAGAACCGCGCAAAGTCGTGATGTCATCTATGGCAATGATTATATCTATAGGCATCACGTCCAAAACAAGTAGACCAATACTGTCTGCATCTACTACTATTACTCCACACGTCGACCGCTATCCAGCATGCATCTAGTGTATTAAGTCCAAAAGAACAGAGTAACGCCTTAAGCAAGATGACATGATGTAGATGGACAATCTCATATCAACGACACAGCCCATCTTGTTACCCTTGATGGCAACTACTTAATGTGTGCCTTGCTGCCCCTACTGTCACTGGGAAAGGTCACCACATGGTAGAACCCAAAACCAAGCACTTCTCCCATTGCAAGAATCATAGATCTAGTTGGCCAAACAAAACCCAAGACTCGGAGAGACTTACAAGGATATCAAATCATGCATATAAGAAATCATCAAAGACTCAAATATATATCATAGATAATCTGATCACAAATCCATCATTCATCGGATCTCGGCAAACACACCGCCAAAGATGATTACATCGGATAGATCTCCATGAAGATCATGGAGAACTTTGTATTGAAGATCCAAGAGAGAGAAGAAGCCAACTAGCTACTAACTACGGACCCGTAGATCTGAAGTGAACTACTCACGAGTCTATGGAGGGGCGATGATGATGATGAAGAAGCCCTCCAACTCCAAAGTCCCCTCCGGTAGGGCGCCGAGAAGGGTCTCCAGATGAGATCTCGCGGAAACGGAAGCTTGCGGCGGCAGAAAAGTATTTTCGAGGCTTCCCTGATTTTTTTTGTATTTTAGGGAATATATAGGCCGAAGATCTAGGTCAGGGGGCGGCCAGGGAGGTCACAAGCCCTGCCACCGCCGCCTCCCCCTGGTGGCCGAGTGGGGGTTTGTGGGCTCCCTTGAGCCCTCCTGGCTTGGCCCACAAGCCCCCTGATCTTCTTCCATTCGGGAAAAAATCATTTCGGGGATTTTATTCCGTTTGGAATCCGTTCCAAAATCAGATCTGAAAAGAGCCAAAAACAGAAAAAAAACAGGAACATGCACTTGGCACTGAATTAATAAGTTAGTCCCAAAAAAGATATAAAAGGTACATAAAACATCCAAAGATGACAAGATAACAGCATGCAACCATAAAAAATTATAGATATGTTTGAGACGTATCACTCCCCACCTCTGTGTCTCTCCCGCGCCGCCCGCACCACCACCACCGTGCCGCCCCTTCCTTCCGCCCCCTCCCTCACACTGGGGTCTCCCTGTGCCTCTGGGCCGTGCTCCACCTCCGGCGCCTCGACCTAGACGCCGTTGCCACCCTCGTGGCCTGCTACGCGCCCCACCTATGCAGCCTCCACCTCGTCGGCCGCGCCCTTCCTTCGCACCGCCGACCTCCGCTCGCTCCACCTCTCTCGCTGCCGCGACCTCACTAACGCCGCGCTCGCCGCCTTCGCCGTGCACCATGGGGGCCTCGCCGAGCTCCACATCGGCCCCAACCCGCTCGATCGAATCTTTAGTTACGCCCTCCGCAGCGTCGCCCTCTGCTGCCCGCGCCTCCGCTGCCTCCGCCTCTCTGGTCTCCGCGAGGTCGCCGCCGACGGCCTCGCTGACCTCGTGCGCCACTGCCTGCTCCTCTTTGAGTGGAGGCCGACACATATGACACAAAGAATTAGTGGTAAATTCCTGGTACACATATGACACAAAGTTTTTTTGATGAGTCCATGTTTGGAAAAAGTTTCCTTCTTTGTCTCCAACTCCATTGATCCAAGACTATTTGGATTCTTCTACTTTCACAACTGCACTTAACCTCTCTTTTGATTCACTAATTTGTTTATTTTCAATTTGGATTTAAAGGCTAATGGAGTGGTTGCATCTGGTGGTGTCGATTTTGCAGAAATTCCTGATCCAAGAGGCAGCAAACCAATCATTTGATATTTGAGGGACAACAGTCAGCAAGCTTTTTTAGGAAGCATTGGTGTTGGCAAATAAAAGGATGCTTTAGGTATACTCTATTTTACATTGTTCAATTGGTTCGATGACATCCGTATGTGATTGACTGATTAATTAAGAATGGAAATATTCCTTGCTATTAGAAATTTGTATGGTAGGTTGTGCCTGCTGATTCCTAATTTGTTCTAGCTTACTAACTATTAGCTACGGTGTACTTCCACGGTAATGCAGTAAAGGATGAATTACTGGCTATGGATGATTACTATGAGTGGGTCTGAGATTATGAGTTGTAGGTTTCTTAAGCTACATGGCTTGTGATGGTTAAGTTGTTTAGGCAATAGCAGTACTAGATCAGTTTAATTCTGTAGCAATGCAACTAAGCAGGGGTACAATAATGTAGATAAGCAAGGGTTGGAATGCTTCACTCTTTTTTTGAACAAATGGCCTAGGTAGCAGCGATGCAGTTACTGGCTTGTATTTGATCTGAGTGAAGTGTAGCCAATTGAAGGTAATTTGAAGATCCTACATGAGAGTATATTCCGTTTTCATTAACCCACAACAGAATATGTATAGGGAAGTATATACTTTTGTGAACCATTTAGTGCTCGCATCTCTTACTGTACTGTATTAGGTTGTTCATGTTCTATTTTTTAGCATTTTGTTCACATGAAAGGTGCTTTTGTAAATCAGTTTGTCAAATTGGCATGGTTAGATGCATGTATCCTTCTCAAAAACTAACATCATTTTTCATTTGTTTTGTGAGATCATTCCTTTTCTTTTCGATAGCAACAACGCGGTGGAAGGAGAAGCAACAGAGACTGCATCGATCTCTTCCGGTCACCAATTTGATGGGTGGGTGTTACTGAGAACATATCGTTATGTTTTACCTTTTTCCCATATTTTTTTCTTCTATGCTTCTAATGTTGGATTAGCTTGTGCAGACAGAACCTGGCTCCACATTTGCTAGACTCTCTCACCAAGCAGTAGACTTCATTTTGGGTAAGTCAGGATTTTCCTATAATACCATCATTGAATTTTGACTATTTAAAGGAAGAAAACAAAAACTTATCTACACTACAAATTCAGCCTTCTATATTTCATTTGTGTTGAACTATCACCATTTGGTCTATATGTACATTTCCATGCTCACGGAATGCAGGATATGACGTGGTTGTTTGAAATAATGAAATTTATGGGACAGAAAGGCCATGCGAACTTGTGTTAGTTCAAGTAACACTCTTCTTATGCTTCCTACTTGTGTTGTACTTCTTCAGTGTCCATAGATTATGTCCATATTTCCTACTTCTTTTACAAAAATTGTTGAAGTTCAGATATGTAAAATGCAACCAATTTATCCTCTTATTTTGAGGTATCATCCTCCTACCGGTTGAGATAGCATGAAATTGATGCTTTGCGTGAAGTTTATTGAATGTGTTATTCAGTCAGATAGTTTGCTGCAATAGAACATGCTTCTACTTTTTTCTGTGCTTGTTACATTGTAAGACCATTGTTTGTATTGAAGTACTCTCATCATGCTTCCTAGTTCCTACATTTCATGCATGTATATATATTGTATATAATGCAAGTTCGCACCTTTCAAATTTCTTTGTTTCCAATTGTACAGTCAGGTTGCCAAATAAGTAGTTTCTACAAACCATTTTCTTTCTTGCATAAGCTTGATTGTGTTTTTCTAGTGATAATTATGATAGGATTGATGATCTCACATCGATTATGTACTGCAGGGTCTGCCCTTTGCTGTTCATGCTACTTTGGCTTGCATTGGATCGATTGTCACATGTACTTCCATAAGGTTGCAAACAATGGTTCAGTACGGCCACTTCCATCCTAATTTTATTTATCTGTCCACATTATATAAGATGGCACCTAATAACTAACATGAGGTAAAATGTAATGGATGTGGACTATATATATAGTGTCGTATTTCATAAAAATAATGTATGACGTTTATAACTTGGCCATTCTTCTTCAATTTTTGGTTCAGGTAGATGTTTTTAATTAGTGATATCATAGAAGGTTGGTTTTAATTTTGATATTTGGCAGCAAGAGGATAAAATATTTAGGATAATGATTAATTATAAAGAAGATCTAAGATAACCAGGTGTAAAGTGTGCATCATGCTTTTTCATTATACAATATTTTTATGTTTCTCTTCTTCCTTCTGTGTTAGAATTCATTTTGTTCTACTAAGCAAGGCATGTTTTTAGTCTGTATTTTTTACCCCTTAAATTATGTGGCTATATATTTTATTCCTGTTAACTCAATATTTTTAGGGTCTGTCAACTCCGTTTGTTTACTGTGTGGCCTACAAATTTAGGTATCATCAGCGGGGTGTAATATATCTTGGTCTATACTTAGGTATATGTTTCTTTTCAATCATAGGGAAGGTACCTTCAACATTCATTTAAATGCTAAAATATAGTTAAATATCACAATGATATATTTGCAATCATTGCCCAGTTTGTTGCAGGACCCAGCTAACATATCATGTTTGCCGGTCATTTTTATATGTTTGAGTAATATGAAGCTTCATTATATAGTCGGCAATTAACTCACTTTACACTTTATATTATGGTCCAAGAGACATCAGAATAATTGGCATTGATAAATGTTAAGGCCTCATAGGAACTCGAAGAATAACATGATTGACATGTTATATATTATGTTCCAAAAGATCTCAACAGAGAAGAATATTTGAATAGTTATCAATGGGTGATTGGAAAGACACAGTTGGAGGGGAATTGAGAAAGGGAGGGAGGAAATGCACCACAATTGCAATAATGTTTACTTACTAATTTAAATGTAGTGTGTTTCACACATTTAGCTTATAATAGAATCATATTTACACATGGTCAATTGGGATTTACCGCTTAAATTCTGTGGTTGCTCTATGAATTGCAGCTGGAGCATAATCTATTACTAAAATGCTGCTTAATGTTTTGCATGAAGTGATGTGCCCATTGTCCATCTACCGCGAGAAGCACCGAGTCAACTTGCCTAGTCTTCAGAGTGGCCATCAGAAATTGGCAAACAGTAACCTATTTGTTGTAAGATACGCAGTGTTGTGGTAGTATCAATGTTATCTGATGGTCCTATTTGTCCAACAATGTAAAACTTCTGTATGTATATATATATGGATGAACTATGTGAAACTATGTATTGTGCTAGCCTCTGTGTTCTCCAGCTTGTTAAATATTTCATGATGATGTTAGAAATATATATGCTGTGAAATATAAGTGTTAAAGATGTTTGAAACTATATATATATATATATATATATATATATATATATATATATATATATATATTATGAAAATGTTGGGAAATAAAAGAAAACAGAAAAAGGAGCAATACATGCTCTTTGCCATCTCCCAGCACATGGCAAAGCTCTTTGCCATTAGCCCTGGGTTGAAGCAGACTGGGTGCCCCCTTTGCCGTGTGCCCAAAAGCATGGCAGACGGCAGAGGGGGCAAGGGCAGACGGCAAAGTGTCGGTGGGCCCAGCAGGCTGCCGTTAACACTTGACGGAGGTGCCTTGCGGATATGTCGTCCCATTTTATTTGCCCCCATGGCAAAGATTCTTTGCCGTCCTCCTTCTAAAGGCAGACGGCAAAGAACCCCTTCACCGGATAAATCTTTGTCGTCTAGTTTGTCGTGTGTTGACTGACGACAAAGTCTTTGCCGTCCGGGGTGCCCCCCTTTGCCGTATGCCATGGCAGACGGCAAAGTCTCAGATTCCTGTAGTGTTAGACTGATTTATTTAATTAGTCAACTAATTAACTAAAAGATGAGGGCCCATCACTGAGTGACTAGGGCTGCCCAATCAGCATAGTTGACTGGGTCAACAAAGTCAACCAGGGCCAGGGGGCAGTGGTGAACGACCCAGGGGTGGCCCCTGGCCAAGCCACATCAGTGGGCGTCGTCAGAGTTGCTCCGGTAACCAAATCTGCGGCGAACCACCTTAGACTTTCCCGAAAACAGCCACATGCGGCCAAATGCGATGTGGGCGGTGCCATTCGAACGCTCGCGATGCGCCGCGTCGATCCGTGGCGGTGGCCGGGCCGAGGGTGGCCGGAAATGATGTCGACGATGAGCGGGGATGTGACAACGTTCATGTGAGGAAGGGAGCGAGGCTACATGGCACGCAGCAGGGCGCAGAGTGGTGTGTTGGCTTGCTAGGGACGTGCTAAGCACGGTGATGTGCCGAGACGTGAACAGAAGTAGCTATGAGCGCGAGGCGACGAGCGGGGCGACGACCATAGCTCGGCTCCTATGGCTACGGGAGTGTCAAGAGAGAGGTGGAGGAGGAGCGGGGGCTCACCGCGACCTGCAGATGAGCAAAGCGAGCGCGGGGGAGGCTAGGGGTGGTCGAAATCGACGACGAGGTCCAACGATGTAGAGGAGGAAGACGACACAGATCGAGCAAAGTGGGGGCTCCCAGCTCCGTCGGGTTGCAGCACACGACGCGGTGGAGCAAGGGGAGCTGACGACGTCATGGCTAGGCATAGGGACGTTGGTGGGTGCGACTACGGTGTGACCATGGCGACAACGATGGCCAGGATCGGGCGAAGGAGGAGCACAGCGCGAGGGGGAGAATTAGGGAGCTAGGGCTCACGAGGGAGGTCGAGGAGATCTAGTAGACGCCGAGGACGAACATATGGCCGATACGTGGGCATCCATGACCACAGACGTGCTCGAGGCAGCCATCGAGCCGTGTGTGAACAGAGGTGGAAGGAGAGCTCGGGTTGGGCTGGGCCTTTGCAGTAGGCCAAGGCCCAAGGAACAAGGGAGCCTTTTCCTTTCTATTATTTTCATTTCTTTATGCTCTCTTTTTCATATCTATTTTCTGTTTTGTAGTTATTTTAATTAGAAAATAGTTTTAGTAAAATATGGAACCTTGCCCATTATTCACATAGCAAATTTTGGCGCGGCCATAAAAAGTTAGAGATTTATTTAAAGTACTTTCGAATATTTATAATTAAAAAAACCTTTGAATTATTGTTTTTGCCTCTATTTTAAATGTTTCGGGGCACTGAACCATTTTATAAAATGTAGTTTCACCAAGAAAATTATTCACGGATTATTTGCAACACAATGAGCATTTTAGTTTTCATGTTTGTGAATTTCTTTATTTTACTTATTATTTAAATTTGAATTTAAAGTGGAAAGTTGAAATGAGATGTGATACATAGATGATCAAGCACTGTTTAAAAAAATGACTTAGCATAATAAGAAAAGTTTACTGTAGCTTAATTACAGGGGTGTTACACTATGTTCATGTCGCTTAAAGCTTATACCCACGTGTAGCATCATGTCAACGTACAAGTTTCTTCCGGGCTTTTCTTTAGTTTTTTTGTTTTCTTTTATTTTTTATTTCAACTTTCTTTGTTTCTTCCAAAGTTTTCTTCATTATGTGTTTTTGTTTGTTTTATGGTGTTATTTGTTTATTCTTTATTTTCAATAAATGTTCTTTCTTCGCTTTTGTTTGTTTTTACTCGGTTTTCACTATCTTTTTATCTCTTTCTTGGGTTTCACTCGCTTTCTTTGTTTTTGTTTGTTTATTTCTCGAGTTTTGCAATTTTGCAATTTTTTAAATTGGTTTTCTTTGGTTTTTTTCCTTTGATTTCCTTTGGTTTTTCGGTCTTGATTTGTTTTCTTCCTTTTCTTTTGGGTTTCAGTGGATGTTTTCTTTCTATTTTCGTATAGAACAGGAACTTTTGTTGTAAAAGTTTAGCATGTATTCAAATGTATGAAATATTTTTATGTACAGGTTGACCATTTTTATAAATACATAATAAATATATTTCTCAAACATTTATTTTATGTCAACTTATTCATGCACATTCTACATTTTTTATACAACAGGAACATCTTTTATACATACATTTTATTTTTTTAAAATACATAATTAACATTTTTTAATGCATATATTTATTTGATGTATATTTTTTGGCTACAAAATGTTCGTTTTTTGTATACATCATGAACATTTTTTACGAAGATGTTTAACATTTTTAAAATATATTGTTAATATTATATTTAACATATATATGTTTTGAAATCTCTACATTTTTCTTAAACAATTATATGTTTTTATACAAATTTCCTTTTCTTGAATATATCATTAACATTTTCATCTATATGTTTTGATTTCTACTTTGTTGCATACACATTCTACTGTTTTTATATACACCAAGAACATTTTTATGCACCTCTAACATATTTAGCAATTGTATATATGTATTTATTATGATGTCTATTTTATTAATACACATTATACATTTTTTGTATACATTAGAAATATTTTTGTAAAATGAGTTTTATAATAAATATATTGAAATATTTCAAACTATAAGCAAAAGAAGGCAATAGAGAAAAAAGACAAAACAAAAAATGTGCCAGAGTGATAACCCACAAGTATATGAGATCATATGTAGTCTTTTTTGATAAATAAGAGTGTCGAACCCAACATTGAGCTAAAGTTAAAATTAATATTATTTCAAGTTCTATCGACCACCATACAACTCTATGTACAATAATGTTCACTATACCTAGTACAAGAAATAAATTACTTTGCGTGAATAAAATTAGAAGTACTTTATAGGTTTTGTAAGATAGTTTTGCAAGATAATAAAGAACGTGGAAATAAAAGTTAGGTGTGGTTTTAATAAAGAATAATAAAGTAAATATAGCGAGTGTGAAAAATTGGTGGTAGGATTTTCGAGATTTTCCCTAAGCGATTGGCTAAGTCACTAAACCGATAGCAAGTGTTTATGTGGGCGAGGCCACTCCTAGCATGTCATCCCTTACTTGGAATTCTATGCACTTATGACTGGAACTATTAGCAAGCATACACAAATACATATTGGCCCCCCTTCAATCATGTATGAATCAATTTCTATGTTAGGAAAAAGATTTTCACTCTTGCCCTCCAATGCATATTCCTATCAACATACAACTAAACCTATGTTATGATCCACGAGCGCTCTCATATGATAGGCACCGAAGGATAACAACATAACCGCAAGCAATTTAAACCAACCATAGAAATTAACCAATCACCCATAGAACAACAAAAATCTACTCAAATATCATAGGATGACAACACATCGTTGGAAAATAATATGAAGCATAAAACACCATTTCCAAAGTAGGGGGTGCAGCGGGTTGCGGGAGACTGGACCATTGAAAATATATGAGGGAAGGTGATGGAGCTGTTGAAGAAGATGACGGAGTTGTTGGAGTAGATCGTCATCACATGAAGATTGTCGTGACGACGTTGTGGTGGCGTCGTGAGGGAGGGGGAGAGAGCCCCTGATACATCTCCAACGTATCTATAATTTTTGATAGTTCCATGCTGATATATTATCATTCTAGAATACTTTTGGGGTATTTATTTACCAATTTATATTATTTTTAAGCACTAACCTATTGACCAAGTACCCAGTGCCAGTTGATGTTTTCTGCTTGTTTTTCACTTTTCAGGTTTTCCATACCAAACGAAGACCCATTACCGTGAAACGTTTAGGTGATTTTTTCTAGACCAAAATAAGATCAAAGAGCATCGGAAGAAGCCCCGAGGCCTCACGAGGGATCCACAAGCCAACTTGGCGCGACCGGGTGGGGGGGGGTGGGTTGATGGCTTGTGCCTCCCTCATGGCCCTCCCGACACTGTTCTTTGGCTTATAAATTCTCATCTACCCTAAAAACACCAGAGGGAGTCCCGAAACACTTTTTATGCCGCTGAAAGTCTCTATTCCGACGGAGGCCACCTGGAGCTCCATTCTGACACCCTGTCGGAGGGGGGATCGATCATGGAGGGCCTCTTCATCAACCTTGCTTCCCTCACGCTGATGTGTGAGTAGTTCACCATAGACCTACGAGTCCATAGTAAGTACCTAGATGGCAATCTCTGTCTCCCTCTTTGATCTTCAATAAAATGATCATCACATCTTCGCTTTGATCCATATGATGTAATTCCTTTTGTGCGGTGCATTTGTTGGGATCTGAAGAATTGTGGGTTTACGTTCAGATTATTCATGATAAATATTTGTACTTATATGATTCCTATGTGCATTATTATGATAGCTTCGTAATTCTCTCTGATCTATTGAAATAGTTTGGCCAACTAGATCGATACTTCTACCGTGAGAGAGGTGCGTTGTGGTAGGTTCAACCTGGCAAATTTCTATATCACGGTGACAGAAGGGGACAAGATGCGTCTTTGTGTTGCTGCTACTAAGGATAAAATGATGGAGTTTATTCATATTGATTGAGTTTACTTTGTCTACATCATGTCATTGTTCTCCATGCATTACTTTGTTTTACTTAATATTCTAGATGCATGCTGGATAGCGATCGATGAGTGGACTAATAGTAATAGGTGCATGCAGGAGTTGGCCTATTTTTTTATGGACGTGATGCCTATATACACATGATCATTGTCGTGAATATCGCATAACTATCCGCTTTTCTGTCAATTTCCCAAGAGTAATTTGTTTACCCACCGTATGCTATTTTCCATGAGATGCCATTAGGGAAAGTTATGGCCACCTGGTCTGTTCACAACATATTGATAAAATCGTCAATACCTTGCTGTTATTTCCATGTTTTAATTTTATCCTGCTACCTACAATTATCTAAAGACCTCACTTGCTTGCAAATAAGAAGATAAGAGGACTAACAACCCTCTTGCCCGCGTAGTGTGCAAGTTGTTTGTTCTATTGTGTGCAATCGCTGAATACAGTTGTGGTTGATATTCCTATTGGTTCTATAATCCTTGGTACTGAGGAAAACACTTACCCACATTGTGCTGCGATAACCCGTTCCTGTTCACGGAAAGCCCAACGCAGATCACAAGTATCACCCCTCCTTTTTCTTCCTTGGTCTCCCCCTAGATGGGTGGTGAGTTTACCATTTGGTCCATGGCCGCCATGGCTCCGGAGGGCAGGAGCCCCTTCAAGATTGCATCTCTCTCTGTTTCTCTTCCTTTTTCTGGCGTTTCACCGTTTCTTAAATATCCAAAGATCCGTAACTCTGATTGAGCTGAAATTTTAAGGAGATTTTTCTCGGGAAATCTTTCTTGCAACAAAAGAAGGGCCTCAACTGACTGACGAGGGAGTCCCAAGACTACACGGTGCGCCCATACCCCCTGGGCGCGCCCTGTTAACTTGGCACCACCTCGGGCACCATATTGCGTTGATTCCAACTTCCAAAAATCACATATTATACAAAATAAATCACCGTTTGCACTTCATTTAATATGGATTTTCTGCAAAATAAAAAACAAAAAAAGCAGGAATTGGCACTAGGCATTCGATCAATATGTTAGTCCCAAAATAGTATAAAATGTTGCCAAAAATATATGAAAGTTGTAGAATATTGGCATGAAACAATCTAAAATTGTAGATATGATGGACACGTATCAACATCTCCAAACTTAGTTCCTGCTCGTCCTTGAGTAGGTAAATGATAAATTTGTTCTTTTGATGTGGAATGCTACCTAACATAATCTTGAACAAATGTCTAATCATGACACGAATATTAAGATACAAGTGATTCAAGGTAATAGTCTATCGTTTGATATAATGATACAATAGTCACGCATACCAACAAACAATCAAGTCTTGCAAAATAACAATGCCAAATAATGCTATCCCTACAAAATCCAATAACTTGTCATGCTTAGTCTTCATAGTATAAAGTACAAACCATGAGCACCACGGTGTCAAACCAAGAAATTGACTCGTACTTCTAATGAGTTTCAGCATTTTCAACCTCACTCAATACATTAGCATGAACCATGGATATAGCATATGGATGGAATAGAGTATGGTGATAGTCATCAAAACTAATCAATGTGGAAAGAAAGTCTCGCATCAACTAGGAGGACCAATAGGCTATGGAGATGCCCATCAGTCGATATCAATGCAAGGAGTAGGGATTGTCATGCAATGGATGCAATAGAGCTATAAGTGTATGAAAGCTCAAAGGAAGCTAAGTGGGCGTGCTTCCAACTTGCTTGCTCATGAAGACCTCGGGAATTTTAGGAAGTCTGTCGTCAGAATATAGAAGCCAAGTTCTATAATGAAAAGTTCCCACTAGCACATGAAAATGACAACTCACGAGACTCTCTATATGAAGAACATGGTGCACCTTCTCTCTTTTTCTCTCATTCATATTTTTTTCTTGGTGGGCTCATTTGGCCTCCCCCATTTTTCATTTTTCGTCCGGAGTCTCATCCCGACTTGTGGGGGAATCATAGCCTCCATCATCCCTTCCTCAGTGGGACAATGCTCTAATAATGATGATCATCACACTTTTATTTACTTATAACTCGTTATAATGATAAAGCTATACGATATGACTCTATACGAATGCCTCTCGTAGTGTACTAGGATGTGCAATGTCTAGCATAACAAAAATATCAAAAACTAACAAGCCATAGAATTATCATGATATCCATCTTACGATCATGCAAAACAATATGAGACTAAATTATCAAGTCATGTATATGATGATGATGGAAGTTGCATGCAAATATATATCGGAATGTCTATGGAAATGCCATGATAGGTAGCTATGGTGGTTGTTTCGAAGAAGATATAGGGTTGATTATGTGTGATAGAGGGTTGCACCGATTCTTGAGGTGAGAATGGGCAACACACTATATCGAAGAGGCTAACTATTACAAAAAGGTGAAAGTGCGTATATCCATGGATTCACATTAGTAATAAAGACCTCACATACTTATTGTAAAACATATTCGCTCTCTTGAAGCAAGGTAATACTCACATGCCCATAGGGATGAGGTTGGTAGGAGTTAATCAAGGATGAATTATGCTCCAACTTCATCGCATAACTAGGGACTATGAAAGTGCATGTAGTCCCCAGGTGTGGTTTTTGAAATTGATGACAATCCTAATGGACTAATGTTTGCATTGAGTTATAAATTTGAAGGAATGTTCTATTTGCAATGCATTAAAAAATATTGGATGAATTCACAGATGTTTGTTCCATGAAGATGCAAGCAGGAGCTCGAATGAATTCTAAATGAATGTCATATACATATTCTTGTGCATGCATGAAGGTTGATCTTAATGATTGAATCAAATATGATACGATCAAGATGAATTCCATGTGATGAACAAGATGTGATCTATCTGGAGTTCATTGAGGATCTTAGACATTCTCATGCTTTTGCTTATGGTTTGAGCCATGATGGATCAAGATCTTGAGAGAATAATGAAAGAGAAAAATTCTACATATGTCTTGAAAATAAGATCATGATGAGCTCATATGTTGAGCCATGGATGATTATGTCTTCAAGCAAGTAATTCAAGTGAAGAATTCAATGTGCCTCTCAAGGTACTATGTTGTATCATGAAGACGAGTAAGTTATCACCATTCTGAATTCGTTGAGAAACTTGATATGGTCATGGTGAATCAAGACGTAATCATGTCTTGAAATAATGAAGCATACTGAAGAAAGCAAAAGGGCCTTCCAAACATCAAGTTGAATCATGGATCAAGATAAAATATTGACCAAGATGAAGATAAAATATTTAACTCAAAGATGACCATCACACAAGCGCAAATGATGTACCACATGGGATCTTGTGGTATGGTAAGTAATTGTCAATTGCACTTTGTGTACTAACCCAAACTATGTGTTTTCTATATCTATGTTGATTAGGTGATTCTCATGGACATGCATCAAGAGAAATATTCCAAGTGTCCATGAGAGGATAACATCAAGATATGATGTTCATGGTTGACAAGGGCAAGCTCAAGATAAGCATTCTGAAGGATTACATGCTTGAAGCTTGTGGATGATCACATGATGTGCATGTGAAGATTGAATGCAATGAAATAATCGCCACATGGCGTATGAGGGAGCTATATGAAGTCTTCACCAAATGGTGTGATCAAGGTTATGATTCTATCTTGATCCAATAATAAATGTCAACATCAAGCTAAAGTGGAATGCTCAAGTAAAAGTTATTAGTTCCTTTGGTTATAGTTGCATGGATCAACGACCATAAAAAATATATATGCCCAAGAAAGGATTTTTGGAAGCTATCTAGTATATCTACTTAATGATTCTTGAGTAATAGGGATTCCGCACTATTAAGAGGGGAACAAAGGGTTTCGTAATGGACTTTGTCAAGTCAACAACTTCTATACACAATTCCACTCCTATCATATATCCCAAAGTAAAATTGTAAGCCAAAAAGGGTTCCCCCAATTCTATACTCAAAAATTTGCATTGATTTCAGCATCCATTTTTTTAATATTGGGTGGTTCTCTATGTTAGGACTTGGAGCTTTTCAATAGCTACAAAACGAGCCCAAGATCATCAAAATCAGAGTTCGTATGTAAAAGTTATGCATGTTTTACTATTGGTATGCACACTGTTTATTTGGGGGGGGCGGAAGTTCCGGAAAGGTTCCGAGGAAAGCTCCGGGCTAAACGGGAAGTTTGCGAAAACCTGGCCGGAAGGGATACTGAAAGTTCCAGGCCCTCCTGGAAGTTCCAGGGGCTAGAAGATCCGAGCAGGTTCCGGGGCAAGTTCCGGGCTAACCAGAATGTTTACATCATCTGCCTCAATAGGGAGCGCGGAAGTTCTGAGAAAGCCGAGAAGTTATGGGTTACGTTTTTCTATGCATAACGGGCAGATTTGTTGGGGCACTATATAAGGTAGCCTTCTTCCCCCAACGAGCCAGAGCTTTTGGATCTGAGATTTTCCCATTGTTTTGAGCTCTCTCCTCCCCCCGAAGCCTTAAAACTCCAATCCATGTGGTGGAAAACTATCCCATGGATCTAGGATTAATTTGTTGACCTCCTCCATATCATGTATTGCTTTTGGTGGGATTTGAGCATTCTTGTGGTAAATCCTGAAGAGATTTCTCAGAGTTCTTGAGAGAGATTTCATCCAAGCATACATCCACTCCTCTCTCTTTTGACCAAAGCAATTTGTGATTTCAGCAAGTCTTAAGCATTTCCCCTTTGATCTTTTTACTCTTGGAGGTTGGAGACTCTTAGGATGTAGGAGTGCTTCAGTGAGGAATCAACTTGTGATTTGACCCCCGAAAAGTTTGTGAACGTTTGGAGGCGTCCTCAAGGTCTACCACTAGTAGTTGGGAATCACCTTCGTGGTGATATCTCAAGGTGAATAGGGCCAGCCTTCGTGAAGTTTGGTGTGCCTTCATGGTAACATCCACCTATCTAATAGTGACTAGCTTCCCTCGAGGGAACTGAACATCGGGATACATCCTCGCCTCCTTGACTTCGGTTATCCTTAAAGCTAAGTCCTTACTTATGGTTTACTTTGGTTACTTGAGCGTACATTCACTACATATTGTTGTCCTCATTATATTGTGTTGGCTATTTCCCTGTAAAGATTAAATATTTAGGCCTACACTTTATATATCCCGCAATTCATACTTGCTACTATTGATATATCTTGTGTTTAGTGTGAATAGCTAACTTGTGTCACACATTTACATATCTTGTGATATTGCTCAAGTAAGTTTGTGTAACTTACTTGTGCTTCTCAGTAATCTTGTTGTGCTCATCTTAGTAGAACAAGTTGTTGGTGCACTTAGTTGAGCGTAGTATATTTAGGATTTGTGCTTGAAAAGTGTCCTCTTAGTTTATTTCGTATTAGGATAAAGCCAAATACGTAGAAGTTTTTAAATCGCCTATTCACCCCCTCTAGACGACATCATGGTCCTTTCAGACTATACGTGCATGCTTCGGGAATCACAAACATTAACATAAATATTCTAACTAAACCACAACCATTCACTAGTACCCCTACATATTACCATCTTAATGTCGCAAAACTATTGCAAGGAATCAAACATATCATATTCAGTGATCTACAAGTTTCATGTATGTTTTATGACTAATCAATTCCTCTTAATTCTATAAATTGGTATAAGTGAATCATGAGAGTTTAATTCTTTCTACAAAATACCATGCTCCATTAAATATAAGTGAAGAAAAATAGCATTATACAAATAACAATTTTCTATAAGTATAGAAACAGGCACCCAAACTTCAAAAGATATAAGTGCAGCACCTGAAGCATTCTATAAAGCTATACTCAAAACAAATAAGTGAAATGCACGAAGCATTATATAAATCAACCAAGGACTATCCCATACCAGCATGGTGCATTACCTGAAAAATAAGAGGCACACAACGCTCCAAGAATTTACGCATATCATGTGAACAAAACAAAAATCGAGACATACCGATAATTGTCGAGGAACAAAGATGCGTGTCACACCCTGTTTTCACTTGGTCTCAACTGTAGCCTCTTCAAATTTGGAGTTTATTAAAACTTTTTAAGCGAATGCTATGAGTGCCATGATTGTCATTGTTTGTGTGTATACTTGAGTGTGTGGATCTAAAAACAATTATTTTATAACATAATATTTTGAAAAAGATCCTTTTTCTCATTTTGATTAATTCAAAACCTTGCCTTGGAGTTTGCACTACAAGTCCTTGATTCCTAGGGGGAGCCTTCACCCAAATATTGTATTCTGATTTTAGCACTAATATAACTCTCCAAAACCACAAAATAATTATTTTATAAAATATTTTTCAATTTTACTTGAATGTCCTTTTCTCAGGCTAGAAATGATATTTCTGAGAGGAAAATTATTTTTCTACCTTAGAAAATTCTGAGAAAATTTGGAGATACTCAGAGGACATATATTTTCCATACATAAGATTTTCAACCCCTATTTATGTTCAAACTATTTGAGAAAACCTTTGAAAAACTATTCTATGTGTTTTGACCTTTTGAAATATTTCCAAAGGAAGTATTCTCAATAAATTTCCGGAAAATTCTAGCATGTTTCCCAAGCTATCTTTGATGATCATGCCAAGTTTGACCTCATTAAAAGCTCATTTGGTTCACCAAATAGTCCTAAAACCCTTCCTGTCCAGAATCAAGTTGAAGCAACTCTACACAGCAAAGTTTGTCCAAATGGCCTAAAACTGTGCATGAGTGCTCAATACCCTAAATGAGGAGACCCTGACAAGAATTGGATTTGTGGGGAATTATTTGCTCACATTCTCTTTTAATAAGGCAAAATTGTTCATTTGGGGATGTTTTCAAGTTTACACAGTCAAACTTGTCCAATGGAGCTCAAATTTGATAGAGCATCCTACTTTTTCCTAAAACAAAATCCTGTTAACTTTCAGCTTCATTGATGGAGGTTAGCTACCCCAAACCCATATCAAATACCTTCAGCCAGATTGGTTAAACAACACCTAGCACTCTCTACACCCACTCCCTTCTCATTGAACTCCTAGCACAGGCTACGAGCACCACTCCTCAGCTGCAGACGAGTGGCCCCTCTTTGGTTCGAAGCATGTAAGACAAAATGACTAATTTAGTTTCTTACTCAAAGTTGACAACATCTCCTAAAGCACTTTCCATTGACCAACAATACATCACTCGGCTCCTAGCAGCTGAGGGGCATCTACGCCAACCCCCAATCACACCTGACATGGCCAAAGCACACCGGAGCACGCCAGTATGCCGCGACATAGAAAATCTGTGCTCTAGGCACGCTAAAGGGCACACCCGAGGCAAGGGATGCTAACCCCGGCCGGTTCTCACCTCCACTCGGTGTCTCTCCACGTCCCCGACAACCACCCGACTCAGGGCAGACTTAGGGCCCCCTTCTCCCCCTCTTTGCTGACTCATGCGACGCGTGCCCACACGCGCCCGATTCGACTAGTAGGGCGTGGCCCCGCAGCATGCGCGCACAGATGCCCGCTCCCTCCCGTTGGGTCTCTGGAGTCTCAAACCACGTCCGCGAAACCGTGGTTTCGACCCCAAGCTCTCTCTGGCTCTTCTGCAGCCGTGGTGAAACCACCAGCGCTCCCCCGCTCGATGCACTGTTGCTGGCCTATAAATAGGACCTCCCCCTTCACTCCAGCACCTCACCCCTCTCCTCGAGACCCTCAATCGACCCCCTAGCCACTCCACTTGAGCAAGAAGAGCCCCGGTGCTCGAGATCGACCGAGGCCCCGCCGCTTCGAAGTTCTAACGATCTCGGGATACAGGCCAGCTCTCGCGCTTCTCTTCCTCGAGCTTTTCCCTTCCCATAACACCCATATCCACCACCACCCGAATCATCTCCGCCGCGGCCATGCCGTCGCCGGTGACTTAGGTCCTCCCCGTCGGTCCTTCTACCCCCATCAGGTAGGCGACGATGCCATGGTGCCATTCCCGCAATCTCCTGGCCACGAGGGCGTCAGAGCCGCCGCCGGCGTGCCTCCCCTCCCCTCTGTCTAGAGGAGGAAGACGACCCCGACACGCATGCCCCACCTATCGGCGGCCTGTATCACCCCCTCTCTCCTCTCTTTGCCGCTAACCGTACGGGCCCGCGAGTCAGGTTTAAACCTGATGGCGCGTGCGCGCGTGGGCTGGCGGCTTGGCTAACTAGCCGATTGGCCAGTTGGACCGGCCCAGCCGCTGGCCGAGCCAAGCGAGGGGTTGAGCCCCTTTTCCTTTTCTTTTAAATCTGATTTTAGATTATATTTGCAGGATAAAATATTTAATCAAATTTAAATATTTTCCACCACAAATCTTCCAAAAATGTGTAGAATTTACTAGGTTGTTGTGCCAATTTTTGCAAGGACTTTTATGCACAACTTTAATTAAATACCTAGTTTGAGTATTTTTAGCTTCTGTTAAATAGATTTCAAAATATCTTTTGACTTCAAAAACAGAAACAAACATTTTTAAAACTAAAGATAGGATTTCTATGAATAAGTTGCCATTTTTAAAAATGAGTTTGTGCTCTGTTTTGAGTGTGCTTCTTCTTCTTCTTATTATTATTATTACAATGGTAGATCACGCATTTGACGAAGGATTTGGACCCGAAGACCCCGTATATATACCTAGCTCACCAAGGCAATCAGCCCTTTGACCATGTGTGAGAAAATGTTTTATGCATGACATGTTGATTATTTTATTCCAATGCATATAGTAAAGATTAATTGGCACACCCCGGCATGGTGTTACCAATGGTTCCTCCGGAGCACTTGCATTGAGCATGACCTTACCATATATGAGGGTCACGCTCATAAAAGTGGACAAGTAGTAGTAGTGCTACACATAGGATGAGCATATGCATGATGATGGTAACACAGAGTTGGAATCAAAGGCTTTACGAAAACCCCGTCGGGTGCCAGTAATGCCCGAGGGTGATGGTGTTAATCTGGATGACCACTTGAGAAAGAAGTGGTGTACCGGAAATGTTTTGTGTGAGTGGTTTCGGAAATGGGATTAGATTTATGATGTGTCGATTGTCCCAACCTTACATGTGCGACCACGATACCCCTTTATGGGATAGGGCTTTGTTGATTACTTTGGTCGGTGCTAGCAAAGAGCGTGCATTACTAGTGGAGGGAGTGATATGGTCACTCTCATGATGGGGTCGTACCAGGTAGGCCGAATATGCCGTTTTTACGTGTTCCGGACACACCGTTGGTCCCCGTATGGATGATACGGTATAGAGTTGGTGCTCGTAATATGTACATCATGTGGGCTGGGTACCAATCGAGTGGACTCTTTGTCTAGTGTCATCAGAGGAAAGGCAATGATCGCGTACTTACCTTGGGTATGTTATATACCGTGAGTCCTGGATGTCATGGAAAATTCCCGGATCTCGTGGGTACAGCGTACAACCTCTGCAGAGTGTAAAACTATTCGAATAGTCATGTCCATGATCAAGGACAGTTGGGTAATCCTGCTTAAACTACGTCAAGTCATTTACGCATAAACCAAGTGTGTGTGTGTGTGTGTTTAATGGTATAAAATGATATGACAAGTTTGGAGACTTGGTACAAAGGTGAATCTGAGGTGTTCAACCTTCATCAGATATATTGATATATGTAACCGGTTCTTATGATTACCATCTAGCTTATGATGCATATCCATACAAGTAATTGACCATGCTTATCCTTGAGTAAATCTTGCTTTCCGCAAAAGCTGCATATTACCTTATCATCGTACCAACCCCATTATCCATATCACAGGCTGTTTGCGAGTACATTCTATTGGATTTCGGGCTCCGCAAAACCCTTAAGATTCGAATTTAGGGGCGTGTACGAAGATCTCTCACGGGATAACCTCGCCTAGCTCGCTACTCAATGGACGGGGTAGAGAACTCACTCGAAGGTGAGGAAGACACATAACGCAGCAGTTTACCCTGGTCTGGGCCGCTGTGAAGCGTAATACCCTACTCCTGCTTTGGCGTATTGCCTCTCTTGGTGGAGGGTGGAACAACTAGTATAATGCTCGTGCGCCTCCGGAGGCTGGGTGGCTTTGCATGGTGGTCGTGGGTGAATGAATCTGTTTTTATCCTACAAAGTATCCTATCCTCTATATATAGTGGCGGCCCGGGTCCTCTTCCCTTATCTTTCGGCGGGAAGGGATCCCACAATGGCCAATTTTGAAGGGGAATAAGGGAACATGCTCCCCCTTCCCAAAGGTGGTCTTCGTGTGCAAAGTGACTGTCAGCGCAACAGGGTCAGGTACACGGATGACGCCAGTCCTGTTGGCGGGCAGCGACGACTTTGTTACACCAGAAGGGAAACCTTTGGAGGATGCCTTGGGAACCCCTGTATGTCCTTACCCCTTTGCACTAAAGGGGAAACTGCACCGCTCTGCTGCGTGCTGCCCGCCTTCCCTTCCTACACATCATCCTTAACTCCTGAGGATGGTCCCTACCTCCGTATCTCCGCCACTCCAGAGGGGTCCCGAGGAGCCCCCCTTGCATGTTTTGAAGCTGCTCCTCCTCGCGAGGCTTGGACCCTCACGAGGGACTTGCCTTGAGTGATGCCGCGTCCATTAGCATGCTTGATGAAGTGGGCCACTCCTGGGCCGCAAGCATGCAAGTCTAGGTACCCCCTGATACGTCTCCATCGTATCTACTTTTCCAAACACTTTTGCCCTTGTCTTGGGCTCTAATTTGCTTGATTTGAATGGAACTAACCTGGACTGACGCTGTTTTCAGCAGAATTGCCTTGGTGTTATTTTTGTGCAGAAATCAAAGTTCTCCAAACGTCCTGAAAATTTACAGGGAGCATTTTTGGAAAATATGAAAAATACCTGCGCCAAGTTCCACCTGAGGGGGTGGGCCAATGGGCCACAAGTCCTGCCTCCGCCACCCCCTGGTGGCGGTGGGCAAGCTTGTGGGGCAAACACAGCTCTGCCGCACCCAACCTCAGGTCTATAAGTTCACTTTCGTCCCAAAAAAAATAAAAAGAGAAGATTTCGTCGCGTTTACGAGAAGGAGGCGCCGCCACATCCCGTTCTTCATCTGGAGGGCAGATCTGGAGTCCGTTTTGGGCTCCGAAGAGGGGAAATCGTCGCCATCGTCATCATCAACCTTCTTCCCTCTCCAATTCCATGAAGCTCTTCGTCATTCATGAGTAATCTATTCGTAGGCTCGCTTGGCGGTAATGAGTAGGATGAGATCTATCATGTAATCGAGTTAGTTTTGATGGGGATTGATCCCTAGTATCCACTATATTCTGAGATGGATGTTGCTACTACTTTGCCATGCTTAATGCTTGTCACTAGGGCCCGAGTGCCATGATTTCAGATCTGAAATTCTTATGTTGTCACCAATATATGTGTGTTTTAGATCCGATCTTGCAAGTTGTAGTTACCTACTATGTGTTATGATCCGGCAACCCCGGAGTGACAATAACCGGAACCACTCCCGATGATGACCATAGTTTGAGGAGTTCATGTGTTCACTCAGTGCTAATGCGTTGGTCCGGTTCTTTATTAAAAGGAGAACCTTAATATCCGATAGTTTCCTTTTGGACCCCGCTGCCACGGGAGGGATGGACAATAGATGTCATGCAAGTTCTTTTCCCTAAGCACGTATGACGACACACGGAAGGCATGCCTACATCACATTAACGAACGGGAGCTAGCCACATATCTCTCCGTGTTATAACTGTTGCATGATGAATATCATCCAAACAAATCACCGACCCATTGCCTACGAGTTTGTCCTACTGCTGCTGTTACTTGTCTTGTACTGTCCCTGTTACTTGTCTTGCTCTGCTGCTACTGTTGCTACTACTGTCGCCTGCTACTGTTGCTACTTGCTACTGATGTCTCTACTGCTGTTCCTTGCCGCTGCTATTAGTCGTTACACTGCTGCTACCTGTTACAATCTTGATACGCTGGTCATTGACGGGAACTAACAATTTCCGTCAACGAGGCAACTTGGCGCCATTGATACAATCGTTAGAAATAGTCTGCCATGTCAACAGATCATTTCTGACACCGTTGTTATCATACTACTTTGCTACTGATACTTTGCTTGCAGATACTAATCTTTCAGGTGTGGTTGAATCTGACATATTCAGCTGCTAATACTTGAGAGTATCCTCTCACCTCCTATAGGCGTACCAACAAATTTGGGTCGAATACTCTACCCTCGAAAACTGCTACGATCCCACGCGCTGGTGGGCCGTCAACACCATTCTTCTAGTTTCGATTGCGAGAGAGTGCTAGCAACATTCTTCTGGTGCCGTTGCAAGGGAAGGTCTGTTGTTAGGGAGTCAGCATTTTTGTGGCGCCGTTGCCGGGGAGGTATGGCTGTATTCTCTGAGTCACTTGGGATTTATATCTGCTGATCACTATGAAGAATCTGAAGGATCCAAAAACCAAAGTCTTGCCCTCAACTACGAGGGGAGGTAAGGAATTGCCATCTAGGTCTCCACTTGATTCACCTTCAGTTATGAGTAAGTTTGCGACATCACCTCCTGCTAGAAATCTTGATATGTCGCCTGTGCTTGATGATTCTTATGATGCTACTGCTAGAGATGCTATGCTTGATACTGCTAGAGATGCTATGCTTGATACTATGCCTGATACTGCTAGAGATGCTATGCTTGATACTGCATTGCCTGATGATGCTAGAGATGCTATTCTGCCTCATGATGCTATGCTTGATACTGCTAGAGATACTACTTTGCCTGATGTTCCACTAGGGGTATTCCTTGATGCTCATATTGCTAGAGTTACTGCCAATGCTCGTGATGCTTCTGAAACTGTCAATACTATTGAGTTAGAACCTGCTTTTGCTCCTGCTAGATCTAGCTCTCCTAGATATGAATTGCCTGATATACCTGAGGGTTACGTTATGGAGGGAGAGATAGCTGAGGATTTTCTTGCGTGTAAGGATGCCTATGACGCTGAGAAATTACTTCTCAAGTGGAAGGAAAAATCTCTGAAAGCTAGGATGAAATATGACCCGAAGTTTGCCACTTCACCTATCTTTATCACCGATAAGGATTATGAATTCTGTGTCGATCCTGAGATAATCTCTCTAGTCGAATCTGATCCTTTTCACGGTTATGAGTCTGAGATGGTCGTAGCCCATCTTGCCAAACTACACGATATAGCCACCCTTTTCACTAATGAGGAGAAGATTCGCCACTACTATATCCTTAAGCTGTTTCCTTTCTCTCTAAAGGATGATGCTAAAGCGTGGTTCACCTCTCTTGCTCCTAGATGTGTGAGTAGTCCCCAGGATATGGTCTATTACTTCTGTGAGAAATGTTTCCCTGCCCATAAGAAGCAAGCTGCCTTGCAGGAAATATACAACTTTGCTCAACTCCAAGAAGAGAGTCTCCCACAAGCTTGGGGGAGGCTCGTCCAGCTACAAAATGCTTTGCCTGATCACCCTCTTAAGAAGAATGAGATACTTGATATCCTCTATAACGGACTTACCGATGCCTCTAGAGACCACCTAGATAGTTGTGCCGGTTGTGTTTTTAGGGAACAAACTGTAGAACAAGCTGAGACCCTACTGAATAACATCTTGATCAACGATAATGCTTGGACTATTCCCGAACCACCTCCTAAGCCAACTCCGAAGAAAAGAGGTATTCTGTTCCTCGGTCCCGAAGATATGCAAGAAGCGAAGAAATCTATGCAAGAGAAAGGCATTAGATCTGAAGATGTCAAAAATCTACCACCTATCGAAGAGATCCATGGTTTCGATAACCCGATACAAGTAGTAGAAGTGATTCTCTGCGTAGGTTTGATGAGAGTGATATTCCTTTTGACAAACCTGCTAGCCTATGCTTTGATGAATTTGGCAACTTTGTTTCCAAACAACAGAGTTTCAATGATTATGTTAGCAGACATTTGGAACAAAGCACTCGTATGCTTAGTCATTTAAGTGCTTGTGTAGATAGAAATGTCAATGATCTGAAGCTTCTGAGTAAACATGCCTCTATGATTACTACTCAGGTAGAACAAGTACTTAAAGCTCAGAATGACCTGCTCAATGAATTAAATGACAACTCCGTGAGAGTCATTACTAGAGGAGGCAAAATGACTCAGGAACCTTTGTATCTTGAAGGTCATCCTAAGATAATTGATCAAGATTCTCAAGGAATCAATGCTGATACACCTAGTCATCCTAAGGAGAAGAAGAAGGATGATAGAAGCCTGCATGTTAGTTCACCAAATACTGTCACACTTGAAGAACTTAATGATATTTCTGCGTCTGATGCAGAAACACAACCTGGTGATGAACATGAACCTGGTGACAATATGGATAGTGGTGTTCATAATAATGCTCAACCTAGCAATGATGAGGATGTGGAGATTGAACCTACGGTTAATCCTGAAAACCCACAACCTAAGAGATACGATAAGAATGACTTCACTGCTAGGAAGCATGGTAAAGAAAGGGAACCATGGGTTCAGAGATCTATGCCCTTTCCTCCTAAGCCATGCAAGAAAAAGGATGATGAAGATTTTGAGCGCTTCACTGAGATGATAAGACCCATCTTTCTGCAGATGCGGTTAACTGATATGCTCAAGATGTGTCCGTATGCCAAGTACATGAAAGATATCGTGACTAATAAAAGGAAGATACCAGATCCCGAGATCTCCACCATGCTTGCCAATTACACTTTTAAAGGTGGAACTCCTAAGAAACTTGGTGATCCCGGAGTGCCCACTATACCTTGCTCCATTAAAGGAAACTACGTAAGAACTGCCTTATGTGACCTTGGAGTCGGTGTTAGTGTTATGCCGCTCTCTCTTTATCGTAGACTTGAATTGGATAAGTTGACACCCACTGAAATTTCTCTGCAAATGGCCGACCAATCAACTGCTTTCCCTATCGGCATTTGCGAGGATGTGCCTGTTGTGGTTTCTAACACCACTATCTTAAAAGACTTTGTTATCTTGGATATTCCCGAGGATGATGCCATGGCTGTCATCCTCGGAAGACCCTTTTTAAACACTGTAGGGGCTGTTATAGATTGCAACAAAGGCAATGTCACTTTCCATGTCAACGGTAATGAGCACACAGTGCACTTTCCGAAGAAACGATATCAAGTACAATGCATCAATGCTATCGAAAAGACTTCATCGATTGTTATTGGGAGCTTTGAATGCCCTATTCCTCGTGTCAAGATGAAGTATGATTAGCTTGTTGGGGAGATACATATCCCCATTGAGGTGACTTACTGGCTATTCGAAAATTCTCCATTCTCTCTTGCGATTCGAGAAGGTTTTGTCATTAGGACTTGATCAACCCCATTGACCGATTTCTTTCGATGACCATGAAATGGATGAATTAAAGAGTCACATACCTCTGTTTTGAGCTTTCATTTTCTGTTGCTTAGAAGAAAAATGATAGAATTAGTTTGGTTTTTCCTATTTTCTGTTTTAGCGTCCCGAAGAAAAATACCTCGAAAATAAAAGTTCTCCGATGGTCCTGAAAATTTAGTATGATTTTTCTGGAATTTTTGAAAATTACTAGGCCTGAGAGCTGGCCTAGGGGCCAGACCAGTGGGCCACAAGCCCTGCCACCGCCACCCTCCCGGTGGCGGAGGGCAAGCTTGTGGGGCCCACAGGGACCCCCTCCACTCATTCCAGCTCCCAGCCTCTTCTTCCACCTCCAGAAAAAATTGTTTCGCAGCTCAAACCCGTATTCTTGCTCATTTGGCTGTGGTTTTCGATCTCCTTGCTCAAAGCACCATTCTCCGAATCGTTTTGGGGAAGTTACTCCTTGGTAAGTGACTCCTCCATTGGTCCAATTAGTTTTTTCTCTAGTGCTTTATCCTTCGCGAATCCTTGCTACCTTGGTGACCCTGTTCTTGAGCTAGAAATGTTGATTTTAGCTGGTCCCAAGTAGTTTTAGCGCGTGATACGGTCTCTAGGCACTAGTAGGAGTAGTTGCTACAAGTTGGGTTAATCTTTATTCACTTTTCTTTTGAAGTCCCTAAAAATTTCAGAATTTTTCAGAGCTAGAAAAAGGTAAAGATGAGGAGGTTCTTGAGAGGCTCTTCAAGCCGTAACCCCAAGGAGGATGAGAAGAACCACCCCAAGTACATAGTCCCTCGAGTCACAGAAGTTTGAGCGTGCGAGTGGCCTAGTGATGAATTTTTGCGCGCCGCTGGAATTTATGAAGACTTTTATTACTTGGTGGAGAACGCAGGTCTTACCGCGTTCGTTGAAGATAAGTGCTCACAATATCTCTGTTGGGGAACGTCGCATGGGAAACAAAAATTTTCCTACGCGCACGAAGACCTATCATGGTGATGTCCATCTACGAGAGGGGATGAGTGATCTACGTACCCTTGTAGATCGTACAGCAGAAGCGTTAGTGAACGCGGTTGATGTAGTGGAACGTCCTCACGTCCCTCGATCCGCCCCGCGAACAATCCCGCGATCAGTCCCACGATCTAGTACCGAACGGACGGCACCTCCGCGTTCAGCACACGTACAGCTCGACGATGATCTCGGCCTTCTTGATCCAGCAAGAGAGACGGAGAGGTAGAAGAGTTCTCCGGCAGCGTGACGGCGCTCCGGAGGTTGGTGATGATCTTGTCTCAGCAGGGCTCCGCCCGAGCTCCGCAGAAACGCGATCTAGAGGAAAAACTATGGAGGTATGTGGTCGGGCAGCCGTGAGAAAGTCGTCTCAAATCAGCCCTAAATCCTCCGTATATATAGGTGGGAGGGAGGGGAGGAGGCAGCCTCAAAACCTAAAGGTTTGGCCGAAATTGGAGGTGGAGGAGTCCTACTCCAATCCTACTTGGAGTAGGATTCCACCTTCCCACTTGGAAACTCTTTCCACCTTGTGTTTTTTCCTTCTCAAACCTTATGGGCCTTAGTGGGAACTTATTCCAGCCCACTAGGGGCTGGTTTATCTCTTCCCATAGCCCATGAGACCCCTTGGGGCGTGACACCCCTCCCGATGGTCCCCGGCACCCCTCCCGGCACTCCCGGTACACTACCGATGAGCCCGAAACGTTTCCGGTAATGCACGAAAACCTTCCGGTAACCAAATGAGGTCATCCTATATATCAATCTTCGTTTCCGGACCATTCCGGAAACCCTCGTGACGTCCGTGATCTCATCCGGGACTCCGAACAACATTTGGTAACCAACCATATAACTCAAATACGCATAAAACAACGTCGAACCTTAAGTGTGCAGACCCTGCGGGTTCGAGAACTATGTAGACATGACCCGAGAGACTCCTCGGTCAATATCCAATAGCGGGACCTGGATGCCCATATTGGATCCTACATATTCTACGAAGATCTTATCGTTTGAACCTCAGTGCCAAGGATTCATATAATCCCGTATGTCATTCCCTTTGTCCTTCGGTATTTTACTTGCCCGAGATTCGATCGTCAGTATCCGTATACCTATTTCAATCTCGTTTACTGGCAAGTCTCTTTACTCGTTCCGTAATACAAGATCCCGCAACTTACACTAAGTTACATTGCTTGCAAGGCTTGTGTGTGATGTTGTATTACCGAGTGGGCCCCGAGATACCTCTCCGTTCACACGGAGTGACAAATCCCAGTCTTGATCCATACTAACTCAACTAACACCTTCGGAGATACCTGTAGAGCATCTTTATAGTCACCCAGTTACGTTGCGACGTTTGATACACACAAAGCATTCCTCCGGTGTCAGTGAGTTATATGATCTCATGGTCATAGGAATAAATACTTGACACGCAGAAAACAGTAGCAACAAAATGACACGATCAACATGCTACGTCTATTAGTTTGGGTCTAGTCCATCACATGATTCTCCTAATGATGTGATCCCGTTATCAAGTGACAACACTTGCCTATGGCCAGGAAACCTTGACCATCTTTGATTAACGAGCTAGTCAACTAGAGGCTTACTAGGGACAGTGTTTTGTCTATGTATCCACACAAGTATTGTGTTTCCAATCAATACAATTATAGCATGGATAATAAACGATTATCATGAACTAAGAAATATAATAATAACTAATTTATTATTGCCTCTAGGGCATATTTCCAACAGTCTCCCACTTGCACTAGAGTCAATAATCTAGTTCACATCACCATGTGATTCCAACGAATCCAACACCCATATAGTTATGGGGTCTGATCATGTCTTGCTTGTGAGAGAGGTTTTAGTCAACGGTTCTGAAACTTTCAGATCCGTGCGTTCTTTACAAATCTTTATGTCATCTTATAGATGCTGCTACTACGTGCTATTCGGAAATGCTCCAAATATCCACTCTACTATATGAATCCGTTTCACTACTCATAGTTATTCAGATTAGTGTCAAAGCTTGCATCGACGTTACCCTTTACGACGAACTCTTTAACCACCTCCATAATCGAGAAAAATTCCTTAGTCCATTTGTTACTAAGGATAAATTTTGACCGCTGCTAGTGATTCAAACATGGATCACTCTCTGTACCTCTCAACATACTTTGAGTCAAGGCACACTTCAGGTGCGGTACACAGCATGGCATACTTTAGATTCTACGGCTAAGGCATAGAAGACGACCTTCATCTATTCTCTTTATTCTGCCGTGGTCGGGTTTTGAGTCTTACTCAAATTCACACCTCACAACGCAACCAAGAACTCCTTCTTTGCTGGTCTATTTTGAACTTTTTCAAAAACTTGTCAAGGCATGCATCTTGTTGAAACTTCTATTAAGCGCTTTCGATCTATCTCCATAGATCTTTGATGCTCAACCTTCAAGTAGCATAATCCAGGTACTCCTTTGAAAACTTCTTTCAAACAACCTTGTATGCTTTACAGAGATTCTACATTACTTCTGATCCACAATATGTCAACCACATATACCTATCAGAAATTCTATAGTACTCCCACTCACTTCTTTGGAAATACAAGTTTCTCATAAACCTTGTACACACCCAAAATCTTTGATCATCTCATCAAAGTGCTTATTCCAACTCCGAGATGCTTGCACCAGTCCATTGAAGGATCACCGGAGCTTGCATACTTGCTAGTATCTTTAGGATCGACAAAACCTTCTGGTTGTATCACATACAATGTTTGCTCAAGGAAACCGTCGAGGAAACAATGTTTTGACATCCTACATGCAATATTTCATAAATAATGCAGCAACTACTAACATAATTCTAACAGACCTTTAGCATCGCTACGAGTGAGAAAGACTCATCATAGTCAACTGTTTGATCTTGTCGAAAACATCTTTGCGACAAGTCGAGCTTTTCTTAATAGTGACTTATCACCATCATCGTCTGTCTTCTTTTAAAGATCCATTTTACCCAATAGTCCCATGACCATCAAGTAGTTCTACCAAAGTCTACACTTTGTTTTCACACATGGATCCTCTCTCGGATTTTATGGCTTCCAGCCATTTGTCGGAATCTGGGCCCACCATCGCTTTCTCCATAACTCGTAGGTTCACTGTTGCTCAACAACATGACCTCCAAGACAGGGTTACCGTACTACTCTGCAGCAGTACGCGACCTTGTCGACCTACGAGGTTTGTAGTAACTTGATTCGAAGCTCAATGATCATCATCATCAGCTTCCACTTCAATTGGTGTAGGCGCCACATGAACAACTTCCTGCGCCCTGCTACACACTGGTTGAAGTGATGGTTCAATAACCTTATGAAGTTCTACTACCCTCCCACTCAATTCTTTCGAGAGAAACCTTTCCTCGAGAAAGGATCCATTTCTAGAAACAAACACTTTGCTTTCGGATCTGAGATAGGAGATGTACCCAACTGTTTTGGATATCCTATGAAGATGCATTTATCCGCTTTGGGTTCGAGCTTATCAGACTAAAACCTTTTTCACATAAGTTTCGAAGCCCCAAACTTTCAAGAAACGACAGTTTAGATTTCTCTAAACCTCAGTCTATACTGTGTCATCTCAACGGAAATACGCGGTGCCCTATTTAAAGTGAGTGCGGTTGTCTCTAATGCATAACCCATAAACGATAGTGGTAATTCGATAAGAGACATTATAGTATGCACCATACCAGATAGTGCGTGGCTATGACGTTCAGACACATCATCACACCATGATGTTCCAGGTGGCATGAACTGTGAAACAATTTCCACATTGTCTTAACTGTGTACCAAAAATTCGTAACTCAGATATTCATTTCTATGATCATATCGTAGACAGTTCATCCTCTTGTTACGACGAACTTCACTCTGAAACAGAATTGAACTTTTCAATATTTCAGACTTGTGATTCATTAAGTAAATACTCCTGTATCTACTCAAGTCGTCAGTGAAGTAAGAACATAATGATATCCACTGCGTGCCTCAACACTCACTGGACTGCATACATCAAAATGTATCACTTCCAACAAGTTACTATCTTGTTTCATCTCAATGAAAACAAGGCCTTGCTCATGTGGTATGATTTGCATGTCACTAGTGATTCGAAATCAGGTGAGTAAAGATCCATCAGCATGGAGCCTCTTCATGCAATTTATACTAACATGACTCAAGCGGCAGTGCCACAAGTAAGTGGTACTATCATCATTTAACTCGTATCTTTTGGCACCAATGTGTAACACTACAATCGAGATTCAATAAACCATTGAAGGTGATCATTCAAGCAAATAGAGTAACCATTATCCCTTTTGAATGAATAATCGTATTGCAATAAACACGATCCAATCATGTTCATGCTTAACGCAAGCACCAAATAACAATTATTTAGGTTCAACACCAATCCCGATGGTAAAGGGGGCGTGTGACGTTTGATCATATCAACCTTGGAAACACTTCCAACACGTATCGTCACCTCGCCTTTAGCTAGTCTCCGTTTATGTCGTAGCTTTCATTTCGCGTTACTAATCACTTAGCAACCGAACCGGTATCCAATACCCTCATGCTACTAGGAGTACTAGTAAAGTACACATCAACATTATGTATATCAAATATACTTCTTTCGACTTTTGCCAGCCTTCTTATCTACCAAGTATCTAGAGTTGCTCCGCCTCAGTGACTGTTCCCCTTATTACTGAAGCACTTAGTCTCGGGTTTGGGTTTAATCTTGGGTCTCTTCATTAGCGCAGCAACTGTTTTGCCGTTTCACGAAGTATCCCTTCTAGCCCTCGCCTTTCTTGAAACTTAGTGGTTTTCCAAACCATCAACTATTGATGCTCCTTCTTGATTTCTACTTTCGCAGTGTCAAACATCGCGAATCGCTCAAGGATCATTGTATCTATCCTTGATATGTCATAGTTCATCACGAAGCTCTCAAAGCTTGGTGGCAGTGACTTTTGGAGAACCATCACTATCTCATCTGGAAGATTAGCTCCCACTTGATTCAAGTGATTGTCGTACTCAGACAATCTGAGCACATGCTCAACGATTGAGCTTTTCTCCTTTACTTTGTGGTCAAAGAATCTTGTTGGAGGTCTAGTACCTCTTAACAAGGGCACAAGCATGAAATCACAATTGCATCTCTTCGGAACATCACTTATGTTCCGTGACGTTTTACAACGTTTTCGGCGCCTTGCTTCTAAGCCATCAAGTATCTTGCACTGAACTATCGTGTAGTCATCAGTAATGTGTATGTCGGATGTTCATAGCATCCACAGACGACGCTCGAGGTGCAGCACACCGAGTGGTGCATTAAGGACATAAGCCTTCTGCGTAGCAACGAGGACAATCCTCGGTTTTACAGACTCAGTCTGCAAAGGTTGCTACTATCAATTTTCAACTAAATTTTCTCTAGGAACATATAAAAACAGTAGAGCTATAGCGCAAGTTACATCGTAATTCGCAAAGACCATTAGACTATGTTCATGACAATTAGTTCAATTAATCATATTACTTAAGAACTCCCACTCAAAAAGTACATCTCTCTAGTCATTTGAGTGGTTCATGATCCACTTACACTAGCTCAAGTCCGATCATCACGTGAGTTGAGTATAGTTTCAGTGGTAAGCATCCCTATGCTAATCATATCATCTATATGATTCATGATCGACCTTTCGGTCTCATGTGTTCCGAGGCCATGTCTGCACATGCTAGGCTCGTCAAGCTTAACCCGAGTGTTCCGTGTGCGCAACTGTTTTGCACCTGTTGTATGTGAACGTTGAGTCTATCACACCCGATCATCACGTGGTGTCTCGAAACAACGAACTGTAGCAACGGTGCACAGTCGGGGAGAACACAATTTCGTCTTGAAATTTTAGTCAGAGATCACCTCATAATGCTACCGTCGTTCTAAGCAGAATAAGGTGCATAAAAGGATTAACATCACATGCAATTCATAAGTGACATGATATGGCCATCATCACGTGCTCCTTGATCTCCATCACCAAAGCACCGGCACGATCTTCTTGTCACCGGTGCCACACCATGATCTCCATCAACGTGTCGCCATCGGGGTTGTCATGCTACTCATGCTATTACTACTAAAGCTACATCCTAGCAAAATAGTAAACGCATCTACAAGCACAAACGTTAGTTTAAAGACAACCCTATGGCTCCTGCCGGTTGCCGTACCATCGACGTGCAAGTCGATATTTATCTATTACAACATGATCATCTCATACATCCAATATATCACATCACATCGTTGGCCATATCACATCACAAGCATACCCTGCAAAAACAAGTTAGACGTCCTCTAATTTTGTTGTTGCATGTTTTACGTGTTGACCGTGGGTATCTAGTAGGATCGCATCTTACTTACGCAAACACCACAACGGAGATATATGAATTGCTATTTAACCTCATCCAAGGACCTCCTCGGTCAAATCCGATTCAACTAAAGTTGGAGAAACTGACACTTGCCAGTCATCTTTGAGCAACGGGGTTACTCGTAGCGATGAAACCAGTCTCTCGTAAGCGTACGAGTAATGTCGGTCCAAGCCGCTTCAATCCAAAAATACCGCGGAATCAAGAAAAGACTAAGGAGGGCAGCAAAACGCACATCACCGCCCACAAAAACTTTTGTGTTCTACTCGAGAAGACATCTACGCATGAACCTAGCTCATGATGCCACTGTAGGGGAACGTCGCATGGGAAACAAAATTTTTCCTACGCGCACGAAGACCTATCATGGTGATGTCCATCTACGAGAGGGGATGTTCGATCTACGTACCCTTGTAGACCGCACAGCAGAAGCGTTAGTGAACGCGGTTGATGTAGTGGAACGTCTTCACGTCCCTCGATCCGCCCCGCGAACCGTCCCGCGATCAGTCCCACGATCTAGTGCCGAACGGACGGCACCTCCGCGTTCAGCACACGTACAGCTCGACGATGATCTCGGCCTTCTTGATCCAGCAAGAGAGACGGAGAGGTAGAAGAGTTCTCCGGCAGCGTGACGGCGCTCCGGAGGTTGGTGATGATCTTGTCTCAGCAGGGCTCCGCCCGAGCTCCGCAGAAACGCGATCTAGAGGAAAAACTATGGAGGTATGTGGTCGGGCAGCCGTGAGAAAGTCGTCTCAAATCAGCCCTAAAACCTCCGTATATATAGGTGGGAGGGAGGGGAGGAGGCAGCCTCAAAACCTAAAGGTTTGGCCGAAATTGGAGGTGGAGGAGTCCTACTCCAATCCTACTTGGAGTAGGATTCCACCTTCCCACTTGGAAACTCTTTCCACCTTGTGTTTTTTCCTTCTCAAACCTTATGGGCCTTAGTGGGAACTTATTCCAGCCCACTAGGGGCTGGTTTATCTCTTCCCATAGCCCATGAGACCCCTTGGGGCGTGACACCCCTCCCGATGGTCCCCGGCACCCCTCCCGGCACTCCCGGTACACTACCGATGAGCCCGAAACGTTTCCGGTAATGCACGAAAACCTTCCGGTAACCAAATGAGGTCATCCTATATATCAATCTATGTTTCCGGACCATTCCGGAAACCCTCATGACGTCCGTGATCTCATCCGGGACTCCGAACAACATTCGGTAACCAACCATATAACTCAAATACGCATAAAACAACGTCGAACCTTAAGTGTGCAGACCCTACGGGTTCGAGAACTATGTAGACATGACCCGAGAGACTCCTCGGTCAATATCCAATAGCGGGACCTGGATGCCCATATTGGATCCTACATATTCTACGAAGATCTTATCGTTTGAACCTCAGTGCCAAGGATTCATATAATCCCGTATGTCATTCCCTTTGTCCTTCGGTATGTTACTTGCCCGAGATTCGATCGTCAGTATCCGTATACCTATTTCAATCTCGTTTACTGGCAAGTCTCTTTACTCGTTCCGTAATACAAGATCCCGCAACTTACACTAAGTTACATTGCTTGCAAGGCTTGTGTGTGATGTTGTATTACCGAGTGGGCCCCGAGATACCTCTCCGTTCACACGGAGTGACAAATCCCAGTCTTGATCCATACTAACTCAACTAACACCTTCGGAGATACCTGTAGAGCATCTTTATAGTCACCCAGTTACGTTGCGACGTTTGAGACACACAAAGCATTCCTCCGGTGTCAGTGAGTTATATGATCTCGTGGTCATAGGAATAAAGACTTGACACGCAGAAAACAGTAGCAACAAAATGACACGATCAACATGCTACGTCTATTAGTTTGGGTCTAGTCCATCACATGATTCTCCTAATGATGTGATCTCGTTATCAAGTGACAACACTTGCCTATGGCCAGGAAACCTTGACCATATTTGATTAACGAGCTAGTCAACTAGAGGCTTACTAGGGACAGTGTTTTGTCTATGTATCCACACAAGTATTGTGTTTCCAATCAATACAATTATAGCATGGATAATAAACGATTATCATGAACTAAGAAATATAATAATAACTAATTTATTATTGCCTCTAGGGCATATTTCCAACAATCTCCTCCTCACCAATATTTTCGTTCAAATCTTCAACTTTTATCCGAGGAAGAATCCTCCCATGGTTGAGTTCATGATATACGATGTTCCCCAGTGCATGACACTACAAGATTTTTGCAATGTATGCAAATTACCTTATGTTGGGGATATCCGTGACCCTCGTCCACGGGACTTGGAGGATTTCATTGGTACTATTGCTATTGGAGAGGAGAGAGGAGTGTCTCGCGCTAGAATTGTTAGCATACATTTTCCTGTGCTTCGGTACTTCTCACTATTTGTGGGAAAATGTTTGATTGGCCGTGGGGAGGCTGGATCACTTAGTTCTCCAGACCTTGCGGTTTTGCGCGAAGGCCTTTATAACGATAAGACTTACAGCCTAGGTGCTATAGTAGCCCAGCGGTTGAACATCAACCATTCCAAGGGTGTCGTCTATGGAGGTATCTATGCTACCCGTTTGCCAGACACTTTGAGATACCCATTAGACTGGGAGAGGAAGGAGAGATGCTTCTCCCCGAGAAATATCTGGATTATGACAACATGGTTCGCCATGATTTTCTGGATAGAGATGCTAGTAGAGGGATGATTTATAACCTGGTATTTAGTTAGGGTACTCGAGAGACTATTACTTTGCTTGCTCCTTCTTTGTTCGATCTTCATGCAGGCAGGTACACTATTATGCCCTCCGACATCTACGCATATTGGGGCTTGGCCCAACCACAGGCGCCCGTGCCCGAGCCGCCAGTCGAATACAAGACGCCAGTTTATCAGTGGGAGCCAGAGGAGCTCACACAGCAGTGGCATCCACTGTCTGCTCCGAAGTATCCTGGAGCTGGTTATTTCCCACCATGGGAGTAGACCAAGCTAGGCCAAAAGCCTAAGCTTGGGGGAGTACGTGTTTTCACCGACTTTACATTCATGCTTATGCTTTCACTTTGTTAGCCGGTGTTTACACTTTGCCACTGTATTATCCAGGCTAGTTTATTTTCGTTTTCTTGTTTGGTGTCCTTTTGAGAAAACCCAAAAAGATTTTTCTTTCTTCTTTGGCTTGTTGGGAGCTTTTCCGTGTAAATAGTTTTCTTTTTTCTTTGGGTCAAGGTAGAAGATATCGGTTTCAATGTTTAGTGGTTCTTGCATGCATACGTGTTTAGCTTTCAAAGAGCCATATTACTTTGTCTTCTCCTTTGTGTTTGCGTGCAGATTCAGCTTAGTCCAATGCAAGAGCACTCTTATTATTGTTCACATCGTTCGATCGTGCAAGTGAAAGGCAATAATGATGATATATGATGAAGTGACTGAGACTGAAAAGCTGGTATGAACTCTATCTATTTTGTTTTTGTAAATATGACTAGCTTGTCGACCCAGATTTAGCTTTGTTGTGAGAGAACCATGTTTGCAATGACAACTTAGAGATCATAGTTTCTGATGCCATGCTTATTTAGCTGAGAGTTTATAATGGTTTGTCTTGAATGCCAACATAGATTTTGAAATGACTATGATGTAGTATGATATGATGGTATTCTCCTTTGAATGTTTCAAGTGGCTTGACTTGGCGCATGTTCATGCATGTAGTTGAAACAAAATCAACATAGCCTCTATGATGTTCGTGTTCATGGTGATTTATATCCTGTTCATGCTTGCATTCAATGTTAGTCAAACTCATTGCATCCTGATGACTGTTGTCGCTCTCTAGTTGGTCGCTTCCCAGTCTTTTGCTAGCCTTCACTTGTACTAAGCGGAATACTGCTTGTGCATCCACTTCCATAAACCCAAAAGTTTTTCCATGAGAGTCCACCATACCTACCTATTTGCGGTATCTACCTGCCGTTCCAAGTAAATTTGCATGTGCCACTCTCTAAACCTTCAAGAAATAATCTGTTTTGCATGCCCGAACCGCTCATGTGGTGACAGGGGGGTATCTTCCATGCTAGGAGTGTTATCCTCGACATGTGTTTATTCACTGTCATTCACGAGAAAGGGGCCGGTAATTGGAATGCCTAGTTCCACGCTTAAATCAAAAACATAACTGTAAAATAAGACTCCCCCCGGATTGATGTTAGTATGGACGGTACCCGAGGATTCGGCTAGCCGTGGAGTGTGATTGATTGGTGGTGGGGGAGTTAAAACTTTACTTTTCTGTTTGGGAACCGCCTATAGCATGAGTAGCATGGAAGATATTGACAACTCTTGGTCATTGCATTGACAATGAAAGCATGCCACCCAAAATTATTATCTCTGTTTTCAAAGCTTGAGCTCTAGCACCTCTGCAAATCAATGCTTCCCTCTGCGAAGGGCCTGTCTATTTATTTTCCTGTTGAGTCATCCTCCTCTTATATAAGCACCAATTAGAGAGTACCTCTGTCATTTTTATTCTATTCTTTTGATTGATATTGAGTATGACTATGACTGGATCTTTGTTGCTATGAATAATATTGTTTAGTCAGCCCTTGATCTTTGAAAGTGCTCTGCATTTATGTTTTGCGGTCTCAGAAAGAGCTAGCGAGATACCACCTATTCATATTGCTTCATGCTTGTTTTGATTGGAGTGTTGGTATTTGAAACTCATTATTATTTTCTCATTCGCTGATTATGCCATTGATATTAATTTACCGTGAGACCTTTGTGTCATTTGCTTATGTGGTTAACTTGCGATCTTGCTGAAATTCTGGTTATGAGTTAGACATAGTTGCAACAACAAGATCAAACAGAGTTTGTCAAAGTTTTTCTTTCTCTCTCAGTTTGTCAGCTGAGTTGCTTGAGGACAAGCAAGGTTTAAAGCTTGGGGGAGTTGATACGTCTCCATCGTATCTACTTTTCCAAACTCGTTTGCCCTTGTTTTGGACTCTAATTTGCATGATTTGAATGGAACTAACCTGGACTGACGCTGTTTTTAGCAGAATTGCCGTGGTGTTATTTTGTGCAGAAATCAAAGTTATCCAAACGTCCTGAAAATTTACGGGGAGCATTTTTGGAAAATATGAAAAATACCTGCGCCAAGTTCCACCTAAGGAGGTGGGGCAGTGGGCCACAAGCCCTGCCTCTGCCACCCCCCTGGTGGCGGCGGGCAAGCTTGTGGGGCCCAAACAGCTCTGCCGCCCCCAGCCTCAGGTCTATAAGTTCACTTTCGTCCCAGAAAAAATAAAAAGAGAAGATTTCGTCACGTTTACGATACAGAGGCGCCACCAAAACCTGTTCTTCATGTGGAGGGCAGATTTGGAGTCCGTTTTGGGCTCCAGAGAGGGGAAATCGTCTCCATCATCATCATCAACCTTCTTCCCTCTCCAATTCCATGAAGCTCTTCGTCGTTCGTGAGTAATCTATTCGTAGGCTCGCTGGGTGGTGATGAGTAGGATGAGATCTATCATGTAATCGAGTTAGTTTTCATGGGGATTGATCCCTAGTATCCACTATGTTCTGAGATTGATGTTGCTACTACTTTGCCATGCTTAATGCTTGTCACTAGGGCCCGAGTGCCATGATTTCAGATCTGAAATTATTATGTTGTCGCCAATATATGTGTGTTTTAGATCCGATCTTGCAAGTTGTAGTTACCTACTATGTGTTATGATCCGGCAACCCCGGAGTGACAATAACCAGAACCACTCCCTGTGATGACCATAGTTTGAGGAGTTCATGTGTTCACCAAGTGGTAATGCGTTTGTCCGGTTCTTTATTAAAAGGAGAACCTTAATATCCCGTAGTTTCCTTTTGGACCCCGCTGCCACGGGAGGGATGGACAATAGATGTCATGCAAGTTCTTTTCCCTAAGCACGTATGACGACACACGGAATGCATGCCTACATCACATTAACGAACGGGAGCTAGCCACATATCTCTCCGTGTTATAACTGTTGCATGATGAATATCATCCAAACAAATCACCGACCCATTGCCTATGAGTTTGTCCTACTGCTGCTGTTACTTGTCTTGTACTGCTGATGTTACTTGTCTTGCTCTGCTGCTACTGTTGCTACTACTGTCGCCTCCTACTGTTGCTACTTGCTACTGCTGGTTCTACTGCTGTTCCTTGCCGCTGCTATTACTCGTTACACTGTTGCTACCTGTTACAATCTTGATACGCTGGTCGTTGATGGGAACTGACAATTTCCGTCAACGAGGCAACTTGGCGCCATTGATACAATCGTTAGAAATAGTCTGCCGTGTCAACAGATCGTTTCTGACACCGTTGTTACCATACTACTTTGCTACTGATAGTTTGCTTGCATATACTAATGTTTCAGGTGTGGTTGAATCTGACATATTCAGCTGCTAATACTTGAGAGTATCCTCTCACCTCCTATAGGCGTACGAACAAATTTGGGTCGAATACTCTACCCTCAAAAACTGCTACGATCCCACGCGCTGGTGGGCCATCAACAACATTCTTCTAGTTTCGTTTGCCGGGGAGTGCTAGTAGCATTCTTCTCGTGCCGTTGCAAGGGAAGGTCTGCTGTTACGGAGTCACCCCCATTCCCAGAATGCCGACAGTAGCCCCCGGGCCCAAGGTGCGCCTAGGTTGGCTTCTCGGTGAAGCCTTGAGGGCGGCCTGAAGCGTTGCGGGCCCTAGTTGCCTATGGGACAGGCGGCACACGTGTCCAGCGGCCAAGTGGTGACGCTTTCACTGCTCGAGGCGTCTGGGGGTGCATCAGGCCATGATGGTATGATCTCCCAGAACCGCACACGACATCATTTCTCTCATTGAATGGCATCACTGCGGCCTAACCACACCGAATGACCTTCGCGGACATGACCACTCGGCGGACAGGTGAAGCCACGTGGGCGTCGGCGCTCCTATTGGCCCACCTCGCGACCCCTGTGGGGCGCGCGATGCTCGCGCCCCACAACTGTTGGTGGCCGTGTTTCGCCTATAAATTTGCCCCGCCCCCGTCGAGGGGAAGGCACTTCAATCTTGAGCTTCCTCTCTGCTTCCTTTCGCTCCATCAAGAAACCTCTTCTCCTTTCTGTTTACCTGTCTTCCATGGCGTCTCCGGGAAGCGAACTTAGCAGGGGGAAGCGCGCGGCTCCGACCGTGCCCCCGTCCGCCTCCGGGAGCAGTGGGGGAGGGCCCTCGGGGCCTCCGCGCGCCCGTCACTGCTAGGCCCTGGCCAATGAGTAAGTCCCTCACATGCGCCTCTTTTCTTGATTATCTCGTCAGTTGGTTGGTGGTTGATCTCTCCTCTTCTCCAGCATGCCCTCCGCCAAGAAGCCCAAGCTTGGCTAAATTCAAGAGGAGGTGGAGGGGCTGCTAGCCTAGCTCAATAGCGCCAACGCCACCCTCCAAGCCGCCCGCCAGGGCGAGGCTAAGGCCAAGGCGGAGCTGGCGTTGCTGCAGCAGCAGGTCCAGGAGGCGACCGACGCCGTTCAGGCCGCCCAGGATGAGGCGGCGTATGCCTGGATGATTGCTTCCTAGCGCGCCAAACAGTTCGAGGGCATCATCGACTTGGCAGCGGATGCAACGCGCCGGTTTGCGGGGAGGCCCCGACGCTGCCTAACGTGATGAGCGACGGGGGCTACCTTGCCTTCTTCCAGAAGGTAGTGGATGCGCTAGAGGCTGGCGTCTCGTGCGTATAGGAGGATAGTGTGTCCGGCGCGCGCGAGCTTCTGGGCCTTTCTTTGAAGCTCGTCTTCTCCAACCTGCATCATCTCGTCCCAGAGCTCAATCTCCAGCGTGTCGTCGAGCCGGTGCCTACTGTGTCCCGGTGCTCTCTCTGGGACGAAGTCCGCCCGCCTCCAGCAAGGAGGAGGGCTGCGACGCCGAGCCTGCACGCGCCACGAGCGATGTCGGCGGCCCCTCCCCCTAGGCGCCCTCTAACTTCCGTTTCCTTCCCCTGTAATAGTGGATCAAGGACCTTGCCCTGTTGGGTGTTAAACTTTTGCTTATTACCTTAGTCGTTTTCCGTTCCACTCGTGAATTGATGGTGGGCTTGCTGGTGGTTGTTGTGGTTCACCTTCGAAGCTCAGGGCTCGTCGCTGGCCCAACCAGTGCTCGGGGGCAACGGCGGCCAGGGCCCTCACGAGGTCCCGTCCTCCCGAGGCTCCGCTCGTGCCGCTGCATGCTTGGTCGATGGCCTCATTCCTTGCCGCAGCTGAATCCTTAGGCCCTGCATCCCTTTGTTAGTACGCATGTTTTTAATTAGTTGTTAGTTTGGCGTGAAACCAAATGACCTCCGTCCGGGCCTGGGGGTTACTTAGCTCGTGGGGTTCGTGTCGGTCCCTTCCATAGCTCCTCCTCAGTAGCTCCTGTTCTGTAGGTGGGATGGGGTGGAGACCCTTTCGGTCCTCTATGTTTGTGGGCCCTGGTCCCGATCCTTATGACCGGCGAGGTTCCGGAGGCTCGATCCTCACGAGTCCCCTTTAGTGCTTGAGAGATTCCTCTTCCCGTTTCTTTGGTCATCGCCTCAGGACGCCCTGAGGCCTCCTGCGACTCTTTGTGGTGATATTGTGCTTCGATCCGGACCCCCGAGCGGGGGTTGATCGCCGAAAATGTTCGCCCCTGGGACGACAAGTCCTTGCTTTCGCTCCGTGGCCCCTAGGCGTGGTGCACAGCGTTTAGATCCTCAGGGAATGTCATCCAGAAAAAGAGGTTTCAAAACCGGCGAACACGAGAAAGCGCAAGAGAAAGTTCCACCCCCTTTTTGTTTTTTAAACATCAACTTTTAAAATTGTCAGATGTAAGTCCAGCAGAAGATAGTTCGAAATCCAAGAAAATCAAGCAAACGCCGCGTCCGTCACCTAGGCTGGCATAATCATTGGTGGACTATATGGGTTTCCTTGCCAACTGCGGGCATAGTCATTGGTGGACTAAGTTGATTACCTCCGTCTTCACCCAGCACGGAGCATAGGTCTTCCACTAGGAGTGGGGTGGACCCCTTCTGTGTCCTCGGGAGGCTCTAGGCGTATACGGCCTCATCTCGTTATTTCGTGAGAGTGTCACGGTGGGGGTGTATATGGGAGGTCGCGAGGACGCTTTGGCCTCGCGAGTGTCCCTACCCCCGAGGCATATGCGCCTGATTCCGAAAGTCATTGGTGGACTGTGTTGATCTCCTCCATCTGCTCCCAGCGCGGAGCATAGGTCTTCCACTAGGCGTGGGGTGGACCCCTTCCGCTTCCTCGGGGGGCCCTGGGCGTATACAACCTCGGCTCGTTATTATGTGGGAGTGTCACGGGATGAAGTAGGTTCCGGAAGGATTGAAGGACGATGTAGAGTTGCGACGGGTTGATGCAGGTCCTGCGCGCTCCTTCTCCTGAGGCCGGTTGAGGGCTTTTCTATAGATCTACGCCGACAGGTCCCAGTCCCGCAGATTTCCCTACCATCGTGAGGCGCCTCACGGGGCAAGGCCCTGGCTCCCCTGATACCGATCGAATGTACCGGGACGGAACCAGGGTGGCCAAATGGCTTTGTGTCCGGTAAGGCTCCTGAGGCGCGATGCTTAGAAGCCCCCTTTAACGTTCGAGTGGCTCTGCGTCGCTAAGACCCAGTCCCGTACAATTTCCAACAACCGTTGCGCGTGACCAAATGAATGGATGTAGCTACGGGGTCAAGACCTGCCACCCGTGATAACAACCGAATGTCCGTGAACGATATCAAGGGCGACAGGTGGCCTTATGACTAGTAAGGCCCCCGAGGCTCGATGCTCAGGATCCCCCCTTTGATGCTCAAGCGACTCTGCGTTGCAAGGACCTGGTCCCGCACATTTCCGAACTGCCGTTACTTGCGACCGAATGGACGATCTCAGCTACGGGGTCAAGCCCTACTACCCCTGATAACGACTGAATGTCCATGGAAGATATCAAGGGCGCCAGGTGGCCTTGTGACCGGTAAGGCCCCTGAGGAGCTATGCTTATGAGACCCCCTTTCACGCTCAAGTGGCCCCATTCCATCCTGTTGATTGTGGCCCTCGGAAGCCGCCGGGCCTCCCCAGTCCCCACGTCGGGGCGACGCGCACCGGCCGAAGCCCCCGAGCAGGGGGGGGGGGATAGATCGCCTGAAGATGCAAGCAAGGGAAGATGTCAGGTCACCGAATGGACACATCAGGAGTTAAAGAAACTTGAGGAAATGATATGATATGTAGGGGCATGCCATGAACACCTGAAGTCCTTGCGGTCAGCAGGCACTCTCTAGAGCAGTGAATCCAAAAAATTACCTCGTATAGCTCCTTCACATATGGGGGCGCCTCGTGAGGCAAGGCCCTCGGTGCCTGCTCCAGCTCCATGGTTGCCGTGGGTGGCCCACGCCACTTGCGTTTCCTTGCTTCACATGACTTGTCCTCTTGAGGCCTCGGGTTCGGTTCTTCGCGGTTTCTCGGCGGGGGCGATGGCTGGCGCCATGCCCCACGGCCTAGAGGCACCGGGGGCCTCCAGGGAGTTCCTTACTCCTGAGGAGAATAGGCGCCCGGGGTGGATGCTTGAGGCTCTTCCTCGTCAATAGGGTCAGGCGGCATCGCATACATCGGTACGTAGGGATCCATGTAGGCGTTCGATCGACCTCCAAAGCCGTTCAGCAACGCGACGGTGGTGGTCGCCCTCAGCAGCGGAGGGGGGTCCCCTAGGCTGTGTTGCTCAAATATCTTCCTGCGATGGGCTTCCGCACGAAGCCGCTTATTCCCGTTGCCGCCGTTGGTTGGTCTCAGTGTTACTCGGTGCAGACCCCCCCTTGGTGCCCTGGCGTGTCTCCATTGCTGTAGCTCGCCCGCACCGGTGCCTCTGTCGCCCGCTGCTGGCTGCGCGTGAGGGAGCGCTCCTGCTTGGCCGCTCTGGGTTGGTGGGGGCCGACCTAGTCTTGGTGATGCGCGCCGGTGTGTGGATTGAACGTCCCACCGTTCTTGTCGCGCCTCTGGTGGTTGCTGGCATGCTGCACGTCGAGGCCTGCCGCCGGAATCTCGAGGAGGAGAAGGGCAGCACGCGACGCGTCTCTCTCGGCCCCGCTCCGTGAAAGAGGGGCTTCGTTGCTTGCAGGCCCAATGACCAGCACGAGGTGCGAGCCCCCGGCGACCGATGCCTGCGACCTTGAAGCAGAGTGTGGACGGATGGCCTTACGGGCGATAGCGACCAACTCCATGATGTGGTCTGTCTAGGCGTCGATGCCCCCTTGCATTGGTCGTTGGAGGAGCATCTTGCTCGCCATCTGCAACACATCGTATGCACCGAAGTCCTCCAAGTTGATGCGGCGCGTCAGGGATGCCGGTGGCGCCGTCCAGCCACCGGACACCTGGGTGGTGCGGGTGGAATTGACGGTGGAGGTGATGTTGACGATCTGGTACGAGCCGCCTGGTACCACAACCCCGGTGCATGTTGCGGCCGCGGTGGTATGACGGTTGGAGGCCAGCTCGGCGAGGCTCGAAGAAGCTTGTTGGGCGCCGGTCATCGTGGCCGTGGGCTTAGGGAATATGAAGCTCGGAGAAGACCTCGACACGCCATCTACCCGGCGCGCCAAATGTTGGATTTAGGGCTCTGCAAAACCCTTACGATTCGAACTCAGGGGCGTGTACGAAGATCTCTCACGGCCTAACCTCGCCTAGCTCGCTACTCGATGGACGGGGCAGAAAACTCACTCGAAGGTGAGGAAGACACAGAACACAGTAGTTTACCCTGGTTCGGGCCACTGTGAAGCGTACTACCCTACTCCTGCTTTGGTGGATTGCCTCTCTTGTTGGAGGGTGGAAGAACGAGTACAATGCTCGTGCGCATCCGGAGGCTGGGTAGCTTTGCGTGGTGCTCATGGGTGAATGAATCTGTTTTCATCCTACAAAGTATCCTATCCTCTATATATAGTGGCGGCCCGGGTCCTCTTCCCTTATCGTTTCAGCGAGAAGGGATACCACAATGTCCAATTTTGAAGGGGAACAGGGGAACATGCTCCCCCTGCCCAAAGGTGGTCTTTGCTTGCAAAGTGAGTGTCAATGCAATAGGGCTGGGTACAGGAATGACGACCGTCCTGCTGGCGGGCGGCGACGGCTTTGTTACACCAGAAGGGAAACCTGTGCTAGATGCCTTGGGAACCTCGGTATGTCCTTGCCCCCTTTGCACTAAAGGGGAAACTGCACCACCCTGCTGCGTGCTGCTCGCCTTCCCTTCCTACATGTCATCCTTGACTCCTCAGGACGGTCCTTGCCTTGGTATCTCCGTCGCTCCGGAGGGGTCCTGAGGAGGCCCCCTTGCATGTCTTGAAGCAGCTCCTCCTCGAGAGTCTTGGACACTTACGAGGGCCTTGTCTTGAGTGATGCCGCATCCATTAGCTTGCTTGATGAAGTGGGCGAGTCCTGGGCCGCAGGCAGGCAGGTCTGGGTACCCCCATTCCCAGAACACCGACACATTCAAAGTACTCATTGGCTTGCCACTTGTTATGTTATTGACCAGACATGGAAGAACCGGAACATGGAGAAGAATTCGTCGTCAGAGACGGACACGCAAACTAGGATGCTTCCGAGTCAGAATGCCTGTTGGTTAAGACTGATGGCATGGGTTGCCATTTATTACCAAGTATTCTGCTAGTAGTTCTTATGGTGTGATTGGCCTTCTAGGACCTATCTATGTAAGACTTGACCCTGATGGTGATTTATTGTATCAAACGGTATGTATGGATTTAAGACTCTTATTATTTAGTTTCCGTGTGTTCGGTGAGCATTGATCTCTCGGATCACTAAGCACGTTCATTCGGCGATCTCGACTCGTAAGTCGGGGTCCCCACAGAGCTGGTATGAGAGCCGCCGTGACCGTAGGAAGCCTTAGGTTGCATGGACGACAGCCGAGACGAATAACACACTCAACCATTACACTTGAGATTTTCTACACCCTACTACCTTTTCAAACCACCCACAAATTTCTAACCCTCCCCTAAAAACCTTGTAGATGGCCTCGTACATGAGATTGGCTTTCCCCTACTCTTGGGAGACAGCTTGGAGAAGTGTCAAGTACGCCGCACACCCATTTTTCTCTACCACGAGCACTGGGTCAACGCCGACACAAAGGAATATCACGTAGACATGATTGCGAAGGCAAATGACTCCCCAGCTAGTTGGTTCTTTGAAGGACCACTAATGGAGACTTGGTGTTGGTAGTAGAGACGGCATCACGAGAGATGTTCATGCATCTCCGTGATTTCCTTCTCGAGATGGCCAACGAGCCAGCTACTCGTCACCTACCTTTTGTTAAGGACGTACTTGACGGGAGCTGGACATTCAACCCATCGCCCAGAGGATGGAACGCCACTCAGGTTTCAGACCTACTACAACCTCTCCGCCGACACTCTAGCTCACCTTCTGATCAAGGAATCTGTGATGCTCTGGCAAGAACTTCACCAACTCAAGGACCTACTCCATCTAGAGAAGATGAAGACACGCAAGGTTAAGAAGGAAGGAGCACCCGGAGGGCAATCTTCCATCGCCTTCCGAGGAGGAATACCACCCCTCAAGGCCACTCCTATACAGAGTCGTTGGTTGACAGCAGAGGAATACACTGATCTCCTTACCGCTTCACCAACAAAGCATCATCGTGACGGACCTCTTCCCTCCCCCACGCCCCTAAAGGAAGAAGACACCCGCACAAATGAGGATGAAGAGGAAGACCCTGAAGAACCTGTGTACGAGACTGAGCAATTCGTCGCTTAGATGGATGTCTTAGGACAAGTTAGGAGTCCCCATGCGAAGTCGAGTCCGTGTAATGGTTCATATAAAAACATGCATGTTTGTTGTGTATGTGCTTTCTATTTGTGTCTCAATGCAAGCCCCGCTTTTGCCTTAGGCAACATGTAAGCGACTGCATCACCAATCTAATGTATTGCATAGGGTTCTTCGAACCTTTTTGTTTGACACACTTGCACTATACCAAAGCCCCCTTATATAGGCACATCATCCCTTTATGATTTCCCCTTGACCACTTAGGAATATTGATTTGTCTGCTCCAAATAGGATGGTGATTTCTACTCACACCAGCAGCTTCGACAACCCCAACACTGGCACCTCTAGCCAGTAGCCAGGAGCCGGTGGGTCTGCCCAAGCTGGAGATCACCCCGAGCAGCAGCAAGGCGACATTCCCCCGCCACCGCCTCCCCCGGAGAACATGACTGTGGCTCAGTTCCTTCAAGCTCTCCGAGAGGAACGCCAAGAAAACAACGCCGCCGTCCATCAGTTGGCTCAAGTCCTAGTGAACAACCCGCCGAAGGGCGGAAATGGCAGCGGTCGCTCCACTCTGTCTGAGTTCATGTGGACTACGCCCCCATATTCACGGAGACAATTGAGCCCCTGGATGCTGATGACTGGACCGCACCATTGAATACCTCCTCTCGCTGGTTAAGTGCATCGACGATCGTGAGAAAGTCCTCTATGCTTCTCACTGTCTCGGAGGCATGTCCAGGGCTTGGTGGGATGGGTTCCAAATTATGCGGGACGCACGGGCTATCACTTGGGATGTCTTCAAGGACGGGTTCCGCGCTGCTCACATCCCCCCTGGGATGATGACTATTCAGAAGCGGGAGTTCCATGCTCTGAAGCAAGGCAGCGGAACAATCAAGGAATACCTGCAGAAGTTCAACCTCTTGTTGAGGTATGCACCGGAAGACGTCAATACTGAAGCCGCAAAGGTGGAACGCTTCATGGAAGGGCTTCAACAGTCGCTACAATATCATCTTGTTGTGTGTGACTGTCAGACCTTCTGTGATCTCGTGAACAAGGCCCTCATGCTGGAGTACAAGCATCGTGCAATGGATGACACCTGCAAGTGTAAGCTGATGGGCAATGGAAGTTCCAGCAGCCAGAAGGCACGTCCGTGGCAATCCACCCCGGCAAGGCCTAACTATGATTAGCAACAATACAAGACTCCTGCATTCCACCCAAACTATCAGCCTCAGCAGCATGCCAACCCCAAGCCAACAATCAATCCACCCAACAACAGTGGGGTCAAGCCCAACATCCCACGGAAGGTAACCTACTTTGGATGTGATCAAACTGGACACTACTCCACGCAATGCCCCAAGAAGAAGCCCGATGCATCGCGCCCAATTGCGCCAAATCAAGGACAAGGTCAAGGAGCACCAGGCAGGAACCATGATCCCCGCAACCAGGAGTACCACAACAAGGGACGCGTGAATCACATCCCCGTAGAGGAAGCCAAGGAGGACCCGGACTGCATTCTGGGTACGTTCCTCGTCAACTCCACCCCAACAACAGTATTGTTTGATTGTGGTGCTTCACATTCTTTTGTCACCCAAAAGTTTGCTGCAAAGTGTGGTTTGAAGCCTACCCTCCTTAATGGGAAAATGGAAGTACATACCCCGGGAGAAGTGCTAAGAATCAACCTAGGATGTAGAGTAGTTGGGATCAGCATTAATGAGATAGACTTCACAGAAGATCTCATCATCCTTAAGTCGCAAGGCTTGGACGTGATCCTTGGTATGGATTGATTGGCCAAGCACCAAAGCATACTGGACTGTGCCAAGAGGGCTATTACCATGACAAGTGACCAAGGGGACAAAGTCAAATATGTCCCTGAGCCTAACTCTAGTCACGTCCGTCAGGTTAATTGCCTTTTGGAAAAAGAGTTGGACCGAGTACGAGTAGTATGTGAGTACCCAAATGCCTTTCCTAATGAGCTTCATGGGGTGCCTCCTGACCGAGACATCGAGTTCATCATTGAGCTCATGCCTGTATCAAGGCCTATCTATAAGAAGCCCTATCACATGGGATCCGAAGAGCTCGCAGAGTTGAAGAAGCAGTTGGATGAGCAACTCAGGAAGGGATTCATCCGTCCGAGTGCATCACCTTGGGGATCACATGTTCTATTCGTGTCCAAGAAGGATGGGACTATTAGGCTCTGCGTCGATTACCGTTCCCTCAATGAAGTCATGATAAAGAACAAGTATCCACTCCCCAAGATTGAAGACCTATTTGACCAGTTAAATGGTGCCAAGGTATTCTCCAAAATCGATCTCAGATATGGACATTACCAACTAAAACTTCGGCCCGAGGACATACCTAACACGACATTCATGACCGGTACGGTTTGTACGAGTGCACGATCATGTCGTTTGGGCTGACCAATGTCCCAGCATACTTCATGTACCTCATGAACAAAGTCTTCATGGAATACCTGGATAAGTTTGTTGTCATCTTCATCAATAACATACTAATCTTCTCCAAATCCGAAGAAGAACATGAGAAACACCTGAGGTTAGTGTTGGAAAAACTTCGAGAGCACTAACTTTATGCCAAGTTTAGCAAATGCGAATTCTGACTGCACGAAGTTGGATTCTTGGGTCATACCATGACGGTAGATGGATTGGTAGTTGATCCTTCCAAGATTACCATGATAACCAACTGGGAGTCGTCAATCGACGTGAAGGAAGTTAGAAGCTTCCTCGGATTCGTGGGATACTACCACAAGTTCGTGGAAGGGTTCTCCCACATCGCCCGACCAATGACTCAACTCTTGAAGAAAGGCAAAAGGTTCGAATGGACACCGGAGTGCCAAGAAAGCTTCCAGGAACTAAAGAAGAGGTACACCACCGCCCCTATACTAGTCACTCCAGATATCAACAAGGAGTTTGTGATATACTGTGAAGCCTCAAGAATCAGGCTCGATGGCGTCGTGATGTAAGACGGCAGGGTCGTGGCTTATCTATCACAACAACTACGCCCGCATGAAGGGAACTACGCCACTCATGACCTAGAATTGGCTGCCGTAGTGCATGTCTTGAAGACGTGGCGACATTACCTTCTGGGGAAGCGATGTGAAATATACACCGACCACAAGAGTTTGAAGTATATTTTTACCCAAAGAGAGTTGAATATGAGGCAGCAAAGATGGTTGGAACTGATCAAAGACTATGACCTCAGCATTCAATACCAACCCGGTAAGGCCAACGTGGTGGCCGATGCCTTGAGCCGGAAGGCTTGCACCTTGAATGCTATGATCAAGGAAAGTCTGCCCGCCCTATATGATGAACTGGAGAGCTTTGGGTTAGAGATGGTTGAACAAGGATTCCTGCCTAACCTCAAAGTCAAACCCACTCTTGCAGAGAATATCAAAGAGGTCTAGAAGGGACACGTGAGCATTGAAGGCATCAAGAAGAAGATCCAGGAAGGCAAGGCCCCTAGATTCTCAGTAGATGAACAAGGAGTTGTGTGGTTTGGGAAACGTTTATGTGTACCCAACAAGCCCGAGCTCAAGAATTTAATCTTGCAAGAGGCCCACGACACACCCTACTCAATCCACCCTGGTGGGACCAATGTGTATCAAGACCTCAAGGAAAGATTCTGGTGGCATGACATGATGCGGGAAATAGCTTCCTATATCACTAAGTGCGACATATGCCAGCGGGTCAAAGCTGAGCACCGGCAACGTGCTGGGCTACTACAACCTCCCCAAGTGCCCGAATGGAAGTGGGATAAAGTCGGTATGGACTTCGTCACCGGTCTACCTAGGTAGAACAGAGGCCATGACTCCATATGGATCATTGTTGATCACCTGACCAAGGTCTCAAACTTCATTCCTGTTAGCACCACTTATGATGGTGACAAGCTGGCTAGTCTCTACATTGAGCGTATTGTAAACCTCCATGGAGTTCCCAAGGAAATAGTGTCTGACCGAGGCACGCAGTTCACCTCAAGATTCTAGAAGAAGTTCCAAGAAGCTCTGGGGACCAAGCTCTCTTTCAGCACCGCCTTCCACCTGCAGATGGTCGGACCGACGGAGCGAGTGAATCAGATACTTGAGGATATGCTCCGCGTTTCTTGATACGCCTCAAATGTATCGACTTTTCCAAACACTTTTGCTATTTTTTTGGCCTCATTCTTGCATGATTTGAATGAAACTAACCCGGACTGACGCTGTTTTCAGCAAAGGTGCCTGTATGATTTTCTTGTGTGTAGGAGAATGGATATTTAGACGTCCCGAAAAATTCCCAGAAAAAATAGAGAAAATCTGCACAACGGGAGGGACCTTGGGCCAGAAGATGGGCGAGAGGGGATCCACGGGGCTCCTAGGCGACCAGCTGGCACGGCCTGCCCCCTGGCCATACCGGGAGGCCGCCTGGGTGGGTCCCACCCCCTCTGGTGCCCTACTTTGGCTCCTATCTTTACCCGTGACGAGAAAATCCCAGAACAGAAGTCGTTTTGCAAGTTCTCGATGCTGAGCCGCCGCCACCCTCGGTTCTTCTTCGGGAGAGCTAATCTGGAGGCTGTTTTGGACTCCGGAGAGGGGAAATCGTCGCCATCGTTATCACCATCACTACTCCATCATCCTTCCATGGATTCTCCCATCATGTGTGAGTAATTCCCTGTTGTAGGTGAAGGTGATGGGAGAGATTGGATGAGTTAGATCATGTAATAGTTCGTTGGATTGTTGGGGGCATGTTGCCTATCATCTACTATGGTGTTTATTGTCTTTGCTACTACTTGTTACTCTTAATGCTTGTCACTTTGGGCCCGAGTGTCATGATTTCAGATCTGAATACCATATGTTTTCATGAATATATTCGTGTTCTATATCCTACCTATGAGTAGTATGCACCTATTATAGTCTAGAACCGGCGATCCCAATGGTGTTAGCTGGGGACACCAAAGGGGATGGGCTATAGTTTGAGGATTCCATGTATCCATTGGTTGTTAATGCTTTGTTCCGGTGCTCTTTGATAGGAGCACCTTAATCTCCATAAGTTCCTTTTGGCCCCGTTGATAGTGGGATGGTAGGACGAAAGATGTCGTGCAAGTTCTTATTGCAAGCACGTACGACTACCTCGGGATACATGCCTAATGTTTGATATATGCCTAGATGATCATTACTTTTCTATGTGCCTTTCCCCAAGTTAAATACATGATATCTCTCATCCATGACCAACCATCCATCTCCTTAGCCTACAGTGTTTTAATCCTGCTGGTCACAAGTAGTTTTAATTCCGTTGTTTTACTTTCGTTGCTTTGCCGCTATTATATCCGTTGCCACCATCACTTCCATATCACCGTTGCTACTAATATTTCGTTGCCAAGCAAGTATCTTTCAGGTGCGGTTGAATTGACAACTCAACTATTAAATCTTATAAATATTCTTTGGCTTCCCTTGTGTCGAATCAATAAATTGGGTTAACTTACCTGCGAAGACTGTTGTGATCCCCTACACTTCTGGGTTATCAAGACCTTTTTCTGGCGCTGTTGCCGGGGAGCATAGCTTTATTTACAAGTCTACTTGGAGTTATTTTGCTTGCTGTGATTTATTCACTATGGGTAAGAAAGGAGACCCCAAGGTTCCAATTTTACGATCCACTACGAGAAAAGGAACTATCCTCAGCACTAGCGCTACGCTTGATTCTCCTTCCGTTATAAGTAAGTTTGCTTCACCACCGCCACATGCTGCTTCTACCCAGTCTGTTACTATGCCTGATACTGTTGATGATGCTTCCACTTCTATTGATGATCCCGGTTTACTTGGTTATTTTATTGAGTCTCAGATTAATAAGACTGCTAATGATGTTAAAGGTCTTGTTAAGCACTTTCATATCGTTTAAACTCAGCTTGAACAAATTTCTAATGTGCAAAAAGATTTGCTTGCTAACAATGCCAAACAAGTTGATACGCATGCATATAGTATAAAGACCCGAGAGGTACACATACCCAGGACCCCCTTTATCCGGAGGGGCATGCAAAGAGGATCGAGCAAGATTCTCAATTGCAGGAAGAAGACATTGTCAGCTCCCCAAATAAGAAGAAGAAACACAAGGAGGTTGACAACTCTAATGATCCCATAACTGAGGAAGAATCTATTGTTGATCCTAATAGTATATCTATTTCCGATGCTGAAACTGAAGATGGTGCTGAACCTAATAATGATAATGAGAAGATCGATCCTCCTCAGATACGAGAAGAAGAAGCACCCGACAAGTGCAAGTGGTATACTAGAGAAGATTTTGTTGCGAGAAAACATGGGAAGGAATGAGAACCATGGGTACAAAAATCAATGCCCTTCCCAGGTAAGTCTTTCAAAACCAAAGAAGAAGAGCATTACAATAAATTTTGTGAATAGATGAAACCTCTTTTTCTTCAAATTCCTTTGACCGATGCTATTAAGTTGCCTTCGTACTCGAGGTATATGAAAGATATTGTCACTAATAAAAGAGAAGTTCATAATGAGGCAATATGTACTATGCTTGCAAATTACTCTTTCAGTGGCAAGATTCCTGAGAAGCTTGGTGATCCAGGTATACGCACCATTCCTCGCTCCATAAAAAATAATTATGTCAGAACTGCTTTATGTGCTCTTAGTGCAGGAGTGAGTGTTATGCCTTTCTCTCTTTACAAAAGGATTTGTCTAGATAAACTAATCCCTACAGATGTCTCTCTTCAAATGGCTGATAAGTCAACAACTGTTCCCGTAGGCATTTGTGAGGATGTTCCCATTGAAGTTGCTAATTGCTTGATCCTTACTGACTTTGTTGTGCCTGACATGCCCGAGGATGGGAGCATGACTATTATCCTTGGTAGAACTTTTCCTAACACCATAGGTGCTATTATTGATTGGAATAAAGGAAAGGTGACCTTCAATGTTAATGAGAAGGAGCACAGGGTATATTTTCCGAAGAAGAGTGATGAAAGGCATGGCCTTAACTCTATTGAGAATATTGAGACCGTGAAGGTTGGAGAGTGGGATTGTCCTCTACATGTGCACCACAAATACAAAACCATTATGGTGGGGACAATATACATTGAAATAAAGGTACCATGATTGCTTTATAAGAAGTGAAACTTTTTGCTCAATATAATACCTAATTGCTAGTGAGACTTGATCAACCTCGCTAACAAATGTGTTTTATATGAGTAAAAAGAGAAGCTTGTTATGTTTTCATTTCCTTTATATTTCTTCCTCCTTGTTGTACCAAAGATTTATGTTTTTGAAGCTTCATATGTTTACCTATTGTTTCGAGCTTACCGGAAGTTTTGCAGCTTTCAGTATTTCAATTTTTTTGAAAAATGATGTTGTCAGAATAATTCCAGAAAATTTAAAATAAATTTTTCTTCGAAAAAGTGACGTAGGTGTTGGGGAACGTTGCATGGGAAACAAAAATTTTCCTACGCACACGAAGTCCTATCATGGTGATGTTCATCTACGAGAGGGAGATCGGATCAACATACCCTTGTAGATCGCTAAGCGGGAAGCATTAAAGAAACGCGGTTGATGTAGTGGAACATATCTGTGATTCAAATCACCGTCGTCCCATGATCCGTTCCGAGCTAGCGCCGAACGGACGGCACCTCATCGTTCAGTACACATACAACTCGATGACGATCTCTGCCTTCTTGATTCAGCAAGAGAGACGGGGAAGTAGTTGAGTTCTCCGGCAGCGTGACGGCGCGCCGGTGATGGGGATGATCTATTCCTGCAGGGCTCCACCCGAGCTCCGCAGAAAACCGATCTAGAGGAAGAACTACGAAGTAGAGGTTTGGGTTGCACGTGGCAAAGTTGTGTCTCAAAAACCCTAATACCTCTAGTACATATACGAGGAGGGGAGGGGCTAGCCTTGGGGCTCAAGGGAGCCCCTAGGGCACCGGTCGAGAGAGGAGGAGGAGGACTCCAACTCCAATTCGGTTTGGAGGAGGAGGAGTCCCCTCCTTCCTTCCCACCTCCCTTTTTTCTCTTTTCTTTGGTTTTCTTTTCCTAGCCGACATATCCCACTTGGGCTGGCCTCACGAGCCCACTAAGGGCTGGTGTGCCACCCTTGGGCTACTAGGCTCACTCCCGGGTGGGTGGGCCGCTCCCGGTGAAAACTCGGAACCCATTCGTCACTCCCGGTACACTATCGGTAATGTCCGAAATATTTCTGGAGACCAAATGAAACCATCCTATATATCAATCTTCGTTTTGGGACCATTCCAGAAACACTCGTGACGTCCATGATCTCATCCGGGACTCCGAACAACCTTCGGTCACCAACACCTATAACTCAACTATACCAAAACTTCACCGAACCTTAAGTGTGCAAACCCTGCGGGTTCGAGAACTATGCAGACATGACCTGAGACACTCCCCGGTCAATATCCAACAGCGGCACCTGGATGTCCATATTGGATCCTATATATTCTACCAAGATCTTATCGGTTGAACCTGTGTGCCAAGGATTCATATAATCCCGTATAACATTCCCTTTGTCCTTTGGTATGTTACTTGCCCGAGATTTGATCGTCGGCATCCCTATACCTATTTCAATATTGTTACCGGCAAGTCTCTTTACTCGTTCCGTAATACAAGATGCCGTGACTAACACTTGAGTCACATTGCTTGCAAGGCTTATATGTGATGTTGTATTACCGAGTGGGCCCCGAGATACCTCTCCGTCACACGGAGTGACAAATCCCAGTCTTGATCCATGCTTATTCAACGAACACCTTCGGAGATACCTGTAGAGCGCCATTATAGTCACCCAGTAACGTTATGATCTTTGATACACACAAGGTATTTCTCTTGTGTTAGTGAGTTACATGATCTCATGGTCATAGGAATGAATACTTGACATGCAGAAAACAATAGCAACAAAATGACACGATCACATTCTATGTTCATAGTTTGGGTCTTGTCCATCACATCATTCTCCTAATGATGTGTTCCAGTCATCAAGTGACAACACTTGCGTATGGTCAGAAAACCTTAACCATCCTTGATAAACTGGCTAGTTAACTAGAGGCTTACTAGGGACATTGTTTTGTCTATAGATCCACACATGTATCTATGCTTTCATTCAATACAATTATAGCATGGATAATAAACGATTATCTTGACACAGGAAATATAATAATAACTATTTTATCATTGCCTCTAGGGCATATTTCCAACAGTCTCCCACTTGCACTAGAGTCAATAATCTAGTCTCACATCGTTATGCGATTTTACATTGGAATGAATCTAACACCCATATAGTTCTGGTGTTGATCATGCTTTGCTCGTGGAAGAGGTTTAGTCAGCGGATCTGCAACATTCAGATCCATGTGCACTTTGCAAATATTTACGTCCTTGATAACCCACAAGTATAGGGGATCGCAACAGTTTTCGACGGTAGAGTATTCAACCCAAATTTATTGATTTGACTCAAGGGGATGCGGAAGAATATTCTCAAGTATTAGCAGTTGAGTTGTCAATTCAACCACACCTAAAAGATTTAGTATCTGTAGCAAAGTATCAGTAGCAAGGTAGGGTGATAGCAGCAGTAGCAACCGTAACCAGTAGCAGCAAAGTAACAACAGTAGCAACAGAGTAACAGTAGCAGCAGTGACAGCAGTAGCGGCAAAGTAACGTAGCAAGGACCAGTAGGAAAAAGCTCGTAGGCACTGGATCGGTGATGGATGATTATGCTGGATGCGATTAAACATGTAATAGTTATAACACGGAGAGATAAGTAACTAGTTCGAGTTCGTCAATCTAATGTAGGCATGTATTTCGTATATAGTCATACGTGCTTAGGGAAAAGAACTTGCATGACATCTATTGTCCATCCCTCCCGTGGCAGCGGGGTCCGAAAGGAAACTACAGGATATTAAGGTTCTCCTTTTAATAAAGAACCGGACCAATGCATTAACACTTGGTGAATACATGAATTCCTCATACTATGGTCATCTCCGGGAGTGGTTCCGGCTATTGTCACTCCGGGGTTGCCGGGTCATAACACATAGTAGGTGACTACAACTTGCAAGATAGGATCTAAAACACACATATATTGGCGATAACATAATAGGTTCAGATCTGAAATCATGGCACTCGGGCCCTAGTGACAAGCATTAAGCATGGCAAAGTAGTAGCAATATCAATCTCAGAACATAGTGGATAGTAGGGATCAATCCCCGTCAAAACTAACTCGATTACATGATAGATCTCATCCAACCCATCACCGTCCAGCAAGCCTACGATGAGATTACTCACGAACGATGACGAGCATCATGGAATTGGCGATGAAGGAAGGTTGATGATGACAATGGCGACGATTTCCCCTCTTCGAAGCCCATAACAGACTCCAGATCTGCCCTCCATATGAAGAACAAGAGGTCGCGGCGCCTCCGTATCGTAAAACATGATGAACTCTTCTCCTTGATTTTATTCCGGGCGAAACAGACTATATGGAACTGAGATTGGAGGCGGTGGAGCTTTGTGGGCCCCACAAGCCTGCTAGGCGACGCGAGGGGCCCCGCACCTGATGGGCTTGTAGGCTCATGGCTCCGCTCCCTCCGCTGATTCTTGCGCGAGTATTTTTCATAAATCCTAGAGAAATTCTCCGTAAATTTTCAGGTCATTCCGAGAACTTTTATTTCTGCGCAAAAACAACACCATGGCAATTCTGTTGAAAACAGCATTAGTCCGGGTTAGTTCCATTCAAATCATGCAAATTAGAGTCCAAAACAAGGGCAAAAGAGTTCGGAAAAGTAGATACGACGGAGACGTATCAACTCCCCAAGCTTAAAGCCTTGCTTGTCCTTAAGCAATTCATTTGACAAACTGAAAGAGACAAAAGAAAAACTTTGACGAACTCTGTTTGATCTTGTTGTTGCAACTATGTCTAACTCAAAACCAGAATTTCAGCAAGATCACAAGCAAACCACATAAGCAAACGACATCTAGGTCTCACGGTAAACTCATATCAATTGCATAATCAACTAGCGAGCAAATAATAATAAGTCTCAAACGTCAACACTTCAATCAAAACAATCATGAAGCAATACAAATAGATGGTATCTCGCTAGCTCTTTCTGAGACCGCAAAACATAAATGCAAAGCACCTTCAAAGACCAAGGGCTGACTAAACATTGTAATTCAAGGCAAAGAAGATCCAATCACAGTCATACTCAACACAGTTAAAAATAAAGCATAGAAATGATAGAGGTGCTCTCTAATTGGTGCTTTTATAAGAGGAGGATGACTCAACAGGAACATAAATAGACAGGCCCTTCGCAGAGGGAAGCATTGATTTGCAGAGGTGCCAGAGCTCAAGCTTTGAAAACAGAGATAATAATTTTGGGTGGCATGCTTTCATTGTCAACGCAATGACTAAAAGTTCTCACCATCTTCCGCGCTACACACGTTATAGGTGGTTCCCAAACGGAAAAGTAAAGTTTTGACTTCCCCATCAGCAATCAATCACACTCCACGACTAGCCGAATACTCGGGTGCCGTCCATACCAACATCAATCAAGGAGAAGTTTTGTTTGCAATTATCTTTTCGATTTGAGCATGGAACTGGGAATTCCAATTACTGACCCCTTTCTCGTGAATGATAGTGAATAAACACATATCGAGGATAACACGCCTAGCATGGAAGATACTTATAGCCCCCTGTCACCACATGAGCGGTTCGGGCATGCAAAACAGATTATTTCTTGAAGGTTTAGAGAGTGGCACATGCAAATTTACTTGGAACGGCAGGTAGATACCACATATAGGTAGGTATGGTGGAATCATAGGGAACAACTTTGGGTTTATGGAGGTGGATGCATAAGCAGTATTCCCGCTTACTACAAGTGAAGGCTAGCAAAAGACTGGGAAGCGACCAACTAGAGAGCGACAACAGTCATCAAAATGCAATGAGATTAACTAACATTGTGTGCAAGCATGAGTAGGACATAAATCACCGTGAACATGAATATCATAGAGGCTATGTTGATTTTGTTTCAACTACATGCGTGAACATGCGCCAAGTCAAGCCACTTGAATCATTCAAGGGAGGATACCATCCTATCATACTACATCATAGTCATCTCAACATTCATGTGGGCATCTAAGACAAACCATTATAAGCTCCTAGCTTAGTAAGCATGGCATCAGCAACTATGATCTCTAAGTTGGCATTGCAAACATGTTTCCCTCATAACAAAGTTGAATCAGGCACGATGAGCTAGTCATATTTACAAAAACAATATAGATCGAGTTCATACCATCTTTTCCAGGCTCAGTCACTTCATCATATATCGTCATTATTGCCTTTCACTTGCACGACAGAATGATGTGAACAATAATAAGTGTGATCGTGCATTGTACTACGCTAGAATCTGCAGGCAAACACAAAGGAGAAGACAAAGTAATATGGCTATTTAACAGATAGACAGATATGCATGCGAGAGCCACTAAACATTATAACCATGGTCTTCTACCTTGACCCAAAGAAAAAAAGAAAAATATTTACACGGGAAAGATCCCAACAAGCAAAAAGAATAAAAGAAAATATTTTTGGTTTTTCTCAAACTAGACAGACACACGAAAAGAAAACGAGAAAAAGAAATAAACTAGCATGGATGATAAAGTGGCAAAGTGTGATCACCGACGGACAAAGTGAAAGCATAAGCAAGAATATAAAGTCGATGAGAAACACGTACTCCCCCAAGCTTAGGCTTTTGGCCTAAGTTGGTCTACTCCCAAGGAGGGAAATAACCAGCTCCGGGGTACTCCGGAGTGGACTGAGGATGCCACTGTTGTGTGAGCTCCTCTGGCTCCCACTGATAAACTGGCATCTGGTACTCGACTGGTGGCTCGGGCACGGGCACCTGTGGTTGGGCTAAGCCCCAATATGTGTAGATGTCCGAGGGCATAATAATGTACCTGCCTGCATGAAGATTGAACAAAGAAGGAGCAGGCAAAGTAATAGTCTCACGAGTACCCTGACTAAATACCAGGTTATAAATCATCCTTCTATTTATATATCTATCAAGAAAGTCATGGCGAACCATGTTATCGTAATCTAGATATCTCTCGGGAAGAACAATTTCTTCTTCCTCGTCCAGTCTAATAGGTATCTCAAAGTGTCTAGCAAGACGAGTAGCATAGATACCTCCATAGACAAATGCCTTTAGAACGGTTCGTGTTCAACCATTGAGCTACTATAGCGCCCAAGCTATAAGTTTTATCATTATAAAGGGCTTCACGCAAGACCGCAAGATCTGGGGAACTAAGGGACCCAGCTTTCCCACGGCCAATCAAACATTTTCCCCACAAATAATGAGAAGTACCGAAGCACGGGAAAATGTATGCTAGCAGCTCTAGCTCAAGACACTCCTCTCTCCTCTCCTACAACAATAGTATCGATGAAAGTTTCCAAGTCCCGTGGACGAGGTTCATGAATATCCCCAACGTAAGGTAATTTGCAAACATTGCAAAAATCCTGGAGTGACATGCGTTGGGGGATATCATAAAGTCTGAACTCAACCATAGGAGGATTCTTCCTTGGATAGAAGTTAAAGCTTTGTACGAAGATATTAGTGAGGAGGAGGTATTGCGGACACTTATCTTCAACGAAGGCGGTAAGGCCTGCGTTCTCCACCAAGTGATGAAAGTCCTCATAAAGTCCGGCGGCGCGTAAGAACTTCTGCAACTCGAGGGACCAGATACTTGGGCTTCTTCTCACTTCCATCATCCTTGGGGTCACGGCTTGAAGAGCCTCTTAAGAACCTCCTCATCTTTTCCCTTTTCTATCTCTGAAAATTTCTGAAATTTTTAGTGATTCAAAGGAAAAGTGAATAAGGCCCAACAAAACTCGTAGCAACTACTCCCACAAGTGCCTAGGGGGCATATTACGCATCAAAACTACTTGGGACCAGATAAAATTAGCATGCAAAGCTCAAGAACATGGTCACCAAGGCATCAAAATTACGCGAAGTATAAGGCACTAGAGAAAAAACTAATTGTACCAATGGAGGAGTCACTTACCAAGGAGTAATTTCCCCAAAACAGTTCGGAGAATGGTGCTTTGAGCAAGGAGATCGAAAATCCCAGCAAGAGGAGCAAGAACACGGGTTTGAGCTGCGAAACGATTTTTTCTGGAGGTAGGAGGAGCAGATGGGAGCTATAATGAGTGGAGGGGGTGCACGTGGGCCTCACAAGCCAGGTAGGCGCGACCAGGGGGGATGCCCGAGCCTCCAGGGGCTTGTGGCCCACTGGTGCAGCCCCTAGACTAGCTCTTCGTCTCAGTATTTTTCAAAAATTCCAGAAAAAATCATACTTGATTTTCAGGACGTTTGGAGAACTTTTATTTTTGGGGTACTTTTCTACGGGACGGTAAAACAGAAAACAGGGAAAACTAAACTAAATCTATCATTTTTCATCTAAGCAACCGAAGGTGAAAGCTTGGAACAGAGGTTGTGACTCCTCGATTCATCCATCTCATGGTCATCGAAAGAAATCCGTCAACGTGGTTGATCGAGTCTCCTCGACAAACCTTTTCGAATCGCAAAAGAGAACAGAGAATTTTTGAATAGTCACTAGGTCACCTCAATGGGGATGTGTATCTCCCCATCAAGCAGATCATACTTCATCTTAACAGGAGGTATAGGGCATTCAAAGCTCCCAATAAGAATCGATGAAGTTTTTTTTGTTAGCATTGATGCAATGTACTCGATATTGTTTCTTCGAAAAGTGCACCGTATGCTCATTACCATTGACATGGAAAGTGACATTGCCTTTGTTGCAATCTATAACATCCCCTGCAGTGTTCAAAAAGGTTCTTCCGAGGATGACCGCCATGGCATCGTCCTAGGGAATATCCAAGATAACAAAGTCTGTTAAGATAGTGACGTTGGCAACCACAACAGGCACATCTTCGCAAATGCCGATAGGGAAAGCAGTTGATTTGTCGGCTATTTGCAGAGAGATTTCAGTGGGTGTCAACTTATCCAGTTCAAGTCTACGATAAAGAGAATGAGGCATAACACTAACACCGGCTCCAAGGTCGCATAAAGCAGTTCTAACGTAGTTACCTTTAATGGATCAAGGTATATTGGGCACACCGGGATCACCTAGTTTCTTAGGAGTTCCACCCTTGAAGGTATAATTAGCAAGCATGGTGGAAATGTCAACCTCAGGTATCGTCCTCTTATTAGTCACAATATCTTTCATGTACTTAGCATACAGAGACATTTTGAGCATATCTGTCAAATGCATTTGCAGAAAGATAGGTCTAATCATTTCAACAAATTGCTCAAAATCCTCATCATCCTTTTTCTTGGATGGTTTGGGAGGAAAGGGCATAGATTTTTGAACCCATGGTTCCCTTTCTTTACCATGCTTCCTAGCAGCGAAGTCATTCTTATCGTATCTCTTAGCCTTAGGCTGCGGGTTATCAAGATCAACATGTTCAATCTTCACATCCTTATCATTGCTAGTTGAGCATCATCGTGAACATCACCATTGATACTATCATTAGGCTCATGTTCATCACCAGATTGTGTTTCAGCATCAGAGACAGAGGCATCGTTTGGACTCTCAGGTGTAGCAGCAATAGGGTTGCTAGCGTGCAAGTTCCTATCATCTTTCTTCTTCTTGTTGGGATGACTAGGTGCATGAGTGCTAACTCCTTGAGAATCTTGTTCAATTCTCTTAGGATGACCCTCAGGATACAAAGGTTCCTGGGTCATTCTACCGCCTCTAGTGACGACTGTAACAGAATTGTCATTCAACTCATTGAGCAAGTCATTTTGAGCCTTAAGTACTTGTTCTACTTGAGTAGTAACCATAGAGGCATGTTTACTGAGAAGCTTAAGATCATTGACATTTCTGTCCACACAAGCACTTAAATGACTAAGCATACGAGCATTCTGTTCCAATTGTCTACTAACATAATCATTGAAACTCTGTTGTTTGGCAACAAAGTTATCAAATTCATCCAGGCATAAGCTAGTTGGTTTATCAAAACGAATATCACTCTCATCAAACCTACGCAGATAATTTACTTCTACTACCTGTATCGGGTTATCAAGACCATGGATCTCTTCGATAGGTGGTAGATGTTTGACATCTTCAGATTTAATGCATTTCTCTCGCATAGATTTCTTTGCTTCTTGCATATCTTCAGGACTGAGGAAGAGAATACCTATTTTCTTCGGAGTTGGCTTAGGAGGTGGTTCGTGAATAGTCCAAGCATGCTCATTGCACAAGATAATATTCAATAGGATCTCAGCTTGTTCTACGGTTCGTTCCCTAAAAACACAACCAACACAACTATCTAGGTGGTCTCTAGAAGCATTAGTAAGTCCATTATAGAATATATCAAGTATTTCATTCTTCTCAAGAGGGTGATCAGTTAAAGCATTCAGTAGCTGGACGAGCCTCCCCAAGCTTGTGGGAGACTCTCTTCCTCAGCTTGAGCAAAGTTGTATATTTCCTGCAAGGCAGCTTGCTTCTTATGGGCAGGGAAATATTTTTCAGAGAAGTAGTAGACCATATCCTGGGGGCTACGCACACAACCAGGAGCAAGAGAAGTGAACCGAGTCTTAGCATCATCCTTTAGCGAGAAAGGAAACAGCTTGAGGATATAGTAGTGGCGGATCTTTTCCTCACTAGTGAATAGGGTGGCTACATCGTGCAGTTTGGTAAGATGGGCTACATCCATTTCAGACTCATAACCGTGAAAAGAATCAGATTTGACCAGAGTGATTAACTCACGGCCGACAGAGAATTCATAATCCTTATCGGTCACAAAGATAGGCGAAGTAGCCAACTTCGGGTCGTATTTCATCCTAGCATTCAAAGATTTTTCTTTCCACTTGAGCAATAATTTCTCAACATCATAGCTATCCTTAGACGCAAGAAAGTCCTCAGCTATCTCTCCCTCCATGACATAGCGCTCAGGCATAACACGCAATATAGGCATAATAGCGGGTTCTACTTCAATAGTATCAGCAGTTTCAGAAGTATCATCACATCTAGCAACAACTATAGCAATTTGTGCATCAAGGAATGCACCTAGTGGCAAAGCAGTATAAAGCATACCATCACCATAAGCATCATGGGCAGTAGAAGTAGCATCATCAAGCACAGGCGACATATCAAGATTTCTAGCAGGAGGTGGTGTCGCAAACTTACTCATAACTGAAGGTGAATCAAGTGAAGAGCTAGATGGCAGTTCCTTACCTGTCCTCGTAGTTGAGGGCAAGACTTTAGTTCTTGGATCTATCGGATTCCTCAAAGTGATCAGCAGATGTAAATCCCAAGTGAGTCAGAGAATATAGTTGTGCTTCCCCGGCAACGGCGCCAGAAAATAGTCTTGATAACCCACAAGTATAGGGGATCGCAACAGTTTTCGAGTGTAGAGTATTCAACCCAAATTTATTGATTCGACTCAAGGGGAAGCGAAAGAATATTCTCAAGTATTAGCAGTTGAGTTGTCAATTCAACCACACCTGAAAGATTTAGTATCGGCAGCAAAGTATCAGTAGCAAGGTAGGGTGATAGCAGCAGTAGCAACAGTAACCAGTAGCAGCAAAGTAACAACAGTAGCAATAGAGTAACAGTAGCAGCAGTGACAGCAGTAGCGGCATAGTAACATAGCAAGGACCAGTAGGAAAGAGCTCGTAGGCATTGGATCGGTGATGTTTGATTATGCTGGATACCATTCATCATGTGACAATTATAACACAGCGAGATAAGTAACTAGCTCCAGTTCGTCAATCTAATGTAGGCATGTATTTCGTATATAGTCATACGTGCTTAGGGAAAAGAACTTGCATGACATCTATTGTCCATCCCTCCCGTGGCAGCGGGGTCCTAAAGGAAACTATGGGATATTAAGGTTCTCCTTTTAATAAAGAGCTGGACCAACGCATTAACACTTGGTGAATACTTGAACTCCTCATACTATGGTCATCTTCGGGAGTGGTTCCGGCTATTGTCACTCCGGGGTTGCCGGGTCATAACACATAGTAGGTAACTACAACTTGCAAGATAGGATCTAAAACACACACATATTAGCGAGAACATAATAGGTTCAGATCTAAAATCATGGCACTCGGGCCCTAGTGACAAGCATTAAGCATGGCAAAGTAGTAGCAACATCAATCTCAGAACATAGTGGATACTAGGGATCAATCCCCGTCAAAACTTACTCGATTACATGATAGATCTTATCCAACCCATCACCGTCCAGCAAGCCTATGATGAGATTACTTACGAACGGAGAAGAGCATCATGGAATTGGCGATGAAGGAAGGTTGATGATGACGATGGCGACGATTTCCCCTCTCCGAAGCCCAGAACGGACTCCAGATCTGCCCTCCAGATGAAGAACATGAGGTGGTGGCGCCTCCGTATCGTAAAACGCGATGAACTCTTCTCCTTGATTTTTTCTGGACGAAACGAACTATATAGAGCTGAGATTGGAGGCGGTGGAGCTTTGTGGGCCCCAAAAGCCTGCCAGGCGCGGCCAGGGGGGACGCCTGGTGGGCTTGTGGGCTCACGGCTCCACTCCCTCCGCTGATTCTTGCGCCAGTATTTTTCAGAAATTCCAGAAAAATTCCCCATAAATTTTCAGGTCATTCCGACAACTTTTATTTGTGCACAAAAACAACACCATGGCAATTCTGCTAAAAACAGCGTTACTCCGGGTTAGTTCCATTCAAATCATGCAAATTAGAGTCCAAAACAAGGGCAAAAGAGTTCAGAAAAGTACATACGACGGAGACGTATCAGTCCTCTCCTTCGACGTAGTCGCGGATGACGTTGAAGCATCGTTTGATGTGTCTCGTCTTCTTGTGAAACCTTGGTTGCTTTGCTAAAGCAATGGCAGTAGTGTTGTCACATAACAGAATTATTGGATTTAGTGCGCTCGGCACAACTCCAAGATTCGTCATGAACTGCTTCATCTGGACACCCTCCTTAGCTTCCTCCGAGGCAGCCATGTACTCCGCTTCACATCTAGAATCTGCTACGACGCTTTGCTTGGAACTGCACCACCTTACCTTACCCCCATTAAGAATAAATACGTATCCGGTTTGAGACTTAGAGTCATCCGGATCAGTGTCAAAGCTTGCATTGACGTAAGCCTTTACGATGAGCTCTTCGTCACCTCCATAAACGAGAAACATTTCCTTAGTCCTTTTCAGGTACTTCAGGATATTCTTGACCGCCGTCTAGTGATCCCCTCCTGGATTACTTTGAAACCTGCCTGCCATACTTATGGCTAGGCTGACGTCCGGTCTTGTGCACAGCATTGCATACATGATAGACCCTATGGCTAAAGCATAGGGGACGGTACTCATCTTTTCTCTATCTTCCGCAGTTACTGGACACTGAGTCTTACTCAACTTTATACCTTGTGACACTTGCAAGAACCCCTTCTTGGACTGCTCCATTTTCAACTTCTTCAAAACTTTATCAAGGTATGTGCTTTGTGAAAGTCCTATTAGGTGCCTTGACCTATCCCTATAGATCTTAATGCCTAATATGTAAGCAACTTCTCCTAGGTCTTTCATTGAAAAACATTTGTTCAAGTAATCTTTTACGCTCTCTAAAAACTCCACATTGTTTCCAATCAGCAATATATCATCCACCTATAATATTAGAAACGCTACAGAGCTCCCACTCACTTTCTTGTAAATACAAGATTCTCCAACAACTTGTATAAACCCAAATGCTTTGATCACCTCATCAAAGCGCTTATTCCAACTCCGAGATGCTTGCACCAGTCCATAAATGGATCGCTCGAGCTTGCATACTTTGTTAGCATTCTTCGGATCGAGAAAACCTTCGGGTTGCATCATATATAACTCTTCCTTAAGAAAACCATTAAGGAACGCCGTTTTGACATCCATCTGCCAAATTTCATAATCGAAAAATGCAGCGATTGCTAACATGATTCGGACGGACTTAAGCATCGCTACCGGTGAGAAAGTCTCATCGTAGTCAACTCCTTGAACTTTTTAAAAACCCTTTGCCACAAGCCGAGCTTTATAAACGGTCACATTACCGTCCGCGTCCATCTTCTTCTTAACGATCCATTTGTTCTGAATAGCCTTGTGACCTTAAGGTAATACTTCCAAAGTCCACACTTTGTTTTCATACATAGATCCTATCTCGGACTTCATGGCCTCTAACCATTTGTTGGAATCCAGGCCCACCATTGCTTCTTTATAATTTGCAGGTTCATTGTTGTCTAGAAACATTATAGATAAGACAGGATTCCCGTACTACTCAAGAGCAGTACGTGATCTTGTCGAGATGCGAGGTCCGATAGTAGCTTGATCCGAAGCTTCATGATCATCATCATTAGCTTTCTCCTCAACCGGTGTTGCCTCGACATAGGTTTCCCTCTGCCCTGTGCCACCATCTAGAGGGAGAAGAGGTTCTACAACCTCATCAAGTTCTATCTTGCTCCCACTCAATTCTTCCGAGAGAAACTCCTTCTCAAGAAAAGCACCGTTCTTAGCAACAAACATTTTGCGCTCGGATCCGAGATAGAAGGTGTACCCAACTGTCACTTTTGGGTAACCTATGAAGACACACTTTTCCTCTTTGGGTTCCAGCTTTTCATGTTGACGCTTTTTAGAGAAGCATCACATCCCCAAACTTTAAGAACCGACAACTTTGGCCTCTTGCCTTGCCATAGCTCATATGGTGTCGTCTCAACGGATTTTGATGGTGCCCTATTTAAATAAATGAAGCTGTCTCTAATGCATAACCCCAAAACGATAATGGCAAATCGGTAAGAGACATCATAGATCGCACCATATCTAGCAAAGTACGATTACGACGTTCGGACACACAATTACGATGTGGTGTTCCAGGCGGTGTCAACTTTGAAATGATTCCACATTGTCTTAAGTGAGCACCAAACTCGAAACTCAGATATTCACCCCCTCGATCAGATGGTAAGAACTTGATCTTCTTCTTGCGATGATTTTCAACCTCACTCTGAAATTGCTTGAACTTTTCAAACATTTCAGACTCGTGCTTCATCAAGTAGATATATCCATACCTACTCAAATCGTAAGTGAAGGTGAGAAAATAACGATATCCACCGCGTTCCTCCACACTCATTGGACCGCATACATCAGTATGTATAATCTCCAACAAGTCACTTGCACACTCCATTGTTCCGGAGAACGGAGTCTTAGTCATCTTGCCCATGAGGCATGGTTCGCACGTGTCAAGTGATTCGAAATCAAGTGACTCCAAAAGCCCATCAACATGGAGTTTCTTCATGCGCTTTACACCAATATGACCTAAGCGGTAGTGCCACAAAAAGGTGGCGCTATCATTGTTAACTCTACATATTTTGGTCTCAATGTTATGTATATGTGTGTCATCACAATCAAGATTCAATATGAACAAACCCCTCACATTGGGTCCATGACCATAAAAGATATTACTCATAAAAATAGAACAACCATTATTCTCTGACTTAAATGAGTAACCGTCTCACAATAAACAAGATCCAGATATAATGTTCATGCTTAACGCATGCACTAAATAACATTTATTTAAGTTCATAACTAATCTTGATGGTAACTGAAGTGAGCATGTGCTGACGGCGATTGCATAAACCTTGGAACCATTTCCCATGCGCATCGTCACTTCATCCTTCGCCAGCCTTCGTTTATTCCACAGTTCCTGCTTCGAGTTGCAAATATGAGCAACAAAACCGGTATGAAATACCCATGCACTACTACGAGAGTTGGTTAGGTACACATCAATAACATCTATATCACATATACCTGGTTTGGCATTGGCCGCCTTCTTATCAGCCAAATACTTGGGGCAGTTGCGCTTCTAGTGACCCATCCCCTTGCAATAATAGCACTCCGTTTCTAGCTTAGGTCCATCCTTGGGTTTCTTCGTCGGATTGGCATCAGTTTTGCCGCTCTTCTTGGAGTTACCCTTCTTGCCTTTGTTGTTTCTCTTGAAACCAGTGGTCTTATCGACCATCAACACTTGATGTTATTTCCGGAGTTCTGACTCTGCGACTTTTAGCATCGCGAATAACTCGCCAGGTGACTTGTTCATCCCTTGCATGTTATAGTTCAACACAAAGCTCTTGTAGCTAGGTCGCAGTGATTGAAGAATTATGTCAGTGATAACCTCTGGCAGGAGTTCAATCCCCATCTCAGCTAGACAGTTTGAGTACCCAGACATTCTGAGCACATGTTCACTGACAGACAAATTCCCCTCCATTTTGCAAGCATAGAATTTATCGGAGGTCTCATACCTCTCGATTCGGGCATTCTTCTGAAATATAAACTTCAACTCCTTGAACATCTCATATGCTCTATGACATTCAGAGCGTCGTTGAAATCCTGGTTCCAAGCCATACAAGACTGCACATTGAACTACTAGGTAGTCCTCCTTACGTGATTGCCAAGCGTTCAAAACATCTTGGTCAAACGTAGCGGGTGGTTCATCTCCAAGCGCAACATCAAGGACATAATTCTTTTTCCCAGCTTGTAGGATGAGCGTAAGATGACGAGCCCAGTCTACAAAGTTACTACCATCATCTTTCAGCTTAGCTTTCTCTAGGAACGTATTGAAATTCAGGGTTGCTACTACATGAGCCATTGATCTACAACATAAAATATTGCAAAGTGGACTTAGACTATGTTCAAGACAATTAGAGTTTAACTAATCAAATTACTAATAAACTCCCACTCAAGTAGACATCCCTCTAGTTACTTGAGTGTGGCATGATCCAAATTCACTAACTCAAGTCCGATCATCACGTGAGTTGAGCGTAGTTTCAATTGTAAACATATCTATGCTAATCATATCAACTATACGATTCATGCTCGACCTTTCGGTCTCTTGTGTTCCGAGGCCATGTATGCACATGCTAGGCTCGTCAAGTTTAACCCGAGTGTTCCGTGTGTGCAACTATTTTGCACCCGTTGTATGTGAACATTGAGTCTATCACACCCGATCATCACGTGGTGTCTCGAAACGATGAACTGTCACAACGGTGCACAGTCGGGGACAACACAATTTTATCTTGAAATTTTAGTAAGGGATCACCTTATAATGCTACCGTCGTTCTAAGCAAGATAAGGCGCATAAAAGGATTAACATCACATGCAATTCATAAGTGACATGATACGTCCATGATCTTGTGCTTCTTGATCTCCATCACCAAAGCACCGACATGATCTTCATCGTCACCGGCACGACACCATGATCTCCATCCTCATGATCTGCATCATCGTGCCGCCATCGAGGTTGTCGTTCTATCTATGCTATTACTACTAAAGCTACAACCTAGCAATATAGTAAACGCATCTGCAAACACAAACATTAGTTTAAAGACAACCCTATGGCTCTTGCCGGTTGCCGTAGCATTGACGTGCAAGTTGATATTTAACTATTACAACATGATCATCTCATACATCCAATATATCACATCATGATTTTGGCCATATCACATCACAAGCATACCCTGAAAAACAAGTTAGACGTCCTCTAATTTGTTGTTGCATGTTTTACGTGGCTGCTATGAGTATCTAGTATGACCGCATCTTATTAATGCAAAACCACAATGGATATGTGCAAATTGCTATTTAACCTTTCTCCAAGGACTGCCTCGGTCAAATCCAATTCAACTAAAGTTGAAGAAACTGACACTCGCCAGTCATCTTTATGCAACGAGTTGCATGTTGGTCGATGAAACCGGTCTCTCGTAAGTGTACGAGTAATGTTGGTCCAGGTCGCTTCAATAAAACAATACCGCCGAATCGAGAAAATACTAACGAGGGCAGCAAATCAAACATCAACGCCCACAAAATTATTTGTGTTCTACTCGAGATTACATCTACGCATGAACCTAGCTCATGATGCAACTGTTGGGGAACGTTGCATGGGAAACAATTCCTACGCACACGAAGACCTAGGATGGTGATGTTCATCTATGAGAGGGAGATCAGATCCACATACCCTTGTAGATCGCTAAGCGGGAAGCGTTAAAGAAACACGGTTGATGCAGTGGAACAACTTCATGATTCAAATCACCATCGTCCCAAGATCCGTTCCGATTTAGAGCGAACGGACGGCACCTCCGCGTTCAGCACACGTACAGCTCGATGACGATCTCCGCCTTCTTGATCCAGGATGAGAGACGGGGAAGTAGATGAGTTCTCTGACAGCGTGATGGCGGGCCGGTGATGGTGATGATCTATTCATGCACGGCTCCGCCCGAGCTCCGCAGAAAACCGATCTAGAGGAAGAACTACGAAGTAGAGGTTTGGGTTGCACGTGGCAAAGTTGTGTCTCAAAAACCCTAGAACCTCTAGTATATATAGAAGGAGCGGAGGGGCTAGCCTTGGGGCTCAAGGGAGCCCCTAGGGCGCCGGCCGAGAGAGGAGGAGGAGGACTCCAAGTCCAATTCGGTTTGGAGGAGTAGGAGTCCCCTCCTTCCCTCCCACCTCCCTTTTTGTTTTCTTTTCTTTGGTTTTCTTTTCCTAGCCGACATAGCCCACTTGGGCTGGCCTCACCAGCCCACTAAGGGCAGGTGCGCCACCCTTGGGATATTAGGCTCAATCCCGGGTGGGTGGGCCCCTCCCGCTGAAAACCCGGAACCCATTTGTCACTCCCGGTACACTGCGGGTAATGTCCAAAATCTTTCCGGAGACCAAATGAAACCCTCCTATATATCAATCTTCATTTTCGGACTATTCTGGAAAACCTCGTGACATCCATGATCTCATCCGGGACTCCGAACAACCTTCGGTCACCAACACCTATAACTCAACTATACTGAAACGTCACCGAACCTTTAATGTGCAGACCCCGCGGGTTCGAGAACTATGCAGACATGACCTGGGAAACTCCCGGTCAATATCCAACAGCGGGACCTGGATGTCCATATTGGATCTTACATACTCTATGAAGATCTTATCGGTTGAACCTCTGAGCCAAGGATTCATATAATCCCGTATAACATTCCCTTTGTCCTTCGGTATGTTACTTGCCCGAGATTTGATCGTCGGTATCCCTATACCTATTTCAATCTCGTTACCGCGAAGTCTCTTTACTCGTTATGTAATACAAGATCCCGTGACTAACACTTGAGTCACATTGCTTGCAAGGCTTATATGTGATGTTGTATTACCGAGTGGGATCCTAGATACATCTCTGTCACACGGAGTGACAAATCCCAGTCTTGATCCATGCTAACTCAACAGACACCTTCGGAGATACCTGTAAAGCACCTTTATAGTCACCCAGTAACGTTGTGACGTTTGATACACACAAGGTATTCCTCCGGTGTTAGTGAGTTACATGATCTCATGGTCATAGGAATGAATACTTGACACGCAGAAAACAATAGCAACAAAATCACACGATCACATGCTACGTTCATAGTTTGGGTCTTGTCCATCACATCATTCTCCTTATGATGTGATCCAGTCATCTAGTGACAACACTTGCATATGGTCAGAAAACCTTAACCATCCTTGATCAACTGGCTAGTGAACTAGAGGCTTACTAGGGACATTGTTTTGTCTATATATCCACACATGTATCTATGCTTTCATTCAATAAAATTATAGCATGGATAATAAACGATTATCTTGAAACAAGAAATAGAATAATAACTATTTATCATTGCCTCTAGGGCATATTTCCAACTGTAGGGGCACCTGGGGCCAGCTAGGGGGGGCACCCTCTGTCTAGGCGGCCAGCTGGCGCGGCCTGCCCCCTGGCTGCACCCATAAGTCGCCTGGGCCCACCGGGGTCCCTTTCCAGGTACTTCTTCCTTCATTCTCTCTCTCTCACTCCAAAAATCCCGATTTTTTGCTGGAGCTCGAGTTCTTGCTGTTCTTGGTGGCAAATTTTGATCTCTCTCTACAGACCATCATTTGCATTGAGAATTTGAGCATTTTCTCCCTCGTATGTGACTCCTCATCTCCTCTAATTAAAATTTTGATTGGTGGTCTTATTTGTGAGTATTTAAGAGCTCCTGGTGCTGTTCATATGAGCTTGCATGCATGTTTAGAAATTGATTTGTGAAGTTTTGATGCAAGCTTATGCATAAGGCGAGTGAGTAGAATAGTTTGCTCCAACTCATTTTTGCTTAAACCTCCATTTTTGTGATGAACCAAAAATTTCAGAAATGAGCTTTTTGGGAAAAGGAAAGGGATGGCTTGGGAAAAAGAGACCCAAGCCTACCGATAGATTAACTAGAACTGCAGCTTCATCCTCTACTGTGAGGACAAGTTACAATGAGGATATCGTGCCACCGGAGTTGTTTCACGAGACGGACACGGCACGTGCCATGGCATACCCGTCTTCAGATTTTCTTCTGGCGGCATGTATTAAGGATAAGTTTGATAACCTATGTGCAGCTACATGTTTGACACGTGTGCAACAATTTCCAAAACTCACCTATTATTTTCTCAACTGGTTTAGATATAATGATAAACTTCTATGATTGAATTTAGATTATATGATGATGTCTTCACCATGTCTTTAGCAGAATTTTGTGATATTATAGGTGTGCGGAATGTCGGGAAGACGACCAAGATGAACGTTCAGCCATACGAGCTGAAATCCCTATTCGCCTCCCTTTGCAGTAAGGACCCACGAGAAATTCACCGGGGGGAAATCTCCAGCATCTTGTTTCCTCATACCAGGTATTTCGCATACTATATTGCTCGAGGGGTGTTAGCTCGTGAAAACAGGAGCAACATTTCGGCTCTGTATCTCGCTATCTTGACAGGCACCCTCTTAGGAGATAACACATATTATATTGGTGCTTTGATTGCTCGTCGCCTTGTCGCTAACAATGGCAAAGGGCCTCACTATGGTGGCATTTATGCCACACTTATCCTCGAGCACCTTGGGTGCACTGTACGTGCGGATGATGTGCCTTTTCCATACATAAGCTTTGATCTTACCGCTATGAAGAGGCATGAGTTTGTTACTAGGACTTCCGAGTTTAGTAACCTTGTTTATATTATGAGGTTTGGCGAGCTTACTACTCGCGAGATCCGTCTTCCTGCACCACTTTTGTTTGATTACACTAGCAGGAACATGTGGTCTTTCACCTCGACTTAGGTGGACAAGTTCTTGATCCAGTAGCAGTTCCACAACCCCATGGAGGAGGTTGTTCCCAAGGAGGAAGAGCCTTCTCCTTGGGAGGCCAGTCGGGCATCAGTATACGCGCCCGATGCCTCGTATGATTCTTGGAGTCACCAGTACCACTCCGGAGCCAGAGGAAGCTCGTGGAGCCCACAGTAGCCGAGCTCAACTGAGGCCAAAATCCTAAGCTTGGGGGAGTACATATCCTCTCCCCTTTCATTTTATCATCCGTAGTATCATTTTTAAATCTTTTCAGAGTTTTTGCATGTTCTTCTTTGTTCTCTCTTTGCAAAAACAACACTTTTCCTTTGCTTTCGTTTAACCTTTGGAAAACCCAAAAAGATTTCTTTTCTTTCTTTAGTTTGCTTTGTTTGCAGAGTTCAACTCACGTCCATGGTTGCAATTGCGCTTGATCATATCTTTCTAAGTTCGATCGTGCAAGTGACGATGCAATAATAATGAAGATCGACGGAAGGAATGCAACAAGGAAAGCCGGTATGAACTCTATTTGTTTCTGCTTTTGTACATATAACTGTACTTATGATCTACACACCAGCTTGTAGTGACATAGTGCTATGATTCAAATGCTCTCCCAGTAGTTCATGCTTTCTTTGTGACTAGTCTCAAATAGCTGGAGTGCATAATGTGTTATTGAATTTTTTAGCATGCATTGCATTGATCATGGTTTGGCATATTAGAGTGGTATTTCCCTTCGGAGAATTTCTGGATTGACTAGGCACATGCTTACACATGTTTATGACTAGAAGTCTAACAAGCCTTGATGATCTTTTTATTTCGGAATAGTTATATCGCTTTCAGGCCCGATTCAATGTTGCTTTGTCGATCTACATGATTATGAACATTATTGCTCTCTAGTTGGTCGCTTCCCCGTCTTTTGCTATCCTTAGCCTGTACTAAGCGGACTGACTGCTTGTACATCCAAAATCCTTAAAATCAGTTGCACCATATGTGTCCACCATACCTACCTATATGCGGTATTTATGTGCCGTTCCAAGTAAATTTGCATGTGCCGTATTCTAAATTTTCAAATAATTATTTTGTTTTGTATGCCCTAATCACTCATGTAGTGACTAGGGGCTATGAGTATCTTCCATGATAAGTAGGTTATTCTCAAGATATGTGTTGATTCACTATCATTCATGAGTAAGTGGCTGGTAACCGGGATGCGCAGGTCCATGCTCTGAGTCAAATCAAATTTAATGAAACAAAACACCCCCTCGATTGTTGTTTGTATGGACGGTACCCGTGGATTCGGCCCGCCGTGAAGTGTGATCGATTGGTGGAGGGGGAGTTAAAACTTTACTTTTATGTTTGGGAACCGCCTATAATGTATTTAGCATGGAAGATATTGAGATCTCTTAGTTGTTACGTTGACAATGAAAGCATATCGGCCAAATTTTTTATTTATCTCTGTTTTAAAGCTCAAGTTCTGGCACCTCTGCAAATCAATGCTTCCCTCTGCGAAGGGACTGTCTATTTTACTTTTCTGTTGAGTCGACCTCTTCTCATAAAAAGCACCAACTATAGAGAACATAATTTTCATTCTGAGTGTAATGTGCATTGTCGCAAAGCACCACATTGTCTTCTGCATGATTGTGATATTGCTTATTCTGAAATATTTATTTCCTACTCCTTTAATACTCCGAAGGAGCGTCTGCATTTATGTTTTGCTTCACTCCTTGGGGCTAGCGAGATACCACTCTAGTATATCCAAGTCATATGCATTTTGATCTCGTTATGATTTTCAGTTACATATTATTCTTCTTAGTTCTTTGAAACTCTTCACATGATCGTAGGATTGCTTCATGTATTGTTTTCATAGCATTACTGCAATACTTGTTGGACTTGTTCGTAGTGCATGCTTATATACATCTGATGAAGCAAAAGAGTTTGTCAAGTTTTCTTTGTTGCGTTCAGTTTGTTGAACTGAATTGTTTGAGGACAAGCAATATGCTAAGCTTGGGGGAGTTGATACGTCTCAAACGTATCGACTTTTTCAAACACTTTTGCTATTGTTTTGGCCTCATTCTTGCATGATTCGAATGAAACTAACCCGAACTGACGCTGTTTTCAGCAGAGCCGCGTGTATAGTTTTCTTGTGTGCAGGAGAATGGATATTTAAATGTCCCAAAAAATTCCCAAAAAAATAAGGAAAATACATGCACCGGGAGGGACCTTGGGCCAGAAGATGGGCCAAAGGGGAGCCACATGGCCCCTAGGAAACCAGCTGGCGCGGCCTGCCACCGGGCCGCGCCGGGAGGCCGCCTGGGTGGGACCCACCCCCTCTGGTGCCCTATGCTACCTCTTGAGCTTGCGTTGATTTTTCCCTTGAAGAGGAAAGGGTGATGCAACACAGTAGCAGTAAGTATTTCCCTCAGTTTTGAGAACCAAGGTATCAATCCAGTAGGAGTATCAGGCCATGTCTCCAAAGTACCCGCGCAAAAACAGCAAACTTGCACCCAACGCTATAAAAGGGTTGTCAATCCCTTCACGGTTAACTACAAGGTGAGATCTGGAGGCGGAAAGTGCAACGAAGTAAAAGTGTAAGGCTGAAAATATGATGTGAAGTAGACCCGGGGGGCATAGTGTTCACTAGAGGCTTCTCTCAAAATAGCAAATATTACGATGGGTGAACGAATTACTGTCGAGCAATTGATAGAACCGCGCAAAGTCATGACGATATGTAAGGTAATGATCATACATATAGGCTTCACGTCCGAGACAAGTAGACCGATACTGTCTGCATCTACTACTATTACTCCACACATCGACCCCTATCCAACATGCATCTAGTGTATTGAGTTCATGATGAATAGAGTAATTCCTTAAGCAAGATGACATGATGTAGAGGGATAAATTCATGCAATAGATATAAAGCCCATCTTTTTACCCTTGATGGCAACAACATCATGCGTGCCTCGCTACCCCTTCTGTCACTTGGTGAGATCACCGCACGGTATGACCCAAAACCAAGCACTTCTCCCATTATAAGAATCATAGATCAAGTTGGCCAAACAAAACCCACAACTCACAAAGAATTACAAGGATATGAAATCATGCATATAAGATATCAGAAGAAACTCAAATAAGATTCATAGGTAATCTGATGATAAATGCACAATTCATCGGATCTCGACAAACACACCACAAAAGAAGATTACATCGGATAGATCTCCATCAAGATCATGGAGAACTTTGTATTGAAGATCCAAGAGAGAGAAGAAGCCATCTAGCTACTAGCTATGGACCCGAAGGTCTATGGTGAACTACTCACACATCATCGGATATGCAATGGTGTTGATGAAGTAGCCCTCCGCATCCGAATCCCCCTCCGACAGGGCACCAGAACGTGCCCCAGATGGGATCTTGCAGAGACAGAAGCTTGCGGCGGTGGAAAAGTATTTTCGTGGATCTCTCCGGTGGTTTTGGATTTTTGAGGATTTATAGGCGGAAGAAGTAGGGCAGACAAGCCACAAGGGACAAGCTTGCTAGGCGCGGCCCCCCTGGCCGCGCCTAGGGGGCTTGTGACCTCCCGTGGTGGCCTCTGGCTTGGTTCTCACGCCCCCTGCGTATCTTTTATTCCGGAGAAAATCTTTTCGGAGGTTTTATTCTGTTTGGACTCCGTTTAATATTCTCCGTTGAAAAGGGTCAAAAAACACGGAAAAAACAGGAACTGGCACTTGGCACTAAGTTAATAAGTTAGTCCCAAAAACATATAAAAGGCATAGAAAACATCCAAAGTTTGACAAGATAATAGCATGGAACCATAAAAAATTATAGATACGTTGGAGATGTATCAAGCATCCCCAAGCGTAACGCGTGCTCGTCCTCGATTATGGAAGTGATAAAGACTGAATTTTTGATGTGGAATGCTACCTAGCATATTTGTCCTTTGTAACTTCTTTCATGTGACATGAATGTTCAGATCCGTAAGATTCAAAACAATAGTTTGCTATTGACATGAAAACAATAATACTTCAAGCAAACTAGCAAGGTAATCATGAACTTTTGAAATAACAGGGCCAAAGAAAATTATCCCTACAAAACCATATAGTCTGTCCATGCTCCATCATCCCCACACAACTAATTTAAATCATACACAACCCCGGTATTGGCCAAGTAATTGTTTTCGCACTCTTACTTTCTCAAACCTTTTTCAACTCTCACGCAGTACATGAGCGTGAGCCATGGATATAGCACTATAGGTGGAATAGAGTGTGGTGGAGATTGTGAGACAAAAAGGAGGAGATGGTCACATCGACTCGGCATATCAAAGGGCTATGGAGATGCCCATCAATAGATATCAATGTAAAAGAGTAGGTATTACCATGCAATGGATGCACTTAGAGCTATAAGTATGTGAAAGCTCAGAAGGAGAACTAGTGGGTGTGCATCCAACTTGCTTGCTCACGAAGACCGAGGGCAATTTTGAAGAAGCCCATCATTGGAATATACAAGCCAAGTTATATAATGAAGATTCCCACTCGCATATGGTGGTGACAAAACAAGAGACTCTCAATCATGAAGAACATGGTGCTATTATGAAGCACAAGTGTGGAAAAGATGGTAGCATTGTCCCTTCTCTCTTTTTCTCTCTTTTTTTTGTTTAGGCTCTTTGGCCTCTTTCCATATATCTCTCTCTTTTTTCTGGGAATCTTTGGCCTCTTTTTTTATTTCCTCACATGGGACAATGCTCTAATAATGATGATCATCACACTTTAATTTACTCACAGCTCAATGCTTTAGAAGGATGAAGACTCTATAGGAAATGCCTCCGGCAGTGTACCGGGATGTGCAACGATCTAGCTTGGCATATGACGTTGAAAACATCTCGCTAGCTATCTTACGATCATGCAATGGCAATATGTAATTGACGGTACAAGTCATGAGACGGAACGGTGGGAGTTGCATGGAAATATATCATGGAGTGGCTATGAAAATGCCATAGTAGGTAGGTATGGCGGCTGTTTTGAGGAAGGCATATGGTGGGTTTGTGCACCGGCGAAAGTTGCGAGGCACTAGAGAGGCTAGCAATGGTGGAAGGTGAAAGTGCATCTATACCATGGACTCACATTAGTGATGAAAACTCACATAATTATTGTGAAAGTTTTTATTAGTAATCGAAACAAAGTGCTAAACGCATACTCCTAGGGGAAGGGTTGGTAGGTGTTAACCATCGTGCAATCCCGACCGCAAGACAAAGGATGAAAATCAATAGATCAATTATGCTCCGACTTCCTAACATAGCGGTTCACCATACGTGCATGTTATGGGAATCACTAACTTCAACACAAGTATTTCTAGATTCACAACACCCTACTAACATAACTCTTAATATTACCAAATCCATGTCTCAAAACTATTTGAGAGGAATCAAACTTCTCTTTCTAATCAATGCACATGAAGATGGAAGTTTTTGGGTGCCTATCACCTTTGGGACTACTTTCATAGCACAAGCCAACTACCAAGTTACTCAGAGAGATTACTCTAAAAAAGATATAAGTGAAGATCGAGAGTTCTTATTTCTCCAAAATATAACACCGCCGTGCTCTAAAAGATCTAAGTGAAGCACTTAGAGCAAAGTTATCTAGCTAAAATATATAAGTGAAGCACATGTGAGCTAAATTGCCTAACTCAAAAGATATATGAAAGGCTCAAAGAGTATTCTAGCAAATTCACGATGAGTGCATGTCTCTCTCAAAAGGTGTGCAGCAAGGATGATTGTGACACAAAAAAAGAAAAGAATCCTACGATACAAGACGCTCCAAGCAAAACACATATCATGTGGTGAATAAGAATATAGCTCCAAGTAATGTTACCGATGGATTGAAGACGAAAGAGGGGATGCCTTCCCGGGGCATCCCCAAGCTTAGGATTTTTGGTGTCCTTGAATTTGGCTTGGGATGCCTTGGGCATCCCCAAGCTTGAGCTCTTTCCACTCTTTATTCCTTTGTCCATGAGAACATCACCCAAAACTTGAAAACTTCACAACACAAAATTTAAACAGAAACTCGTGATATCATTAGCACAAGAAAACAAACTACCACCTCTTGAGGTACTGTAGAAAACTTGATTTCTATTTATATTGGTGTTAGATTACTGTATTCTCACTTTTACATGGCTAATACACCCCGGTACTATCCATAGTTTCCTCAAAATAAGCAACCAACACAACAAAAACTGAATCTGTCAAAAACACACCAGTCTGTAGCAATCTGTATACTTCGTATACTTCTGCTATCTCAAGAATTCTGAAAAATTACGACAGTTTGGGAAATTGGCATATCAACCAGCAGCATAAAGAATCAACTAAAAAGCTCTTTTTGGAAAAAATTGAAAAATACTTCCGTGAGCAAAAAGTTTCTATCTTTTTCCAGCAGGATCAAACAACCATCACCAAACAAGTCATAAAGGTTTTACTTGGGTCAAACACAAAAATAAACAAAAAAGACACAATCATAACAGAATTATGATGGTTTGGACACAACAAAACAGAAAGCAAAAAGCAAAGATAAATTCATTGGGTTGCCTCCCAAGAAGCGCTATTGTTTAACGGCCTTAGCTAGGCATAAGGTGATAGAATCACGTATCATCGTCGTTGGTGCTCAAACCATAAGTAGCCCTCATCATGGATTCATAAGGCAATCTTATTTTCTTTCTAGTAAAATGCTCCATGCCCTTGTTTAAAGGAAATTGAAATATAATATTCCCTTCCTTCATATCGATGACAACACCAATAGTCCTTAGGAAACGTCTACCAAGAATGATAGGACATGTAGGATTGCAATCAATATCAAGCACAATGAAATCCATGGGTACATAGTTCCTATTTGCAATAATAAGAACATCATTGATCCTTCCCATGGGTTTCTTAACAGTAGAATCCGCAAGATGCAAATTAAGAGAGCACTCGTCAATCTCATTGAAGCCTAGAACATCACATAAAGACTGTGGAATCGCGGAACCACTAGCACCCAAATCACACAAAGCATTGCATTCATAGTTTTTGATCTTGCTTTTGATAGTAGGTTCCCACTCATCATGAAGTTTTCTAGGAATAGAAACTTCCAATTCAAGTTTCTCTTCAAGAGATTTTATCATAGCATCGACGATATGATCGGTAAAGGCCTTGTTTTGGCTATAAGCGTGTGGAGAGTTTAGCATGGATTGCATCAAGGAAATACATTCAATCAAAGAGAAACTATCATAATTGAATTCCTTGAAATCCAAAGTAGTAGTTTCGTTTCTACTCAAAGTTTTGATATCCTCTACTCCACTTTCAATGCTTTTAGCATCAATATAGATAGACTCCGAATCATTGGGGTGTTTTTCAACCAAGGTGGATTCATATCCAGCCCCATCATCATTAGGTTTGACACTAGAAAACAAGGATTCAATGGGAGTCACACCAAGAACCTTAAGATCTTCGTGATTCTCATCACGCGAACACGCCTTTTTAAGCCATTCATGTCTAGCACGAATTTGGGCGGTTCTTTCTTTACTCTCATTCATGGAAACACACATAGCTTTCAAAGTTTCATCCATATTGATCTTGGGAGGATCACATCTAACTTTCAAAGCATCAATATCAATAGACATTCTATCAACGCTCCTAGCCAAATCATCAATTTTGAGTAGTTTTTATTCTATGGACGCATTGAAAATATTTTGCGAGTAGATAAACTCTTTAATATAACTCTCTAGATCAGAGGGTAATTTATTGTAATTTCCATGAGCATTGTTGTAGGAGTTGCCAAAGTTATTAGGGGGATTACTAGGAAAAGGCCTAGGAATATAGTTTCCTCTAAAAGCATTGTTGTTGCCAAAATTATTCCTACCAACAAAATTGACGTCCAAGCTCTCATTGCTACTCTCAATCAAGGAAGATAAGGGCGTATCATTTGGATCTAAAGGAGAACCTTTACTAGCAAACAATTTCATTAACTCATCCATCTTAGCACTCAACAAGTTTATTTCTTCTATAGCGTGTACCTTTTTACTAGTAGGTGACCTTTTAGTGTGCCACTGAGAATAGTTTGTCATGATATTGTCTAGGAGTTTTGTGGCTTCTCCTAATGTGATTTCCATGAAGGTTCCACCGGAAGCGGAGTCCAAGATATTTCTAGAAGCAAAATTCAAACCAGCGTAGAAGATTTGTATAATCATCCAAAGACTCAAGCCATGAGCGGGACAATTTCTAATCATCAATTTCATTCTCTCCCAAGATTGTGCAACATGTTCACGATCAAGTTGCTTAAAATTCATGATATCATTACGGAGAGAGATATTCTTAGCCGGCGTAAAATACTTGGATATATAAGCATCTTTGCACTTGTTCCAAGAATCAATACTATTTTTGGGCAAAGTTGAAATCCAAGTGTTTGCTCGATCTCGCAGTGAGAATGGAAATAGCTTCAATTTAATCACATCATTATCCACATCTTTCTTCTTTTGCATATCGCAAAGCTCAATGAAGGTATTAAGATGGGATGCGACATGTTCACTAGGAAGGCCGGAGAATTGCTCTTTCATAACAAGATTCAGCAAAGCAGCATTGATTTCATATGATTCCGCAGTAGTGGCGGGAGCAATCGAAGTACTAATAAAATCTTTATTATTAGTATTCGAGAAGTCACAAAGTTTGGTGTTTTCAGTCATGGTGATTTCAGCAAGCAGACAAGCACACAAGCGAACAGAAAGCAAGCAAAAGAAAAGGGCGAACGAAAAATGCAAATATTTTTGTAAATTTTTGTTTTTCAAAAGTGGGCGAGAGGAAAACGAGAGGCAAAAAAAGTAAATGCAAGGGATGAGTTTGCGACACTTACTTGGATAAGCTTCACTTGATGCTCCCCGGCAACAGCGCCAAAATTGGCACGTTGACGGGAGACTATTCTTGACTTGATCCTTCTCCCCGGCAATGGCGCCAGAAATTCTTCTTGCTACCTCTTGAGCTTGCGTTGGTTTTTCCCTTGAAGAGGAAAGGGTGATGCAGCACAATAGCAGTAAGTATTTCCCTCTGTTTTGAGAACCAAGGTATCAATCAAGTAGGAGTATCAAGCCAAGTCTCCAAAGTACCTGCGCAAAAACAGCAAACTTGCACCCAACGCTATAAAGGGTTGTCAATCCCTTCACGGTTAACTGCAAGGTGAGATGTGAAGGCGGAAAGTGCAACGAAGTAAAAGTGTAAGGCCGAAAATATGAAGTGAAGTAGACCCGGGGACCATAGTGTTCACTAGAGGCTTCTCTCAAAATAGCAAATATTACGTGGGTGAATGAATTACTGTCGAGCAATTGATAGAACCACGCAAACTCATGACGATATCTAAGGCAATGATCATACATATAGGCATCACGTCCGAGACAAGTAGACCGATACTGTCTGCATCTACTACTATTACTCCACACACCGACCGCTATCCAGCATGCATCTAGTGTATTGAGTTCATGACGAACAGAGTAACGCCTTAAGCAAGATGACATGATGTAGAGGGATAAATTCATGCAATAGATATAAACCCCATCTTTTTACCCTTGATGGCAACAACACGATGCGTGCCTCGCTACCCCTTCTATCACTGGGTGAGGTCACCGCACAGTATGAACCCAAAACCAAGCACTTCTCCCATTTCAAGAATCATAGATCAAGTTGGCCAAACAAAACCCACAACTCGAAGAGAATTACAAGGATATGAAATCATGCATATAAGATATCAGAAGAAACTCAAATAAGATTCATAGATAATCTGATCATAAATCCACAATTCATCAGATCTCGACAAACACACAGCAAAAGAAGATTACATCGGATAGATCTCCATGAAGATCATGGAGAACTTTGTATTGAAGATCCAAGAGAGAGAAGAAGCCACCTAGCTACTAGCTATGGACCCGAAGGTCTATGGTGAACTACTCACGCATCATCAGAGAGGCAATGGTGATGATGAAGAAGTCCTCCGTATCCGAATCCCCTCTCCGGCAGGGAATCAGAACATGCCCCAGATGGGATCTTGCATAGACAGAAGCTTGCGGCGGCGGAGAAGTATTTTCGTGGATCTCTCCCGTGGTTTTGGATTTTTCGGGGATTTATAGGCGGAAGAAGTAGGGCAGACGAGCCACAGGGGGCCCACAAGCCTGCTAGGCGCGGGCCTCCCTGGCCGCGCCTAGGGGGCTTGTGGCCTCCCCTAGTGGCTTCTGCCTTGGTTATCACGCCCCCTGCGTATCTTCTGTTCCGGAAAAAAAATCTTTCCGGAGGTTTTATTCCGTTTGGACTCCATTTAATAATCTCCTATGAGAATGGTCAAAAACACAGAAAAAACAGGAACTGGCACTTGGCACTGAGTTAGTAAGTTAGTCCCAAAAAGATATAAAAGGCATAGAAAACATCCAAAGTTTGACAAGATAATAACATGGAACCATCAAAAAATATAAATACGTTGGAGACGTATCACCCTACTTTGGCTCCTATTTTTACCCATGATGAGAACATCCGAGAACAGAAGTCATTTTGCAAGTTCTCGACGCGGAGCCGCCGCCACCCTCGGTTCTTCTTCGGGTGAGCTAATCTGGAGGCTGTTTTGGCCTCCGGAGAGGGGAATCGTGGCCATCATCATCACCATCACCACTCCATCATCCTTCCATGACTTCTCCCATCATGTGTGAGTAATTCCCTAGTGTAGGTGTAGGGTATGGGATAGATTGGATGAGTTAGATCATGTAATAGTTCGTCGGATTGTTGGGGGCATGTTGCCTATCATCTACTATGGTGTTTATTATCTTTGCTACTACTTGTTACTCTTAATTGTTGTCACTTTGGGCTCGAGTGCCATGATTTCAGATCTGAATACCATATGTTTTCATGAATATATTTGTCTTCTAGATCCTACCTATGAGTAGTATGCACCTATTATAGTCCGGAACCGGCGATCCCAATGGTGATAGCTTGGGACACCAAAGGGGATGGGCTATAGTTTGAGGATTCCATGTATCCATTGATTGTTAATGCTTTGCTCCGGTGCTCTTTGACAGGATCACCTTAATCTCCATAAGTTCCTTTTGGCCCCGTTGATAGCGGGATGGTAGGACAAAAGATGTCGTGCAAGTTCTTATTGCAAGCACGTATGACTACCTCGGGATACATGCCTAATGTTTGATATATGCCTAGATGATCATTACTTTTCTATGTGCTTTGCCCCAAGTTAAATACATGATAGCTCTCATCCATGACCAACCATCCATCTCCTTAGCCTACAGTGTTTTAATCCTGCTGGTCACAAGTAGTTTTACTTCCGTTGTTTTACTTTTGTTGCTTTGCCGCTATTATTTCCGTTGCCACCATCACTTCCATATCACCGTTGCTACTAATATTTCGTTGACAAGCAAGTATCTTTCAGGTGCGGTTGAATTTACAACTCAACTGTTAAATCTTATAAATATTCTTTGGCTCCCCTTGTGTCGAATCAATAAATTGGGTTAACTTACCCGCGAAGACTGTTGCGAACCCCTACACTTGTGGGTTATCAAGACCTTTTTCTCTTGTGTCTTGGAACATGGGACATAATGGGAAGACTGTCTACCGTTCGCTGAGTTCTCATACAACAACAACTAACAGTGCAGTCTCCAAATGGCCCCATTCAAAGCGCTATACGGACATAAGTTCCGCACCCCGCTCAACTGGTCCAAAACCGGTGAATGATAGATTTTCGGGCCAGACGTTCTCCGTGAAGGTGAAGAGAAGGAGCAACTTGTCAGGGAACACCTAAAAGCTGCCAAGTCACGACAGAGGAGCCATGAGAATTCTCACCACAGGGAAGTGGAGTTAAACCCCGGAGACCAGGTGTACCTCCACATCACACCTCTCAAGGGGACTAAGCGTTTCCACGTTAAGGGGAAACTTGCTCCTAGATTCATTGGACCTTTTAAGATCACGTCAAGGTGTGGAGAAGTTGCTTACCAGTTGGAGCTACCTCCGGAACTTTTAGGTGTGCACAACGTCTTCGACGTGTCGCAACTTCGGAAGTGCCTTCAAGCGCCGAACCGTCCAGATCTTTATAAGGATATCGACTATCAAGCTGTTGACCTTCAACCTGACCTCACGTATCGCGAGAGACCGATCCGCATCCTGGACGAAGCTGAGCATTGTAACAGAAGCCGCACCATCAAGTACTTCAAGGTTCAGTGGAGCAACCACACCGAAGAAGAAGCAACATGGGAGCATGAAGACTACCCTGGTCCAAATTTCCGTACCTTTTTAGCACCTAGCTTAGGAATCTCGGGGACGAGATTGTTTGAAGGGGGATAGGTCTGTCACACCCTGTGTTCACTTGGTCTCAACTCTAGCCTTTTCAAATTTGGAGTTTATTAAAACTTTTTAAGCGAATGCTATGAGTGCCATGATTGTCATTGTTTGTGTGTATGCTTGAGTGTGTGGATCTACAAACAATATTTTTGTAACATAATATTTCCAAAAAGATCCTTTTTCTCATTTTGATTAATTCAAAACCTTGCCTTGGGGTTTGCACTACAAGTCCCTGATTCCAAGGGGGTGCCTTCACCCAAATATTGTATTCTGATTTTAGCACTAATATAACTCTCCAAAACCACAAAATAATTATTTTATAAAATACTTTTCTATTTTACTTGCATGTCCTTTTCTAAGGCTAGAAATGATATTTCTGAGATGAAAATTATTTTTGTACCTTAGAAAAATCTGAGAAAATTTGAAGATACTCAGAGGACACATATTTTCCATACATAAGATTTTCAACCCCTATTTATGTTCAAAATATTTGACCAAAACTTTGAAAACCTATCTTGTCTGTTTTGGCCTTTTGAAATATTTCCAAAGGAAATATTCTCAATAAATTCCCAGAAAATTGTAGCATGTTTCCCAAGCTATCTTTAGCGATCATGCCAAGTTTCACCTCATTCGAAGGTGGTCTGGTTTACCAAATAGTCCTAAAACCCTTCCTGTCCAGAATCAAGTTGAGCTACTCTACACAACAAAGTTTGTCCAAATGGCCTACAACTTTGCAGGAGTGCTCAATACCCCAAATGAGGAGACCCTGCCAAGAATTGGATTTGTGGGGAATTATTTGCTCACTCTCTTTTAATAAGGCAGAACTGTCCATTTGGGGGTGTTTTCAAGTTACAGAGTCAAACTTGTCCAATGGAGCTCAAACTTTGTAGAGCATCCTACTTTTGCCTAAAAAAAGATCTTGTTAACTCTGAGCATCATTGGTGGAGGTTAGCTACCCCAAACCCATATCAAACACCTTAAGATAGATTGGTCAAACAGAACCTAGCACTCTCTACACCCACTCCCTTCTCATTAAACTCCTAGACAAGCTGCCAACACCACTCCTCAACTGCACACGAGTGGCCCCTCTTTGGTTCCAAGCATGTAAGCCAAAATGACCAATTTAGTTTCTGATTCAAAGTTGATAGCATCTCCCAAAGCTCTTCCCATTGACCAACAATACATCACTCTTCTCCTAGATGCCGAGGGCATCTAAGCCAACCCCCAAACACACTAGACAGTGCCAAAGTACACTAGAGCACGCCAGCATGCCGTGGCATGCAAAATCTATGCTATGGGCGCGCTACAGGTTGCACCCGAGGCAAGGAAAGCTGACCCCAGCCGGTTCTCACCTCCGCTCGATGCCTCTCCATGTTCCCGACAACCACCTGACTAAGGGCAGCCTCAGGGCCCCCTTCTCCCCCTCTCTGCAGACTCAGGCGATGCGTGCCCGCGCGCGCCCGATTTGGCTAGTAGGGCGTGGCCCCACAACACGCGCGCATAGAGGCCCGCTCCCTCCCGTTGAGTCTCTGGAGTCTCAAACCATGTCCGTGAAACCATGGTTTCGACTCCCAAGCTCCCTCTCCCCCTCTTGCAGCCGTGGTGAAACAACCGACGCTCCCCTGCTCAGTGCACCGCTGCTAGCCTATAAATAGGACCTCGCCCTTCACTCCAGCACCTCACCGCTCTCCTCTAGGCCCTGAATCGAGCCCCTTGCCACTCCACTCGAGCAAGAAGAGCCCCGGTGCTCAAGATCGACCGAGGCCCCGCCTCTTTGGAACTCCGTCAATCTCGGGCTACACGCCAGCTCTCGCGCTCCTCTCACCTCCTCCGTGACCGTATTGAGCCCAGGAAGTTTCTCCATCTCTTCCCCGAGCTTTTCCGTACCAGTAGCACCCATATCCACCACCACCCGAATCATCTCCGCCGCGTCCACGTCGTCGCCATTGACTTAGGTCCTGACCGTCAGTCCTTCCACCCCTATCAGGTAGGCAGCATTGCAATGGTGCCATTCCTGCAATCTCCTTGCCACGAGGGCGTCAGAGCCGCTGCCGGTGTGCGTCCCCTCCCCTCTGTCCAGAGGAGGAAGATGGCCCCGACAAGCATGCCCCACCTGTCGATGGCCTGTCTCAACCCCTCTCAACTCTCTCTACCGCTGACCACAGTGGCCCGCGCGTTAGGTTTAAACCCGATGGCGCACGCGCGTGGGCTGGCGGCTTGACTAACTGTCCGATTGGCTAGTTGGGCCGACCGAGCCGCTAGCCGAGCGAGGCCACGGGTTGAGCCCCTTTTTATTTTTATTTTAAATAAGATTTTAGATTATTTTTGCAGGATAAAATATTTAATCAAATTTAAATATTTTTCCACCACAAATCTTCTAAAAATGTGTGGAATTTATTAGTGTTGTTGTTCGAATTTTTGCAAGGACTTTTATGCAAATCTTTAATTAAATACCTAGTTTGAGTATTTTTAGCTTCTATTAAATAGATTCTAAAATTATATTTTTACTTCAAAAATAGAAACAAACATTTTTAAAACTAAAGATGGGATTTCTAAGAATAGGTTAACATTTTTAAAACTGAGTTTGTGCTCTGTTTTTGAGTTTTCTTCTTCTTATTATTATTATTATTATTATTACGACGATAGATCACGCATTTGACGAAGGATTTGGACCCGAAGACCCCGGATACCTAGCTGACCAAGGCAAGCAGCCCTTTGACCATGTCTGAGAAAATGTTTTATGCATGACATGTTGATTATTTATTCCGATGCATATAGTTAAGATTAATCGGTACACCCCGGCATGGTGTTACCGATGGTTCCTCCAGAGCACTTGCATTGAGCATGACCTTACCATCTATGAGGGTCACGCTGATAAAAGTTGAAAAGTAGTAGTAGTGCTACACATAGGATGAGCATATGCATGATGATGGTAACACATAGTTGGAATCAAAGGTTTTACGAAAACTCCGTCGGTTGCCACTAATGCCCGAGGGTGATGGTGTTGAGATGGATGACCACTTGAGAAAGAAGTGGTGTACCGGAAATGTTTTGTGGGAGTGGTTTCGGAAATGGGATTAGATTTATGATGTGTCGACCGTGCCAACCTTACATGTGCGACCATGATACCCCTTTATGGGACGGGGATTTGTTGATTACTTTGGTCGGTGCTAGCAAAGAGCCTGCATTACTAGTGGCGGGAGTGATATGGTCACTCTTGTGATGAGGTCGTACCAGGTAGGTCGACTATGTCGTTTTTATGTGTTCCAGGCACACCGCATGGATGATACGGTCTAGAGTTGGTGCTCGTAAGACGTACATCATGTGGGTTGGGTACCAATTGAGTGGACTCTTTGTCTAGTGTCGTAAAAGGAAAGGAAATGATCAGGTACTTACCTCGGGTATGCTATATACTGCGAGTCGTGGATGACATGGAAGTTTCCGGATCTCGTGGGTACAGTGTACAACCTCTGTAGAGTGTAAAACTATTTGAATAGGTGAGTCCACGATCAAGGATTATTGGGTAATCCTGCTTAAACCACGTCCAGTCGTTTCCGCATAAACCAAGTGTGTGTGTGTGTGTGTTTAATGGTATATAATGATATGACAAGTTTGGAGACTTGGTACAATGGTGAACCTGAGGTGTTCAGCCTTCATCAGATATATTGATATCTGTAACCGGTTCTTATGATTACCATCTAGCTTATGATGCATATCCATACAAGTAATTGACCATGCTCATCCTTGAGTAAATCTTGCTTTCCGTAGAAGCTGCAAATTACCTTATCATCGTACCAATTGCATTATCCATATCATGGGATGTTTGCGAGTACATTCAAATTACTCATTGGCTTGCCGCTGGTTATGTTATTGACCAGACATGGAAGAACCAGAATATGGAGAAGAATTCATCGTCGGACACGGATACGCAAACTAGGATGCTTCCTAGTCAGAATGCCTGTTGGTAAAGGCTGATGACATGGGTTCCCATTTACTATCAAGTATTCCGCTAGTAGTTGTTATGGTGTGATTGGCCTTCTAGGCCCTATCTATGTAAGACTTGACCCTTATGGTCATTTATTGTATCAAACGGTATGTATGGATGTATGACTCTTATTAGTCAGTTTCTGTGTGTCCGGTGAGCATTGATCTCTGGGTTCACTAAGCACGTTCATTCGGCGATCTTGACTCGTAAGTCGGGGTTCCCATAGTGGGGTCACGGTAATAAGCGTTATCACACTTTTCAATTTCATAAGCACCCTTAAAGTCAACAAATTCTTTATTTGTTCAACATCATAGTAATAATATATATCATTAGCATAAGAAGCCAAGGTTTCATTGTCATTAAATTCACAATGAAAGGGAAAGTGTAGAGCCTTAATCTTAGAGCAACAAGTATAAGCACCTCTCAAACATAAATCCCAAGCATACCAACACAATTTTTTAATTTGATCGAAATAGTGTTTCCTTTTTTCATTCAAGCGGTAATCCAACGTGTCTTCCATTATTAAGTTGAATGATAATTTCTCAGGATCCTCAAAGTAGTATTTAATGTTTTCCAAATAATATGCATTGGGAGTTTTAGGAGGTTCCCCATCTTCATGTGTATTAAGTACAACTCATTTTTTTGGTGTTTCATGTTCCATAACCATAAATAAATATATAAATCAATTTAAGACATTAAATAAAATTACTTAGTGATAAATGAAACAAGCACACATGATAATATCAAGTCCACACAATTGCTCCTTGGCAATGGCGCCAGAAAAGTTCTTGATAACTGTTGGGGCTATTACCCACTGTATGACCCGCCCTATTGGGGCCGGGTCCGGTGCATGGAGATTCAACATTCATGATCAAGATAGGCCTGGGCCTAGGAACGGAAGGCGCGAGGAGATCTTCAACGGAGAGCCGGCTGGGCCCATAAGCCTGGATGGCAGTTCAAGACTCACAGAGAAGATGAGTCGCAGTGGTCGTTTCCTTGCTTGGGAGACACGACGGTTTAGATATATGGCAGGCGACAATTTGTAATGTGGCATGGACTCTTGTAAAACCTAGGACCTCGACCTATATATAAAGGCGAGTCCCTAGGGTAGATAGGGTCAAGTTACAATCCATTGAGAGCTAGGTCAGGCGAGTTACACCCTCCTTGTAATCGATTCCACCATCAATATACACAAAGCATGATGTAGGCTTTTACCTCCATCGGAGGGGCCAAACCCGGGTAAATCCGAGTCTCGCTTCAACTCAACCCCTTTGAGTTGCCACCAAGGTGCGATGTCTCCATCACTAAGTCCTTTCACGAGGACATCTGCCATGACAAAACCACGACAGTTGGCGCCCACCGTGGGGCAAGCGCACGATGGAGTTGAGTTCTCAAAGGGAGCCCTTCCAGGGTTTGGGAGCTATGCAGTCGGTCTCATGACTAAGAGCCGCCGTGGAAAGTACTACATCGACAACTCTCATTGGGGGCCTGACGCCGATTCAATTGAATCTGGATACAGGGTCCCCTTCGGCAAGATTCATGTCTTCATTGGCAACTTTGGGGCTCCCGTACCTGAGCCACACACCTTCACCGACATCGTGGAGCCGACCCGGTACGCCCATCCTGCCAATCATCAGGTCAGGATACACCATGCTATCGTTGGTTTTACACAGGGAATCGACTTGTCCGATGAACCGGTGATCCACGAGAATACCCTTGTCAACTCGGACGACGAGTCGTCCATTGGCGACACGGATTCGATCTACCCTCTCCACGAAGGGCGGCTTGGGGGATTTACTGAGGCGGCAATCTCCGAGGACGTTGAAGGACCCCAACGTTAGGTTGCCATCTACATGGCAGGAGCAGCGGCGGCTCAGCCGACCGCAGCTGGCAACAACAAAGCTGGTGGATCAGGAAAGACTCCGGCTCAAGCCATGGCAGATTTGGTAGGAGAGATGGCCAAACTCACGACAGTTACTATGATGGCGGAGAACCAAGAAGAGGTCAACGCCGAGTTAGAAAAATAAAGGGAGGAGATGGCCAAGATCCAATGCGACATTGAAGGCGAGGCCGCCAGGATGGCGACCCAACAGGCCCAGATCATCGCGGAGACAGAGCAGCCAAGTGTTCAGGGATGGCGGCTTGAAAGACAACAACGCGTTTCTGATGTGTTTCACCAGAGGAGGCATCACCATCGTTTGCTAGTCGATATGAATCCAGTTTGACTCTTCGACAGCCCACATACACCTGGGATGGAGCCTAACCAGCCATGGCAGATTACCCAGGGTGTCGACCTCGCTCAGCCACTACCCAACCCACATGTGCCACGCTTCCAGACCCCATGGGGTCACTTTTCTTACCCCGTTGACAACGTGCTGGCGGTGACCCACAACCTAGAATCTCTTCCCATCCACAGAAACTCGCTGGCTAAATTAGAGGCAAGGAACGCCATCGAGATGTTGAAAACAGCCGTGGTCGAACAGGCACAGTATTCATATAACCGTGACCGGCTGCACTCCACGCCTCAAGCAAGTCATACGAGAAGCTGTCATGACCACCCGCCCGTGGTTTCCAACAGTGAATGGCAACGACCTCCGCAAATCAACCCACCCGGGATGGACGACTCCCGGGCTCAGGACCTCGTCGATGCAGCACGAGCCGCCCTCCTGACGGAGATGGCGGTCGCGGCAGGTCAAGGCTATCCGGCTTATGTGCCGCCTTCCCCCGTGCACGCCGAGTCACGTCGCAGGAACATAGGGATACCCTGTCTGTAACCCGCCCTCCGCAACGAGCATATGCCAAAAGATTTTAAAGGTCTGCAGAAGGTTCCCAATTACACGCCGGATCTCGAGCCAGGGGCGTGGGTTGAAAGTTACGAGCTTGCAATGGATATGCTTGATGTTAATGAGATGGTATGTGCCAAGTACTTTACAATGATGCTTAAAGGGACGGCACACGCTTGGCTGAAGAACCTGCTGCCTAACTCCATCAACACTTGGGCAGAGTTAGAGGAGCGTTTTATCAAAAACTTCCGAGAGACTTGCAAGCGCCTGATGACTATTATCGACTTGCAGCATTGCATCCAGCGCCCAAACAAGTCGGCCCATCATTGGACGCGGCGGGTTGCTCAGGTAATCCACTCATCGGATGGTATTTCGGCGGCTCAGGCCGTGCTGATCTTGGAGAAAAACTATCACTACCAGCCTGTGGTGTTGAAGCTCGGGCGACTCAAGCACAAAGTGCAGGATATGGGATAACTAATGGACACCCTTACTAGGTACGCTGAGTGTGATGACACCAAAGATCCTGGGGAGGACGATGAGAAAATCAGCAGTGCCAGGAGGGGGAGTCATCCAAAGGCCACTCACAGTCCCAGGGACGAAATAACTACAACCCCGGGGGCCAAGGGAAGAAAAGGCAGCAGAGGGGTGCGACTGAATTCATCGCCAATACCAACACGGGAACCAAGAATCAGCGTCCGAAGAAAAGGGGTTTCTGTGGAAAGAAGCCACGCAACTATCACGAGATGCTCAAAGGCCCCTGCCCACAACATACCATGGCGGAAGGTCCATCCACCCATTCTTGGGAAGACTGCTACGTGATGCAGGAGTTCCGTGCCGAGGCGCTCAAGGGAAACCAAGGAGGGAGTAGTAGTGGACACCCACACCAATTCGATTCGGGTGGCTCACACATGAGTCCGTTTGGCGGTTTCCCCAACCCTGGTCCTTAGGGCGGGTCACATTCCAATGTTAGGCAGTATCCGATCCAAAATAGCCAGCAATATAATGTGCATGGCGGTTTTCAGCAGCAACTTCAACAAGGAGGCTCACAACAGCACAATGACAATGTCGGTTTCCAGAACAACCCCAAACAGTTGAACAATGGCCAATATCATGTGTTTATCACCAGTACTTGCAAAAGGAACAAAAAGGTCAAACACAGAACCTTCAGCGTCACTGAGCCGGAGCTACCCAGGTATCTCAATTGGTCCGAGCAGCCTATTATCTGGAGCAGGGAGGATCACCCGCCCCGGGTTGACTACCCTCGTGACTTAGCATTGGTCATAGCGCCACAGGTTGGGGGCTACACCCTCTCCAAATTCCTCATGGATGGAGGCCGCAACATCAACATCTTATACTACGACACTTTCTGAAGAATGAATTCCTCCGAAGGTGACTTGATGTCGTCCTCTACGGTCTTCCACGACATTTTCTCGGGTAAGTTGGCATATCCTGTTGGGCGGATTAGACTCAATGTGGCTTTTGGCAGTGAGTCTAATTACATGAGCTAGTCTCTCATGTTTGAGGTGGTCAAGATCAAAAGCCCTTACCATGCGCTTTTTGGTCGGCCGGCTTACGCTGGTTTCATGGCCCGCCCATGTTATGTCTACCTGAAGCTCAAGATGCCAGGCCCTAAAGGAACCATCATGGTCAATGGAGATCAGAAGATAGCTCAAGAGTGCGAGGAGGGGGATGCCGCTTATGCTAAGTCGGCCTGTGCAGCTGAGGAACTCAAGTTTCATCGGGCCAACATCGACCCGGCGGACATGACTCCGCTCAAGACGCCGATGATTGATTCAGAGCCACCCCATAATTTTAAACCTACATATGACACTAAGCTGGTGGATTTCACGCCCGACGACTCTTCTAAGCAATTCACCATTGGGACGGGTCTGGATCCCAAATAGGAAAGCGTGCTCATCGAATTCATCCGTGAGAATCGGGACATCTTTGCATGGAAACCTTCTGACATGCCAGGTGGATAGAGAGAATTCGCTAAGCACCATCTTAACATATATCCCAAAATGAAGCTGATTCGACAATATCTTCGACGGTTTAACGAGGAAAGGCGCAAAGCAATCGGAGAAGAAGTAGCCCGGCTCTTGGCCGCTGGTTTTATTGTGGAAGTTTGTCACCTCGAGTGGTTGGCATATCCAGTTTTGGTACTCAAGAAAAACGACACCTTTTGCATGTGCATTGACTACACCGACCTTAACAAATCTTGCCCGAAGGACCCTATTGCCCTTCGTTGTATCGATCAAATCATTCATTCTACGACGGGTTGCAAGTAGTTGTGTTTTCTGGATGCATACTCAGGTTACCACCAGATCAAGATGGCTTTGGAGGGTCAGGAGAAGACGTCCTTCATAACTCCCTTTGGCACTTTTTGTTATGTATCTATGTCATTTAGGCTCAAGAGTGCGGGGGTGACTTATCAGCGCTGCATCCAGAATTGCCTACACAGTCAGATTGGGTCTAACGTTCATGCCTATGTTGATGACATAGTAGTGAAATCCAAGAAGAAAGAGTCACTCCTGGAGGATGTTAAGGAGACGTTCGACAATTTGCGCGTGTATTAGATGAAGCATAACCCGACCAAGTATGTCTTCGGTGTCCCTGTGGGGAAGTTATTGGGTTTCTTGGTTTCAGAGCGAGGCATTGAGGCTAACCCGTACAAAATCAAGGTGATTACTTCACTTGGCAAGCCGGCCAATATTAACCAAGTCCAGCTTATGGGAGGTCGTATTGCGGCTCTTAGTCATTTCATAAGTCGCCTTGGGGAGAAGTCCATCCCTCTTTATTAGCTGCTCAAGAAAATAAACCATTTTGTGTGAACGGATGCGGCCAATGAAGCCTTTGAAGCCTTGAAGAACCAATCGGCTGAGCCACCCGTTTTAGCCGCTCATGTTGAGAAAGAGCCTATGCTCCTATACATTGCGGCCAACTCTAATGCAGTAAGTGTGGAAGTGGTTGTCGAACGCAAGGAAGAAGGAAAGGAATATCCGGTCCAAAGACCGGTGTACTTTGTTAGCGAAGTTTTAACACTCTCCAAATAGCGTTATCCAAATTGGAGAAGCTGGTTTTGGGATCTTCATGGCGAGTCGGAAGCTGAAGCACTACTTCCAGGAGCACCCGATCACAGTGGCCAGTTCCGCACCACTAGGCGACATTATACAAAACCGTGAAGCAACCGGGCGGATTGCTAAGTGGGCTAACGAGCTTGGTCCTCACCACATGAAATATACGCCCTACACGACCATCAAGTCTCAGGCCTTAGTGGATTTTATCAACGATTGGACCGAGTTGTAGATCCCAGAAGATAGACCTGATCACACGTATTGGACTATCCATTTTCATGGATCTAGGATGCTGGAAGGCTCGGGGGCTGGTGTGGTACTAACCTCGCCACAGGGTGACAAGTTTTTCTACGTCCTCCGGCTCATGTTCCCATGTACTAACAATGCGACAGAGTATGAAGCTTTGCTCCATGGGCTTAGGATCGCCAAAGAGATGAACCTCAGCCGAGTCAGATGCCTAGGCCACTCAGATCTGGTGGCACAACAAGTCTTTGGAACATGGGATTCCCTGGATCCTTTGATGGCGGCTTATAGACGTGCTGTGTCAGCCGTGGTGGGTCAGTTTCATGGTTATCAAGTTGATCACATCGATCGTCGGCTTCCAGGTAAGCTGGTTCCTCCCAATGTCCTTTGATGGCGGCTTATAGACGTGCTGTGTCAGACCTGATGCTCTTTCACGACTCGGGTCGCAACATAAGCCGGTTCCTCCCAATGTCTTTTTGGATATTTTGCATAACCCGTCAGTGAAATTGCCTACTGAGGAGGATATAACAGTCCCTGACCCTGAGTCTCAACTTGTGGCGGCTCTTCGTGCCATTCCGGATTGGGCGGTCCCTTACATGGCGTATTTAGCACGGGGTGAGTTACCTACTGATGAGTTGCTAGCCCGCCAGTTTATCCGGCAATACAAATCCATGGTCATACATAACGGCGAGTTACACAAACGAAGCACTTCTGGAGTTTTTCAAAGGTGTGTCTCCTCTGAAGAAGGATGTGCGATCCTTAATAAGATCCACGTGGGCGATTGTGGTCATCACGCGGGGTCACGCTCTTTGGTGTCTAAGGTCATTAGACATGGATTCTACTGGTTCACGGCTCACGCACACGCTGAGGACATAGTGCGCAGATGTGACGGATGTCAGAAATTCAGGTGTCAGATGCATGTGCCGGCTCAGGAATTGAGGATGCTCCCAATTACATGGCCTTTTGCGGTCACGGGGCTTCACATGGTCGGTTCCTTCAAGATGTCTTCCAATAAAAAGACTCACCTCCTAGTGGCGGTTGACAAATTTACCAAGTCGGTTAAAGCAGAGCCGGTTACTAGTTGTGATGCTAACACGGCCCTCTAGTTCCTCAAGAAATTGATTTTTCACTTCGAGTACCCCATAGTATCATTACTAATAATGGTACTAATCTATCCAAAGGCGCCATGCAAGAATTTTGTGAAAAAGCGCACATCCGACTTGATGTCTCTGCAGTTGCACACCCCCAATCCAACGTACAGGCGGAGAGGGCGAATCAAGAAATCACGTGAGGGATCAAGCCCCGACTTATGGTTCCTCTGGAACGGACCCCGGGATGTTGGGTTGAAGAGCTTCCTTCTATTATGTGGAGCATCAGGACTACCCCTAATAGATCCACTGGTTATACGCCTTTCTTCTTGGTTTACATAGCTGAGGCAGTGTTACCAAGTGATATCAGACACGACTCGCCGCGAGTCACCTCTTATGTTGAGGAAGACAATGAGCTGGCGCATCAAGATTCGTTGGATGCTCTGGAGGAGGAACATGACCTGGCAATATCATGGTCGGCGATTTACCAACAAAACTTGAGACGCTATCATAGCCGCCGAGTCAAAAGCCGAGTTTTTCAGGAGGGCGACTTAGTGCTCCGTTTGATTGAGGATCATACTCGTATGCATAAATTATCTCCCCATGGGAAGGGCCGTTTGTCATTAGCAATAGTCTTCATAATGGTTCCTACTACCTGGTGGATCTTCGTCCAGATAGGCCAACGATAGAGGTTGAAACGACCCGGCCTTGGAACATTGCCCACTAGCGGCCTTATCACACTTAGAGCCACTGGCTCCTTATCATTGTACATAGTTTAGTCATTGTACTCTCTTTATTATATATATATATATATATATATATATATATATATATATATATATATATATATATATATATATATATAAACTCTATTCATCACCCAGGGTTCAGAATAGTTTATTCTTCATCCGAGATAATTTTACGATCAATTTACAAATAAGTTACATTTCAAATACAAATATTTACATTTATATGGAATCACTACATAAAATTTGACAAAAGAAAAGAAAGAATATAGGTCGCAAGACCAGAAAAAATTGAATTTATTGTATTTTTTGCACTATTTTTTTACGTTCGTAATTTTCTGTGACATAAAATATTTTTACACTGATTATATTTTTTACGGTCTCTTTTGACGCATAAAATAAGACAAAATTTACGAAACGTAAAATTACGGTGCATTGATGTTAAAATAGAGGGGGTGAAGAATAACTATTCCTCATCCAAGGTGACGAATAGCGCGACCCTATATATATATATAGCAATAAAGTCGACGCCCATGAACTTCAGGGTCTCTGTCGTTTTAGATTCTTGAGAGCATGAGTCTTTATTGTTTCATAAGCCGTCCAAGCATGGACGCTATCAGTATCAAAGAGCATAAGTCGCCATGCTGCGCTTATTTCAAAATTGGATACTGGTAAGCCAAAGAGGTCCAAAGTTTCCACGTTGCACGGTTCAAACATAGGCACCCTATATGGTTTTGAGAATCAAGCCGGCTTACTTGGGGCTACTAGTTCCCAAGTCGTTTTACGGTAAGAGCTTAAACGCTTGTGCAATCCTATGTCTGACTTTTCCCAAATAATAGGTTACTTGGGGGCTTCTACTAACTGAGTTCAGCCTGAATACCCTCTTGGTTAGCAAAAAATTACAACATTGCAATGGTTATACCAGACTGTATGTTTGGCGACTCGCCCTATGGTCCCATGTACTCTTGGCGAGTCAATCCACTTCTGGACCCTGAACTTGCCTTGATCAAAACATGAAGGGTGCTAGCAGGAGCCGACATATGGAAAATAGACAAACCATGGGTTCACTGAACCTGCTTCACTAAAGCTTGACTCGCGTCTGATCAGCTAGTCTAAACAACTTAGGCTGTTGCAAAAGCCTCTCTAGGGTAGCACTAGAGTCGTGCAAGCTCGTCCTACCCTGTCTTGACTCATTGAGCTGGTAATTTTTGTGACTACAAAGTATCTTTGTGGCATAGTTAAGAGTTTTAAAAAAAAAACTCATTGTAAACCACCGTGTCTCACTGAGCCGGCTTACTATTTCTTCTCTGACAATAGGGGGAGTAATTATTTGTTAAAGACATGACAAAGATGCTTAGTAAGGCGACTCATATTAACAAAAGGGTGAGACTTCAAAGTCAACAAAGGTACACATGTATCACAATATTGTTTTCATCTCTAGCCTATTACATGGCTCGGAAGGCCATAAAAAGTTGCATAACCCGGCATTGGATTTTCTAAACTGATCTCCGCGGGTGTTCTTCAAGTAATTCCTGGCTCAAACCGCCCCCGGATTATCCTGCCTTGAACTTTCTCCATCTTGGATTTTTAAGTCGCCCAATTTCCAATTGCAATTGGTCAAGGCATGGAACTCATCCTCGTCAGTCACGATGGTGGATAGGTCGGCATCAGAGTCAAAAGGATGCTTACAGCGCTGTGGAGTCAGAATGGTGATTTCATACGAGGGAGGAGTAACCCGCTTGTTGTACTCATCATAAGCCGCCTGATACTTGGTTAAGTCCAGACCGACTGCGAGGTGAGTCGCCGCAAAGTGAGATTCCTTCACACAGCGATGGTAATATTCTTCAGTAAACTCCGACCCATCATCTTTATACTCTCGAAATCCCCCAATCACTTCCTCCGGCTTAAGCTCTGGTGCATAAGCCAAGCACCGGCTCAGGGTGGTCAGTACTCCTTTCCGGGTGGTTGATATTTTTAGCTCTTCTATTTGGGGTGGCAGCGTGGACAAACATCCCAACATATACTTGATTGATTTTATGGCCTCTTTGTCGCCCATAAGGGCCTTCATAGTCATCACACCGCCAGTGTATAGTTGCTCTGTCGAGGTATATATTTCCTTCAGTTTTAGTACGCAATCATCATGAAGATTGGCGGCTCGAGGACCTGTAGTAAAGATACACGATCATAAGTCGCTTGAAGGTTTTGCAAACATGACTTTGGAGGGAAAGATAGTGGTGGACACTTACCAAACACATAATTGGCCATTTTGAGATATGAAGTTTTAACCCGGATAGTTCCTGCATGGCGACCTTCATCTGCTCCTCAGCTTGTTCCACCCTTTTCAGTAAGGCGACTCGCTCTGTTTCGGCCTTGATTTCAAGCTTTTTGTGTTCCGCCTTCATCTTCTCCATATCAACGAGCGCAAGGCGGAGCTTATCTTCAAATTTAGCTCGAGCATTTTGTTGCTCAGCTAGACTTTGCTTCAGGCCGGCCATGGTTGAGTCGGCCTAAGTTAATGATTCCTGCGAACACCTGGGCGAAACAAGTTTCATGCACATTACAAGCAATATCCCTAACACTTGGGGGCTAATGTACGATTCATTTTTTCCAAGGTAATACATTAAAGCAAGACCCGACTCATCTTTAAAAAGATGACCCGACCCTTGGGGGCTACAGGTTGAATATTTCTTAAAATATATGCTATAGCCCGACTCATATTTAAAAAGATGACCCGGCCCTTGGGGGCTACACGTTGAAGCTTTCTTCAGATATATGCTAAAGACCCGACTCATCTTTAAAAAGATGACCTAGCCCTTGGGGGCTACAGGTTGAAGCTTTCTTCGGATATATGCTTAAGACCCGACTCATATTTAAAAAGTTGACCCGGCCCTTGTAGGTTACAGGTTGAAGCTTTCTTCAAATATATGCTAAAGACCCGGCTCATCTTTAAAAAGATGACCCGACCCTTGGGGGCTACAGGTTGAAGCTTTCTTCAAATATACGGTAAAGACCCGACTCATCTTTAAAAAGATGACCCGAACTTTGGGGACTACAGGTTGAAGCTTTCTTCAAATGCAAACTAAAGACCAAGCTCATTATTAAAAAGATGACCCGGACCTTAGGGGCTACAGGTTGAAAATTTATACTGTCACACCCTGTTTTTCACCCCAAGTTTTCTGTGTTGCAAAAATCAGTGCTTGTTAAAACTTCTTCAAATAATGTTGTGAGTGCAATCTCAGCCATTGTTTGAGTGTATGCTTGCTTGTTTTATGACTCCAACCCATGAAAAACTTATTATTTTGCTCTCTTCAAAAACCCTTTTTCCTTTATATCAAGATCACCTTCATCATGTTGGGATACACTACTAGCTCATGAAGCCAAGTGGCACTTCCAACCAAAGTTGGTGAACTGATCCGAATTTTATTTTCATTCATTAAAAACATTATTTGGTGATTTAAAATATTATTTTCCTATTTTATACCTATGTCTATTTCTAAGACCACTAATGATATTTCCACAAGGGAAATTACTTTCCTGCCTTAGAAAATTCTGAGTAAATTCATGGAAGCTCAAAAGGACATATATTTTCCATATATAAGATTTTCAACCCTATTTTATATTAATATTATTTGAGTAAAACCCTGAAAACCATTTCTGTTTGTTTTAGCTTTTTGAGATGTTTCCAAAGGAAATTATCTCAGTAAATTCCCATAAAATTTCAGGAGCCCTCCCAAACCATATTAGGTGCTCACCTAAAATCTCACCTTGATCCAAGGTGGGGAAGTGCACTTAAAGAGCCCAAAACCCTCTCTGTCCAGACTAGAGTTGTAACAACTCTACATTGAAAAGTTTCTCCATTAGAGCTGAAACTTTGCAAAGGTGTTTAACACCCCAAATGAGGACTCCACACCAAAAATGGGATTTGTGAGACTCTGTTTGGCCAGACTTCCTTTGTAAAGGACAGTACTGGTCATTTTGAGACATTTTCAAGTTTGCAAAGCCAAACTTGTTCAATGGAGCTCAGATTTGGTGGAACCCCATATTTTTACCCCAAGACCAAACCTGTTAAGTTTCATTTACAGTGGTGGAGTGGAAGCACCCCAAGTCACTGTCGAACACCTACTGACAGGAAGGTAAAAACCTTCCTAGCCACTGTTTTACCAAATGTCAAGGCTCCAAACTTGGTGGGATGGAGCACCAGAACACCCTGAGCACCCAGTCAATCAGCCCCTCCCCAACTCCAAGCACAAGTGACAAGAACTCCAATTTGAGGTGCAGGGCAGTACTGGCAACACTAGTGTTCCTTGATCCCTTGACCAGCTCGAGCTCCCACTAAACCACAACGGCTAGGCACACTCCCAGCAACACTCAGGACATGGAGGACACGTCCCAAGTGCCCCAGAGTGAGCCAGCATGCCGTGGCATGCCAAAACTACGCTCTGGACGCGCTGCAGAGAGCCACCTGCAAGGGGCCGACGCTCCGGCCGGTCCCAGCCTCCCCAGTTATGTCCAAGCGCTGCCCTGACAACCATTTAGTGCAAAGCTACCCCAGGGACCCTCTACGTCTCGCGCAAGAGCTCAGGCGACGCGTGCCCGTGCGCGCCCGACGCGGCCGAGCATGCACGGTCACTGCAGCTCGTCCCCACTCGCTTTCCCTCTGCGGCCGTTGCACCAGGAGGCCCTAAACCACGTCCCGAACCCGTGGTTTCGCGGCTAGCACCTCACTGTGCTTGCACGCGTGCCACGGTGAGTCACCGGCGCGCCAGAGTCGGGTCACCGTCGTTGGCCTATAAATAGGTCCCCCCGGCACTCCAACACCTTCCAAGCAGCTTCAGCACACCTAGTAGACACTCCCTAGCCGCCCAATCGAGCTCGCAGAGCCCCGGTGCTCGAGATCGACCGAGGCCCCTTCGCCTCGGAGCTCCGGTCGATCTCCGGTTACACATCGGCTCCTGCGCTGCCCGACCTCTTATTACACTCCCATCGACACCAGGAACGTTTCCCCTAACTCTCCCGAGCAAATCCATACCCCTAGCCCCTAGTTCAACACGAACCCGAAACCCTTCCGCCACGAGCACCTCGTCGCCGGTGACCCAGACCACCTCCGGTGACGTCCCGACCACGAGCAGGTAGGCGGAGGCACGAGGAACCCATTCCCGTTCCTAGCTAGGCCTGAGGACAACGGCAGCCTCGCCGGCGTCCATCTCCACCTCTCTCGCTAGAGGTAGGAGAAGGACCCGACAGGTGGAGCCCACCTATCGGTGTCCTCGGGCAGCCAGCGCGCGTAGCCGCTGACGCTGACCCTAGGGGCCCGCAAGTCAGGTTTGAACTGGCCCGCGCGCGCCTGGTGGCCAGGCCTGCTGGCTGGGCCGGCTGGATCTGTTTTCCCTGGCCTTTTTCTTTTGTTTTAATCCAGAAACTAAATGATTTTTATAAAAAGATTTAGCCAGTAGAAAAATATAATTCTTCCACCAGTATTTTTCTAAAAATGAGTAGTATTTGATTCTGCAATAGTTGACATTTATCAAAAGCAGAAACTATTTTGGTATAATAAAATGATATTAAAAACAACTTGTTTGCTTCTGTTTGCTTTTAAATAAATATGCTTAGCTAATAAAACAATAGGAAGCATTTTTCAAAATAATATCCTGAATTTATTCAAGCCTTGCAACATTTTTTAAAAGCACTTTGTGATCTGTTTTAGTGAGAGCTAGTATTTATTTATTCCTTTCTCGACGGTAGGGTTACCGAGTGACGGAGGATCCGGAGCGGAAGACCTCGAAGACCCCGGATACCTAGCTGACCAAGGCAAGCAACCCTTTTGCCACGACTTAAGTATATAAAATGATGCATGCTAGAATAGCAAGTATTTCCCGTTGCATGTGATCACGATGCGGGTTGATCATTGATGTGATGGTACCGAAGGCTTCTTCGAAGCACTTGCATGATAGTAATGTTATTCATATGGCTCCTCAGAGCACAAACATGATGAGCTGACCCTACCATTTACGAGGATCATACTATTGTCATGTTGGCTAGTAAAATAGAATCACTGCATTGAGCTTGACCCTACCCCGTGAGGGTCATGTCATATCATGTTGACAAGTAATAATAGAGCATTTTATCATAAGCATAATGTTGAGTTAAATAAAGAGTTTATGAAAACCCCGTCGGGTGCCACTAATGCCCGAGGGTGATGATGAGTTGGTGATCACTTTTGGTGAAGTGATGCACCGGTGATTTTCGGGTGAGTATGGTTTCGGAAATGGATTAGATTTATGATGTGCCGACCGTCCCAACCTTACCCAGTACGACTACGATACCCCTTTATGGGACAGGGCTTTGTTGATTACTCTGGTCGGTGCTAGCAAAGAGCCACATTACTAGTGGCGGGAGTGATCGGTGTCACTCTCGTGATGGGGTCGTGCCAGGTAGGACGATTATGCCTTTATTATGAGTTCCAGGCACACCGTTGGTCCCTGCATGGTTGTTACAGTCCAGAGTCGGTGCTCGTAAGACGTACAACATGTGGTCTGGGTACCAATCGAGTGGACCTCTTTGTCTAGTATCGTCAGGGGAAAGATGATGATCGGGTACTTACCTCGGGTATATGTAATATGCCGCGAGTCGTGGATGACACGGAAGTATTCCGTTTCTCGTGGGTCCAGCATACTACCTCTGCAGAGTGTAAACTATTTGAATAGCCGTGTCCACGGTCAAGGACAGTTGGGTGGTGCTGCTTAAACTACGTCCAGAGTTTCCGCATAAACCAAGTGTGTGTGCGTGGTGTTAAAAAGATGTTGTTATAATCATGATAATCACAAATATATGATCAAGTTCGGTGACTTGACATACAGGGTAAACCCGGATGGTTTAGCCCTCATTAATATCTTGAGGATATGACAATTTCAGTGACTTGGCATATAGGGTGAACCCGGTGTGTTCAACCCTTGACAGATATGTCAATATCTGTAACCTGTTCTTCAAAAGTAGTTCTTTAACTTGATGCACATACTTGATCATACCACCACATTGCATTCCACTAAAGATAACTGTTACTGTTTTTCCTTATCATATACATATCATGGGCTGTTTGCAAGTACATTCAAAGTACTCATTGGCTTGCCACTAATTATGTTATTGACCAGACATGGAAGGACCGGAGGTTGGCGATGAGTACGCCGTCGGAGACGGACCTGCGATCTAGGACGCTTCTAAGTCAGAATGCCTGTTGGTGTAGGCTTGATGGCATGGGCACCGCTTAGCCCTTACGAGTTTCCGCTACTCGATGTATCCGTTTTAATTGGCTTTAGGCCTTGCTCTTGAACCCGACCTTCTGGTCATTTGATGTAATAATTCGATACTTGGATGTAAGACTCTATTATTCAGTATCTGTGTTCAGTGAACATTGATCCTTGGGGTCACTGGGCACGGCGAACTCGACTTGCTAGTCGGGGTCCCCACAGAACTGGTATCAGAGCCATCCTTACTATAGGAAGCCTTAGATAGCAAGGACGTTAACCCAGAACGTTAGGACGCCAGCCTTGCACAAGATTGTTGCACATACAACCTCCTGACTTCTCTCCTATGCCTTGTAGATGGCTGCCGTACCTGAGACGCTTCTGGAGACCGTCTTTCCACTACTTCTGGTGGATTGTCTCGAGAAGTGCCACGTACGACGCACGCCCATCTTCCTCTACCACGAGCACTGGGTCAACGCCGACACCAAGGAATATCACGTGGACGTGATAGTGAAGGCTAATGACTCCCCGTCTAGTTGGTTCTTCGAAGGACCACAGATGGGAGAGCTGATGTTGGCAGTGGAGACGGCTGCACGAGAGGCGCTCGTGCAACTCCGCAGCATCCTCCCTGAGATGGCTAATGAGCCTGTCACTCGTCATCTAGCTTTCATTAAGGAAGGAGTGGATGGGAGCTGGACACTCACCCCAGCCACGGAGGATGGGATGCCACTAAGGTTTTAGACCTATTTCAGTCTCTCATCAGACACCCTGACACACTTCCTGGTTAAGGAATCAGTCAAGCTACGCCAGGAGCTGCACCTAGTCAAAGGCCTACTCCACACTGAGAAGATGCAGAACCGCAAAGTAAAGAAGGCAGGCGCACTTGAAGGGAGGGCAGCTGTTGCCACTAGGGGTGGTGTGTTACCCATCCAGGCAGTCCCTCTTCGGAGTCGCCGCCTGACAGCGGAAGAGTACACTGAGATCTTCGCCGCCTCGCCCAAGAGACGCCGAGACGTGCGGATTCTTTCTTCCACTCCTATAAAGGAAGAGGATGTTGATGAAGATGAGGATCCAGTTGAGTCCGCCTTTGAGACCGAGCAGTCCGCCACGTAGGTTTTCGCGTAGGCGATTCGGAGTACCCCAAGTATAGGGTATCCATGTATCCGTTTTTAATTTGCATATGTGTGCTTGATGTAAGTCACCTATTGCCTTGGGCAGCCTGTAAGTGACTACGTCACCTAGTTCTCATGAATGCAATTTCCAGTTTGTCAAAAACTTTGGTTTTAAAAACTTGGCACATGCATGTATTGGACCCCCTCTTACTAGGAGCAAATCCTTCTACTCCCGAGCAAGGTGGCATTTTGACCTGTCTGTTTCTATGACAGGATGGTGAACGCAACCCGCAACAGCACATTCCGCAACCCCGGCGCCGGCTCCTCAGGGACGCCGCAGGGAACCGAAGGAGAAGCTCACGCTGGAGGACACCACGAGCAGCCTAGAGACCTTCCGCCACCACCTCCTCTTGAGAACTTGACGATGGCTCAGTTCCTTCAAGCTCTTCGAGAGGAGCATCAAGCCAGCAATGCCACTATCCAGCAGCTGACCGAAGTCCTGGTGGACAACCCGCAGCGGAATGAGTATGGCGGTGGTCGCTCTACTCTTTCTGAGTTCATGCAGACTACGCCCCCCATATTCACGGAGTCGACTGAACCCCTGGACGCCGATGACTGGATTCGCACCATTGAAGACCTCCTTGCGCTTGTCAAGTGCACCGATGATCATGAGAAGGTCCTTTATGCTTCTCACTGTCTCGGAGGCACCGCCAGGGCATGGTGGGATGGATTCCAGATCACGCGGGCAGGGCAAGTCATCACGTGGGAGATGTTCAAGGAAAGATTTCACGCGGCTCACATTCCTCCTGGACTGATGACCATTAAGAAGCGGGAATTCCGAGCCTTGAGGCAAGGCAGTGGAACTGTTAAGGAGTACCTGCAGAAGTTTAATCTATTGTTGAGGTACGCACCTGAAGATGTTAACACTGAGGCCGCTAAGTTGGAACGCTTCATCGAAGGGTTACAACAGTCCCTGCAATACCAGCTGGTGGTTGCGACTGCCAGACTTTCAGCGAGTTGGTTAACAAAGCGCTTATGCTGCAAGACAAGCGTCGTGCAATGGACGACACCCGCAAGCGCAAACTGATAGGTAGTGGAGGACCCGGTAACGCAAGACCAAGACCGTGGCAGTCAGCACCTGCAAGACCCAACTTTTAGCAGCAACAATACAAGTACCCGGTGTTCCGCCAGAATTATCAGCCTCAGCAGCAAGTCAAGCCAGTAGTCAAACCGTCGAACAACGGTGGAGTCAAGACCAACCCTCCGGGGCAAGTCACCTGCTTTGGGTGTCGTCAGACTGGGCACTATTCTAGGCAGTGCCCCAACAAGAAGCCCGACGCACCGCGTCCCAATGCACCCAACCCCGGTCAAGGTGCACCAGGGAGGAACCAGGCCCCCCGCAACCAACAGTTCAACGGTAGGGGCCGGATCAATCACATCACTGCAGAAGAAGCACAGGAAGACCCGGACTGCATTCTGGGTACGTTCCTCGTCAACTCAACTCCAGCAACAGTGTTGTTTGATTGTGGTGCCTCGCATTCTTTTGTTACTCAAGGGTTTGCGGAAAAATGCGGTTTAAAACCCACTTTACTCCACGGGCAGATGGCAATCCAAACCCCGGGAGCAGTATTAAGGGCCAACCTAGGATGTAGAAGGGTCGAGATAGTTATCATTGGGACGAGTTTCTTGCCAGACCTCACTGTGCTTAAATCACAAGGTGGAGAAGTAATCCTCGGTATGGATTGGTTGGCCAGGCACCAGAGTCTTTTGGACTGTGCCAACAGGGCCATCACCATGATAAGCGACCAAGGGGTCAAGGTCAAGTTCGTCTCCGAGCCAGTATCGGCTCATGCACCTCGAGTCAACAGTCTCTCCGAGGTAGAGCATGGTCGAGTGCCTATAGTCTGTGAATACCCGGACGTCTTCCCTGACGAGCTAGCCGGAATGCCTCCTGACCGAGACATTGAGTTCATCATTGAGCTTATGCTCGGATCGAGGCCTATTTATAAAAAGCCTTACAAGATGGGTTCCGAGGAGTTGGCAGAGCTGAAGAAGCAGCTGGATGAGCAACTGAGGAAAGGGTTCATTCGTCCGAGTGCGTCACCTTGGGGATCACCTGTTCTGTTTGTTTCAAAGAAGGATGGTACCATTCTACCGTTCCCTTACTGAAGTCACAATTAAGAACAAGTAGCCACTCCCCAAGATCGAAGACCTGTTTGACCAGTTAAACGGGGCCAGGGTATTTTCCAAGATCGATCTCCGATCGGGATACTACCAGTTGAAGATCCGACCCGAAGATATACCCAAGACTGCATTCGTGACCCGGTACGGTCTATATGAATGCACGGTCATGCCCTTTGGTTTGACGAATGCCCTAGCCTACTTCATGTACCTCATGAACAAGGTCTTCATGGAATATTTGGACAAGTTTGTCGTCGTATTCATCGATGACATACTAATCTTCTCCAAGTCCGAAGAAGAGCATGAGCAACACCTGAGGCTAGTTCTGGGAAAGCTTCGAGAGCGCCAACTTTACGCCAAATTCAGCAAGTGTTAGTTCCGGCTGAGCGAAGTTGGATTTCTGGGTCATACCCTGACAGCACGCGGTTTAGCCGTGGATCAGTCCAAGATTTCTACAGTGACCAACTGGGAATCACCCAAGGACGTGAAGGATGTCACGAGTTTCCTCGGGCTCGCGGGATACTACCGCAAGTTTGTCGAAGGATTCTCCAGCATCGATCGACCTATGACTCAGCTCTTGAAGAAAGGCCGGAAGTTCGAGTGGACACCGGCATGTGAATCAAGCTTCCAGGAGTTGAAGAAGAGGCTAACTACCGCCCCGGTATTGGCTACTCCGGACATCAACAAGGAATTCGTGATATATTGTGATGCCTCGGGAACCGGGCTCGGTGGAGTCCTGATGCAAGATGGCAGGGTCGTGGCGTACTTGTCATGGCAACTGCGACCGCATGAGGAGAACTACGCCACCCATGATCTCGAGCTAGCAGCTGTAGTGCATGCTCTGAAGACGTGGCGACATTACCTTCTCGGAAAGCGATGCGAGATATATACAGACCACAAGAGTCTGAAATATATCTTCACCCAGAGGGAGGTGAATATGAGACAGCGGAGATGGCTTGAGTTAATCAAGGATTACGACCTCAGCATTCAGTACCAACCCGGCAAGGCGAACGTGGTAGCCGATTCCTTGAGCCGGAAGGCAGGCTCCTTGAACGTCACGCTCAAGGAAAGGTTACCCGTCTTGTGTGAAGAGATGGAGGGCTTAGGACTTGAGATAGTCGAACCAGGGTACCTGGCCAACCTAGAGGTCAAGCCTACTCTGGCACACGACATCAAGGAAGCCCAGAAGGGGCACAAGAGTATCGGAGGCCTCAAGAGGAATGTGCGAGAAGGCAAAGCCCGAGGATTCTCGATTGATGAGCAAGGAGTATTGTGGTACGGGAAGCGCTGATGCGTACCCAACAAGGCCGAGCTTAAGGACTTGATCCTGCAAGAGGCACATGACACACCATACTCTATCCATCCAGGTGGTACCAAGATGTACCAAGACATCCGAGAACGATTCTGGTGGCATGGCATGAAGAGGGAAATTGGCTCCTATGTCGCTAAATGCGATGTATGCCAGCAAGTCAAGGCTGAACACCAGCGACCTGCTGGATTGCTGCAACCTCCTCAAGTGATGGAATGGAAGTGGGATAAAGTCGGCATGGACTTCATCACCGGGTTGCCCCGGTCAAATAAGGGACATAACTCCATTTGGGTCATAGTTGATCATTTGACCAAGGTGGCCCATTTCATCCCCATTAACACCACTTACGATGGCAGCCAGCTGGCCAGTCTGTACATTCATCGAGTGGTGTACTCCATGGAGTTCCCAAAGAGATCGTGTCCGACCGCGGCACGCAGTTCACCTCAAGATTCTAGAAGAAGTTTCAAGAAGCTCTCGAAAACAAACTCTCCTTCAGTACGGCTTTCCACCCGCAGACGGGCGGACAGACCGAGAGGGTAAACCAGATACTTGAGGACATGCTCCGCGCTTATGTTTTGGCCCATGGTGCCAAGTGGGAAGACTGCCCACCATTTGCTGAGTTCTCTTACAACAACAGCTACTAGTCCAGTCTTCAGATGTCCCCATTCGAAGCATTATATGGGCGGAAATTCCGCACCCCGCTCAATTGGTCCGAAACCGGTGAAGGACTACTTTTCGGATCAGAAGCACTGCAGGAAGCAGGGGACAAGGTTCAGCTTGTTCGAGAAAACTTGGAGGCAGCTAAGTCAAGGCACAAGAGCTATGCGGACCCTCACCGCAGAAACGTGGAGTTTGTTCCCGGAGACCAGGTGTACTTGCAAGTTACGCCTCTCAAGGGGACCAAGCGTTTCCACGTCAAGGGGAAGCGAGCTCCAAGGTTCATTGGACCCTTCAAGATCACGGCAAGGCGCGGGGAAGTAGCTTATCAGTTGGAGCTACCTCCTAAACTTTCGGGTGTGCACAACGTGTTCCACGTGTCACAGCTCCGGAAGTGTTTGCAAGTGCCGAACCATCCCGATCTTTACAAGGACATTGATCATCAAGCTATTGACCTCCAACCGTACCTTACCTACCGCGAGATACCGATCCGCATTTTGGACGAAGCAGAGCGTTGCTCCAGAAGCCGCACCATCAAGTTTTTCAAGGTTCAGTGGAGCAACCATACCGAAGCAGAAGCCACATGGGAACGTGAAGACTATCTCCGATCAGAATTTCCCGAGTTGTTTAATGCTTAGCTTAGGAATCTCGGGGATGAGATTCTTGTAAGGGGGATAGGTCTGTCACACCCTGTTTTTCACCCCAAGTTTTCTGTGTTGCAAAAATCAGAGCTTGTTAAAACTTGTTCAAATAATGTTGTGAGTGCAATGTCAGCCATTGTTTGAGTGTATGCTTGCTTGTTTGATGACTCCAACCCATGAAAAACTTATTATTTTGCTCTCTTCAAAAACCCTTTTTCCTTTATATCAAGATCACCTTCATCATGTTGGGATACACTACTAGCTCATGAAGCCAAGTGGCACTTCCAACCAAAGTTGGTGATCTGATCCAAATTTTATTTTCATTCATTAAAAACATTATTTGGTGCTTTAAAATATTATTTTCCTATTTTATACCTATGTCTATTTCTAAGGCGAGTAATGATATTTCCACAAGGGAAATTACTTTCCTGCCTTAGAAAATTCTGAGTAAATTCATGGAAGCTCAAAAGGACATATATTTTCCATATACAAGATTTTCAACCCTATTTTATATTAATATTATTTGAGTAAAACCCTGAAAACCATTTCTGTCTGTTTTAGCTTTTTGAGATGTTTCCAAAGGAAATTATCTGAGTAAATTCCCATCAAATTTCAGGATCCCTCCCAAACCATATTAGGTGCTCACCTAAAATCTCACCTTGATCCAAGGTGGGGAAGTGCACTTAAAGAGCCCAAAACCCTCTCTGTCCAGAGTAGAGTTGGAACAACTCTACATTGAAAAGTTTCTCCATTAGAGCTGAAACTTTGCAAAGGTGTTTAACACCCCAAATGAGGACTCCACACCAAAAATGGGATTTGTGAGACTCTGTTTGGCCACACTTCCTTTCTAAAGGACAGTACTGGTCATTTTGAGACATTTTCAAGTTTGCAAAGCCAAACTTGTTCAATGGAGCTCAGATTTGGTGGAACCCCATATTTTTACCCCAAGACCAAACCTGTTAAGTTTCATTTACAGTGGTGGAGTGGAAGCACCCCAAGTCACTATCGAACACCTACTGACAGGAAGGTAAAAACCTTCCTAGCCACTGTTTTACCAAATGTCAAGGCTCCAAACTTGGTGGGATGGAGCACCAGAACACCCTGAGCACCCAGTCAATCAGCCCCTCCCCAACTCCAAGCACAAGTGACAAGAACTCCAATTTGAGGTGCAGGGCAGTACTGGCAACACTAGTGTTCCTTGATCCCTTGACCAGCTCGAGCTCCCACTAAACCACAACGGCTAGGCACACTCCCAGCAACACTCAGGACATGGAGGACACGTCCCAAGTGCCCCAGAGTGAGCCAGCATGCCGTGGCATGCCAAAACTACGCTCTGGACGCGCTGCAGAGAGCCACCTGCAAGGGGCCGACGCTCCGGCCGGTCCCAGCCTCCCCAGTTATGTCCAAGCGCTGCCCTGACAACCATTTAGTGCAAAGCTACCCCAGGGACCCTCTACGTCTCGCGCAAGAGCTCAGGCGACGCGTGCCCGTGCGCGCCCGACGCGGCCGAGCATGCACGGTCACTGCAGCTCGTCCCCACTCGCTTTCCCTCTGCGGCCGTTGCACCAGGAGGCCCTAAACCACGTCCCGAACCCGTGGTTTCGCGGCTAGCACCTCACTGTGCTTGCACGCGTGCCACGGTGAGTCACCGGCGCGCCAGAGTCGGGTCACCGTCGTTGGCCTATAAATAGGTCCCCCCGGCACTCCAACACCTTCCAAGCAGCTTCAGCACACCTAGTAGACACTCCCTAGCCGCCCAATCGAGCTCGCAGAGCCCCGGTGCTCGAGATCGACCGAGGCCCCTCCGCCTCGGAGCTCCGGTCGATCTCCGGCTACACGTCGGCTCCTGCGCTGCCCGACCTCTCATTACACTCCCCTCGACACTAGGAACGTTTCCCCCTAACTCTCTCGAGCAAATCCATACCCCTAGCCCCTAGTTCAACACGAACCCGAAACCCTTCCGCCACGAGCACCTCGTCGCCGGCGACCCAGACCACCTCCGGTGATGTCCCGACCACGAGCAGGTAGGAGGAGGCATGAGGAACCCGTTCCAGTTCCTAGCTAGGCCTGAGGACAAGGGCAGCCTCGCCGGCGTCCATCTCCACCTCTGTGGCTGGAGGTAGGAGAAGGACCCGACAGGTGGAGCTCACCTGTCGGTGTCCTGGGGCAGCCAGCGCACGCAGCCACTGACGCTGACCCCAAGGGCCCGCAGGTCAGGTTTGAACCTGGCCCACGCGCGCCTGGTGGCCAGGCCTGCTGGCTGGGCTGGCTGGATATGTTTCCCCTGGCCTTTTTCTTTTGTTTTAATCCAGAAACTAAATGATTTTTATAAAAAGATTTATCCAGTAGAAAAATATAATTCTTCCACCAGTATTTTTCTAAAAATGAGTAGTATTTGGTTCTGCAATAGTTGACATTTATCAAAAGCAGAAACTATTTTGGTATATTAAAATGATATTAAAAAGCACTTGTTTGCTTCTGTTTGCTTTTAAATAAATATGCTTAGCTAATAAAACAATAGGAAACATTTTTCAAAATAATATCCTTAATTTATTCAAGCCTTGCAACATTTTTTAAAAGCACTTTGTGATCTGTTTTAGTGTGAGCTACTATTTATTTAGTCCTTTCTCGATGGTAGAGTTACCGAGTGACGGAGGATCCGGAGCGGAAGACCTCGAAGACCCCGGATACCTAGCTGACCAAGGCAAGCAGCCCTTTTGCCATGACTTAAGTATATAAAATGATGCATGCTAGAATAGCAAGTATTTCCCGTTGCATGTGATCACGATGCCGGTTCATCATTGATGTGATGGTACCGAAGGCTTCTTCGAAGCACTTGCATGATAGTAATGTTATTCATATGGCTCCTCGGAGCACAAACATGATGAGCTGACCCTACCATTTACGAGGATCATGCTACTGTCATGTTGGCTAGTAAAATAGAATCACTTCATTGAGCTTGACCCTACCCCGTGAGGGTCATGTCATATCATGTTGACAAGTAATAATAGAGCATTTTATCATGAGCATAATGTTGAGTTAAATAAAGAGTTTATGAAAACCCCGTCGGGTGCCACTAAAGCCCGAGGGTGATGATGAGTTGGTGATCACTTTTGGTGAAGTGATACACCGGTGATTTTGGTGTGAGTATGGTTTTGGAAATGGATTAGATTTATGATGTGTCGACCGTCCCAACCTTACCCAGTACGACCACGATAACCCTTTATGGGACGGGGCTTTGTTGATTACTCTGGTCGGTGCTAGCAAAGAGCCACATTACTAGTGGCGGGAGTGATCGGTGTCACTCTCGTGATGGGGTCGTGCCAGGTAGGACGACTATGCCATTATTATGAGTTCCAGGCACACCGTTGGTCCCTGCATGGTTGTTACAGTCCAGAGTCGGTGCACGTAAGACGTACAACATGTGGGCTGGGTACCAATCGAGTGGACCTCTTTGTCTAGTATCGTTAGGGAAAAGATGATGATCGGGTACTTACCTCGGGTATATGTGATATACCGCGAGTCGTGGATGACACGGAAGTATTTCGTTTCTCATGGGTCCAGCGTACTACCTCTGCAGAGTATAAACTATTCGAATAGCCGTGTCCACGGTCAAGGACAATTGGGTGGTGCTGCTTAAACTACGTCCAGAGTTTCCGCATAAACCAAGTGTGTGTGCGTGGTGTTAAAAAGGTGTTGTTATAATCATGATAATCACAAATATATGATCAAGTTCGGTGACTTGACATATAGGGTAAACCCGGATGGTTTAGCCCTCATTAATATCTTGAGGATATGACAAGTTCGGTGACTTGGCATATAGGGTGAACCCGGTGTGTTCAACCCTTGACAGATATGTCAATATCTATAACCTGTTCTTCAAAAGTAGTTCTTTAACTTGATGCACATACTTGATCATACCACCACATTGCATTCGACTAAAGATAACTGTTACTGTTATTCCTTATCATATACATATCATGGGCTATTTGCGAGTACATTCATAGTACTCATTGGCTTGCCACTAGTTATGTTATTGACCAGACATGGAAGGACCGGAGTTTGGCGATGAGTACGTCGTCGGAGACGGACCTGCGATCTAGGACGCTTCCAAGTCAGAATGCCTGTCGGTGTAGGCTTGATGGCATGGGCACCGCTTAGCCCTTACGAGTTTTCGCTACTCGATGTATCCGTTTTAATTGGCTTTAGGCCTTGCCCTTGAACCCGACCGTCTCGTCATTTGATGTAATAATTCGGTACTTGGATGTAAGACTCTATTATTCATTATCCGTATTCAGTGAACATTGATCCTTGGGGTCACTGGGCACGGCGAACTCGACTTGCTAGTCGGGACCCCACATATACAAAGCTCGATTCGTCAAAGATGACTCGCCATTTGGAGGGCTAATGGGAAGACATGTCAATGAGGTTAACAGGTATCATACCTCATGTTTTCTTCTCATCATGTTAACCAAGCTTTTTTCCATTTCATGGCTCGTCTCCAGCCGACTCACAAAGCCAGAATATACTTCATCAAACTCCAGCTTCTCAAAATTGGGAAGCTTCAATTTGGTCATGTCTTTCTCTACAAAGACTGGGGCATCTTTGGGCGCATGCTTGATCAATACTGCGGATGCAGGTTTGGAAAAACCTGTACCAATGACGACGACTGGATCCAGGTGAGGCATCATGTATTCAACCGCCTTTTAAGGATTTGGCGGGTTGAGGTTTTCGGTTGTTTCCTTTTGAGGGTTTCGAAGCTGATCCCGGATATCGGGGAAATCATCAAAGGCTTCGGCGTGAGTCTCCGTCGGTTCATCTTGAGCTTCTGGGATAGAAGTACTCATTCCAAATATTTCAGCCGCCTTGGGAGTGGATAACGACTCGCCGTTTCCCTCTTCTTTGCTTGATCCCTACAAAAGATGGTAATTATGTTAAAATAGAAAGAGTGGCACCAAAAAGAGCATGTTGGCAAAGGAACTTACCCCTGAAGGTGGATTAACAGGGGAAGAGCTGAAGCAACTGAATCGCCAGATGAAGGAGGTGAAACGTGTTGGATGTAGGAATCAAAGATTGAGTAAACTGTGAGAATAATTTGCACAGGAGGGAAGGACATTTAATATAGAAATGTACCTCACTGTGTTGTTTACGACCAGCCATTTTCTCAGGCAAGCCGGATAGGAGCTCCCCAGAGCAGCTTCGAGTATGACGTTTTGGCGTAAAACTCGCCTTCTTCAAAACGAAATTGGGATCTAGATAAGCATCTGGGTGAGATAGGGGAACTTTCCTACAGATTCTCCTTGCCGGCTTGGGGGAGAAGAATTTCAGATGGAAGAAATTGAAATTACCTCGACGTCTTCAGCTTGGCTCTCTATATCATCGTCCTATAAATAGAAGCGGCAATGCATGAGTACAAGTCGGGTTAGAATAATGAAGACAAGAGCATTTACCTCTGACTGTTCCTCGGCGACCCGAGACTCGCCCACGACGGATGCCACCTTTGTGGTGGCTTTGTCCATGATTTTCTTCTTCTTTGTGGCGGGTTTTGGCACTTTCTTGATGACGGTTTTGGGTCTTCGTTTCCACAAAGATGAGTCCTTCTAAATGACATAATTAGAGACCGGATCAGAGACAAGCCTGAGTATATAAAAAGCTAGATAGGTGAGTTGAGATGGTTCACCTATGGAGCCGTGTTGGAAACGCAGAACGGTTTTAACCCAATCTTGGAGCAGTTCTCAACAGGCTCGCCACTTAGTTTCTTCACAATATCAACATTGTCCCCTTCTTCAAGTCTAACATGGTAGAAGCATTGTGGATGGTTTAAGTCGCCGTTGTACTCACATATTAAGCCGTCCCGGCGGCTTAAAGGCATAATCCTCCACTCCACCCAATAACAGATCAGATCAATGCCTGTAAGGCCGTTGGTGATTAAAGCCGTGAGCTTTGCAAAGACAAGGGCAAGTGAAGCTTCTTCTTCATCAGTTAGCTTTTCAGGCAATTTAAAATCCATGGGCAGATGTTCCTGCCTAAAACCAGGTAAGGGGTTCTCATTGGGTGGAGAGGTGTCACGGCACTAAAGCCAAGTCTTTGCCCAACCTTTGAGGTAACTGGGCAGTGCAGCAGCCAGGAACCCGCATTCTCATCGCCTCTGGATATTGACTCCTCCAAGCTCTAGGCAGGGCCCGTCGGAAAACTCCGTCTGGAAGTTCAAATAGAATAACTTCTTGAACAAGAGGACGGTAGGCTCTATTTGCAAGTAAACTTCGCAGAATACTTGGAACTGGCAAAGGTTGCTCATGGAGTTTGGGCCTAAGTCCTGGGGATGGAGGTTGAAGAAATGTCGGGCGTCCCTGAAGAACTTTGAGCGGGGAGGCGTGAAGCCTCGCTCGATGTGATCAGTAAAGACAACTATCTCTCCCTCAGCGGGTTGCATGCGTTGTTCCCCTAAGGCAGTTCACCAGCCGATCGCTTCCTGCGGCGCGAGATTACCCACCTTTATGAAATTTGCAAGGAAGGCATCATCGACCTCTGTTGGTAACCAGTTGCATTTGGAGATGGTCCCATGACTACGAGCTCAAAGGACAGGGACACAGATCTGCATAACGATGAATGGCGGGTCGTAAGGACCTACAAAGTGGTGACTCGCGAGCAAAAAATTGGGAAAATATCTAAAAGGACATTATGACTCGCCACAAGACTAAGGACGGGTTGCGTTTCTGAATTTCCCTAAGAAGTTTTTGGTTCAGGATAAACACGTTTTCAATATGATGCCACAGATTACGGATCTATGGGTCGTTTATTAAGGAAAATAATTTGTCGAATTAAAAGCGCTAAGAACATAGGTGCATTGTGGAGCTATGAGGTGATCTTGTGAAGCAATGGAGGGAACAACAGATTTACCACAAAGTATTAATAGATCTACCGGAGTTCTTTGATAAATTACAAGATCCAAGCAATGCCTATAGGGGTTGACAGCGCAGTATATAGGTTCTCGAAGAGCTCCGATGCTGCCCTAAGAACTAGGGGAGTTCGAGAGCTAGATCTTCCAGAGGGAAAAGATTTACCTATTGAATGAGGACGAAGGCAGAAGCAGGCTGCGGAGGTTTGTGTCGAGAACCACGCCCAAATTGATCCGGGAGGTCGCTGATCCAAAGCGGAGGCTCGGTGACGGTGTGGTGTTTGTGGCCCGAGCTCAAGGAATAATACACAGTGGGGCAATGGAATAGAGGTAGGTGGGCATACCCTTCCCCCCTACGGCTATTTAAAGGCCTAGGGCAGAAATTGAAACGGCATGCGCGGGAGTCAAGGAGGCGCATTAAAAATTGGAAATGATGGCGCCTAGATTTTCGGGACGACGGGATAAGTCAAAAGATCCGTTGGACATGACGTCACCGAGATCCCTAGAATAATGAGGAAGATGACATCACTAGTAAAAGACCTAATGTTTCCAGCGAATCATGAAGATTGGCGGCTTGTAACTCATTCAAGAAGAAATGTTAGAGATCATGTGTGAGTCGCCATAGATAGGCATGAAAGTTTATTGGCGTGAATAAATTCAAGTCAATATGGGGCCTAATGTTGGGGATATTACCCGTTGTATGACCCGCCCTATTGGGACCGGTCAGGTGCATGGCGATTCAACATTCATGATGAAGATAGGTCTCGGACCAAGAACGAAAGGCGCGAGGAGATCTTCAACGGAGAGCCCGCTAGGCCCATAAGCGTGGATGGCGGTTCAAGACTCATAGAGAAGTTGAGTCACCGTGGTCGTTTCCTTGCTTGTGAGACACGGCGATTTAGAGATATGCCAAGCCACGATTTATAATGTGGCCTGGACTCTTGTAAAACCTAGCACCTCGACCTGTATATAAAGGCGAGTCCCTAGGGTAGATAGGCTCAAGTTACAATACATCGAGAGCTAGGTCAGGCGAGTTACGCCCTCCTTGTAATCGATCCCACCATCAATATACACAAAGCAGGACGTAGGCTTTTACCTCAATTGTAGGAGCCGAACCTGGGTAAGTCCGAGTCTCACTTCCACTCAACCCCTTTGAGTCGCCACCAAGGTGCGATGGCTCCATCACTAAGTCCTTTCACGAGGACATCTGTCATGACAAAACCACGACAATAACCCACAAGTATAGGGGATCGTTTGTAGTCGTTTTCGATAAGTAAGAGTGTCAAACCCAATGAGGAGATAAAGGTAGAATTAATATTCTCTTAGTTTCTATCGACCAAGGATACAATTTGATGTGCAACAATGTTGAGTATACCTAGTACAATAAATAAACTACTCTGCGGGAATAAAACCACAAGTACTTTGTAGGTGTAGAAAGATAGTTTTGCAAGATAATAAAGAATCTGGAAATAAAAGTTAGGTGTTGTTTTAATAAAAGAACAAAAAAGTAAATATAATAAGTGTGGAAAAGTTGTGGTAGGATTTTCTAGATTTCCTCTAAGCGATTGGCTAAGTCACTAAACTGATAGTAGTGTTTATGTGGGAGACGCCACTTTTAGCATGTCACCCCTTACATGGAATTATATGAAGCTTTGATTTGAACTATTAGCAAGGATCCGCAACTACTACTGTCCATTAAGGTAAAATCCAACCATAACATTAAGATATATTGCCCCCCTTCAATCCCATATGAATCAATTTTTATGTTAGGAAGAAGCTTTTGTCACTCTTGCTCTCCAGTGCATAGTCCTATCAACATACAACTAAACCTATGGTGTGATCCATGTGCGCTCTCATATGATGGACACCAAAGGACATCAACACAACTGCAAGCAATTTAAACCATTCAAATAAATTCACCAATGAGCCATATGACAACAAAACCCTAGTCAAATATCATAGGATGGCAACACACCATTGGAAAATAATATGAAGCATAAATCACCATGTTAAAGTAGAGGGTACAACGGGTTGTAGGAGAGTGAACTGCTGAAAATATATGAGAGAAGGTGATGGATGTGTTGATGAAGATGACGGAATTGTTGGAGTAGATCACTGTCACACGATGATTGCCCCTGAGGTGTTCCGGTTGCCCCCTCCTTCTCCTTCTTTCTTGGTTTCCCCCTGTATGGGAGGAGAGTTTACCTTCCAGTCCATGGCTGACATGGCTCTCTAAGGGAAAGAGCGCCTCCGATATTGTAGATCTCTCTATGTTTCCCTTCTATTTTCGCGTTTGTTTTCTTGTGTTTCACCATTTCTTAAATATCGAGAGATCGATAACTCTGGTTGAGATAAGTTTTGAGGCAAATTTTTATCCATAAATGTCTTTATTGCAACGAAAGAAGGGCCCCAACTGACTTAAGAGTGAGACCCAATCCAACACGGCTTGGGACCAGCTCGGACACCGACTTGCGTTGATTCCAACTTCCAAAAATCACATATATATACTAAAATAAATCTCCGTAAATTTTTACCGTGTTTTGACTTTGTTTAATATGTATTTTATGTGAAACAAAAAATACAATATGTTAGTCCCAAAATGATATAAAATGTTGCCAAAAATATATGAAAGTTGTAGAATATTGGCATGAAACAATCAAAAGTTGTAGATACGGCGAAGATGTATCACAAAGAAATTGGATGAAAAAATGCTCAATGCATGCAATCGTTGGTGAAACACATGAGACATAGTGAGAGATAGTCGTGCCCACTCCATTATGCTCATGTAAGGATTAGCCAAATCATGAGTTGCAATGAAATTGCCTAATCGTTGGTGCAAGAACGTGTTATACAAATAGTTTTTAACCCCTTTCTGTGACAACATTTTAAATAGTTGCCTAGTGAGTGTTGATGATAGGGGCGGGGTCCTTCCCACATGACTCAAAAACCATCAGGGATAGGGAGCCATGATGTAGACACATTGCCAAAGGTAATCATATGCGATGTAGCAACACATCACACAGACCACATTCTCGCACACCTGTGGGATTGGTGATCAAACGTTTCTCATGATGAAGTGAAACTAAATGGTGTTTCGTACAGAACCGTTTGGGAAACATTATCTAAGGCACACGAGCTAGCTTATTTACTGTGTGTGATATATGCCCCATCAAACACTAGATTTGTGCAGAACTCCTCTCCATGCATGACATTATCACACACGCTTGCGGACAATCACCATGTCCAATAATATGTCATCACAAACGGTTCTAGAGCCCCTTCGCACACATAGAAGTGTTGCAGATCATTTGTGATTTGTTGTGTATGACCAACGGTTGCGGTATGAGTGATGTGTGCTTTCCGTTTGGGATCCCACACGTTTCCTGAAAAATTTACGAGTGGGCTTGTATTTTACATTGGGCACGGTTTACTCTGAGCTCTCGTGTGTAATAATGTGGTATCACAAATGGTTCCGGAGACCCTACAAACACGTAGTAGTGCTACAAATCTTCTGCAATCTGTTGTGTATCACCGACGGTTCCTCTATGATTGGCGTATTCTTTCCAATGTGGATCGCACACACTCATTTAGTTCAACTGTGTGCATAGAAATTGCCAAGTTAAAGCAAAAATATCCCATTTGAATCAGCATGAAAAAGCAAATTCACCACAATATGCAATTGAACAAATAGTGTCCACATTAAGAACAATCATCCGATTTTGCAACAATTGCAATTGAACAAATGGTAACTAAATTCCAATGATTTGTCGACATATATATGCATTACATAATGAATCATAGTGTACAAAATAAGAAGACCTTACCATACAGAAAACAATGGATCCATGCATATATGTTTAACGGCTAACTCCCACTCAAGGTTTCAGGAGAAGGCATGCTAAAATCTTCATTATCACCAGTGGGATTGATGTAGTGATTCAAGAAGAAGATGCTAATAAATTTTGCGAACCATCAACAATTCACCAGCGGGGAGCGGTTCACGGGTCCTTGGTTTTAAGATGATCTGTAGTATTTTTAAGATCAGAATGTGCCATATGAGTGGAGTAGAAGCTATTAATTAAGATAGACTTACTCGTACTAATTGGAAAGCATCTTCACAACTATCAGCAGATTTGGAGATCGACATCAAGTATATGCAAACATAGTATACAGAAAGGTTGGTACCTCCTTGTTGCGGAGGACACTGAATTTGTTTGTACATAATTAGTCATGTATTTGCCCTATTAGAAACAACCTAACCGGTGTTAGATGATTTTTTTCTTTGAACAGAAATATAAAGAGGTTTATTTAGAAGCTTGAACATTTGACTAGCGTAAGAAAAGGTATATGTACACTACTGGATACATTTGCCAAAAATAACAGATTTTCGTGTGTTGCCGGAGAAACAATCTCGTGCTGCAGAGGTAGTCTCCTCTTGAACAGGTTCCCTGGTTTAGTTTTCCACAATGCAAACACACTGCAAATGAAGATGAATTTTCACAACATCAATTCTTGAACCAGATATGAATGAAAATTAATTTTAATTTCATATAATTTAATAGCTATCCATGAATTGATGAAGATGCATCAGACCATGAGCCCTTATTCACTCTCTGAGAGAATCCATGTAGTAAACTTTGTTCTCGTTTGGAACAATGAATACCAAGATTGAGTGATTGCTACATATTAAGAAAACCATGAACTTACGAATTATGTCAAAGTTTGAAATAAAATTAGTGTATGCATGGTTGTTTATTTGACTTACCTTTCATGATATGGCCAGAGAAACGATTTTGCATGTGAAATGTTTTTGAAGATACGGGTGGCCGTGTTAATGGCCCACTCCCATTCATCCTGGCCATGTAATGTTGTGACATTTGCTAATGCACGATCTATGAAATACACACTCTCCCTTTTTCTTTTCTGCACGGTCAATCCCTTGAGAGGAATAGAATGTAGTTAGATGTTTATCATTTACAACCTTGTATGGAGAAGTTGATCAAAGTATGTTAAGTACTTACAAAATTAGGCATCTAACAAGAGTGGCATACAACATGTTGAAGTTGAAGAAGAGATATAAGTCCTCAAAATCCACACTGATAGAACCAAGATCAAGTCGGAAATGATCTCTACTGTAGTAGACAAGTAAACATGATGACCTGCTAACATTAGACCCATGCAATATTTATGTAACTCGTGGCAACTGGAATTGCACTCATCAAAGTATTCACCAACAAGAAATGACTGGCCATGGACGTAATTGCATGCTTCAAGTATGTCCGCTTTATTTTTAGCAAGCACCAATTGTATTTGTGCATCATCCATGCCGTTAGAAATAATATTACTCTCTGATTCGAACAACTTGCTATTAATTTCGTTCTGGCCGATGGGTGCCTTAAGTAAGAGGCAGTCCTTCCCATTCCACTTCGATCTCGCAGCCGCCTCTTCACGGGTGCAGACTTTTTGTCCGCTTCCTTCTTGGTACTTGAAGCACTTCTGGTCCAAGGTCTGGATGGCTGAAAGGCGGACTCCCGAACAGACGCTAAAGCTACGACGGACTGCTTAGCGGACGGTTTAGCTACGCCGGACTGCAGAGCTGGCAGTGTTGCTTTGACACATTGTTGGGTTGTAAGAGTAGAGGCATCGTTCTGCTGACCACGTGTTGAAGCTATGTCAGGTTTCTGTGCAGGTGGTGTCAACTTGTCGGTGTGTTGAGGAGGCCGTGCCAACGCGTTGGTTTGCCAAGCAGGCAGTGCTAACGCATTGGTATGCTGATCACGCAGATGTGGACCGATGGACTAATGAATAGTCAGTTTTGTACCTACACAATGCTTAGCAGGCAGTTCCAAAGCATGAGACTGCTTAACAGTATGTTCCACGAGGTTGGTCTGCTGAGCATGTGGTGCGGCTGAGTCTCCCCCCGTTGCTTCAATGGTTGGCATCTGTACTGTTGGTGCGTCTTCAATAGAGGTAGGCCTTTCCACCATATGCACTCGGGCGAACAATGACATTGCCTGTACAACAGAAAGTCGGGTGAGCTGATCACAGGTAGATGCATCAGCCGTCAGATTACGAGTATTAGGTTCCTTGGGGAAGCACGCGAGAGCTGCTCTGGCAAGGAGATCCTCACTGGTTGAAGGGGTACAATGGGTGCTCTTGGAGGGGCTTCAGGGATCTCATCGATGAAGTCTATTTCCTTCCGTGTCTACTAGATGTATGTAGAAGTGTTTCTCCCAAGGTCCTCTGCTCATCAAAGTCCCCTAGGACATTCTTCAGGGAAAATTCATTGACTCTAGGCTTTACTCCAGTCATGTAGCACTTCACACAACACGTCTTCATTGGCACATTGTCCAACAAGAGGCCCTCTTCCAAGAAGGGTGGGGAAACCTAGGTTGTTGCACATTTTAACGTACCTTCATAATGTGTAAGAATGCCCCTCGGTCTGTCATTCATTCCTGATAGATTAGATATATCATCATCATGAGTAGCTGCAGTCTTATTATCGTTGGGGTCAGCTGATGCACATCTACTCTTGTGCAATGTTGTTGCACGATAACCAACATCCTCCATGCCCGCCTACCCTCCCATCTGCTAGCTATCTATCAGTGTTGGAGTCTTGTGCATCATCGTTGACTCCTCAATTTCCTTTTGAACTGTCGGATACATGTCATTCCTGAACCTTTCATACAACTTCTTCTGATTCATTTCATTCATTGTTTTTTTCATGTCGAGCCTGTCTTCTTTGCTAAGTGTCAAATCCCTCTTATGCGGGACATTGACACCTATAGCCCTTGCATGGCCAAGGGCTCTTTTGTTTCTAGAGCATCGAACAGAATGTCACATGGCCCTAAGTTCCTGTAGAACCTTCCAGGGATCTTGGAAGCCTTTAACATCACGCATTACTGTTCTTATTCACGTGAGTTTTCAAGGTAATAAGTTTCATCATCACGCATCCTTGCACGTGCCCACAAGTAGTCTCTAGCGCGTTCGCCCCCGATTTCACTAAAGACTGCTTTCCCACCCACAACTATTGTTTCTTGGCCCTCCTGGTCCCATATCGTTTCATGCCATAGTATCCTGCCACACCCATACAGTGGGGATGTGTGTTCCTCTTGTAAAGTTCCGATTGCTTGGCACTCTTATTAGTGAACTCTTCAGTTGCCCTGACCCTTTTGAATTCTATGCAGTCTGCCTTCGTAATTTGTTGGTATAAGGGGATTAGGTCCTTGCCTTCACTCAGGTACTTCTTGTACAACACGTGCTTCCAGTTTCTCCAAGAATCCCTAGCCTTCTTCTGTAGGATCAAAAGTATGTCTAGAGGGGGGGGGTAATTAGACTACTTGACAAGATAAAAATTTAGCCTTTTCCCAATTTCAGTTGAGGGGCAGATTTGGTAGTTATGGGAAGTCAAGTAGACCCTACACATGCAGTTCTAAGAGTGTAGCAGCGGAATGTAAAACTTGCAAGTGTAAACAAAGGAGTAAGGTAGGGAGATCAAACGCATGAGGTTGACATGATGAGTTTTGGCATGGTTCCGATAAGTGGCGCTATCGTACGTCCATGTTAGTGGAGATTTCAACCCACTGAGGGTAATAGATGCGAGAGTCCACGGAGAGCTCCACCCACAAGGGGTCCACGAAGAAGCAGCCTTGTCTATTCCACCACGGCTTCCGCCCACGAAGGACTAGCCTTACTCACGGTAGATCTTCGCGAAGTAAGTGATCTCCTTGCCCTTACAAACATCTTTGTTCAACTCCACAATACGAAGTAGGACGCTCCCAAGTGACACCTAACCAATCTAGGAGGCACCACCCTCCAAAAGGTAATAGATGTGGTAGAATGATGAACTCCTTTCTCTTGTGTTTTAAAGATAGTCTCCTGAATACAAAATCGCTCTCTCACAGAATAGGCATGGGTAGGAGAGATTGATTTGGTGGAGAGCAACTTGGGGAGGCTAGAGATCAAGTTTCAAATGATTGGATTGGAATATCTTGGTCTCAACACATGAGTAGGTGTCTCTCTCTTAGAAAAAATGGGTCTGGAAGTGAAGTGTGTGTTCTGAGTGCTTCTCCCACGAATGAGAGGAAGGTGAAAGGGTATATATAGGCAGCAAACAAAAACCAACCGTTACATCTAAAGTGGCAAACTCGGTGACACCAAAGTCATAAACTCGGTTGTACCGACTTACACTAAAGTTAGCAACTTTCGAATCTCGGTGGGACCGATATACACAACTCGGTGGCAACCAAAAGGTGGCTAACGGTCAGATGACACAACTCGGTGACACCGATACTCAAACTCGGAAATACTGATTGTGTGCACCGAGCCAACAGAAAGTTGGTCGCCTTGAACTCGGTAGCACCGATATGGTTTCGGTTGCACCGATTTGGTGGGAATGGCTAAGGTTATGTTTGAGATCAAACTTGGTGGGCCAAAATGGGAAAATTGGTGGCATCGAATTTGAGTGTGTGGAATTGGACACAATGGTTATCTATGAAAAATGACTAAGTATTTTGGTGGCTAACTTTGAGCACTTGAGCAACCAGTTCATTTTAATACCTCACCCCCTTTTAATATTATTGTCATTCCTATGGAATCCAAAGTGATTTTTCATAAATATAAAATGAAGAGTCTTCTAGCTTGAAGTTTGAGGCAATCATATTCCTTTCTTGCATTGAGGCGCATCTCGACACAAGCCTTTATACAAAGTATCTTTTGAACTTTTCTGAAATATACTTGGATAAACATATTAGTCCAATGATGCATATGTTATGATCAATTATCAAAACATCCCTAGGAAGCAATTGTGATTTCATCTTCAGTGCAGTGTGTTCCACCTCCATTATCCTTTGCTCTGGAATATTGAAGTGATCCATGATCTCATGGACTATCCTTTGGTGTGTTTCTGTGTCATCCTTCTGAAACCCCGACAGATTAATGTTGAGCCTTACCCTACCAACAAATCCACACACACACTCCTGAACCTCGTGCATGCTTTGTCTAGTTTAGTTGGAGCCCAAGGCTTTAAATCGATGTCGGTTACTTCATATACACCTTTAGGCTGGTGTGTGGGCTTCCTTGGAGCATTGCGCTGTGTACTAACCGGAATGGTAATTGCTGCAGCTGTATCTCGTTCCGGATTACTTGATCCATCACCATCTACTGGAGACCTAGGGTTGTCAGACTTAGATGAAGATACAACGCCTAAAGTATGAGTGTTGTTGCTGCTACTCAACATCTGCATAGAACACATGTGGAACTTAGGAAAGGAGGATAAGAATAAATTTAACAACTTGGTACCAAGCTGTCTAAACATGTCATGCAATAATTTAGAAAATGCACAACTAATTTGTTAAGTTTGTGTGACTCGAACACCCACGATGTGTAAATCGATAATAATAAATTCAAAAAAATACAACTTACATGTACTACTCCCTTTGTACCTAAATGTATACTTATACTAATTTGTGGCTCTCTAGAAAATCCCACGTTAATTAGATTTTATGAGCCGTTAATCTGATGGGACCGAATTATTACGGTGTAGATCGATTCTTGATCTGTTAGATAAAAATTTAAATAACTTCTACCACAATCTTTGTACAACTCCCCGTATTCTTTTTTTTAGAAGAGTACCACGTGCATGCATCTTTCCATATAACTAACTCATCTATAGGTTGTTAATCAAAACAAAAAAACCCATCTATAGGCTGCTGGAAAAAATAAACCTAGCAGACTCCTTCCCCACGACCGATCCTACCCAACCGATCGACGACGACTCTTATAGGCCTAGCGCTGTTATCCTCCATCTTCCTCCTCGCCGGCTGAGCATCCAAAGGGAAAGCAAGAAAAAGTGTAGAACAAGGCCCCGTGCACCATGCCTCATACATGGTAATCTTAAAACAAGCACCCCAGCTGCCTCCTTCCCCATCGATGTAGATTTCTTAGCCTTTTCTCTTCACAACGATGATGGCACCAAGATTTGCGTTGACCTGATTCTATAGGAGCATCTCTCCTTTCATGCATGCTCACCAGCACTATCTATAGTCATCGCTGTCAGAATAGGAGCAAGCAGATGAAGTAGCAACAAATGTCCGGTCCAGCGAGACAGAGAAGGCCATGCCAACCAAGGAGAATGGCGGCTACACAGCGGAATACTAGATGCAGACGAAGAGCTTCTCAAGGTGCCACTTGGATTCGCTACCACCTCTTCTTCCACACTACCACAACTGCTTTCTCGCATCGACTGGACTCCCACATAGGCGTACATGTATCTCACATGTCCATTGTTTTCTTCAATTCGGCCAAGTACGTACTTCTTCAGTCTCTCTCTTCCTCGCCTGGATCAAGAATTCATTATCAGATACTCAGATTACCTACAAATTTATCTTGCACGCTTTTATTTTTCTATTATATTTTCATCAGATCAATCTAGTTTGCCGCGCCCACAATGGCATAGGATTTTCTTAGCAATTTTATGAACGCCAACCTCAGAGATGAGAACTTGAGACACCAAGAATAGCTGATTTCACGTGGATCAAGCAAGGAATAATTATCATAGGCTTCAGTATTAATGGTTGCATGTTGTAACCTATTGCTTTGCAAGAAGTAGCAAGATCTCCTTCCGTAATTTCTAACCAAATAAAAAAATTATACGGACAAGTTGTTGCTATAGACATGTGGATAATTGTTTGCATGTTGTAATTTTTATTCTCGACACACCTTCATTAGTAATTTTCACATGAGAATCTGACACAAAATCATAGCTTAAATCAGCGACGGATGTTCCCATTATTACGTTGTTCCATATAAAGGTGTTTTATTTCGTCATTGCTTGCCCAGTCGAGGCTTGAAGTTGCTTCTTCTGAAAACAGTGAACTTCATAATTGTATCATCCCAAATTACATGGTCAGACCAAGAATTTCTTGAATCAAATCAACACCGAGTGTTCAAGAGGAGAGAAGCAGCGATGGTTCCGACTTGAGAAGACGGATATATGTGGTTGTAAAGTCGCTGGAGGATGTAGGTTTAGTTTTATTCTAAGTTTCCCATTAGCTAGATAGCTCTGCTTCATTTCCTCATATTGTGTACCCTTTATGTTCAGGGTATGATTTAGTTATGAGGTAGATCATAATTGTATTCTTACTTCTAATTAATATGTAATTCATTTTTAGTGAGGTTTGGTCTTCCCGTGGTGCTTCCACTCCGATGGGCGGTCATACCGGTGACAAAATAGTCCTTAATTTTACTTGACTGAGTGTATATTATTGAAGGGACTTCTGAGGTAATTTCCTATGTGCATGTGTTAGAAAACCATATCATAAATTATGTGGGACATATGTAGATATGAAGGTGACTTCCAATAACATTGTCCATGGGGAATGGAAAGATTCAATCAGCGACACGGGCCAACGCTAACTTGGGGTCATCGCTCGAAACTCTTTGGCATGTCGTTCCTCTCCTTGAGCTGATGAACAGGGAAGACCGTGCTCCTACATTGAGGAAGTTGAGGCATAGCCTTCTCTGTCGGGGTTGGCTGCACTGTCGACTGTGTACTGAGGCCCAGCACTCTCGGGGACGGGCAATGCTATGATTGCTAGAGAGAACTACAGCCATGAGCAGCCAACGCTCCGTCTGCTACCCAACCATAAACGACATCAAGGAGGAGTTGTCCAAAATTTCAAGCGTGGTATATGCCCAGAGAGATGGGAACTGTTTGGCACATGAATTTGCCGGAGCGAAGATATATGATGATATTCAGCTGATTTCTGTCGTCCTAGATGACCTTCGAAATCTATTGCAGACTGATTGTAATCGGGTATAACCCAACACGACATGTGCTATTCCTCAAATGTTTTTTTACTTCGAAACAGTATTCAAAGTGGATGTCATATAAATGCTCCTATAGTCGTGCAACTCAGCATACCAGTAGTTGTCGCCGTTTGTATCCTATAATGAATATACGGACTGATAATAGACCAGGGCTGCTAGGATAACATCAGATATGTTATTCTTTTCATGAGTTGTGCATTCATATCTCGAATATGCCATGAATTTCCCAACATGAGATTACTTAAGGTTTAAAAATTTGCAGCAAATATACTACAAACTTCCATGTTTAGGGGCTTTTGTTTACTTTTCACTATCAGGTTTTCTTACTCTACATACAATAATTGATGCTAGAACGATTTTGAGTATAGAAATATTATTTTGAGGCAAACTTGGAGTACATAAGTGGAACCAAGCCTATATAGACATATTTTATTTTTTCCCCACTATTTACACTATACCTCTCTTCATAAATTATTACACTAAATAGCATTGGACCAAATATTTGAAAATCAAAATGGAAGTTTGACGTATATGGGGTGCACATGTTCATGTTTAATAACGCTAATTTGTATCTTATTATCGACTGTTATAATTGGTGGTTTTGCTGCAGCGTACAAGAATATGCAAGAAAGTCACTGTTTTTTCCAAAGCCACCCAGTACTGTATATATAAAGCATTGCACATGTTGTTTAGACTGTATCGTCATGTGTGGTTTGCTACATATGGAAAACAGAGTATACCATCCATATTGACTCAACCATCAAAGCCAACATATGTGTAAAATAGTGGTTATTGTTTGCCCAATGGAAATAACATGGTAGAGAAAGTGATACTTTGATGACAAAATATACTAAATTGTTAAACGTATATAAGTTGTCACATCGATAGGAACAAATAAAATTAAAAGAAATATTATCTCTATTATCCACATTGTTGGCTCCTATCTACAATTTATATAATACATGTATAAGTAGCTAGCCCGTGCAGGTGCACGGGTCGACGACTAGTAATTCTAGTTGGGGATAACTAGTCTAGTTCTCCCCAACTACAATTATTTAGGTATAGAGGGAGTAGTTAGGAAAGTATATAATGAACATATATACACTCCCCATACTTTGATAGCCAATTTGGGTATATACCGAATGAAATAAGAAGAGGGATTGCAAGGAAATATGCCTCACCGCGATGGAGAGTAGTAACTAATAGGTTTCTTGTGCAAACCCGATAGGACCACAGGAGAGGCGAGGGTTACATGATCGATATGCTCGAGGTGCCCAACAAGCAAATGAAGAAGGAAAGGCACGGGCAGTGGAGGTAGGGTTAACACCGAAGAGTGGGCAAATGACCGGGTATAGCACGCCGGTGCCGGAGAGTGTTCTGATGTGGATCTGGGGAGGGTGGAGCTGGCGATGGAGATTGGTGGACTATTGAATGAAACGGGGGCGGACGATGGAGGGCGGGGTTGGCGTCCTAGGTGAAAAGGGTGAAAAAAGATCCATGGTCGCAGCGCGAAAAGGCCTATGCAAACGGTTGCCTCTAAGCGGCCGTGTGCACAAACAACATAATTTCATTTGAAAGGAATACATACTAATTTTGAAATGAATACATGCTAATTGTGAGTTCATCGTTTCACCTCCAAATTTTTTCCCATGGTAAGCAATCACCATTATACCATATGTTTGATTTTATTGCCCATTTCAGGTCTCGTCTGCTATAAAATCAAAACCCTTCTACAACTACATGTGGGTGTTAGCGAAGAAAGTGTGAAAATCATTTTTGTGGCGCTTTAAGAGGTTTCAATCACTGTCCGCGAAGCGGGGCGAAGTATCAAACATTTTTTAATGCGAGGTGCAACCACCGACGTAGGCCTACCTGATATTTTAATTATACAAAATTCAGATGGAGTCCGGACATCACGACGCCATGGAAAAATTTCGATAAAGTTTGTCACAAGTTTTGATGATCGATCCTTGGAAACCGGAGCATGTCACAAGAAGGATCATGGTTTCCAAAAGGAGACGTGTCAATTCAAATTCTAGTGGCCGATGACTTCATCGTTTGGCCTCATAAACATTTCCACGGTATGCAATCACCATTATACCACGGGTTTGTTTTTTTGGCACATTTCAGGTATCGTTCGCTATATTTAAGACATTTTTGAATTTAAAATGCATTTTGTGCATATAAATCAAATCCCAACCTGTAAGTGCATCTAGTACCCCTTAGTGATTTTGGTGTATTGAAGACTTATAGATTAATGGAATAATATGTTCGTGAGTGTACACAGGCTCTATAAGTCGCTTAGGAGTTTGAGATAATCAAAGAAAGTCGACCCCTAAAAATGAATGACCTCAACTAAAGCCTTTGATACTTTCGTGAAGATTTTGAAAATGAGGAAATTGGTGTGTCCTTGAAGATATTGATGCGAGGACTTTGAAGCCTGAAGGCTTTTTTTCGTAGTTTCATTTCCTTTCTTTTGAGTCATAGGAACACCATATTGTTAAAGGCGGCCGAGGTAATACTAAGAAATTTTTTCCAAGTGATTCTCATCTCAAAGCCTACACATAACCAATCCTTCGAGTGAAGCCTTGGGAAATCACTTGCATTTTAGTCAATTTCTTCAGTAACAGAGACGAAGTTCTTCTAGTCTCTGAGGAAATTGTTCTGACTAAGGAGTTAGGGCTTTGCAAGTGCAAATTGCCTACAAGTGAGGAACATGATAGATCGTAGGATTTCCATAGTTCAAAAATTCCGACCGTTGCTTTGCTTTGCCCGAGCTGTCCCAAAACCTTATCCACATAACAGTCATATCATTAGGGGGCATTTATGTCATATCATGTCGGGATTACTCCGAGGCTCTAAATAGCCGCTCCCTACAGCCACTAGCAGCTTGGCTGCTCCGAGAGAGAACTTGACACTTGTCATTTCAGAGCATCCCATCCCCGGAGGAATTTGAGAGAAAATCATGAGTGAGGAAAAGGCCAAACACCCAAAGAAGAAATCCGAGGACTACAAGAAGAGAACTTGTCACAGATGCATGAAATCCGACGATTACATTGTTGATTGTCCTCATTGGGTAAAGTAATCAAAGAAGAAGAAATACAAACATGATAATGATGATGACTCTATGAAAAAGAAGAAATCCTCAAAGTCTTCATCGTCAAAGTCCTTATCACACAAGAAGAGCACTTACGGAAAGGCTTGGGTCTTGTTGGCAAGGAAATGGATTATGAGGAAAAATTAGAAGAATGTGAAGTTGAGGAAGGATTTGAGGGGGAGTCAGAGTCTGGTGTGGCAAACCTAGCTGTTTCAACCACATTCTTCAGCAAGTCCATCTTCAATCTTGAAGAAAATGATCTCATCAAGAACACCGATGATAGCGATGATGACTCTGTCCCCACCTATTGCTTCATCGCAAAAGGTGCCGAGGTACTAAACCATGCTTCCTTTTCTGATTCAAGTGATGAACCTGATGATTATCAGAAACCTAGCTATTACAAACTTGCTAATATTTCCACTAAGCAACATAATGCAATTGAAAAGCTACAAAAACTGCTAGACAAAAGTGATGAGCCGTTGAATATGGAAATGGACTAGACACAAATTGTGATTGAATACTTTCAACGTCTTCAATCTAAGTTTAAAAGCCTTCAAAGTTGTCATGAAACACTCTTATCTGATCATGAGAAACATTCTTATGAATTTATTCAAAAAAGCAAGATCTTGAGAAACTAAGAATGTAACCTGTTGGTTTTGTGCCAATAGGTGGCCCCCCTCTAGTATATCTTTGCTCCATAAATTCACATATATTCAACAAAACTTCTTCAAGAAGTTTCACATCATTTGGAGTCAAGTGAATTTTCAACCTTTTTATTGGTTTTCACGTCCAGAATTCCAGTTTCGTCCAATTTCCCTCTTTGTGATGCGCCTCGTAAATTCGGAGAGAAAAGACATAAGAATTGTGTCATAAAGTGTAATAATGAGAAAAAATTAATATAAATACCAATAAGAAATCTTGATGCAAAATGGAAGTATCAACTCCCCTAAGCTTCGACCTCGCTTGTCCTGAAGCAAAACCGAACTCGATAATAATGACCACATAATTTGAGAGTGAGGTGTCGAGAAAGAAATAATATTGACATGAGAGCATCATGAATATTAACATAGCAACAAGTTTTTCATCATATGACTTCTAGTTCACATACTCAACTATCATCTAGTCTTCTATGATTGCACACACTCATTGCATATTTTTGGAGCTAATTTTTCCATTGGACACATCCGAAGATAGGGGCTTTAATGTTTTTGCCACCCAACTTATTTACCTCAAGGATAATGTCAACAATAATGACTCATGATCACCTACATCTAACTAGATATATATAACTATATATATATATATATATATATATATATATATATATATATATATATATATATATATATATATATATATATATATATGGATCTTTCCCAATGCATGATGCTTGCCAACTAGAGAATTAATAGGTACGAATAGGGATAAACATTATTGGCTCTTGCATAAAAGTACATACATGAAAGTAAAAGATAGGACCCTCGCAGAGGGAAGTAGAAGTTGTCTCCGCTTTTTAATTTATTATGTGCAAGATTTTAATGTAAAGGAATGTCACTTTATATTGTCCCCTAGCAACCTTTATTATGGAGTATGTCATTTTTATTTCTTTGCCATCACAAGATCGTATAAAACTTATTTTCCCTTACAATAAAAGATCATACATATTTAGGAGCAATTTTGTTCGTTTTATGCACCAATGAAAACTTAATTGGGGGATCTTATTCAATCAATAGGTACGTATTGTGGACTCTCATGGAAAGAACCTAGGATTAAGTGCTAGCAATGGATACTAGACAAACACCACATGTTAGAGGGTCCATGACAATATAAGATCTATGTGAATGTAGACAAACATAACTCATTACATTGTCTTGCTTGTCCAACATCAACACTTCGTTGATTATATAATATTTGGTGGGGGCTCACAATCATAAAATATGTCCAAGATAGTAAATTCGTATGTGAATCGCGTCTCCTCTATCATAATTTTGCATGGATTGTACCAATGACTAATGCTATTTTTGTTAACTCCCAACAACTTTTACCAACCGTACTTTTTTCTACTGAACTCATTACTCCCCATGTGATTAGCATAAGATAATCCTATTTATTTATTTCATTGCTATGATTGATGCATGAGTGTAAAAGAAGAAAACTCAAACTAATCTTTATTATATAACTCTCACACTCGATTACAAGGATAGATAGATCTCGAAGCAAACACTCTAAGCATAGCAATACTGAAAATTTATTTATTTAAGTTATGAAATAACTAAGGATCAAACTAAGATAAATGATAATGATCAAAGTGATGGTGATACGATACTAGGGCACCTCACCCAAGCTTGGAACAAGCTAAGGGTGGTGCACATACCCATGTACTCAGATGTCCTTCTTGGGTGATGTTGGTGATAATGTAGTAGGCTTATCTTCTGCAATGGATAGCAGAGTATCTTTTAACTCTCTCATATCATGATGTCACTGCTCAATCATTGTGGTGTTGCTTTGCACCTTCATCATAATATGTTTGTTGTCTGGCCACCAAGAGCTTTTCCCTACATCACTTTCACTCGGACGGGATATGTCCTAATTGGACGGTATATGCGAGCAAGAAATAATCTCAAATCCATAATTATGAATCAAACTGTGGATATTTTTTTGCATGTAACATGTCGAAGGGTTGAAGAATTCAAAAGATCGATAGCACGTCTTGGACCAAATATGGCAGTGGCACGCGCAAAGGCATATTTTCCTAAGTTGGATCTCATGGCAGTGGAAGGCGAGTTCCCCGAGTACAAAATTGACAACTTGGAATTTTCAGATGAGGACTTTCTCGATTGCATGAAGGAGACCCGCCCAGTGTCAACTGTGATTGCACACGAGCTGGACGTAATGAAGTATGAACCCGCCTATTCAATGGAGAACACACGTATAGACCCGCCAAAGGATAAAACCTTGGAACTTGTGCCACTTTCTCATAAGCAACCTTTCGTCCCTGATGTTGGCTCATCTGTTACTATTCCTGACAATAATTTGTTTGAGGCTCTGACCACAATCCAGTTGGTTCAAAGGGACTCCAGATTAAACAGGCTGAACCAGCTCACGTGGGTCAAGAAGACGCTGGTGCAGGTGACCAACATGAGGTGACTGAGGCGGAAGATTCATGAGCGGGCGAGCAGGAGTAGTTGTTAGTGCTCGCCAAAACATGTTGATATTTTGTGGCTTCTGAGTTTAAGCCTGTAATATGAGTAGCAAAATTTTGATCCGTCTGTCGCGTCATCATGCACGCAATACTCTTGTCGATATTGTCCCTGGTATGGTATTTTTGTCAATTTATTTGCTTTGCATAACATTTCTTATTATCCCATAAACCTTCTTTTCCTGTGTATGACAAGCCAACAGAATAGGATCTTTCTTGAGCATAATGAATTCTTTGGTGATTTGACCAAGAATATAGCTCGTCATCATGAGATGCAATATAATAACCCGGGAGTCTACTTATGACCGAGTAAATATAATATAGAATTTGTACCTGCAATTTAATGTACACAAAATAATATATTATAACATATAAGTCGTCTTTTTAAGCTTGATATTTAAGACTAACTTTCAAGGCTCAAGTCTTTCTTCCATGTAGCTAGCGTGATAGGCCATGGTTTATCCTAGCTCATTGTAAGTCGGTTCTCACGTGACTTAAGCTGGTGCTTTGACTTGTATAAGTTTAGGATCTGTACGGATTGACTTATCAGAGTACACCGAGTCACCTTTTCGGAGTAGCATCTTGCAAACACGCAGGTTTAACCAAAATTATAGTGTCTTTTAGCCGGGTCGAGTGGGATATTAAAGGCCAATTCGTTGAGTCCGGAGCCCCCAAGTGACTTATTTTCAAAGAATAGAGACTCATGGAATTTTTTTGATAAGAAATGGTAGAGCCCCTGAGTTTCGGGGGTGCCCGCTTTATTATATTAAACAGGAAGGTATATACATAGGTATGCACAATCAGGTCGAGCTCGTGGCTCGAAGTAAAGTAAGGCTGAAGATGAGTAACATTCCAAGACATGTTGGTCTCTTCTTCAGATATATGTGACTTCTGGTGTTCCCATATGTCAACCAGGTACCCGTTGTTGAGATTTTGGCTAATGACAAAAGGCCCTTCCCAAGGTGGTGAAAGCTTATGTCTGCCTGTTTGGTCTTGAATCAAACGAAGCACTAAATCGCCTTCCTGGAAAGTTCGGATGCGAACTCTATGGTTATGATAGCGATGTAGGTCTTGTTGATATATAGCAGATATGGTTGCTGCAAGATTAGGTTCCTCTTATAGTGCATCCAAGGGGTCTTGACAAGCTTGTTCATCATCAACTTCGATATAAGCAGTGATCGTGGGAATCATGTCTCATGTCGCTTGGTAAAACAGCTTATGCTCCGTAAATCAATAAAACGACATATAGCGTGTGGATCTATTTGGCGTAGTCCTTATGCTCCATAGTATTGCAGGAAGTTTTTTCAACCCAACAACCAGGAGTTCTCTAAAGGGAATCATAAGTTGGGGTTTGATTCCTTGCAATATCTCCTAGTTAGCTCGGTCGGCTTGTCCATAAGATTGTGGATGCGCAATGGAGGCTAAATCAAGTCTCATGTGCTCTCGTTGATAAAACTATTCCATAGCTCCTTTGGACAGATTGGCGCCATTATCTCTGATAATGCTATACGAATATCCGAAACAATAAATCATTTTTTTGCAGAATTTTACAGCGGTCTCGACATCACAATTGATGATCGGTTATGCTTCAACCGAGTTGGTAAATTTGTCAACTGCGACCAAGAGGTGGGTCTTTTTATATGATGATGGTTTGAATAGACCAACCATACCAAGCCCCCAGACTGCAAACGGTCAAGTGATTGGAATCATTCGTAACACTTGAGCTGGCACATGAGCTTGTCGTGCAAACTTTTGGCAACCATCGCACTTCCGCAAGATGTGTTCAGCATTAGCGTGAGCATTAAGCCAATAAAAACTGCGATGGTAGGCCTTGGCAACCAATGATCTTGGCCAGCATGATGACCACAATCTCCAGCCTAGATTTCATTTAGGATTTCTCGGCCTTCCGGAGGACAAACACAACGCTGAAATACGTGAGTGATGCTTGAACGATGTAACTCTTCATTGACTATATTCATGGATTTGCAACGCCTGATAATTTGCCGGGCGATGATTTCCTCATCAGGGAACTCGCCACGGGTCAAATAAGTCAAATAAGGGACAATCCATTCAGGGCTCGCATGAAGATCTACCACGAGACGTGCTTGTGGGTATGGAATAGCTATGTCCTCCTTTGATGGCAATTTGACTGAAGTATTGTGGAGTGCATCGAGGAAAACATTGGGTGGAACTGACTTATGTTGAGAGCCGAGTGTGGACAAAGCATATGCAGCCTCGTTGAGCCAATGATCAATGTGATTAACTTGGTAACCTTGAAAATGACTTGCAATAAGTGTGATTGCACATCGATAAGCCGCCATGAGAGTGTCTTTTGGATCCCATGTCCGTGACAGCTGTTGAGCCAACAGATCTAAGTCGCGCAAACATCTGACCCTGCTAAGGTTCATCTCCTTAGCCATGTGGAGTCCATGAAGGAGATCTTCATACTCAGCTGCATTGTTAGTGCAAGGGAACAAGAGTTGTAAGAAATAACAAAACGTGTCACGTTGTGGGGAAGATAGAATAACTCCAGCCCCTAAGCCTTCCAGCTGTCTTGATCCATCAAAGTGTATTGTCTAGTACATGTTCTGTGGCCTCTCATCGGGGACTTGTAATTGAGTCCAATCATTAATGAAGTCCACCAAGGCATGAGATTTGATGGCTGCCCTTGGGACATACTTCACTTGGTGTGGTCCCAGCTCGATTGCCCATTTAGCAATCCGTTCGGTGGCCTCTCTTTCCTGTATGATATCTCCAAGAGGATCTGAACTGACCACAGTGATTGGATGTCCGTGGAAATAATGTTTAAGCTTACGACTAGCCATGAAGACACCAAAGACCAACTTCTGCCAATGTGGGTATCTCTTTTTTAATAAGGTCAAAACTTCGCTCACATAATAGAGAGGTCGTTGCACTGGGTACTTCTTTCGTGTCTTCTTGCGCTCGATGACAACTCCTACAGACACTGCTTTGTTATTTGCGGCAATATACAGGAGGATAGGATCTATGCCAATCAAGGAGGCTAAAAACAGGTGGCTCGACTAGTTGCTTCTTGAGTACCTCAAAAGAATCGTTGGCAGCATCACTCGAGATGAAGTTATCAGTCTTTTTCAAAAATTGATGCATAGGAATCGCTTTCTCACCAATGCGGCCTAAAAATCGAGTCAAGGCTACAATATGACCCCCATGCGTTGGACATCATTTATATTTGTCGTTTTGGCCAAGGAGGTCACTGCTTTGATCTTACATGGGTTAGCCTCAATGCCACGCTCGGAGACCAAACAACCCAAGAACTTGCCTGCAGGAACACCAAAAACACATTTGGTTGGGTTAAGCTTCATCTCGTACACCCGAAGGTTATCAAATGTTTCCTTCAGGTCATCAAATAGAGTCTCCTTCTTCGGGGATTTAACCATAATATCATCAACATAAGCAGGAAAATTTCACCCAATCTAACTGTTTATGTTGTTCTAAACACAGCGTTGAAAATTTCACCCAATCTAGCCCTTGCACTCTTAAGACAAAGGACATAGAGACATGGCAGAAAGCTCTAAAAGGGGTGATAATAGCCTTCTTCTCTTGATCCTCAAGAGCCATCTTGATCTCATGGTAACCGTAGTAAGAATCCTAGAAACACAAACGCTCACAACCGGTTGTAGAGTCAATAATCTCATCGATGCGAGGAAGAGGAAACGGGTCCTTTGGAAAACTTTGTTGAGATCTTTGTAATCAGCACACATACGTCAGCTATCGTTCTTCTTTAAACCAAATACTAGGTTTGCCAACCACTCTGGGTGAAATACTTCAATGATGAATCCGGTAGCTAGGAGCTGGGCTAGTTCGTCACCAATAGCTTTTCGTCTCTCCTCGTTAAACAAGGGAAGTATTGCTGAACAAGTTTCATCTTAGGATCAAAATTAAGGTGGTGCTCAGCAAGTTCTCTAAGTACACTAGGCATGTAAGATAGTTTCCATGTAGAGATGTCCCATTTCTCATGGATCAACTCGATGAACGCGCTTTCCTATTTGGGATCTAGGCCTGTCCCAATGGTGAACTTCTAGGAAGAATCACTATGAATAAAATTGACCTGCTTGGTGTCCTCGGTCGGCTTAAACTTGAGCGTGGGTTCAAACTCTATGGTGGGATTCTTAAGGAATGTCATATCTCTTGGGTCAACATTAATTGTGTAAAAATTCAGCTCTTGTGCAACACAAGCTAATTAGGCATAAGCTGCATCGCCTTCCTCACACTCTTTAGATATTTTCCGATTTCCATCAACAGTGATTGTTCCGTGTGGCCCAGGCATCTTTAGCTTCATATATACATAACAAGGTCGTGCAATGAAACAAGCATAAGCCGACCGTGTGAAGAGGGCATGATAAGGGCTCTGAATTTTGACCACCTCGAAAGTCATGGACTCACATCAGTATTTAAACTATGTATCAAAACCGACATCAAGCTTGATCCATCCAATTGGATATGCTGACTTCCCAGACACGATTTCCTGAAAACCATGGTTGAAAAGTGCAACTTCCTCCGAGAAAGATTCATCTGTTGGAACGTGTCATAATATAATATGATGATACTGCTACCCCCATCCATGAGTACTTTTGTGAGCATATAATCCCCAACTTGAGGATCCACTACGAGGGCAAGGCCACCAGGGTTGTCGACCCTGGGAGGATGATACTCTCTACTCCAAGTGATCGCGTACTTAGACTAGTTTAAGTATGTTCGCACAGCAGGCTCAACCATGTTGATGGCTCTATGCTGAAGTTTTCGACCATGTGTGTAGGTACTAGTGGTGAACACATGATACTAACTGTTGTTCAACTACTTCGGATTACTACAAAACCCGGCTTGGTCATTCTGCTGGTGATTGCCTCGCGCAGAGCGCTCATGAGCACCATTATTGTCGTAATTTTGCAAACTGGCTCCGGATCTGCCTAATCCTTGGAAGCGTTGACCTGCAAAACCACCAGATGAGCCGACACCTGACCCGCAGGTGCCGGAATGACCCGGATTCCTGTCCTTGCCACCTCCGTCACTACAAGGATACCCCCTATAAAGCAACACATATTCTACAACGTTTTGACTATAAGTTGTAAAATTCACAAGAGATACGCATATAAGTGTTGTAGCATATGCGTTCTAGATGTGTAACTCGTGACGATGGTGTCCTACACAGATTGCAACATATCTTATATGTTGTCATATATGTGCTGTAAATTATATTTTTTCTGAAATTGAAAATATCTCTACTAATAAAAATTAATATTAATTCTACACATATATGACATATAAAAATTAATATTGTACTTTATTGTGGCGTGAAAAGTAGAATCAGCGGGTCGGACCTGTATTCAACGCTAGGAATCCAGTACTGCATATAGTTGAGATTAAAAAAAAAGACTGCATATAGTTTCTGCTGGGACTATCGTGGAATCAGCTGGCTAGGAATCCTGTATTCCAATCATATGCATATTGCGTACTGGAATCCACTCTAGGTATTCCACGCTAGGAATCCTGTATTCCAATCGTTCAAAAGAAGAGGGACTTGTATCTGCATACTGGAGAAAAGAATCAGTCCAATAACAACCTACTCTGCACATCGTGCGACTCAAATTAACATGAAAAAAAATTCTCAACGAAAAAACAGTAGGAAAAAAAAACCACGCACGGTTGGTCAACTCTCTCTTTCTCATCTCGCGACTACTCGACCACTCGCCTGAGCCAGCCAAGCAGGCCGCCTAGCCGCCCAGAGCCATCGGTAGGTCGCCCCGTGACCTGCCACTGCCTGCCCCGCTTGGCGCCCGACCGGCCTGAAGACTGACTCCCGCGACCTGCCGCTGCCTCCCCCGCTTGGCGCCCGGCCGGCTTTTGTTCGCGCAGACGCGCACGGCGCACCGCTGCGCAGGAGCGCGCCGTGTTGACCGGACTGCTGGAGCCGCCCACGCAAGTGTGCTCGGCGGTCGCGTGCTCAACTATTGATCATCCAGTCCTATCCAATCCGATCCCCTGCTCAGCTCAAAGAGGTACCTCATCCTGTCATCCCGTGATCTGTGAATCTTATATGCGGTAACAGCCTAGTTTGACACAGAGATTCAGAGATCGGCTAGTTAGTTTGACAGAGAGATTCAGAGATTGGCTAGTTTGGCAGTGTAGTTTTTGAAATACCGTAGTATTCGAAATCTTTGGTATTATAATGTATCATCAATTAATACTACATAGTTTCTGAAAACATCAATTTTCTCTGTTTTAATGAAACTACTCATATGTTTGGCTGCTACTGTTTTACAGTATTTTTTGACTCCTTACCCAACTGAATCTGACTTAGCTAGCTATACCAAAGAAGCTACAAAACTAGATCAGTAAGTGCGCGCGGCGCTGACTTAGGAACTTGCGGACGCGATTAATCAGACGAAGAATAGAAATTAATATCATGTTTAGCTAGTGTGGAGCATGCTATACAAAGGACTGAATAAGTAATATGTTAATTGTGCTTACAAGTTACAAATCAAGCTGCTTGGTAGTTAAGGACAGGATGACATGAGGGTTGTTTTTCTCAGTTTGAGACAAGAGTGATCTGGACCTCTTTTTATAAAACATATAGAAAAAACACTATATCAAGAATACAACTGATTATGAAACTACAATTGTTGGTTTAGCGAAACACCTCACATTATTTAATTTCTTTTGTAGAAACCATAGTATTCTGATAATACTTTGTATCCAAACAGGGCCCGATATTTGTTATTTTTATGTAGTGTGCAATGGACTTAGAATCCACCAAATTACTATTGCGATTTCCAAGAGAGAGTACACAATACTTAGTTGGTGTAGATGAATTTCTGGAGTTCGCATATAAAGATATACCAGCAGATACAATGATCCGATGTCCATGTGAAGATTGTGTTCACACTTCAGTACTATCAAGGGATGATGTTCGTGGCCATTTGATGTGGAACGGAATGCTTCAGAGCTATGACAAATGTGTGTTTCACGATGAGTCTTCATCCGATCACAATGATGATCCACAACCACAACCTGAAACTGAAGGAAATGCTAATATGCGTGAAATGATTATGGATTCAATTAGGAAAATATATGATGGTGATGTGCCTATGAGTGATAGTGCATATTTTTCAAATCCACTTCCAGATGGAGCAACTAAAGAAGCAGAAGCATTGTACAAATTAATTCAAGATTCAGAGAAGCCTTTGTGGCCAGGATGTGAATTATCTCAGCTTTCCTTTCTTTCAGTTTTGTTCAATACAAAATCCATGAACAAATGGTCTGATAAGTCATTTGGAGATCTACTTAATATTCTGCACATGGCTATTCCAAATGGAAAAGCTCTGCCCCAAAATTTTTATGAGGCCAAGAAGATCATATCGAAGTTTGGATTAGGATATCAAAAAATTCATGTCTGCCCAAATAACTGTCAGTTGTTCTGGAAAGATACAGACAATGATGATTTTTGCTCTAAATGCAAGGCTTCTAGGTGGAAAGATAAAATGCCCGAAACCAAATTAACTAAAAAGGAAAGAAAGAGAGCTACACCAATGAAAGTTCTGAGATACTTTCCAATCAAAGAGTGGCTGAAAAGGATATTCATGTGCAAAGAAACAGAAACTCTAGCTCGATGGCATGATGAAGGGCGCATTAAGCAACATGGAGTGATATGACATCCAGCAGATTCTGAGGCATGGAAGAAATTTGATGAGAAGCATGGATTTGCAGATGATTGTCGTAATATCCGGTTTGGCCTAGCATCAGATGGATTTAATCCATATGGGATGCTGAGAAATAAATATAGTTGTTGGCGAGTTGTGCTAGTCATGTATAATCTGCCTCCATGGCTATGCATGAAGAAATCTTATCTGTCATTGCCTTTAATTATTCGTGGACCTAAGAGCCCTGGAGATAAGATTCATGTTTTTATGCAGCCTCTTTTGGAAGATCTGAGAGATCTTTTGTGAATGGGATGACAACCTATGATGCATCCCAACAGAGAACATTTAAACTCAGGGCGGCTGTCTTGTGGACCATAAATGACTTCCCAGCATTAGGAATGCTTGCTTCACATATGGTGCATGGAGATTATGCATGTCCACCTTGCGGTGCAAATGTATGGACCAAGCGCTTGAAATATGGCAAGAAAGCTTGTTTTATGGGTCACCGACGATTTCTGCCACCTGATCATGAATTTCGTAATGATGCTTCTGCTTTTGATGGAACAACTGAGAATAGAACAGAGCCTATAACCTATTATGATCGCTCCGTATTACATGACGTAGCTGCATGTGGAGATTTTAGTACCTCAAAAACTTACAAAGGAAAAAGTAGCTTATTCACATTACCATATTGGGACAGTAATCTCCTTCGAAATAATCTTGATGTGATGCATATAGAGAAGAATGTGTGTGATAATATTTTAGGCACACTTCTCAATTTGGATGGGAAGTCAAAAGATAATATACAGGCTCGTCAAGATCTTGAAGATATGAATATTAGAGAGGAGCTCCATCCACAGAAAAAACCTTCAGGCAAGTATTACTTGCCACCAGCTCTCTTTACCATGTCTAAGAAAGAAAAACAATTATTCTGGAAAATTATCTATGGTATAAAAGTTCCTGATGGATATTGTGGAAATATATCGAAATATGTGAATTTTACTGAAGGAAAAATTAGTGACCTCAAAACACATGATTGTCATGTCCTATTGCATCAATTTCTGCCAATTGCTGCGAGAGGTATTCTTCCAGATGACGTTACAGCAGTACTATTTGAATTATCATCATATTTTCGAGGCATATGTTCAAAAGTTCTTCATGTTGATGAGCTTGACCGTTTGGAAGAAAGAATCAAACTTACACTCTGCAAAATGGAGATGATATTTCCTCCTGGTTTTTTCACAGTTATGGTGCACTTAGTTGTCCATTTAGCAAGTGAATGTAAAATAGGAGGACCAGTTGCATATCGGTGGATGTACTTCATTGAAAGGTAATTTAATTCATATACATTGGTTACTTCTTACAATCTTCACTCCTAAACTTTTTACAATCTTTTTTTTGCATATACATTTATAACTTATTGGATATATATGTGCATATGTATCTTGGTGAGCTAAAGTCCTTTGTTCGAAACAAAGCTCGTCCAGAGGGTTCAATTGCAGAATCTTTTTTAGCAGATGAGTGCATGACATTTTGTTCAAGATATCTACAGGGTTTCTCCACCAAGCATAACCAACCATCTAGGAATGATGACAACCCAGAGGACTCTGAATCTTCACTATTTCTAAAACAATCGATGTTGTTTCCTCAAGTAGGGAAACCATTGGGAAGACCAATGGTATACACTTTAACGGATAAGGAAGCAACACAAGCCCATAGATATGTGTTGTTCAACTGTGACGCTGTGAAGCCCTATTTGGAGTAAATGTCATGCCACTACCTCTGCATTTGTTAATTAATAAGTTTTGAACTGAAATTGTGCTTGTTTATATTTTGTAGAGAACATGGGGCTTATTTGAGAAGGAAGAATCGCAAGAAACGCATAGATCCAAGGACCTTTGAGAAGATGCAGCATGAGCAATTTCCTGAATGGTTGAAGGATCATGTAAGTACAGTGATTCAGTTTATTTAGGATTAGAATGTATCTTATGCACTCTATTCTTTGTGTTCCTATAGGTGATGCAGTTGGAGAGGGAGAAAGGTAGTGACAACATTGGTGAGGAAATTAGATGGTTGGCCCGTGGTCCACTTGAGGTTTGCAACAAAACATAGAGCATTCGATATTCAAGGATACAGATTTAGACCCAAGCGTTATGACAAAGTAACTCAAAATAGTGGAGTTGTTGTGACAGCAAAAACATCAAGCTACTCTTCTGCACATGATAGAAATCCTATTCTTGGAAATGTCATGTATTTTGGAAGGATTTTGGACATAATTGAGTTAGACTATTTCCTAAAATTTTCAGTGGTGCTATTTAAATGTGAATGGGTTGATGTTACTGAAGGAAAAGGTATGCAAATAGATAAGTATCGGTGTAGACTTGTGAATTTCTCTAGTCTAACTCACACTGGTAAAAATGCCGAGGATGAACCTTTTGTATTTGCCAATCAAGTTGACCAAGTATTCTACGTGGATGACCATCTTTATCCAGGATGGTCAATTGTTTTGAAGATGATGCCTCGAGATAATTTTGATATGGGTGAAGAATGGAATGATGTGGAAATAGAACCTTATCATGTCAGTAAATTCTTTCAGCTTTTTGATACTGCCCATCAGAAACAAAATTGGATGAGAAGAGATATAGAGGGAGAAACTATAGATGCTCCTATAGTGTCAAATGATGACACAATACGTGAATAAAGGTCAGGTTACAATCTGATTTTATTATTTACATTCATAGTACCATTGTTGTAATTTTTGTCATTTTGGACAGGAAACTTACCACTCTATTGCTTCTGAATGCAGGTTCGATGGATGATGTAGAAGTCACCTATCTGAAAATGCGGAGCTTGGTTAAACTGATTCATTAGTATTATTGCTATTTTTTCTTTGATGTGCATGCACTTTCTAGTTCAGATAAGAAGATTTGTAGGCCGTGGATGCTTTGGTTTTGTCTTGTATGTTTGAATGGTTTAATTTCAGTTAAGTCAAACGAGTGCTCAAATATCTTTATCTAAACTTACTGTCTCTGAACATACCTGAGAAAATCGTCACCTTCAGTTAACTATGTTTCACTGTGTGCTATTTATGTTCCTCTTATAGGTAGCTTATATGAATTGTCGATCGTGGATAACGTTTGGTGGAGCGCATGACCAGGATGTAGGCCGGCCGGAGGTGTCACGCACTACACCAGGCAACGTCGCTGATGTGTCTGTTTGGAGGCGTAGGGCCAAGTTTGAATTTCCACTGGAAATATATTTGACAAAATTTTGTATCCAGGCATAAATAATTTCATTTTTGAGCGGTAGAAATAAAATTGAAATAAAAGGCAAAATTAATCAGCGCTGGACTTTGAATCGCAGGCATTTTTTTTGACTGGGAGGGGAATATTATGAGATCACAAAATAATAAGGCATGACAACATATAAGAAAGGTTATATTTTTATTATAATATATTAATAATATTTAAACACATATACAATTAAGTATGCGTGCTCAACTTCTCTCGAATCGGCACCAAACCCGGGGAAGTTTGTTGGCATCCAGACTCGTGCTAATATACGCAGTCCCATCAAACCCTTCTCCTGTGCAAATCCCTCTCGAAACTGTACGTACCCATCGATGCTAATCATCTAGTCGAGATCACACATGCTTTACAATCTTGTTGGCGATCGCGTGCATACTTTTTTTGGCCGGTAGGGAAATATTATGAGGCACAAAATACTGAGGCATGACAACATATATGAGTAGATTTTTTATTTTAATATAATAATGATATTAAAACACACATGCACAGTTAAGTATGAGCGCCTAAATTCTATCGATCAGACACCAAATCCGGGGGACGTTGTGGGCGTCTCGACTCGTGCTAATAGACGCGGTCCCATCAAACCCCTCTCCCACGCCAACCACTCTCAAAACCGTACCTATGCATTGATGTCGATCAGCTACTCCAGAGAAGGCGTGACTTCACGACCTTGATGGCGGTCAGAGCGACTAGACAGGATGGCAGTGCGGTGCCACTTAATTGCGGCGCAGCCGATGGAGTAGGCTTCTTGATCGCCGTGTTCATATTGAAACAACATTGACTTTGAATCGTAAGCATAATTTTTTTGACCGGTTCGGAAATATTATGACGTCACAAAATAATAAGGCATGTGAGCATCTAAGAACGATTTTATATATTTTTGTTATAATATATAAAAGATATTAAAACACACATATACAATTAAGTATGAGTACCCAAATTCTCTTGAAGCGGCACCAAACCGGGGAAGGTTTGCGGGCATCCGGACTACTGATATATACGCGATCCCATCAAACTCTCTTCCATGCGAACCACTCTCAAAACTGCACCTGCACATTGATGTCGATTAGCTACTCCAGTGCAAGCATCTTGTGTGGTCTTTTGACCGATCAGCCTCCTTTATGCCGTCGAAGGAGGTGGGACTTTCTCTCATCGGATGGTGAAGAGCATCATCAGCTGCCCCTCTCGATGACGATGTCACAACGGACGAGGAGTTCTAGTAGCAGTTTGAGCTCACTCCAAGTTTGGCGTCGCCCTCATCACTGCCCTTGTTGCCTCACTGCTAGCATCGCCGCCCTATTGGTGCCCGCTCAGCATGAAGCAGGAGCCATACCTGGTAGTCATGAACTCACGAGGGGCGCCTCGTGCATTACCTCAACGCGGTAGCGGTAGAACATCGTCACGCGATGCCCTAACGACGACAGAGTGAGTGGACCGGGGCAACGTGCTTCACCATGCCATTTTCAGGATGTCGGATGTCTCGTCAGACTAGGTCCTCGCAAATTTCGCGCTGGCGTAGGCCTATGCACACCCTCACAGGAAGGGGCGGACGAAATGGGGCGACGTCCATGGTCGACATTGGCCTCTGCATGACGAGGGGGGAAGTTGAGTGGCTACACCGTGTGCGGCACGTCGCAGCCAATCGACACGTTTTGAGTAATGATAACAATATTAGTTCATCCATTTTGCAATTTGTACAAACATAAAAAACACATTGTTTGGCATAAATATATGTACAAGTGCCTATTAAGGGTCAGATGATAATTAAAAAAACTTATGATTTTTCAGCTAAGTTTGTAGTCGTTTCCTTTTATTTATTTATTCTGTATCAAAAAATTCCTTTCCTTCCATTTCCTCCCGCTAATAGCCACTAATTCTAGTCAAAAGAAAATAAGTACGCGCTCGCGAGGAGGTGACCACGCCAGCAAAATCGGAAACCTCCTCCTCCCCTCCCCATATCAAAAGGCAGTTCCCTTCCTCGGTTCCTCCACTTGTACAAAGGATCCATTCTCCAGCAGATTAGTCATGGCCTTTCCTCCCTCCCGAGTATCATAGCTCGCCCAGCTGATTCCACCATTGTTGTTGGGGGCACAAGAGGCGTTTGTTCAGCAACTGGGACGGCAAGGTGGCAAGCAGATCAATTCCCACACCCGATTCATAGAAACAGAAGGTAAATACTAGTATTCGACTTGAAGATTTTGCCTCCTCCTCCCTTTTTGGTCCAGATCTGTCCCTTCTATGCTTCCGAATTACTCTCTTCCTGATTGAATTTGACCGTGCACACCAAGTGTTTGATACTTGTCCTCTGTTATTGATTTAGAATTTTGGGGAGTCTTCAGATAGATTGGATTGCTTATAACAACTGCTGGGGAGTCAGGTGTGGATGCGGTAAGTATTTCAATCCAGTTTTCTACCATTACTACCTTGGTGAGTTCAATCTCTTCATAGACTTTGTGTATGGAACTCCAATTCTGATTATGATGTGCACATTGGTAGTATATATTGATTCTGATTATGATGTACAAGGGTCTGGTTTGTCTCAGACTCTCAGACACACAGTCACTGAATTCTTTGGGGATCAAATTCAAGTTAACATGAATTAATCCAAACAATCAGGTCCCCTTTTTTCATGGGAATATAGCTTTGCTGCAAGTACAGACCAGTAGTCCACTGATGGAAACTCGTCACTAACACCCAATCCATATTCATCTAGCCACTGGCACTTTGCCAAAAAAGATGACAGTAATGTGCAGTAGTAGTAGTAGTATATACGTACGTAGCTAGTAAGGTTGCTGCTCTGTTGTGCTTGCCGCATGAGCTGCTGGAGCCTGGCCTCCAGCTCGGCCTTCTCTGCGCCGAGTCCACTGAAGGAAACTCATCAGTAACACCCAATCCATATTCATCCAGCCACTGGCACTTTGCCAAAAAAGATGACAGTAATGTGCAGTAGTACTAGTAGTATACCGATCCATATTCATCTAGCCACTGGCACTTTGCCAAAAAAGATGACAGTAATGTGCAATAATAGTAGTATATACGTACGTAGCTAGTTAAGGGTTGCTGCTCTGTTGTGCTTGCCACATGAGCTGCTAGAGCCTGGCCTCCAGCTTGGCCTTCTCGGCGCCGAGCCGGTCGTTGTCGAGGCGCATGTCGCCGCAGCTCCTCATTGCGCGGTTGAGCTCGTCGAGGAGGCGAGGGTTGGCACCGCGGAGGTGGGCAACCCGCGCAGGCAAGCCCCCTTCCGGATTAGTTGGGTTAGTGGCCGTGAATGGCGGGTGGGTTGTATGCGTGAGGCTAGCGTCATGTGTATAAGTATCACATCTGTTGGGATGACTGTCATAAGCCCCAAGTAGGACCACAAAATATTATCTTTTGCATAAATTATTTAAAGTTTTGGTCATTTTAATGTTGCAGAAGATATGTCAAGGACAAGAATTAACGTTGTTGAACCCAATGAAGAGTATATGATGGAAGAACCAATTGAACATCATAGTTTTGGTGAAAAAGATCTCGAATCATCCGATGTCCATGAAAGAACTACTAATGGTGAAGAAGGCTTCACCGATTGTGATGATGCTGATGCGGATGACAAAGAAGATGGTAAGTTTGTTTCTCATAGTTACCATCCATGTAGCTTTCTTCTTTCTATAGCATGTCTATTTTTAATTGCCTATATATAATTAGAGCCAGAATAGTCATGATTTCTACTTTACATGTGATCGGTGGAGAAAAGAGAATTGTACGTATCATGGTGGTACAGGTTTAAAAAAAATTGGCAGAACCTTCTTTTTTTTTGAATGCAAGTCCCGGCGGAAAAAGACTTCTCGTGCCCTTGTGGAATAGACTTTCAATTGTTAAAAACAAAATAAAATGATAGACTTTAAAAAACTACAATGATAGACTTCCTGATTACATACATAATTAGATGGGCTTTGTGTCGTGCCTCTTATTAAGATTCTATACGTGCCTTTTTCAGGAAAGGTTGGGTACATGTGGCCGGATAATACATGTAGCTAATTCATATTTTGATGTAGTTGTACCTAAGAACACATCTATCAATTCGGTTTTGTCTTCCATTGGTCGTATAGGACACATATCAATTTTTTTTCCTTTTAGATCGGAGAAGTCCGATATGATTCTTAAAAGGGACGTGCTGCTTTACTAGGAGCGTTTTTCTTTTTGCTTGTTACGTGCTGGATTTCAGTAAACTGTACATAACATTGTTCTACGTAACCAAATCCGATTCATATTCTCGTTGCCAAGGTTACCTTTTTTCCTGCTCGTTGTGTAGGTTTCCTTTTTTTTTGCTACAGGGAGCTGAGTAAATCTAGTCCGTTCATATTTCTTAACTTTTGAACAGTAAATCTTTGCCATTCCATTTCTATTGTTTTAAGTATATAATAGATAGATAGATTCATCATCGTAACATATAACTCATGGTTCTATATATTCAGCTGAAAATGCAGAAACAAAAGAGCGTAAGAAGAGGAAGCTAAAATATATTTGGAACCTTCCAAAAGGAAAAAGGATAATGGTTCGCTGCAATGACATAGATCAGCCAATTGGAAAAGAGGCTAAACACCTTGGGGACTTTCTTGGCTCAGTTGCAAGGAATGGATCATTGTGCTGTTTGAGCTACAAGGATTGGAGATTGCTCAAAACTAAAACAAATGTAAAGGCTATACTAGATCAAGTGAAGGTAAAATTTAGTCCATTAAATATCTTTTACTAGCTTCTTCTATGTTGCCTTATATTGCATTCACTCTATTTATTTTGTAACTTTTGTGCAGATGCGGTTCCTTTACCTTCCTCGCATGGAAAAATATATATTGAAGACAATTGGAGACAGATGGAGGCAACATAAGTCCGATCTGAAAGCAATGTATTTTGATGAGAAAAAGAGCACCGAAGCCAATTACAACAATAAACCGAAATCGGTGACTCCGGACCAGTGGAGATCTCTAGTTAATCATTGGACAACCGAGAAAGCGAAGGTACTTAAAAGAATTCCATTTTCAACTTTCCTTGATGGACTTTATACATTCTTGTGTAGATACCATAAAAGATATGCACATACTTACTTCGATTCATTCTTTGGTAGGGGCTTAGTGCTATAAATAGAAACAATTGTTCAATGAGGAAGTCTACACATACTAGTGGGACAAAAAGTTTCCCTCGTCAGAGGGAAGAAAAATGGTAAAATATACTAACTTCAAGCACCCCTTTTCCATTCATGTTTTCTAATGTAATTCATGTTTACATTATGTATCAACAGAAAGATGCAGATCCTGAAAAGAAGTACCCTCATAGGGCTCACCTATTCATCCATACGCACAAGCCGAAAACTTGCAAGAACAAAATCATTAATGCTCATGTGGTACATTTACAAGTCTCATCACTCGTATTTGAATTTGATATTTTGTATATTCTTATTATTTACACTGTTTTTTTATTTAGGAGGAGTTAAAGGATATTATGGATAAGAACCCTGAATTAGCAAATAACAGCGATGGAAAGACTGCATGGAAAGGAGATGCGTTGAACAAAGTATTAGGGGATGACAAGCCTGGCCATGTACATGGTTTGGGACTAGTTCCAAACCCCAAAAAACTTTTTGATGTTTCTACTTCACGTCTATTCCAGAATACACATTTTACTTCGGTGGAAGATACACCAAATGAAGATATGCTAGCTTTTAGAGTTGAAATGGAAAAATTACAAGAAGTAAACAAAAATCAAGATGCTAAAATTATGGAACTCGAGGAGAAGATGAGAAGAATGGAAAGACGACCATATCAGGTAAATTTCTAACAACTGTAATCATCCTTCATTTTGTGGACTAACCTTTATGTATTCCAATGATAGGAAATTTCAGATCCAATTGGGATCGAACCTTCGGTCAATGGACACAACTCAAACAGAAAAGTTTGTACCTTGTCAAAGTACACAATAAAACTCCTCATATTTCACTCTAGAAATTATTTCACAATTATTTATGTTATGCTATCTGTAGAGAGTGCTTGCTCCTCCGGTTGATGGACCCCAACTTGTTAAAAAACCATCTAATTTAGACAACAAGCCAAGTATGTCAAACGATTCAGATTTACAAGTATCAAACAAGAATTCTGTTTCAGATAAGGTTTGTCTACTTAAAGTCTTAAATAATCTTTAGAACCTGTCTTTGCTGAGTTTTAAATTGTCGTGTTTGCACTTTTTGCAAATTTGATATACAATAACTAAAACTTGATGTATATCATTTTATCCTAAAACGAAGAAACTATGGTTCATAATGGTGGCAGTGCACGACAACTAGAAAAATGTTTTTCTGGACACAAGGTATCATTATAGTCCCATATAGAAAATCATGATCAAATTACAATGCAGCCATGTTTATGTGTTTACTTGTTGCTATCTCAGAATGTTGTGCGAAACCAAGAAGCTTTTGATCATAGTTACACTGCTCAGCAAGGGGAAACAAATTCTGCTGCACATAAGGTATGTTTCTGTTACCATACACAATATGTTCAAAATATATTGCTCTGTTGTTTATGTATCTACTGGTTGTCTTGCTATCACAATGTTGTTCAGAACAAAGAAACTTTGCTTCAGAATGTTCGTACACAGCAGGGAGAAAAAACGTTTACTGCAAACAAAGTGGTATCTTTTCATAATCGCATACACATTTATGCTCAAATTATAGTGCTAAATTGTTTATTTGCTATCAAACTCTTGTCCACAGCAAAAAAACAACAAAAGGTGCTACTGTAAGTAGTAAGAGTGCTGAGAGTGGTTCATTGAGCTGGTTGGGTGCCAGTGAATTACCTGTAAGAGTGCTCATTCACTTCATATGTTTCTATGTTTTGTTTCTGTTTTTTTATATGGTTACTTTAATTTTCGCGAGCAGGTAGGAACTAAAGTATTCTTGAAGAGCCTGATAAAACATAATAGGGACGTAGCTCTTGCTATAATTATAAGTTGTGATCCTAAATTTAAACTTGATGGTGCTGAAATTGGAAATGAATATTGGGTGGTGCATGTTGATATGGCACTTGTGAAAACTGAAAATTTGGTGCGGAGTCGCAAAGACTGCAATACTCTCGGTAATGCAGAAAAAACAAAGATTGCATGGCCCTCAACCTTTGTACGTGACTAATATCTGGCCTCTATTACTAGTTGCATCATGTCAATGCATTATGTATTAACAGTTCATTTTTTTGTTTGTAGATTAAAAAGATAAATGGATGACTATATGGATGCGTGGCAAGTGTACTGCATTGATGATGTTGATGTTCTGTTTCATGATGCGGACGATGATAGATTCTTTCAGATTTAGTTATGTCGTGTGGATGACATTCTTGTTGGATGTTGTTCCTCAATTAAATTTTAGTGAAGTTATAGGGGTGCTAATGGATGCTTTCAGTTTAAGTTTCATTTTGAAGAAAATAGTTAGATTATGCATCACATCTGATGATGTTCCTCTTGTAATATCATTGTAATCCAACAATTTTATCTCATATATGATTTTTTCCTCTTATCAATATATTATCTTGTTTTTGCTTCACTTGAAATACGTTATTACACTAAGCATTTTACATAAATACACCTATATAATAAATATATAATAAATAATAATAATGATAATAATAATAAATAATAATAATACTACTACTACTACTACTACTACTAATAATAATAATAATAATAATAATAATAATAATAATAATAATGCTTACCTATGCCAACACTTAAGCGTTGGAAATTCTCCATTGCCAAGTAATGAGAATTTGATTCTTGTACATTAATCAGCAACGTATAGAACTGTTGTAGAAATTTGCTTTATCCGTTGTAGTCTTGCAATAGTTTCATTTACCAACAGCGATATAAGCGTTGTATTATACGCTAGCAACACTGGATAAGGCAACGCATCTCAAATCGTTGGTAAAGACACTTGCAACTCATATATGAGCTTTTAGATACGGAAAAAAGCGTTGCTATAGTGAGGGTCTTGTTGTAGTGCATGGTGACTCTGGAACGCTTGGTTGGGGAACTCCTGCAATATATAACAATTTTCCCATGAATGAGTGATGGGCTTAGCTGGGATGCTGTGTTTTGGGCAAGGAGCCTTGAGTGCTTCCTCATAATTATGGGGTTTGTTCCCATTGTAAACCTTTCCAGTGTTATTATTCGGCAGCTAATTCTTGAAACCAGTGTTGGTCTTAGCAACAAAATGTGACCTCCATCAGGATGCTTGAGCTTTCCACCATTGTATTGATTGTTATGATTTCCATTGTGCCCAGGTTTGTGTTGCTAATGACCCTTACTATTATCATGTTTATTTCCCTTGCCACATTTACCATCATATGAGCTAGGATCTTTTGTTATGTGTGACTCGGCATATCTAGTAACGACATCCATGAGGTCTCCCACATCTTGAACCTTCCGCTTGAGGTGCCCAAGCTTCTGAACAAGAGGTTTGAAGTGGCAATTTTTCTCCAAAATCAAAATATCCGAGGATGTCGTGATACTGTTTTAAGAGTGAATGGTCTCTATGATTTGACATGTCCAATGGTGGGAAGATTTGTCCATCCATTGAATACAATGTTGTAGATCAACAATCGTCATCATGCGTTTGCATGTACCTTGAAGTTTTTTAATAAATCACTCCCTCAACTTTGCCCAAGTTTCTATCATATTAGGGGGTAGGTTTTTGAACCATGTAGGATCCGGCCCTTCTAACATCATGATCAAGTACTTAGCACATACCGCATCGCTGACATCCAACATATCGATGGCTATCTCGTAACTCCCAATCCACGCGGCCGGCTCAAGATGAGCCGTGTAGTTTGGGACCTTGCAAGGGCCATTGAAATCCTTGGGCATACACTCATTATGTAGAGACGACGCGAGGCATGGTATGCCAATCATCATGCTGCTCAGACCTGCTCTTGATGAGGCAGATTGGGGTGTGGAGGGTGCCACCTGACCCGCCGCTGTCGCTACTCCTTCTTCACGTAAATCCAGAGCTACGTGAACAATTTCTTGGGCATATGACACCAGAGACTGGTTTAGGGAATTCCAAGGTTGTTGTGTGCGACCACTGCTAGAAGTTACTAGTGAATCATGTTGGCTCTTACTACGACTTGCGTAAGGATTAGATTGAACCCGGTCTCGACTATAAGAATATTGCACCTGTTGGGTGATTGCAGTTTTCAACATCTCAATGGTGTTCCTCACTTCAACTTCAATCGGGGTGTTTCCTGTGATCTGGGGTGCTTCGAGGTTACGAGTCACTGCCATCATGTTGTCTACTGGATTTGAGAAGTGACCCGCGAGCACATGGAAACCGCAAGTCGGTGGTTGAGTTGGTGGCAGCTTATGCGTATGGCGTTGCTGAGTTCGTTGACGGGGTTGATTCTCCCGAGGTTGTTATGTCCTTGGTGTGTGTTGCGGAGTGTCGAATAGGTGTGCTCACTCAATATTAGGGGCCGGGTGACTCTCATGGCTCCTCCAGTGAATAGCCTCTGAGGCATCTCGACGTGACCCACCTGCCATGCTTCTGCCTTCAAACGTTCAACCTCGGTGTGTATGTGAACCTGTAAATACGTGATGCAAGCATTCTCATCATTGATCTGCTCCCGAACCTTGGTCACCTCTGCACAAAATTTAGTGAACTATCTATTACGCTCCTCCTGATTTTCTGGGTCACTGGTAAATAAAGGAGTTTTGTCATCTTTGCCATCAAGTCATCATGGCTTCAGCCGGCATCGTTCTTGACCTGACGGTGTCTAAGGCTGATGCTGAGCCATTAGGGCCATTAGTTGCTCTTGCCGCAACGGAATTGTGAGCCACCGTGGTCCCTTCCATATAAAGGGCGGCTTGATGTGGCAACTTGAGGAATTCTGAGTCGTCCTTGATGTCAGGGTAGTCCCCAAGTCTACCATCAAACAGTGGACTAATCGACTCCGTGTCTCCAACCGATGATTCATTGCCACAGTAGATGAGGGTGTTCTCTCTAGTCATAGAGTTATCTGCAAGGTCGACCCCTTGAGTGAATCCAATGAAGACGTGCTTATGGCTAGCATAAGACTTATCTGGTTGAGTGCGGTGAGCCGGCTCGATGATGTCGGTGCAGATGTCTGTCTCGGGTCATGACGCGGTAATCTTGCCGATGAACACGAGGATCTTGCCGAAGGGGCCGGGTACCCGTACTCGATTGAGCAGGCCTCAGGGCCCCGGTTTGAACCATTGATGTAGAGCTTTCCGCGGCATCTCTTAGTCATCTGGCTGATCACGTATCCCTTGATCCTTGGGACAGCTCCCTCCATAACTCAACACCATCATGCACTAGCCCCAAGGTGGGTGCCAACTGTGGTTTTATCACGATAGATGTCCTCGTGATAGGACTAAGTCTAGGAGACAATGCAACTAGGTGGTTGCTTGGATGGGGTTTATCGAGAATGAGAGACAAGAGTTTACACAGGTTCGACCCGTACGGTGGAGGTAAAATCCTACGTCGTCCTTTTGGTGTTATTTATGATGATCTTGATTACAAGGGAGTGGAAGCGCTAACCTAGCCTTCGAGGATTTCTAACTTGTCCTCTCTATTTTTGGGGGCTAATCTTTATATGTAGGTGGAGGCCCTGAGATTACAACACCGTCCGGGTTGTACTTCAACCCGTGATTTAGTCTAAATCCTACCTATCTTGTCATCCAAGCAGGAAGGAACTCCTTATGTCTACTGCATAGAGCCAGCCCGCAAGGTGATTGTGTAACCCGGACTTCAGAATGAGCGTCCTCTTGGGCCTTGTATTTCATACATGTTTTGTTCTTCGGCTGGACTTGAAAGACTGGGTCATTCCATGGGCGGGTCATGCTGTGGGGTATATCCCCAACAAGGAATCTCTTGAAAGTGGATTCACCTTATGATTCTAGAGCTAGTTGAGCTCTCCGTCCCATTGGTGGACAAGGGTTGGGGGAAGTAGAGATTTCTGCTAGCGTACCATACTCCGAGGTAGGGGGATGCACTTCCATAGAATCCATAGGTTCTCCTCCCGTGATGACTTCCTCCGTTTCATCTCGTTCGAGTGGCATATGTAGCATCCAAGGCTTGTCCTCAATGTTGTTGGCGGAGGACGAAGACATAGCTTCCACACCTCAAAAAGTATGTCAGAAAAACAGCCAGAAACAAGAACAGAGGGGAAACTTGTGATGTTGTGGTCAAAATAGAAGGGAGTATATATAATGATTTTTCTAGGTCAGAATACGAGTCCAGGAAGAAAACGCAGTCTGAGAGGCACATGATGTGCTCCCAAGCCATCGGGGCACACCCAGGGGGGCGGTCATGCCCTATTGGGTTGGGAGTTCCTCATGGGTCCCCCTGGCTGGTTTTATTTTTGTAATTTTTCAAAAATAACAAAACCAAGAGGAAAACATTATGGTATTTTTGGAGTTGGTTTACTCACTGTATCACTAACGACCCCCTTTTCAGGTCTCTAGATTGTTCCGGAAGGTCTCTCTTATGTATTCTTCCGGTGTCATAACTTGAATAATATTAGTTTCAACATTAGTGGGCTTACCTAAGATATATTGTTTAATTCTTTGCCCATTTACCACTCTCGGATTTGTCCCTTCGGCATTGTTAATCTTGATAGCACCGGACGATAAACTTCTTCAATGATATAGGGTCCTTCCCATTTGGAGAGAAGCTTACATGCAAAAAATATGAAACGATAATTGTACAAAAGAACTAGATATCCTACATTGAATTCCCATTTGTGGATTCTCTTGTCATGCCATCTTTTAAATTTTTCTTTAAACAACTTGACATTTTCATAAGTGTGTGTCCTCCATTCATCTAATGAGATAATATCAAATAACCTGTTTTCACAGGGAAGTTTGAAACCATAATTAAGTTCTTTAATTTTCCAAAAAACTTTATGTTCTAACTCAAGAGGTAAATGAAATGCTTTGCCATAGACCATTTTATATGGGAACATTCCCATAGGATTTTTATAAGCAGTTCTATAATCTCATAAAGCATCATCAAGTTTATTAGACGAATTATTTCTAGATTTATTAACAGTCTTTTGCAATATCAACTTTATTTCTTGGTTACTCAACTCAACTTGAGCGCTAGACTCACGATGATAAGGTGGTGCAATTCTATGGTTAACATCATATTTAGCTAGAAGTTTACAGAAAGCACCATGAATGAAATGTGAACCACCATCAGTGATTATATATCGAGGGACTATAAACCTGAGGAAAATAACAAATTTAAGCATTTTAATAGAAGTGTTGTGATTAGCACTACTAGTTGGAATACCTTCGACCCACTTAGTAACGTAATGAATAGCAACTAAAATATGAGTATACCAATTAGAGGAAGGAAAATGTCCCATATAATCAATACACAAAACATCAAATGGTTCAATATCAAGTGAATAATTTATAGGCATTTCCTGGCGTCTACCAATGTTACCAGTTTTTTGACATTCATTAGAAGAAAGGACATACTTACGAGCGTCTTTGAAATGAGCGGGGCAATAAAAACCGGGTTGTAATACCTTGTGTGCAGTTCTGTCACCAGTGTGGTGCCCTCCGTAGGCTTTGGAATGACACTTCTGAAGGATCTGTTCGTGCTCATGCTAAGGCACACACTTTCTAATAACACCATCTACTCCATCTTTATAATGATGTGGGTCATTCCAAAAGTAATGTCTTAAATCATTAAAGAACGTTTTCTTTTGTTGGTAGGTGAAACTAGGTTGTGTGTATTTAAAAAATTGTAATTAGCATAATTTGCATACCAAGGGGAACTACGGGAAGCAGTTATAACAACAAATTGCTCATCAGGAAAATTATCATCAATAGGAAGTGGTCATCAAGAACATTTTCCACTCTAGACAAATTATCTACTACTGGGTTTTCACCTCCCTTCCTATCAACAATCTGTAAATCAAACTCTTGAAGTAAACTCACCCACCTAATCAGTCTAGGCTTAGCATCTTTCTTTTGCATAAGGTATTTAATAGCAGCATGATTAGTATGAATAGTAACTTTGGGGGACAATAATATAAGGTCTCAACTTATCACATGCAAACACAACTGCTAAAAATTACTTTTCAGTACTATCAAATTTCTTTGAGAACTGTCTAGAATTTTACTATCATAATGGATAACATTCAATTTCTTGTCTACTCTTTGCCATAGAACAACACCAACAACATAATCAGTGGTATCGCACATAATTTCAAATGGTAAATTCCAATTAGATGGTTTAACAATATGTGGAGAATTTAAGGATTTCTAAAGTATTTCAAAGGCTTCTACACAATCATCATAAAAAATTAATGGAGTATATTTTTTAAGAAGATTAGGTAATGGTATAGTATTCTTTGAGAAATCTTTAATGAAATGCCTATATAAACAAGCATGACCAAGGAAACTTCTTATACTTTAACAAGTTTGGGACATGACATTTTTTCTATTGCATCAACCTTAGCTTATCTACGTCAATACCACACTGAGAAAGCTTATGCCCAAGTACTATACCTTCATTCAAACAAGACTAGTTTCTTCAAATCTCTACAAAAAATTATCAACGTTTCTTAAGCAATCATCAAAATAAGTCCCATAAACAGAAAAATCACCATGAACACATCAACAACCTTTTCACATAAGTCAAAGAATATAGCACGCACACATCTTTGATAGGTAGAAAGTGCATTGGATAAACCAAAAGGCGGACGTCTATAAGAATAAGTTCCAAATGGGCATCTGAAAGTAGTTTTCTCTTGCTATTCCTTTGACACATGTATTTGAGAGAAATAAAAAATTCATCAAGAAAGAAAAAGTGTGTGAGGTTAGATTATCTTTCTAACATTTGATCAATAAAAGGCAAGGGTTAATGATCTTTTCCAGTAGATTTGTTTAATTTCCTAAAATCAATTACCATCCTATAACCAATTACAATTCTTTGTGGACTAAGTTCATTTTTATCATTAGGAATAAATTATACATGCCTCCAAAAGTTTTAGTATTTGAGTTCTTACCACTTCCTTTATATTAGGATTTAAGAGGCATTGTTGATGGCCAACATGTTTAGCATCTGGTTCCATATTAATCTTGTGCTCACATAGAGTGGTACTAATGCCCTTAAGACCATCATGTGTGTCGGTGAAAGGATTGACTCCTATGGGGGACTCAACGGTCCCATTTTTGCTGGGTTGGAAGGGACAGGGGTCGCGGCAAGAGCAGAACCAACAGTCAGGGCCCGACAAGGTCGTTTTTACCCAGGTTCGGGCCGCGTTGTGCGTAAAACCCTACTCCTGCATGCGTTTAGTTATTTGTTTTAGTTTACTATAGATATGTCCCTCTTACAGCCTTTCGATTGGTCATAAATCCAAAAGTCCTTTCTACTGAGCCTCGGGCCTCCTTTTATAGACGAAGGGGTCACCATAGTAGCTCAACGAGTGAACGGTGGGTTTACGAGTGGAACAACGCCGACCGCCCGCCACAGTGTTAATGCGGTACGTTAAATGCTTCGACAAACTTCCTGTCCTCGTCAGGGGGGTTGGACACGTACCCACACGTGGCCACTTCGGGGTGTTGCGCTGGCGTGTGGGCGGACGCCTGGTCCATGCATCAGCGGTGGCGTGTTCGTAGGTGGAGGCGTTCACACGACGCGAAGGCGCCCTGGGCCCGCCTCCCTTCGGGGCTCCTTTTCCTCCCCGGCAGGGCTACCTTGCCGGGGGTTCTTCTTGTTCCTCTCGGTAGGGAGGTGATGACCTGCCCAGGCCTTGTCAATCTTCCCGGCAAGGATTGCTTGCCAGGGCTCAGCCCTTCCTTGGCAGGAGGGTCTGGCCTTGGCAGTGTCTATCTTCCAAGCGGGGAGCTCCTGCCGGGGTCTCTTCTTCATTCCCAACAAGCGGGCGCTTGCCGGGGGCTTGCAGTCTACACTTGGTGGGCTTCCGAGCCTTGCTTCCACACTATGCTCCAGCGATGCGCCTTGCCGCTGTGGAGGGGGCTGCCGGTGTCCGCGCACTAGTCCAGGGCACTGTAGACCCCGGTCTTTGGTGCACCGACAGGAGCCCCCGGGTCTGGGCCACACACGCATGCAAGGTGTTGTGGGGCCAGGCCCAAAGCGGTGCGCAGACTCGCAGGCGCCGGGCTTATCAGAATCGAGCCGTTGTAGGATTTCTTTCTCCTCGTCGCACATTGAACACGCAAAGTGGGAGGGTGCACGACGTGTGCGTGATGACCCCTTTATTCCCTGAAAACGCTTCTGCTAGGCGTAGGGCATGTACAGCGGCTGTCGGGCATGTGGGAATCATGGCCTCAAAAGCCGCGGGCGTGGATGGGCCCGCCACTGCATGCATTGGCGCATCAGGGCGGTTCCATGTTCCGCTCGTCACTCTATGGCGATTGGGCGAGAGGGGCGGTGGCTTTTGGAGTGAGGAGGGTGGACTGCGAGCTTTGCCCTATAAATTAGGGTCTTTGCGCGGAGGTTTTGCCAATCCATCTCACTCTCGAAGCCTTCGGTGCTTGTCGCCTTGTCTCTTTTGCTTCTTTTCAACTTTGCCGGTGGCACCCGTCCCTCACCATGGTTAGGGGACGGGGCCGACCTCTGTCGACCGCCAGGGCAGCAAGGGGAACCCGCTCGGATCACGCCATAGCTTCTGGGGCCGCTGCCAGCGGAAGCCCCGTCGACCGTGGCGGGAGAGGGTCGAGGGGCCGACGACGCCGGGATCGTGGTCGAGGGAGGGGGAGTGCTACTCGAGCGTCTCCACCTTCCCCTGGGCTTGTCGGGCACTCGGACGAAAGGATGCTGGAATTCATCGTGGAGCTGCACGGTGCACCGCGGGATCATCTGCACCTCCCCCGCCCTTTCGCTAGGGCGATGGAGGCCGCCAAGCCCCCGGTCCTGTGGTTACGGGCGCACGGCTGCTCCCATGGCGCCATGTAGGCATGCGTGGAGTATCCGAAGAGCCACTCCATGCTGCTTGGGCGGGGCTGGAAAGCCTTCGCCCGCGCCCATAGCCTCGAGGATGGTCATATCCTCCGCTTTAAGCTAGCAGATGTTAATATGCTATCCGTCAAGTTTTACGGGCGCACATATGTGCGTCCCGGCTGCTGCGAAGAGGGCTCGAGCGGCGCTGAGTGTCCCTCCTCGAGCGATAGCAACGAGGGCGACAGTGGCGCTCTTGGCTGGTCAGGATCCCCGGGGGTCAAGTTGGAGTACGACTCCCTGAGCTCCGACTGACTGCTGGCCCTGCCACCGGGTCCCTCTCATGCCCTGCCCCCGCCTAGCGGGGCACCTTGCCGGAGCCCGCATCGACGCCTCGTCTTCGAGGTGGTGCGACCATTGGCTCCGGCCCCTTCATCTCCTCCGGCTGCCCTGTCCTCCAGCGCTGCTCTCCACTTAACAATGCTGGTCCAGGACGGGCCAGCCTGGGTTGCGCCAGGGGTTGGCCCGCTTTTTGTCCTTTTGAACTTCGCTCGTTCGCATAGGTTGTCCCTCATCAAAAGAAAGAGTCTTTAGGTTAGGACAACAGTGCTTTGTAAGTGGAATCAAATGTATCCAGACAAATGAATGAATAGATGCATACTTTATTCGACTCTCATCTTGTATGATTATTCTATTGCACTTTCCGGATGCTTGCCGGCTTGACTTATCCTTCCGCGAGTACTTAGAGGAGCGGATCCTCGGCAAACTGAACAGAGGAGGTCGTCTCCGGCAAGACTCCTTGTCGTACGATAACCCACAAGTATAGGGGATCGGAACAGTTTTCGAGGGTAGAGTATTCAACCCAAATTTGTTGATTCAACAGAAGGGGAAGCCAAAGAATATTCTTGAGTATTAGCAGTTGAGTTGTCAATTCAACCACACATGAAATACTTATTATCTGCAGTAAAGTTTCAGTAGCAAAGTAGTGTGATAGCAATGGTAGCAACCGTAACAGTAGCAGCAGTGACAGGAGTAGTGGTAACAGTAGCAGTAGTGACAGCAGTAGCGGTAAAGTAACATAGCAAGGACCAGTAGGAAAAACTCGTAGGCATTGGATCGGTGATGGATAATTATGTCGGATGACATTCATCATGTATCAGTTATAACATGGGGTGATTTGTAACTAGCTCCAGTTTGTCAATGTAATGTAGGCATGTATTCCGTATATAGTCATACGTGCTTATGGAAAAGAACTTGCATGACATCTGTTGTCCATCCCTCCCATGGCAGCGGGGTCCTAATGGAAACTAAGGGATATTAAGATCTCCTTTTAATAGAGAACCGTAACAAAGCATTAACACTTAGTGAATACATGAACTCCTCATACTATGGTCATCTCCGGGAGTGGTTCCGGCTATTGTCACTCCGGGGTTGCCGGGTCATAACACATAGTAGGTGACTACAACTTGCAAGATAGGATCTAGAACACACATATATTGATGAAAACATAATAGGTTCAGATCTGAAATCATGGCACTCGGGCCCTAGTGACAAGCATTAAGCATAGCAAAGTAGTAGCAACAACAATCTCAGAACATAGTGGACACTAGGGATCAGACCCCATCAAAACTAACTCGATTACATGATAGATCTCATCCATCCCATCACCGTCCAGCAAGCCTGTAATGATATTACTCACGAACGGTGAATAGCATCATGGAATTGGCGACGAAGGAAGGTTGATGATGACGACGACATTGATCTCCCCTCTCTGGAGCCCAGAACGGACTCCAGATCTGCCCTCCAGAGGAAGAACAGGGGGTGGTGGTGGCTCCGTATCGTAAAACGCGATGAACTCTTCTCTCTTAATATTTTCTGGGCGAGAGAGACTTTACAGAGCTGGAGTTGGAGCCACGAGGGCCTCACAAGCCTGCCAGGCACGACCAAGGGGGCGCCTCCAGGGCTTGTTGGCTCCTAGCTCCGTCCCTCCAGGTAATTCTTGGGCCAATATTTTTTATATATTCAACAAAAAATCCTTGTAAATTTCAAGGTCATTTCGAGAACTTTCATTTCTGCACAAAAACAACACCATGGCAATTCTACTGAAAACAACGTCAGTCCGGGTTAGTTCCATTCAAATCACGCAAATTAGAGCCCAAAACAAGGGCAAAAGAGTTTGGAAAAGTAGATACGATGGAGACGTATCAACTCCCCCAAGCTTAAAGCCTTGTTTGTCCTCAAGCAATTCAATTGACAAACTGAAAGAGACAAAAGAAAAACTTTTACGAACTCTGTTCGATCTTGTTGTTGTAAATATGTCTAACTCATATTCAGATTTTTAGCAAGATCATAAGCTAACCACATAAGCAATGACATTTAGTTCTCATGGTAAACTCATATTAATGGCATAATCAACTAGAGAGCAATAATAATAAGTTTCAAACGTCAACACTTCAATCAAAACAATCATGAAGCAATATGAACAGATGGTATCTCGCTAGCTCTTTCTCAGACCGCAAAACATAAATGCAGACCACCTTCAAAGACCAAGGGCTGACTGAACAAAGTAATTCATGGCAAAGAAGATCCAGTCACAGTCATACTCAATAAAAATTAATAGCAAAGCATAAAAATGACAGAGGTGCTCTCTAACTGGTGCTTTTATAAGGAGAGGATGACTCAACAGAAACATAAATAGATAGGCCCTTCGCAGAGGGAAGCATTGATTTGCAGAGGTGCCAGAGCTCAAGCTTTTAAAACAGAGATAAATAATTTTGGGTGGTATGCTTTCATTGTCAACGCGATGACCAAGAGTTTTCGCCATCTTCCATGATACACATATTATAGGCGGTTCCCAAATAGGAAAGTAAAGTTTTGACTCTGCCACCACCAATAGATCACACTCCACGACTAGACGAATCCTCGGGTGCCGTCCATACCAACAACAATCCAGGGGGAGTTTTGTTTGCAATTATCTTTTCGCTTTGAGCATGGAACTGGGCATTCCAATTACTGGCCCCTTTCTCGTGAGTGATAGTGAATAAACACATATCGAGGATAACATGCCTAGCATGGAAGATACTGACCGCACCTTGTCACCACATGAGCGGTTCGGGCATGCAAAACAGATTATTACTAGAAGTTTTAGAGAGTGGCACATGCAAATTTACTTGGAACGGCAGGTAGATACCGCATATATGTAGGTATGGTGGACTCATATGGAACAACTTTGGGTTTATCGAAGTGGATGCACAAGCAGTATTCCCGTTTAGTACAAGTGAAAGCTAGCAAAAGACTAGGAAGCGACCAACTAGAGAGCAATAACGGTCATCAATATGCATTGAAATTAACCAACATTGAGTGCAAGCATGAGTAGGACAAAAATCACCATAAACATGAATATCATAGAGGCTATGTTGATTTTGTTTCAACTACATGCGTGAACATGTGCCAAGTCAAGCCACTTGAATCATTCAAAGGAGAATACCATCCTATCATACTACATCATAATTATCTTGAAATTCATGTTCGCATCCAAGACAAACCATTATAAGCTCCTAGCTAATTAAGCATGGCATCAGAAACTATGATCTCTAAGTTGTCATTACAAACATGTTTCTCTCACAACAAAGCTGAATTAGGAACGATGAGCTAGTCATATTTACAAAAACAAAATAGATCGAGTTCATACCAGCTTTTCCAGGCTCAGTCACTTCATCATATATCGTCATTATTCCCTTTCACTTGCACGACCGAATGATGTGAATAATAATGAGAGTGTTTGTGCATTGGACTAAGCTGGAATCTGCAAGCAAACACAGAGGAGAAGACAAAGTAATATGGTTGTTTGACGGATAAACAGATATGCATGTGAGAGCCACTAAACATTTTAACCATGGTCTTCTACCCTGACCAAAATAAAAAGATAACTATTTACACGGGAAAGCTCCCAACAAGAAAAAGAAGAATGGGAAATCTTTTTGGTTTTTAATAAACACCACTAAGCAAGCTGGAAAGCAAACTTACAACTAATTTGTTTTGTTTTTCTCAAACTAGACAAACACACGAGAAGAAAGCGAGAAAAAGAAAAAAAACTAGCATGGATGATACAGTGGAAAAGTGTGAACACCGACTATCAAAGTGAAAGCGTGATCATGAATATAAAGTCGGTGAGAAACAGGTACTCCCCCAAGCTTAGGCTTTTGGGCTAAGTTGGTCTACTCCCACTGCTGGTCCGGGCGATATCCAAAATCATAATGGGGGTTGTACGGAAATGCGACAGCTACTGCCTGAATAGCTACCTCACGAAGGCGAGCAGCCTTCGCCTCCCTCTCATGCTCCTCTGCCTCTCCTTTGGTTATGTAATATCTCTGTTTTACCTGAAAGTCAAAGAAGGCAGGAGCAGGAAGGGTAATATGGAAAACACGCTGTCAGTTAAATATTAACCGGTATAGGAGGGATTCATTATCCCTCTCAATGAACTGATAACGTGTAATAGCTGCGTGATCAAGAAAAGCTGTATGGAGCGGGGGATCTCCTTCGCGGATGGGTACTCCAAGAAAATTTGCTATGCGAGTGGCATAGGTCCCACCAAATAAATCCCCTTCATTAGCATTATTATTTAGCCTCCTCACGATTATAGCTCCCATGTTGAAACTTCTATCACCATCTTGCCGTTAATGCATCTACCTATGAAGAGGGCAAAGTAATGTAAGGCAGGAAAATGAATGCTCCCCATGGTAGCCTGCGTAATAGCTCTAGTTTCTCCAACAGTTATACTAGAGATAAAATCTCTAACCAAAGACTTAGGAGGATCATTGAGACTACCCCAATCAGGTATCTTGCAAATTCTATTAAAATCCTCTAAATCCATGGTATACGATTTGTCACAAAGATCAAACAGTATGGATGTATCACGACCAACTGAAAATTTGAATCTACGAACAAAAGAGGCAGTGAGTGTAGTATAGTGTTTGCATTTGTTGGAGATGAATTCTTCGAGCCTGGCGTTGTGAACAAATGTATTAAACTCATCCTTGATACCTGCATCAATCATGAATTCATCGGAAGGCCATTCACATGGTTGCACATGTGCGTTCCTCGGGTGATAAGGATCGGGCTCCCGAATAGGGAGATGGGGACCCCTTTTGCTTGAGGAACCACCATGATAGTTTCTCCTAAACGTCTTCTTTTTCTGAAATTTTTAGTAACTCAAAAGAAAAGTGAACAAGGATCAACAAAACTCATAGCAACTACTCCTTCAAGTGCCTAGAGGCAATATCATGCATCAAAACTACTTGGGACCAACTAAAATTAACATGCAAAGCTCAAGAACAGGGTCACCAAGGCAGCAAAAAGATGCAACAGATAAAGAACTAGAGCAAAAACTAATTTGACCAATGGAGGAGTCACATACCAAGGAACAATTCCCCCAAAATAGTTTGGTGAATGGGGCTTTGCACACGAAGATCGAAAAATGCAGCAAGAAGAGCAAGAACACAGGTTTGAGCTGTGGAATGATTTTTTTCTGGAGGTAGGAGAAGGAGATGGGAGCTGGAATAAGTGGAGGGGGGCACGTGGGACCAACAAGCTTGCCAGGCGCGGACAGGGGGGTGGTCGCGCCTCCTGGGCTTGTGGCCCACTCGTGCATCCCCGTGACTAGCTCTCTACCTCAGAATTTTTCAAAAATTCCTGAAAAAATCAGACTTGAATTTCAGGGCATTTGAAGAATTTTATTTTCGGGACACTTTTCTAAGGGACGCAAAAAGAAGAAAACAGGAAAATAAAGCTAAATCTATCATTTTTCTTTTAAACAACCGAAAGTAAAAGTTCGGAACAGAAGGTTGTGACTCCTAGATTCATCCATCTCATGGTCATCAAAAGAAATTTGTCAATGAGGTTGATCAAGTCTCCTTGACAAACTTTTTTCGAATCGCATAAAACCGGAGAATTTTCAAATAGTCACTAGGTTACCTCAACGGGGATGTGCATATCCCCAACAAGTAAATCATACTTCATCTTGACAGTAGGTATAGGGCATTCAAAGCTTCCAATAAGAATTGATGAAGTTTTTTCAATAGCATTGATGCAATGTACTCGATATTGTTTCTTCGTAAAGTGCACCGTATGCTCATTACCATTAACATGGAAAGTGGCATTGCCTTTGTTGCAATCAATAACAGCCCCTGCAGTGTTTGAAAAGGGTCTTCCAAGGATGACCGCCATGGCATTATCCTCGGGCATATCCAGAATAACAAAGTCCGTTAAGATAGTAACGTTAGCAACCACAACAAGCACATCCTCGCAAATGCCGATAGGAAAAGCAGTTGATTTGTCGGCCATTTGCAAAGACATTCCAGTGGGTGTTAACTTATCCAATTCAAGTCTACGATAAAGAGAGAGAGGCATAACACTAGCAACAGTTCCAAGATCGCATAAAACATTTCTAACATAAATTCCTTTAATGGAGCAAGGTATAGTGGGCACTACGGGATCGCCTAGTTTCTTAGGAGTTCCACCCTTGAAGGTGTAAATTGCAAGCATGGTGGAAATCTCAACCTCAGGTATCTTCCTTTTGTTAGTCACAATATCTTTCATGTACTTAGCATAAGGAGATATTTTGAGCATATTTGTCAAACGCATTTGCAGAAAGACAGGTCTAATCATTTCAACAAAGCGCTGAAAATCCTCATCATCCTTTTTCTTGGATGGTTTGGGAGGAAAGGGCATGGGTTTCTGAACCCATGGTTCTCTTTCTTTAACATGCTTCCTAGCAATAAAGTTGTTCTTATCATATCTCTTGTTCTTAGGTTGTGGGTAATCAAGATCAACACTAGGTTCAATCCCCACATCCTTATCATTACTAGGTTGAGCGTCATCATGAACACCACTATCGATATTATCACTAGGCTCATGTTCATCACCAGATTATGTTTCGGCATCAGAAACAGAGATATAATTTGGATTCTTAGGTGTAACAGCAGCAGGTTTGCTAGCATGCAAGTTCCTATCATCTTTCTTTTTCTTCCTAATACCAGGATGACTAGGTGCATTAGTGCTAACTCCTTGAGAATCTTGTTCAATTCTCTTAGGATGGCCCTCAGGATAAAAAGGTTCCTGAGTCATTCTACCACCTCTAGTGACGACTCTAACAGAATTGTCATTCAACTTATTGAGCAAGTCATTTTGAGCTTTAAGTACTTGTTCTACTTGAGTAGTGACCATAGAGGCATGTTTACTCAAGAGCTTAAGATCATTGACATTTCTATCCACACAAGCACTTAAATGACTAAGCATACAAGCATTCTGTTCCAATTGTCTGCTAACATAATCATTGAAACTTTGTTGTTTGGCAACAAAGTTAGCAAATTCATCTAAGCGTAAGCTAGCAGGTTTATCAAAAGGAATATCACTCTCATTGAATCTACCAAGAGAATTTACCTCTACTACCTGTGTCGGGTTATCAAGACAATGGATTTCTTCGATAGGTGGTAGATTCTTAACATCTTCAGATTTAATACCTTTCTCTTGCATAGATTTCTTGGCTTCTTGCATATCTTCAGGACTGAGGAATAGAATACCTCTTTTTTCGGAGTTGGCTTCAGAAGTGGTTCGAGAATAGTCCAAGCATTATCATTGCTCAAGATATTATTCAATAGAATTTCAGCTTGTCCCACAGTTTGTTCCGTGAAAACACAACCAACACAACTATCTAGGTGGTCCCTAGAAGCATCGATTAGTCCATTATAAAGATATCAAGTATTTCATTTTTCTCAAGAGGGTGATCAGGAAAATCATTCAGTAACTGGACAAGCCTCCCCCAATCTTGTGGGAGACTCTCTTCTTCATCTTGCACAAAGTTATATATATCCTGCAAGGCAGCTTGTTTCTTATGGGCAGGAAAATATTTTTCAGAGAAGTAGTAGATCATATCCGGGGACTACGCACACAACCAGGAGCAAGAGAAGTAAACCAAGTCTTAGCATCACCCTTTAGCGAGAAAGTAAACAACTTAAGTATATAGTAATGGCGAATCTTTTCCTCACTCGTGAATAGGGTGGCTATATCATTCAGCTTAGTAAGATGTGGTACAACCGTTTCAGACTCATAACCATGAAAAGGATCAGATTCAACCAAAGTGTTCAACTCAGGATTCATAGAGATTTCATAATCCTTATCAGTCACAAAGATGGGTGAAGTAGAAAACTTAGGATCGTATTTCATTCTAGCATTCAGAGATTTTTCTTTCCACTTGCGCAATAAATTTTCAAGATCATAGCTATCCTTACAAGCAAGAAAGTCCTCAGCTACCTCTCCCTCCATAACGTAACCCTCAGGTATATCACGCAATTCATAATTAGGAGAGCTAGTTCTAACAGGTGAAACAACAAGTTCTACTTCAATAGTTTCAGCAGTTTCAGAAGTATCAACACATTAAGCAGCAACTCTAGCAATTTGTGCATCAAGGAATGCACCTAGTGGCAAGGCAGTATCAAGCAAAGCATCATCATAAGCATCATGGATAGAAGAAGTAGCATCTTCAAGCACAGGCGACACATTAGAATTTCTAGTAGGTGGTGGTGTCACAAACTTACTCATAACTGACGGTGAATTAAGTGCAGAGCTAGATGACAGTTCCTTAACTGTCCTCGTAGTTGAGGGCAAGACTTTAGTTTTTGGATCTCTCAGATTCCTCATAGTGATCAAGATACGTTAATCCCAAGTGACTCAGAGAATAGAGCTAGGCCTCCCCGGCAACGGCGCCAGAAAATAGTCTTGATAACCCACAAGTATAGGGGATCGCAACAGTTTTCGAGGGTAGAGTATTCAACCCAAATTTGTTGATTCGACACAAGGGGAAGCCAAGGAATATTCTCAAGTAATAGCAGTTGAGTTTTCAATTCAACCACACCTGAAAGACTTAGTATCTACAGCAAAGTTTCAGTAGCAAAGTAGTGTGATAGCAATGGTAGCAACGGTAACAGTAGCGGAAGTGACAACAGTAGCGGTAACAGTAGTAGCAGTGACAGTAGTAGCGGTAAAGTAACGTAGCAAGGACCGGTAGGAAAAACTCATAGGCATTGGATTGGTGATGGATAATTATGTCGGATGACATTCATCATGTATCAGTTATAACATGGGGTGATTTGTAACTAGCTCCAGTTCGTCAATGTAATGTAGGCATGTATTCCGTATATAGTCATACGTGCATATGGAAAAGAACTTGCATGACATCTATTGTCCATCCCTCCCGTGGCAGCGGGGTCCTAATGTAAACTAAGGGATATTCAGGTCTCCTTTTAATAGAGTACCAGAACAAAGCATTAGCACTTAGTGAATACATGAGCTCCTCATACTATGGTCATCTCCGGGAGTGGTTCCGGCTATTGTCACTCCGGGGTTGCCGGGTCATAATACATAGTAGCTGACTACAACTTGCAAGATAGGATCAAGAACACACATATATTGATGAAAACATAATAGGTTCAATTCTGAAATCATGGCACTCGGGCCCTAGTGACAAGCATTAAGCATAGCAAAGTAGTAGCAACAACAATCTCAGAACACAGTGGATACTAGGGATCAAAGCATATCAAAACTAACTCGATTACATGATAGATGTCATCCAACCCATCACCGTCCAGCAAGCCTACGATGAGATTACTCACGAACGGTGAAGAGCATCATGGAATTGGCGATGAAGGAAGGTTGATGATGATGACGGCGTCGATCTCCCCTCTCCGGAGCCCAGAACGGACTCCAGATCTACCCTCCAGAGGAAGAATAGGTGGTGGTGGCGGCTCCGTATCATATAACGTGATGAACTATTCTCTCTTAATTTTTTTGGGCGAGAGGGACTATATAGAGGTGGAGTTGGAGGCGGCTGAGCCACGAGGGCCTCACAAGCCTACCAGGCGTGGCCAGGGGGGCACCTCCTGGGCTTGTGGGTTTCCTGGCTCCGTCCCTCCAAGTAATTCTTGCGCCAATATTTTTTATATATTCCACAAAAAAATCCTCGTAAATTTCCAGGTCATTCCGAGAACTTTCATTTCTGCGCAAAACCAACACCATGGCAATTCTGCTGAAGACAGCGTCACTCCGGGTTAGTTCCATTCAAATCATGCAAATTAGAGTCCAAAACAAGGGCAAAAGTGTTTGGAAAAGTAGATACGATAGAGACGTATCACCGTACTCAGTGCAACCATGTAAATCATCTAGCGTGGCTCGAGGCGAAATACGGTGCTACGTAACCCTCGGAAACGTTGAACGAGTTCTGTCGTGGTTTTGTCACGGCAGATGTCCTCGTGACAGGACTTAGTACTGGAGCCATCGCACCTTGGTGGCGACTCAAAGGGGTTAAGCGGGAGAGACACGGCGATTTACCCAGGTTCGGCCCCTCGAGAAGAGGTAATAGCCTACGTCCTGCTTTGTGTGTATTGATGTGGATTCGATTACAAGGAAGGCGTAACTCGCCTAAACCTAGCACTCGATGATTTCTAACCTGCCTCTCCCCCTCCAGACTCGCCTTTATATATAGGTCAAAGCCTTAGGGTTTACAAGAGTCCCTTCCTTTTTACAAATCGTGACCACCGCGGTCTCTAAGTCGCCGTCTTGCCAAACCCAGAGTCCTTCCATAAATCATAACCATCCTGCAACTTCGAACCGCCCGGGCTGAGGCCCAACTAGCCTTAAAGGATGAATCGCCTTAACAGTAACCCGGCCCATACTTGGCGGGTCACTTTAGCAGGCAATATCCCCAACATTAGGCCCCAAATTGACTTGAATCTTCACGCCAATGCTTCCATTTTAGTCGAAGGCGATTCACTCCTCTTTGTTCCTCCGTACACCAGAAATCTTAACTCGCCAACTGGTACCGGCAAAAGTCTCTAAGCCGCTAACGCATTTCCCATCAGTACTTTCCTTAGCCCTCGACTTTCGGGAACTCCAACACAAGCCCAACGGATCTTTTAATGCGTCATTATCCCAAAATTTTCGGACGTCATCATGGCGAATCTTTCCTTCCCCAATGGTTCCCGCTCATAACGCCTCGATCTCCGCGCCCGTCCTGATAAATAGGCGGAAGGGACAGGGCTGACACCAGCCACCTACCAGTCTCGTCAATCCCTCCACCATCATCTCAGCGAGAAGAACATGCTCCGCATCCCGAAGGCTTCGCCGCCGGCCGTGAACTCCACCCCCGTCCGAAGAACTCCAGTGCTGCCCGCAAGCCATCGTCGTTCGAGGAGCTCCGACGCCATCCGCAAGCTGTCGCCGTTCGAGGAGCTCCGGCGCCACCCGCAAGGCGTCGCCGTTCGAAGAGCTCCGGCGCCGTTCGAGGAGTTCCAGCGCCGCCCGCACGTCGTCGCCGTCGCCAGGCTCCACCGCCGCCGAGGGTCTTCGACCAAGATCTCCAGGTTAGGTCGCTGTTTCCCCTTCTTTAAGGGTAGATTTACTTTTTTGTTCTAGCTGCCGCCATTGCCATAGTCCCAAAGCTCTATGCTCATTACCATCTTAGCTGTCAAACTGATTAGTCCGAGCGCCATTAGGGCACCCAGTGCCTCGAACACTGCCATCCGTCTGTGCCCTTGCGAATTTTCGAAACAGACTAGTCTTTTTAAACACAAGGCACCATCCTGATCACACATCGTTCATGTTCTAGCCACGTCCGTAAGCTTTTATATCTGTTGAATAGATCCATTCCTCTTTCACTGTTCGCAAAAAGCTGTTTGGAAACCTCGTCCTTTCCTTAGCGTTTTGGAAAGAATAAATTTTACCACCCACAGTAGCGTCGCTTCTGAGAATAGCCCTGCTCCGATAGGTCGCCACATCATCCCAACCCGGCCTCCCAATCCGGCGGGTTAAGCAGAAGCTAGTTCCGACTCACACAGTAAATGTTCGAGACATATAATACCATTTTCTTGCCTATTTGTAGCATGGGTGCCGTCTTCAAGAGTGATTGGCTACCCACCAAATTTGACGATGCTGTTTTGGCGAATTACGTGAAAGCGGGCTGCTTGGATCCTCAAGACATCATTGGACGGCGCACCGGGTTAGGAGAAGACCTACCCAACCCCAAGGAAGGGGAGATAGTAGTTTTTGTGGAACACTTAGAACGGGGTTTTAAACCGCCCGGATCTAAATTCCTTAGAGACGCCCTGAATTTTATGAACGTCCGACTCCAGGATTTGGGACCCAATTCCATAAGCAACCTAAGTCAATTCCAAGTCCTTTGCGAAGCTTATTTGCGGATCGAGCCTTCCGTCCCTCTGTTTTGGTACTTTTTCCACTTGAATCGCCAGACGGAATTCCACAACGGCCCAGTTTGGAACTCGGCGGGGTCAACGTCCAGCGTCGTAGGGACAGCTCGTTCCCTGCACTCACTATGCCTAGCCATCCCAAAGGCTGGGGTGAATCTTGGTTCTACTACAAGGAAACATCCCCTGCCGGCGAAAATAAACTTCAGGGTTACAGGCCAAGCCGCCTTCCAGTCAACTTCAAGCTCCCCGACAAGCTCACCGAGGAGGAAGAGTCGGAATTCGTCCCAATTCTGTCCGAACTGAGATCCTTGACGAACAACGGTCTCACCGGGGTTGACTTGATTTGCTGCTGGGTCGAATGGCGGATCCTTCCTCTGAGCCGCCGAGACGCCCTGATGTGCGAGTTTGACGGTACTCTGGATCATCCCCAATGCTATTTCCACACAGCATTAACGGAAAAAGACATCGTCACCATCATCAGGAAGCTGACCGGCGAACCTGCAGCGAAATGCGGCCAAATCGGCCTTAAGCCCTTCTGCAAGATTAACCCGGCACCCAAGGTAACCAAAGCTAACTCGCCCTCAACTTTATTTCATCTCTTTTACTGTCATCATGACTTCATCCCATATTCTCTTCCAGAAAGGCGACAAGTTCTGGTCTAGGAGACCTAAGAAACAAGCCATGAAGAGTGCTAAGCCGCCTTCCAAGAAAAACAAAGGCAAAGGCAAATCGGCTGCGGCCGAGCCATCTGAAGTCGACGAATCTCAAGCTGGCGACGCACTCTCAGAGGTACCAATCCGTCCTCATTTTCACTCGCCACTTATCACCTTTTAACTTTTATTTATCTCTCGCTCCTCTTATAATAGAATGAAGATAACGAGAGCCAGGAAGACTCTGTCGAGGTAATTTCCGTCTCCTCCGATTCATCTCCTTCTCCACCTAAGCCGGCCCGGCGAATATGTGGGAAAGTACCTCTCTCACATCCAAATGCCCATTTGGACCCAAATTTCTTACTGAAGAAAACGCAGCACGCCTCGAAACGGAAAACGCGAAGTCATTCTGGCGACCTGACACCTGGCTTGCCAACAAGGAACAAAAGAAAACCAAGCGAGGTACCTCCTTTTCTTATTTGAGCAACCATCGTTCGTGCTGCTTTGGATCACAGTCATAACCCGCCAGTATTATCGATGTACAAATTCTTCAGGATTCTCCCCCCACTTCTGGCGACTCAGTGATGTCGACCCTTCCACCAATGATCCGAGTCCCGGGGTAAGTTCCTTGTCCTGACCCTTGAGAATAATACTCTTTTAAATTTTTTGACACGCCTATCTCTTTCATTAGGGCGCAAGCCAAAAAGAGGAAGACCAGTGGATCAATCCCAGACGCCACTTCTGAACCTCCAAGGAAAGCTACTCCGACTCAAGAAGATCCGAGTCAAAACGAGCCGTCAATTCAAGCAAACCCTCCTGAGTCACCAAAGGATCAACGGATGTCCCTAGATCACCGGTCGTAATGGCAACAGCTGATGACCCAGATGTTGTGGTCATCACTGGTTTTGGTTTCTCCAAGCCGACAGAGACAATCCTCTCCAAACATATAGCATCCCCTTCTCCATCAATACCCGAGTCTGGGCCTTCCAAGGCGAAACTTTCTGTCTATGCAGGTATGGAGTTTAAAGAGCTCTGTTCTGGCTTCGCAAGTCGCCTAGAAGCGAGTTACGAGATGGAAAAGAATCTGCTAAAGATGTTAAATAACAAGCATGAGGTAAACTTTATACTCTGTATTATTCCCAGTAACCTCCAAGGGCCGGGTCATCAGTAAAATGATGAGCCGGGTCTTTTAAAAAGCGTTGCGACCAGTAACCCCCAAGGGCCGGGTCATCAGTAAAATGATGAGCCGGGTCTTCATTTCTGTATAATTTCCCTTGAGAAATTATACATTAGCCCCCAAGTGTCAGGGGTATTGCCTTGCAATAATTCTGAGACTTGTCTTTGTTTTAAATTTTGAACAGGAAAGCCTTGCCCAGACCGAACTGGCCCTGGGCGACTTAAGGAAAAACTTGACTGACCAACAAGATGCCCGAACTCAGTCGGAAGAAAAATATAAGTTGGCTCTGGTTGAACTGGAAAAGTTCAAAGCCGAGTTAGAAAGAACTCAGGCTGACCACAGCGCGGTTTTGACAAGAGCCGAAAAAGCAGAAGCAAAGCTGGCAACTGTGCAGCAGGAGCTATCCGACTTAAAGCGCCATATTTCCAACATGACACAAGCCATCTTTGGTAAGCTTTACCTAACTCTCCAATCTTATCCTCTTCCTTGGGAAAATTCCTTAATGTTTAACTTACCGGTTATTTAATCACAGGCTCGAGAGTCGCCAATCTGCAAGACGACAGCGTGTTGATGCTGAAGGCGATCTACACACTGACGGAACAACTGTACACAGGCAGTGTGCTGACCGTCAAGGCTGTGATCGGTGCAAAGGAGCCCATAACTTCCATCAAGAAGGTGCTTGGATATCTATCCACACTGCCTCCCCAGATCGGCGAGTTAACCCGATCAGCCGCCCGGAAGGGTGTCTTGACGGCTCTGAGTTGCTGCCTGGCGTATGCTCCAGAAATTAATTTGGAAGAAGTAGCTGCCGGCTTCCCTCATCTTAAAGATGACGGCTCGGAGTTCGTGGAAGAAGACTACCAGAAGGTTGTCAAGGATTCTCGACTGGCCGCGACTCAACTTGCCGCCAGCCTTGACTTGACAAAATATCTGGCGGCTTACGATGACAAGAATAAGAAAATCAACCCGCCAACCTTCGTGGTGACCAACCTTATCCCTCGGCGACCCAAGAATCCCTTTGACTGGGAGACAGACCTGGCATCAATCTTGACCGATGAAGACGATTTCGCCTCTTTGTCCAGATGCAATTGGGTCTTCGGCGATTTACAAATCGAAGCTGGTCAGAGCTCACGCCAGGACTTAGCGGGATAGATTTTCCTTGAATTTGGCCCAAGAGCCATGTAATAGTCAATACTATCTTTTGATGACATCTTCTGCAAGAAACCCTTATACCGCCTTTGAAGCGGTTTAAAATATTTTGTTAATCCTTATCAGAATCGCCTAAAATGCTCAATCCGCTAAGGATGAAAACCTTGAGCACATTATCTGTGAAAGTAAAATTTCCAAGGTCAAATCATAACACGAGTAATTTTGTCGGCTCATATGGTCGCGACAGGTGGGGGTGAGTCAGGAAACTCGTGCACCCACCCTTAATGCAGGTTTCGTCGGCTCATACGGTCGCGACAGGGGGAGGCGAGTCAGAAAGCTCGTGCACCCACCCTTAACGAAGGTTTCGTCGGCTCATACGGTCGCGACAGGGGGAGGCGAGTCAGAAAGCTCGTGCACCCACCCTTAATGCAGGTTTCGTCGGCTCATACGGTCGCGACAGGGGGAGGCGAGTCAGAAAGCTCGTGCACCCACCCTTAACGAAGGTTTCGTCGGCTCATACGGTCACGACAGGGGGAGGCGAGTCAGAAAGCTCGTGCACCCACCCTTAATGCAGGTTTCGTCGGCTCATACGGTCGCGACAGGGGGAGGCGAGTCAGAAAGCTCGTGCACCCACCCTTAATGCAGGTTTCGTCGGCTCATACGGTCACGACAGGGGGAGGCGAGTCAGAAAGCTCGTGCACCCACCCTTAATGCAGGTTTCGTCGGCTCATACGGTCACGACAGGGGGAGGCGAGTCAGAAAGCTCGTGCACCCACCCTTAATGCAAGTTTCGTCGGCTCATACGGTCGCGACAGGGGGAGGCGAGTCAGAAAGCTCGTGCACCCACCCTTAATGCATGTTCTGTCGGCTCATAAGGTCGCAACAGGATGTCATGAAATTACTCTATTTTTCTTAAAGAAGAAGCCCCCGAGTCAGGGAAACATTATATTATTCCATAATGAAAACTGAAAAACTTACAAAGCATGGAGTTTTAAGAACTCAAGTGTAATAAGGCCGCAATTGGGCAATATTCCAAGGGCGAGTTGACTCAGCCCCCGTAGTCGGTCGATCAGGCCGAAGATCCATCAAGTAGTAAGAACCATTGCGGAGGTTCTTGCTGACAACGAAAGGTCCCTCCCAAGGGGGCGAAAGCTTGTGCATGCCTGCCCGATCTTGTATCAGTCGAAGCACCAAATCGCCTTCCTGGAAGGTCCGACTCTTCACCCGGCGACTATGATAACGCCGCAGATCTTGCTGATAGATCGCCGAACGAGCCGCTGCTAAGTCACGTGCCTCTTCCAGGGCATCCAAAGAGTCCTGACGCGCCAGCTCGTTGTCTTGCTCCACATATGTGGCGACTCTAAGAGAATCATGCCTTATGTCAGTAGGGAGGACGGCCTCTGCACCATAGACCAAGAAGAAAGGGGTGAACCCCGTGGACCGATTTGGGGTGGTCCGGATGCTCCATAATACCGAAGGTAACTCCTCCACCCAACATCCTGGAGTTCTTTCCATGGGAATTATGAGCCGAGGTTTGATCCCTCGCAAAACTTCCTGATTCGCCCGCCCGGCCTGTCCGTTTGACTGCGGGTGAGCAACTGCAGAGATATCAAGCCGGATATGTTCACGGCGACAGAAATCCAGCATCGCTCCTTGGGACAAGTTAGTACCATTGTCCGTGATGATACTGTGCGGATATCCAAAACGGAAAATCAGCCTCTTCAGAAATTTTACCGCAGTCTCCGCATTGCAAGTCCCAACAGGCTCCGCCTCAATCCATTTAGTGAATTTATCAATCGCCACCAATAAGTGAGTTTTCTTGTTGGAGGACATCTTAAAGGGACCGACCATGTCCAGCCCCCAGACCGCGAAAGGTCACGTAATGGGGATCATCCTCAATTCTTGAGCCGGCACATGAGCCTGTCTCCCGTATCGTTGGCACCCCTCACACCGCCGTACTATATCTTCTGCATCTGCGTGAGCCGTCAACCAGAAGAAACCTTGTCGAAAGGCTTTTGATACCAAAGAACGTGACCCGGCGTGATGTCCGCAGTCTCCAGAATGGATGTCATTAAGGATTGTGCATCCTTCCTCGGAGGAAACGCACCGCTGAAAGACCCCTGAAGCACTTCGTTTATATAGCTCGCCATTAATGATGACCATGGACTTGCTACACCGAACAATCTGACGAGCCAAAACTTCGTCAGTGGGTAACTCGCCGCGAGCAAGATAAGCTAGATAAGGAAGAGCCCAATCCGGAATGACATGGAGAGCCGCCACAAGCTGAGACTCGGGATCTGGTATCGCCAATTCCTCCTCCGTGGGTACAGTTACGGACGGTTTATGCAGAACGTCCAAGAAGACATTAGGGGGGACCGGTTTTCTTTGTGAGCCGAGTCGCGAGAGGGCATCAGCTGCTTCGTTGAGTCGCCGATCAACATGATCAACCTGGTACCCATGAAAATAGCCCGCCACGTCAGATACGGCTCGCCTGTAAGCCGCCATCATAGGATCTCGAGAGTCCCAGGTGCCCGAAACCTGTTGCGCCACCAGATTTGAGTCCCCGAAACATCTGACTCGGGTTAGGTTCATCTCTTTTGCTAATCGCAAACCGTGAAGCAGAGCTTCATACTCTGCTGCATTATTTGTACAAGGGAACATGAGCCGGAGGACGTAGCAGAACTTATCTCCTTGAGGGGATATCAACACCACACCCGCCCCCGAGCCCTCCAACTGCCTGGATCCATCAAAATAAATAGTCCAATAGGTAAGGTCAGGGCGATCTTCCGGAGCCTGAAGCTCCGTCCAATCATTGACGAAATCAACTAGTGCCTGGGACTTGATGGCCGTATGGGGGGTATACCGAATGTGATGTGACCCAAGTTCTATTGCCCATTTGGCGATTCGCCTTGTTGCCTCGCGGTTTTGGAAGACGTCGCCGAGGGGCGCGGAACTGACCACGGTGATGGGGAGTTCTTGGAAATAATATTTAAGCTTTCGACTCGCCATGAACACCCCATAGACCAGTTTCTGCCAATGTGGGTATCGCTGTTTGGAAAGAGTTAACACCTCACTGATGAAGTACACCGGGCGTTGCACCGGGTATTCCTTTCCTTCCTCCTTTCTTTCGACGACCACAGCCACGCTGACCGCTTTGGAATTCGCGGCGAAATACAGGAGCATAGGCTCCTTTTCAGTCGGGGCCGCCAGGACCGGCGGGTTAACCAATTGATGTTTCAAGGCCTGAAGTGCCTCGTCAGCCTCCTCTGTCCACACGAATCGGTCAGACTTCCTCAGCAATTGATAAAGAGGAATCGCCTTTTCTCCGAGGCGGCTTACAAAACGACTGAGAGCCTCAATGCGTCCTGCCAATCGCTGAACTTGGTTAACATTCGTCGGCTTGCCGAGGGAGGTAACCGCTTCAATTTTGTCCGGGTTAGACTCGATGCCGCACTCCGATACCAAGAAACCCAGTAATTTTCCCGCAGGTACGCCGAAAACGCACTTGGTAGGATTTAGCTTCATCTGATATACCCGTAAATTATCAAAGGTTTCCTTAAGGTCTTCCAGAAGTGTCTCTTCCCGGTGGGTCTTGATCACAATGTCGTCAACATAAGCATGGACGTTGCGGCCAATTTGGCTATGAAGACAATTCTGGATGCAGCGTTGGTAAGTTGCCCCTGCGCTCTTGAGCCCGAACGGCATGGATACATAGCAAAAGGCCTCGAAGGGGGTTATGAAGGCAGTCTTCTCTTGATCTTCCACAGCCATTTTGATCTGATGATAACCTGAATAAGCGTCCAAAAAGCACAATCGTTCGCATCCCGCCACCGAGTTAATGATTTGGTCGATGCGGGGAAGAGCGAAAGGATCCTTGGGGCAAGCTCTGTTGACGTCCGTATAGTCAATACACATACGGAACATGCCATTCTTCTTGAGTACTAACACCGGGTTAGCTAGCCATTTGGTGTGAAAGACTTCCACGATGAACCCGACGGCTAAAAAACGGGCGACTTCCTCTCCAATCGCCTTCCGTCGCTCCTGTTAAACCTGCGGAGGTATTGTTGGACAGGTTTGCACTTTGGGTCAATATTAAGATGGTGCTCAGCGAATTCTCTCGGTACACCCGGCATGTCAGTGGGTTTCCATGCGAAGATGTCCCGATTCTCACGGATGAATTCGATGAGCGCGCTTCCCTATTTGGTGTCCAGACCCGTTCCGATGGTAAATTGCTTGGATGAATCGCCATGGACGAAGTCGACTGTCTTCGTGTCATCCGTTGGTTTAAACTTGAGGGGCGATTCGGAATCTGTAGTCGGTTTCTTGAGTGGTGACATGTCTGCCGGGTCAACATTGGCCCGGTGGTTTTTGAGCTCTTCCGCCGCGCAGGCGACTTCCGCGTAGGCCGCGTCTCCTTCCTCACACTCCTTTGCAATTCTTCTATCTCCGTCGACCGTGATGGGCCCTTTAGGACCAGGCATTTTGAGCTTGAGGTAGACGTAGCATGGGCGGGCCATGAAGCGAGCGTAAGCCGGTCGCCCGAACAGCGCATGGTACGGGCTTTTTAATTTGACCACCTCGAAGACCAGAGACTCCGACCTGTAGTTCTGTGCAGTTCCAAACGCTACTGAGAGCCTGACCCGGCCAATCGAATAAGTGGATTTGCCCGGGACGATGCCGTGGAAGACCGTGGTTGAAGGCATCAACTCTTTCTGTAATAGATTCATCCTTCGGAAGGTGTCAAAGTATAGGATATTAATGCTGCTGCCGCCATCCATTAGTACTTTTGATAGAGTGTAACCCGCCACTTGGGGAGCCACGACCAAGGCCAGGTCGCCCGGGTTATCTATTCTCGGCGGGTGATCCTCTCTGCTCCATGTTATGGTCTGTTCGGACCAGTGGAGATATCTGGGAACTGCCGGCTCAATTACGCTGTACGCCCGGTGATTTACCTTTTTATCACGTCTGCAAGCATTAGTGGTGAAAACATGATATTGCCCATTACTTAGCTGTTTAGGATTGTTGCGGAAGCCCCCATGGTCATCCTGGTCCTGCGGAGCCCCCTGTGGGGGCGGCTGCTGGAAGGCTCCTGGCGGGTTGTACCGCCGGTTGTGGTGCACCGGGTACTGGCCGCCGCCTGGCTGCGGCCCCCCCTGAGCCTCTTGTTCGGGAAAACCGCCAAAGGGGTTGTGCCTTTGGTTGGGCGCGGCGAGTTGGTCTTGGAGGCGTTTCGGGTCTTCGCTCTGGCTCTTCTTGATTGCCTCGGCCCGAAATTCCCGCATCACGAAGCAGTTCTCCCAGGAGTGGCCCGCCGGGCCGTCGGCCGTGGCGTGGTGCGGGCAAGGGCCTTTGAGCAGCTCTTCATAGTTACGAGGTCTTTTCCCACTGAAGCCTCGATTTTTCTTTTTGCCGTCATTGGCGTTGGTGTTGGCAACCAGATCCGAGGGCTCCTCATGCGGCCTACGCTTGCCGTTGGTCCCCTGGTTATGACGGTTGCGGCCTTGGAGGCGGGTATGCTTATTCGTTGAATCGCCCTTCTTGGGCGAGTTACCCTTACCATCCTCGCCGGGTTCCTTGGTATCATCGGCTTCGGCATACCTAGTGAGGGTATCCATCAGCTCGCCCATATCCTGAACTTTCCGTTTGAGTCGCCCCAGCTTCTGAACCAGCGGTTCATAGTGGCAGTTGTGCTCGAGGATAAGCACAGCTTGCGCTGCCGTGATGCCATCCGATGAATGGATAATTTCTGCGACTCGCCGCGACCAATGATGCGCCGACTCATCCGGGCGTTGTACGCAGTGTTGCAAGTCGACGATTGTCATCGGTCGTTTACAGGTTCCCCGAAAGTTTTTGATGAAACGCTCCTTTAACTCGGTCCAGGACTGGATAGAATTGGGGGGTAAGTTTTTCAACCAAGTGCGTGCCGATCCCTCGAGCATCATGGTGAAATATCTGGCGCAAACCGCCTCGTTTACGTCGAGCATGTCCATGGCGATCTCATAACCCTCGATCCAAGATGTTGGTTCGAGATCTGGTGTGTAATTAGGCACCTTTCTTGGTCCTTTGAAATCCTTGGGCATTCTTTCGTTTCGAAGGGCCAGGGACAAGCAGGGCACCCCAACTCGCCCTCCGGTCCCCGCGGGAGGAGTCTGAGCCTCTTGAGTGTTGGGTGGACCTCTGCCCGGCGGGTCCCGCTCGGGCGGGTTGTCCTGCGTGGGGTGTCGCGGGGCGCTGTTTACGGCTGGCTAATCCTCCGGCCAACCCCTGGTATAGCTCTCCTGGGGGGTGGAGTGCAATCGCTCGGGGCTGTGTGAGAACTGCGCGTTTTGGACCACCGCCGTTTTCAACATCTCGATGGCGTTCCTTGCTTCGATCTCAGCTGGGGTGTTGCCGTGGATCGGGAGAGACTCCAGATGGCGAGTTGCGGCAAGCACGTTATCCACCGGGTTAGAGAAGTGGCCTCGGGGGGTACGGAAATGAGGAATTTGACCCTCAGTTGGCCGACTCGGCGGGTTAGGAGGGCGAGCCATCCCTCCCGCTGGAGCGGCTCCCATCCCGGGTGTTTGGGGAGTGTCGAACAGGCGAGTCGAATTGAGGTCATGGGGCAGGCGTCCCTGGTGCCTCCGCTGATGGACGGCGTCGGATGCGCGCTGCTGTCTTTCAAGCCGCCAATTGTCGGTGTTCAACCGCATCCTTTCGGCCGTAATCTGGGCCTGTCGAGTTTCCATCCTGGCGGACTCCGTCTCAGCATCCTGATGGGCCTTCGCCACTGCCTCCCTCAGTTTGGCTAACTCCGCATTTATCTCTTCTTGGTTCTCTGGCGTGAGGGGGGTCGACATTAGTCTTGTGATTTCCGCCGCTAAATCCACCAGGACTGCTGACGCACTTCTAGACGTCCCGCCGGTTCCATCGCCTTCGGCGGGGTTCTGTGCGGGCTGAGTCACCCCAGCCATATAGATGGCGATCTGGCGGCGGGTTCGATCGAGGATTTCCGGATCCATGGCTAATGACAAGCCCCCAAGACCGTCTCCGTGGAGGGACTGGATGGAATCGGAATCACCCATGGATGACTCGTCGTCAGAGTTGATGGGGGTAACCTCCTGAGCCGCCGCGTGCTCTGGCTCCTCCGACCCCTGTGTGAAACCCACAAAGACCGGGCGGGTCAGATTCCGGGTTACGACGGGATGAACGTACCTGGCCGGCTCGACGATGTCGGAGGAGATGTCTGGCTCAGGAACGGATGACCCGATCATGCCGATGAAGACGTTGATCTTGCCGAAGGGGACACTGTAGCCTGATTCGAGGGAATTTGCTTCAGGTCCCCATCGCCGGTTGTCGATGTAGGCTATGCCGCATCGGCTCCAAGTCATGAGCGCCGCCGCATAACTCCCAAACCCTGGTAGGGCTCCCTTTGAAAACTCAACTCCACCGTGCGCAGGCCCCACGGTGGGCGCCAACTGTCGTGGTTTTGTCACGGCAGATGTCCTCGTGACAGGACTTAGTACTGGAGCCATCGCACCTTGGTGGCGACTCAAAGGGGTTAAGCGGGAGAGACACGGCGATTTACCCAGGTTCGGCCCCTCGAGAAGAGGTAATAGCCTACGTCCTGCTTTGTGTGTATTGATGTGGATTCGATTACAAGGAAGGCGTAACTCGCCTAAACCTAGCACTCGATGATTTCTAACCTGCCTCTCCCCCTCCAGACTCGCCTTTATATATAGGTCAAAGCCTTAGGGTTTACAAGAGTCCCTTCCTTTTTACAAATCGTGACCACCGCGGTCTCTAAGTCGCCGTCTTGCCAAACCCAGAGTCCTTCCATAAATCATAACCATCCTGCAACTTCGAACCGCCCGGGCTGAGGCCCAACTAGCCTTAAAGGATGAATCGCCTTAACAGTAACCCGGCCCATACTTGGCGGGTCACTTTAGCAGGAAATATCCCCAACAAGTTCTAAACGAGATGTGGGCGCTCTGTGGCCGCTCAAGTCGTTGAACAGGCTCGAAACAAAGTCGGAGTGCACTGATCCTAGCAAGGTCCATCTACACGCGAGATTTTCATACAAAAGTCGATGCTTCAAAAGGATACAACTAGTCTACCAAGAGTCTGGTAAGAGGTTTGCCTCTGTACTTATCTTGCGCGTCGTGGCATTCCTAGCCGCAGCATCTGAAGGTGCTGCTGGGGAGGATTATCTTGCACCCCCGGCAAGCTGACGTTGCCACCAGCGGCCTCCTTGCCGACGAGGTTCTCGTCGGTGGCTTTTGGACACACCGAAGGAAAGAGGCGCGCCGGGTGCAAAACTTTCTCATCTCTTTCGCAAGAGATTTTTCGGCGGAGCCCTCGAGCGCATCTTTCTAGCGTCACAGCGCTCCAAGGAGAAATGCGAGCCGGAGGGCGCGTAAAGGGGCAGTTCGGGGCCTCGGACGCGTCCTCGACGACCATGCAGCACTCCGGAGATGTTCGATGGCCGGAGTAAGCGTCGGAGGCCTAGCCAAAGCCCCCTGTCACGCTCTCGACAATAGCGCGGGTGTTCCAAGGAGGTGAGTTGGCTAGGCGATGCAGAGCTCGGGGATTCCGCTCCTTCCACCCGCGCTCGCATAGCATCTATGGAGGCGCTATGTGGTCTCGCGCATGGGCGGAGCAGCCACTGCCTCCTCCCGCTCCGGGAGGATGCTGCGGCAAACTGAGATCCGTGGAGCCATCGAACGTCTCGTCGGATTGGGACGGCGCTGACGCCGGCCTGCTTCTGGTGATCCCCCTACCTGGCACGCCAAAGATGTCGGTGATAGGATCAACACCTATGGGGGCCTCAACGGCCCCCTTTTGCTGGTTTGGTGAGGAGAGGGGTCGCGGCAAGAGCAGAACCAACAGTCAGGGCCCGACAAGGTCGCTTTTACCTAGGTTCGGGCCGCGTTGTACGTAAAACCATACTCCTGCATGTGTTTAGTTATTTGTTTTAGTTTACTGTAGATATGTCCCTCTTACAGCCTTTCGATTGGTCAAAAAGCCAAAAGTCCTTTCTACTGAGCCTCGGGCCTCCTTTTATAGGCGAAGGGGTCACCACAGTGGCTCAAACAATGAACGGTGGGTTCATGATTGGCACAACACCGACCGCCCGCCACAGTGTTACTGTGGTGCATTAAATGCTTCGACAGACTTCCTGACCTTGTCAGGGGGGTTGGACACGTACCCACACATGGCAACTTCGGAGTGTTGCGCTGCCGTGTGGGCAGACGCATGGTCCATGCATTGGTGGTGGCGTGTTCGTCGATGGAGACGTTCACAGGACGCGAAGGCGCCGTGGGCCCGTGCCTCTCTTCGGGCCTTCTTTTCCTCCCCGGTAGGGTTACCTTGCCGGGGGCTCTTCTTCCTCCTCTCGATAGGACGTGATGGCTTTCCGAGGCCTTGTCAATCTTCCCGGCAAGGATGGCTTGTCGGGGCTCAGTCCTTCTTGCTTTGCGGGAGGGTCTCGCCTTGGTAGTGTCTATCTTCCCGGCGGGGAGCTCCTGCCGGCGTATCTTCTTCATTCCCAAAAAGCGGGTGCTTGCTGGGGGCTTGCAGTCTGCACTTGGTGGGCTTCCGAGCCTTGCTTCCGCCCTATTCTCCAGCGACGCAGCTTGCCGCTGTGGAGGGGGCTGCCGATGTCCGCGCGCTAGTCCGGGGCAGTGGAGACCCCGGTCTTTAGTTCACCAACAATGAGTATATCCAATAGCAGCTTCGTGCTTCTTCAGAGTTTAGAGTAATCTCTTTTCTTCAGGCTCTAAAAGGTTAGCAGTAATAATCATAGGATATATCTTATTTTTGAAGTATCGGGTAATTTATTTAACTCAAACACGGGATCTCCCTTAGGTGGAGGAGGAACCCCTAAAATGTCAACATGGAAGTTGTGTTTAATCATAGGTGTTTGTCTAAAGATTATTTCATCAATTTCATTTCTCCCATTCATATGCATATCATTCTCATGGTCTAGTAAGTACTGTTCTAGTGGATTTATAGGAGGCACAACAATAGAAGCAATACCAATTATTTCATCATTACTAGATAATCCTTTCTCATGTGGTTGTCTACCACACTAAGAGAAATTAAATTCATGAGACACATCACCAAAGCTTACTTTAACCTTCTCTGTACCACAATTAATTTCTGCATTAATGGAATTCAAGAAAGGTCTACCAAATATAATGGGACAAACACTATCTTGTTTTTAACTAAATACTAAGTAATCGGTAGCATACATATTTTTTTCACACAAGATTTCAACATCTCCAACAATATCAAGTGGTGAAATGGTGTCTCCGTTTGAAAGTTTAATAGTGACATCAATATCTTCAATATCAGAGGGTGTTATATCATTCATAATTTGTTGATATAAGGTAAAAGGTATAGCACTAACACTATAACCCATGTCACATCAGATATAATAGCAATGATCTCCAATCTTAACAGAAACAACAGGAATGCCAACAACTGGTTTATTTTTATCTAACTCATCATGTTTGTTTCTAACAGGTTTTGCACTTCTAGCAGCTTCATTACAGAAGGAAATAACCTGTCCATCAATATTATCGACTAGGAGATCTTTAACCTTAGAAATATTAGGTTCCACTTTTATTTTTTCAGAAGATTTAGGTGTCCTAATATTAGTTTTATTAACCGTAGTTGAAATTTTAGCATGTTCCTTAATCGTAACAGGAAAAGGTGGTTTCTTAATATAAGCAGTAGGAACAACTGGATCAACATCGTAAACAATTGTTTCTCCATTAACTTTAATGGATTCGTGTGATAATTTTTCACTAGGTGGATGAAATAAACCACTTCTCCTTAGGAAGATCAACATGAGTAGCAAATGGTCCACGAAAAGAAGCTACTATCTAGAGTCAAGACCATATTTATTGCTAAACTTATGAAAATATCGGTTTCCATAAAATATTTAACACAATAAATTCAATTTTTATAACTCACTCTCTGCCTTTTTCGAGTTCCCAATATTCAAATTTGTGTTTAATTCTTTCCAAAAGATCCCATTTGTATTCAGTAGTTCTCTTCATGTAGGAACTAGCGAAAAAAGAATTGAGTATTAATTAATCATTATGAGAAAGAAGAGAATAAAAGTTTTGTATAATCATTTATCTTGAGAGCTAATGGTTGGGGAAAGTGTGCATCATTGATTTAAGCCTCCCCCAAGCTTGAGCGGTGATTTTGCCTTCTAGAAAGTGTGCATCATAGATTTAAGCCTCCCCCAAGCTTGAGCGGTGATTTTGCCTTCTAGAAAGTGTGCATCATAGATTTAAGCCTCCCCCATGCTTGAGCCTAGAAATCATATATATATTTCCGATCACAAAGAACTAGATGCATAGGATAAAACTTTTAATGAAATTCTAACTTCAAGCGATTCGAGACCATGATCCAATATCATCCAATAGCCTGTACCACATTAATGTTTTCCCTCCAAAGATAAAGGGTAAACCTTCTTCTTGACTTTGTCCTTGGATAAACCTGTGATAAGTATCCAACGTATCTATAATTTTTGATTATTCCATGCTATTATATTATCTTTCCCGGATGATTTTTAGGCATTTAATTGTTGTATTGTATTATTTTTGAGCACCAACCTATTAACTTGGTACCAAGGTCTAGTTGTTGTTTTCTGCACTTTTTGGCTTTTTACGAATATTGTACCAAATGAAGTATAAATACCCCGGATCCTTTTGATGATTTTTTATGGACAAAATAAGGACCTAGAAGCTTTGGAAGGAGGTTGGATGCCCCATGGTCTGGCACCAAGCCAACATGGTGCGCCCAGGGGAGTGGCCGTTCCCTGATAGCTTGGGGCCACTTGCTTTGTCGTCTAGTTCCCCTCTGTGTCCTAAAAGTTATTAATTATCCCAAAAACCCGAGGAAGACTCGTGAGGGAGTCCTGGACTAAGGGGTCTTTGGATGGTCGGCTCATCTCTTAGAGGCTGACCATATGGGCCATATTATTGAAGAACGGACTGCTTGATGACTTCGTATTCAAGAAGGAAAGCTCCGAAGACTGACGTATCATCCAAGTTTGGTAGTTTAGGTCGGCACCCCTACCCCCGGCTGGAGGTCGGTTGTATGTAACCCTAGGTACCTCTGGTATCTATATAAACCAGAGGGTTTCCTCCGCATAGGCAAGTTGATTCATCTAGGGTTTAGCTCATATGATCTCGAGGTAGATCAACTCTGTAATCCTCATACACCATCAATATAATCAAGGAGGACATAGGGTTTTACCTCCTCAAGAGGGCCCGCACCTGGGTAAATACTATCTCCTTCATCTCGCGCAACCCATCGATCCAAGGTCCACAGGTTGGGACCCCCTACCCGAGATCCGCTAGTTTTGACACCGACATTGGTGCTTTCATTGAGAGTTCCGCTGTAGGATCGTAGGAAGAATTGATGGCAAGATTAGTCATCCGTGAAGAGATCCGCTGCAAGGATATCTTTGTCCCCGGATAGATCTTCGCATTTGGAAGCATCCTTCTACATGCTGATCTAGCCGTCCACCTTAGCGACGTGGGAAGCTTAGCCCCTAGTGAGGAAATAAGGTTCGGGAGCCTAGAGTTCACCATCGACCCTCGGGGAGATCTTGTGTTAACAAGGCTCCTAGCTCCATTCGAGGATCCCACGAGTTCCGATGTCTCAACTTCGAAAACCGTGGATCTCGCTACCAGGGCAACTTCGACCCTTGGTCTGGCCTTAGAGCCCAACGTGGTCGATACTCCCAGATTCGGCTCGGCCGAACACGGCCTGAGAGCGTTCTCGAATAATCCCGGGGTTTCGGCACTGCGGACCGATTCCAAACAGTTGAACAATATAGGCTCAACTGGGACTCCGATGCTGCACGAGTTACTCAACCGGATCCAATCTATGGCCATGATCGACAACCAATCTCCGATCTATGATTGAGTCAAGCTTAGGCCCGACGACAGGGAAATTCATGTCCCACCCATTACACATTTGGCCGCACTCGTCGAGCGCCCGGCTAAAGGCTCCCCACATCAACTGCTGGAGTTAAGGATGGTCTACATCTCGGTTAATGAACATCTGGACTCCTCCGATAATCGAGAACCCAAATCTCGTCTTGAGATAAACTCGGGGCACGGGCCTACAAGGCATGCGACCCAGAAGAAGGGTGGAAGGATCTCGTCACAATCATGGACTCTGGCCCTGCCGTACCAAATCCCGCAAAAGTGCGGGACGCTATCGTCGAAGTCTCGGACTTGTACCTCATGGGAACACAAAAATTTACCCTGCCCACCACCCAGCTCGAGCATCCCTTGGGAAAAGCGGACGGGTTTGGCCTACCGCACCCACACAAGGTCAAGCAATGGATAGGGGAATCAATACACCACTTTTGGGCCAGATTCCTGCTCAACAATGATAGGGCAGAAGGCCTCGACGATTAGGAGGTGATCAATGCCTTCTGACATAGTTTCCATGACGAGGGCATCCTTAACGCCCTCGCCCGTCGCCGAGTAAAAACCTTCACCGAACTGTCAAACTTGGTGATCAAATATTGCGCCATTGAAAGAACTTGGCAAATGTAGAAAATGCACGTGGAGGCCAGACACATCGAGCAAGCCAGAGGAACCTGAAGAAGGCATGCTCCCCCATTCACGGGCCCGAATACATCCGAGTGCACAAAGAAAAGGAATAAAATGCAGACCAAATCGGTACTCGACACACTACTGGACGAGCCTTGCCACATACACTCGGCCGTGCCTAATACAACGTCCACCCACAGCCTTCAAGCATGTTGGGTCGTCAAGGAAGTTGCAAAAAGTGGAGAGGTCATCCTAAAGGCTCCACTTGCGGAGGAAAGGTCGGGACTACCGCTAGTAAGAAATGCACGGATCCTAACAATCTATGAACCATTTTCCTCAAAAAATCAAAGAAAGAAAGAGATCCGATCACCAGTACGAGCTGAGCACCGGCCGCCCTAGTCCTAAACCCCATAGTCCATGGCTTTCGACTGTATAAGGTGCTAATGGACGGTGGTAGTGTCCTAAACCTCATTTATGAGGACACACTAGAAAAAATGCAGTTCAATAGATCTCGAATCGAACGTAGCAACACCACCTTCCGAGGCATCATCCCCGATAAAGAAGCACGCTGTACCGGACGAGTAACACTCCACGTGGTATTCGGCATACCCGATAACTACCGATCTGAAGAACTCATTTTCCATATCGTGCCCTTTCACAGTGGTTACCATGCCCTGCTGGGACATGAAGCCTTCATAAGATTCTAGGTCATACCACACTACGGGTACATGAAGCTCAAAATGCGAAGGCCGAACGGTATGATCACAGTCATAAGTGACCTTGACAGAGCTCTCTGAGCTGAAAATAAAATGGCATCCCTACCCCTTGAGGTACTAGTGAAAACCTTCTCCGTGGAAGGGCTCACTGCACTCCGCTCCATAGTGGACAAGGACGATGTGATCCTCAGTAAATGTCCTATGTCCACATCGTTTAAACCAGCGGACGACATCATCAAATTTCTAGTATCTCGAGAAGACCCCAACAAAACAGCATCCATCGGAGCTTAGCTGGACCCCGCAATCGACAAAGCGTTGCACAATTTTTTGCACAAAAATTAGGACTTCTTTGCTTGGCACCACTTAGACATGCCAGGAATCCCTCGGGGGCTGGCCAAAAATAGCCTGAATATAATAGCAGGCTTCACACGTGTCAAATAGGCCTTGCGCCGATTCTGTGAACCAAAGCATCAAGTCATGGGCGAGGAGCTTGGCAAACTTCTAAAATCCGGGATCATCAGAGAAATCAAATATCCCGACTGGTTAGCAAATTTGGTCATGGTACCAAATAAGGACATATCTTGTTGGATATGTGTCGATTTCAAAGACCTCAATGAAGCATGCCCTAAGGATCCTTTCCCCTTACCCTGAATAGACCAAATCATCGACACAATGGACGGACAAGACTCTCTGTGTTTCCTCATGCCAATTCCAGATATGAGCATATTAAAATGAAGGAATACGATCAGGCTGCAACCTCCTTCATAACCCCCTATGTGCCATTCTACTTTAACACAATTTCTTTCGGGTTAAAGAATTCTAGCGCCACTTACCAACGCATGATCCAAACATGTTTGGAGAAACATATCAGAAAAACAGTAGAGGCATACGTGGACGACGTGGTCGTCAAGTCCAAGAACGTGGACCAGCTGGTAGATGACCTCAGGCATACCTTTGCCAGCCTACGAGAATACAATATACGGCTTAAACTGGACAAGCGTGTCTTCAGAGTCATAGCCGGCAAACTCCTCGTATTCATCATATCGCAAAGAGGAATAGAGGCCAATCCAGCCAAGATCCATGCTCTATCATAACTCGCGGTCCCTACAAAGCCGAAGTATGTCCAAAAGTTGGTAGGCTGTGTGGCAGCTGTGAGTTAGTTTATCTCTCGCCACGGTGAGAAAGCACTCCCACTTTACAGGCTGCTTAAAAACACCAATAACTTCGAGGGGACCGACAAAGCTACGACTGCTCTTGAGGAAATCAAAATGCTGCTCGCCAGCAACCCTATCCTAGCAGCGCTTTGCGCAGGAGAACCGATGTTGCTATACATCTCGGCCACCAATCAAGTGGTCAGCGCGGTCATCATCGTAGAACGGGAGGCTGAGGGTCACCAACTACGGGTACATAGGCTGGTCTATTACGTGTCCAAAGTGGCTACCTCATGCAAAACCAGATACCCAGACTATGAGAAGATCGCCTACAAAGAGTTTATGATATCACACAAGCTCAGGCACTACTTCCAAGAGTGCGCGGTCACGGTAACATTCAAGGTCCCCCTGAACGACATCATTAACAACAAGGACGCTACCGACCGAATAGCTAAATGGACTATCGAACTCCTGCCATTCGAGATTACCTACAAGCCACGACGAGCCATCGAATCTCAAGTGCTTGCCGACTTTGCTGCCGAATGGAAAGAGGCAGAGCTCACCAGGGAGTATATCACTTATGCTTAGTGGACCATTTACTTCGACGGGTCCAAAACTCTCGCTGGACTGGGGGCTGGTGTAATCCTCACATCCCCTACCAAGGATAATGTCCCATAAATGATACAGATCATGTATGCCGATTCGAATAATGTGATAGAATAGAACAACTACTACACGGTCTTCGGATGGCAACCTCAATGGGGATACAATGGCTCGAGGTACGAGGGGCTCCATCCTCGCCATCTCACAAATAAACTGTGAATTTGATGCAAAAAAAATCCAAAAATGGGAGCATACAGAAACATCATCCTCGAGATATCAGCACGGTTTGAGGGATTGGAGTTCCATCATGTCTCGATGGATAACAACCAAGTCGGAGACATCCTCATCCGCTTAGGCGCAAAGCATGATCCCGTACCCCACAACTCTTTCCTAGAGAGGATTTTCAAGCCATCAGTGGTATGGAAAGACGAGGACACTAGCACGACACCTGATGGTGTAGCACATGTTACACACCCATACCCCAGCCGGACAACCAGATCATCGGTGGATCCACAATCATAGAAACACCTTTGCCTCACAAGGTCATGGAAGTGATCGTGGCATGGACCGAGCTCTTCCTTTCTTACCTTCTTCGCAAAGAGGTCCCCGATGCCCAGACCGAGGCGAGACGTATCTTCCGCCGATCAAAGGCCTACAAGGTCCATGAGGGTGAGATATATAAGAAAAGCACCACAGGGGTACTCCAACGATGCATCTCCGAAGAAGAATGGAAGCAGATTTTGGCCGAAGTACATGCAGGTATGGGCGGCCACCATGCAACTACACAGGTCATGGTTAGCAAGGCTCTTAGAGTCGGTTTCTTCTGGCCCGCAGCCCGAGAAGATGCTCACACACTCATTCAGCATTGTGCAGGGAGTCAACTTTTTGCAAATCAAAGCCACATACCCCCAACGGCTCTTCGGATAATTCTGATCACCTCAACTTTTGCGGTCTCAAGGCTGGATATTGTCGGACCACTTAAAGGGGGACCAAGAAAAAGAAATACCTCCTGGTTATGGTGGACAAGTTCACAAAGTGGATCGAAACCAAGCCTGTAAGCTCTGCCAAAGAAAATCTGGTAATTGAATTCATCTCTAGCGTCGTACACTATTATGGTGTCCCGTGAGCATAATAATGAAAAATAGATCCAACTTCACCGCCCAGGAGGTCAAAGGTTGGTGCAAAAACTTGGGAATTAAGCTGGATTATGCCTCGGTATATCACCCTAAACAAACGACCAAGTCGAACGAGCCAATGGGCTCATTATAATTGGTATCAAACTCGGCTGGTCTGATCTCTCATAGAATCCCACTTCCAGTGGTTCGATGAGCTCGACTCCTAGCTATGGGGTCTGCGCACCACCCGAATTGCTCAACAAGGTACACACCGATTTTTATGGTGTACGGGGCCGAAGTGGTCCTCCCTTGTGATATCATCCACAATGCACCTCAGGTGCGCATGTATGAGGAAATTGAGGCCGAGTTAGATCGGAAAGACAAATTGGATGCATTGGAAGGCGAGCACGATATAGCTCGGGCCCGTTCTACTTTTTATCAATAGCAAGCTCAACACCATCAAAGCAGAGAAGTCCGAGCAAAGGCATACAACATGGGCAAACTCGTTCTACCCCTCCCAGAGAAGCATACGCATAAACTTAACCCTAAATGGGAGAGCCCTTTCATAATTGTTGAAGTCCTGACATGGGGAGCTTATCGCCTGCACAACCCACAGGATAGACGCCTCAAGCCAAACCCATGGAATGCAACTGGCCTTCGGTGTTTCTATGGCTAGATGGACGTTGCACCCTTCTTCATAACCTTATATATGTTCTTTTTCCAAGTTTTTCTTATTTTACTTTCTGTAGGATCACTTAAATTTTCCCTGGATATATTTGGATCAACCGAACTACTTCAAGCACTTATCGGAATACATTCAAGATAAATAGAGTGTCTACCCTGATTTCACGTAGGGGCTTCTGTAGCGAAGCTGACCAAAGTATTTATTTTCTGACATATTTATGTAATATATGCCTTGACTCAATATTGATCTGTGCCATTATATGCATCAATTGGACTTAAGATTCTTTCAAAGCTGGGTTGCCTTGATCCTGTGCTTACCCCGTACGTTTCAAAATGGTAAGCTAGGGGGTAAAGGGAGCACCTCTGTGATTGTTACGTCCAGTTCGCCCGGATACGTACCTCGGACGGGTGATGCGGAAAGCTAGAGCTTCTAAATATAGAACTTGGTTGTCTACGAATGAAGTTCATATAATCGACACTCTTCGCCATGAAAGGGGGTTATTCTGTTGGAGATATGCCCTAGAGGCAATCATGTATGATGATATTTCCTATGTGTTTATGAATAAAGATAGTCCTTGGACATTATCAATGATGTGTATTAACAAGTACGTGACTTGTTGGTGAGACTATACATTGTATGATGACTGTCCTAAATGGTACCTAGTTGAAAGAGTTGTGTGGATGCGCAACCAACTAGACTAGCATATGATACGGTGGATGGTCCGGTCTCACTCACCATGTAGCATTGGATGCTAGCTGGATAATATGGATTCAAAAAGATCTGGTCGGATTCAACATAGTCAGACCCGAGTCGAGACAAGGACTCAGTTGGACACACCCAACTATGAGATACAGCGATTAGTCATCTGTGAGTCTATAGGACAACATACGTTCTATGTCCTAGGACGTGAGCTTGTGCATGTACTCGAGATGGTGATATACTTGCTTTGGGCTGACCAAACGCTACTTGGTGACTGGGTAGTTACAAAGGTAGGTTTCGGGCTTGTCCAGACCCATGCTGCGAGATGTGGTCGAGCAAGATGGCATTTGCCCCTCCAATGAGGAGACATATACTTTGGGCCTCTCGGGTAATCCGACCTGGATAAGCATGGCCATACGATGAGGATTATAAAATAATCCGAATTTTGGTCAGATTCACCGGAGCGAGAAAGAGGTCGTGCGACAACAAGGATGATTACTTTGCCTTGAGCACGACAACGTATATCGTGTGGGAAAGGGAATGGGAGTATGGAGTACAGGTTTGCCTAACCAGCTTCATTAGACACTTGGAGTTGGCACGTCTTGCTAGAGGCCGCTACCGACTAGCTGAGTCGGGTGTGGTCTAACTCACGACCAAGTGAGCGAGAACCTAAGGGGTCGTGCACTTAAGGGAAGGAACAGGTGGGTTTCAGGGTCCATGCGAGACCCAAGAGTTGAGCCTACGTTGGACGCCCATATGTAGTGGAGGTGCGGCACACTTAATGAGTTGATCGCTTCGGCACCGTCATTAGTGTTGTGCATGTTTTGCACTTGCCACTTGCACTCACCGCTGCCAACTGTGTGATCCGGACCTAGCAGTCCACCGCATGGTGTCCTCCTGCACGCGCGGATACCATTATAGGCGGTGCACCTACGCCGCTCTGGCAAACCTGTACGTGCAACCAATTATTTGTGGGAGAGTGATATGATGACTAGCTGTTCTTGGGAGATCGGACGAGGAGGAGACGGGCCATGAGGACGCGCTGCCACATCTACTTCCACTTCACGGCACTACGCGTCTAGTTGTAAGAATCAATGATCCATCTCATTAGACATTCTTGGTTTTTATTCGCGTACAAATTTTTTAATTTGCATGCGCTGCGCCTATGGTAGAGCCCAACAATGGTATCAGAGCCTCTTCTATAGGATTTGTATTCATATCAGAAGCATATTTGATATATGGAGGCGGCGGATGAGATCCGTCGTCATTCTTGAGATTGGCTATGTGCATGGTTGATGAGCTCAACTGCATATCGAGATCATTGTGGCTATGTTTTCTGTCCATTGGAATCGATTAGTTCGTGACACGACCTACCCCTACTAGTCAGTTTCTTCCATCGGTGTTAATAGTGAAACGTAAATCTGAATCGGGTTTGCGATGATCGATGAGATCATTCACATTAGAAAATTCGGCGTGATTGGAGTATAGATTTGATCTGTGATTTCCATCATGTGCGTAGCATCGAATATTTCATACACGATCACACAAATTGATAGAATGTGATTATATGCATAAGTTTGTTTTGCACGTTTGATGTGAATAGTATGGCTCATATGTATGTGATGCATGTGTGTAATTTAACATGACATGCGTGTCATGATTGTCAGCCAACAGGAGCCAAAGTGCAATAATTATATTTTATAACGACCTGCATGTCGACTTGTGATTCTCTGTAATTCATAACTACTTGTAGTAGCCGGAGGAAAGAGATCAAGTTCGAGGTTTTGGCATCCCAGCATGACGAACAAGATGGAGTTCCTCCCTGGACATCGGAGTTGGATCCGGTTTGGAAGGACGTCCATGAAAGAGTCTTACTATTTCACATATTTACGTTTATATGTGATTGATATTGCTTCTTGTTTTCTATGCATGTTATATTCTAGAAAGATCCCTCGTTAATATCAAGCACATTGCCATTCCGGATGTTGCACCTTGGCATGTCAAGTACGTCTAGTGGTGGGCTCAAAAATTGAGGTGCTACTAGGTGTCCTTGAATTGGAGGCTTCTTGTCGGGCACGGACATGCACTACATTAGGTTAACTTCACAAGGCTATCAAAACGGTTTTGGGCCTTGTTGAACAGAAGGTTGCGAGCCGGGGTATAAGATACCTACCCGACCGATAGGACTCGTATAGAGATACGATTAGCAAGGTGTTGCGTATCGAATATGTAAGTTGGCTAGCAGTGATGCTAAAGCTCACTAGTCGCTCGCGCTAGACAGATCCTGAATCATTCAGAGTTTGCAGAGGGATGCCGACTTCAGTGGGAGTAATTCTAATTATGTCTTCAATTACTCTACATAATCACACTGCTTAGTTATTGGATATTTTCTGTTGTAGATAATCAATAGCACCACCTGCTCAAATCTTTGTATTGAAATCAATTCTGGAAAAGGATAAACTGAATGGATCAAACTTTACCACCTGGTATTGAAATCTGAGAATTGTTCTCAAGCACGATAAAAAGGAACATGTTCTAGAGTATCCACTTCCAGAGGTACCTACCTTTAATGCTAATGCTACAACCAAGAATGCCTACCAGAAACTCATTGATGAATCAAACGAGATCAGCTGCCTCATACTGTCTTGTATTGAGCCCGATTTACAACATCATTCTGAAGACATTGCGGCTTTCGATATGATCGAGAGTATCAAGAGCATGTTTCAGGTGCACGCTTGGACTGAAAGATTCAACATCTAGCGATCCTTGATGGTTGTAAGCTGAAGGAAGGTGATCTACTGAGCCCGCATGTGATCAAGATGATCGGATATGTGCAAGCTTTTGATCGTTTGGGCTTCGTGCTCTTGGATGAGCTTGCTACTAATGCAGTTCTGGGTTCTCTTATAGCTAGCTATGGGGCGTTCACCTTGGACTATCATATGCATGGCATGGATAAGAAGCTCACTAAATTGCATGGGATGCTCGTGGTGGCAGAGCGGGATATTAAGGAAGGCACACACCAAGTGTTGATGGTGCAGAACTCGACAAAGTTCAAGAAGAGTTGGTCCAAGAAAAAGGGTAATGAAAAGGGCACGGAGAAGGTTGTCTCCACTGCTAAGCTGAAGTCCGGACCTAACTCAAATACCATTTGCTTTCATTGCAAGGAAGCTAGTCACTGGAATAGGAACTGTAGCAAGTGGCTTGTTGAGCATGGCAAGAAGGCTGGAGATGCTTCTCCAGGCAAAGGTACACTTGTTACATATGCTATAGACATTTACCTTGCTGACATACCTAGTAGCTCTTGGGTTTTTTATACCGGATTGGTTGTTCATATTTGCAACTCGATGCACGGGCTCGTAAGAACTAGGCGTGTGACACAAGGGGAGATTGACATGAGGGTCGGCAACAAAGCAAGAGAATCTGCATTGGAGGTCGGCACGATGCAGCTCCAGCTTCCTTCTGGATTTATTTTGGAATTGAATAATTGTTATTACATTCCTGCACTTAGTCAGAACATTATTTCTGCCTCATGCTTGATGAGCCAAGATGAATTCAGTTTAAATGACAATGGTTGTTAATTTTACTTGATTGGAATGTTCCACGACTATGCATTCATTGTAGATGGGTTATTTATTTTGGATCTAGAAACAGAACCACTCTATAACGTGAATGTAAAGAGGCATAAGCCTAATGAGATAAATCTGACATACTTCTGGCATTGCCGGCTTGGACACATTAGTCTGAGATGCATGAAGAAGCTCCATGATGATGGACTGCTAACTTTATTCGACTTCGGGTCATTCGAGACATGTGAATCATGCTTGCTAGGCAAGATGACTAAGTTTACTTTTGGAAAGAGTTACGAGAGAGCGTCCAAGCTTTTGGAGTTTATACATAGTGATGTGTGTGGTCCAACGAGCACAACGACTGGAGGTGGCTATGAGTACTTCGTGACTTTTACCGACGACTTGAGTAGATATGGAAATATCTATTTGATGAGGCACAAGTTAGAGACTTATAAAAAGTTCAAAGAATTTTAGAACGAGGTTGGAAATCAGTTCGGCAAGACGATAAAGCTTCTACGATCAGATCGTGGAGGTGAGTACAAGAGCCATGAGTTTGTTGATCATGTGAAAAGTCGAGGTATAGTACCTCAACTCACACCTCCGGGTACACCATAGAGAAATGGCGTGTCAGAACGGAGAAACCGAACCTTGTTTGACATGGTCTGATCAATGATGAGAAAATCGGATTTATCCTTGTCATTTTGGGGATACGCTCTAGAAACTGCAACTTTCACACTTAAGAGGGTACCATCATAGTCCGTAGCCAAGACACCACGTGAGATGTGGACTCGAAAGAGTCCTAGTTTGTCTTTTCTAAAGATTTGGGGTTGTAAAGCATTTGTCAAGCAACTCATGTCGGACAATCTTACACCCATGTCGGATAAATGCATATTCATGGGTTATCTAAGGGAAACCTTGGGATACAACTTCTAAAACCGAGAAGAGAACAAAGTGCTTGTTCCTCGGAACGGGGTTTTCCTAGAGAAACAATTTCTCAGTCAGGAGGCCAGTGGGAGAACGGTGCTACTCAAAGAAATTCGAGAGCCACTCGGCAACGACTCGGCTGTTGATGAGATCATACCGGAGTCGGGCAGGAAACCCGTAGTGGAGTCGGCACCGGATCCACGGAGGTGAGATGGATTGCGCAAAGTGCATGATGTGTGGTTGCTTGAAAGCGGTGAGCCGACCACATATGCATACATGATGGTAAGCCAGATTCCGAGGCATGGCTTGAGGCCAAGAGATCCTAGTTAAAGTCCATGGATGATAATCAAGTCTGGGACTTGGTTGGTCCGCCGCCTCGCATAGTAGCCATTGGTTGCAAATGTGTCTTTGAAGAAATCAAATATGGATGGAAATGTTCAGATCCACAAAGTTCCGCTTGTCGCTAAAGGTTATGTACAAGTTCAAGGAATTGACTACGATGACACCTACTCGCTGGTAGCATTGCTGAAGTCGGTGAGGATCATACTAGCTATAGATGCATATTTCAATTGTGAGATATGGCACATGGATGTCAAAACGGCTTTCTTTCATGGAAATTTAAAAGAGGATGTATACATGATACAACACGAATATTTTGTCGATCCAACTAATGTTGTTAAACTATGCAATCTCAAGAGATCCATTTATAGATTGAGTGAAGCAACTCGGAGTTGGAATATTCGCTTTGATGACGTCATCGTTGACCTTGGTTTCATCAAGAACAAAGAGGACTATTGTTTACACAATAAGTCTAGTAGGAGCACGATAGTATTTTTTATCTTGTATGTGGGTGACATACTACTAATCGAAAATGATGTTTTGATGCTAAACTCAGTTAAGGACTCATTGAATGGCCAATTTTGAGTGAAGGACCTTGGAGAGACAGTGTACATTTTAGGCATCAAGATCTATCGAGATAGATCGAGGAGGCTGCTCGGCTTAAGCCAGAGCACGTACATAAAAAAATTGTTGAAGCGGTTCAATATGAGTGAGGTCAAGAAAGGGTTCTTGCCCGTATCACATCGTATAAGGCTAAGCAAGAGTCGGAGTCCTACGTCTTCTGATGAGCGAAATCGGATGAGTAGGGTTCCGTATGCTTCGGCAATAGGATCTATCATGTATGCCATGCTATGTACACGACCTGATGTTGCCTATGCAATAAGCTTAACAAGCAGATACCAGGCCGACCTAGGTGAGAGTCACTGGGCAGCGGTGAAATCAATGTTGAAGTACCTGAAAAGGCCTAAAGAGATATTCATAGTTTATGGAGGTGAGGAGGAGCTCATCATAAAGGGTTATGTTCATGCTAGTTTCCAAACCGACAGGGATGATTGTCGATCACAAACTCGATATGTGTATGTCATGAATGGAGGAGTAGTGAGATGGATGAGTTCCAAGCAAGATATTGTGGCCAACTCCACAACAGAGGCTGAATATATTGCGTCTTGTGAAGCTGCAAAGGAAGGTGTTTCGATTCCTAAGTTCTTGGAGGATCTTGGTGTGTTCCCGGGCTGGTCAAAACCGTTCGACCTTTATTGCGATAATTTAGGTGCCATTACATAGGCCAAGGAGCTGAGACAACACCACAAGACCAGGCACATACACCGAGAGTATCACGTGATATGATAGTTTGTACAAAATGTTGATACTAATTTATGCAAGATTCACATGGATGCAAATGTAGAAGATCCGTTGACTAAGCCGCTTCCACAACCCAAGCATGAGGGGCACGTTAGAGCTATGGGCATTTGATGTCTATTTGATTGACTCTAGTGCAAGTGGGAGACTGTTGGAGATATGCCCTAGAGGCAATCTTGTATGATCATATTTCCTATGTGTTTATGAATAAAGATAGTCCATGAATATTATCAATGATGTGTATTAACAAGTACATGACTTGTTTGTGAGACTATACATTGTATGATGATTGTCCTAAATCGTCCCTAGTCGAAAGAGTTGTGTGGACGCGCAACCAACTAGACAAGCATATGATACGATGGATGGTCCAGTCTCAGTAACCATGTAGAATTGGATGCTAGCGGGATAATATGGATTTAGAAAGATCTGGTCGGATTCAACGTAGTGAGATCCGAGTCGAGATAAGGTCTGAGTTAGACACACCCAACTATGAGACGCAATGATAGGTCACCTGTGAGTCTCTAGTAGAACATACGTTCTATATCCTAAGACCTGAGTTGGCGCATTCACTCGAGATGGTGATAGACTTGCTTTGGGCTGAACAAACGCTACTCCGTGATTGGGTAGTTACAATAGTAGGTTTCGGGCTTGTCCAGACCCATGTTGTGAGACGTGGTCGAGCAAGATGGAATTTTCCCCTTCGACTAGGAAAGATTTACTCTAGCCCCTCGGGTGATCTAACTTGGATAAGCATGGCCATCTGATTAGGATTATGAGATAAACCGTATGTTGGTCAGATTTACCAGAATGAGACACAGCTCGTGCGGCAACAAGGATGACCATGTCGCCTTGAGAACGACAATGTATATCGTGTGACAATGGGAACATAAGTATGAAGTACAGGTTCGCCTAACCAGCTTAATCGGACACTTGGAGTCGGCACGTCTTGCTAGAGGCCGCAACCGACTAGCTGAGTCGAGCGTGTACTGACTCACGACTAAGTGAACGAGAACCTCAGGAGTCACGCGCTTAAGGGAAGAACACATGGGCTTTAGGGTCCATGCGAGGCCCAAGAGTTGAGTCTGCCTCAGACACCTATATATAGTGGAGGTGCAACATAATTAATGACTTGATCACTTCAGCGCTGTCATTGGGGTTGTGCATGTGTTGCACCAAGCCACATCCAGTCGCCGCCACTAACTTTGTGATCCAAACCAAGCCGTCCACTGCACTATGTTCCTCCTACACAAGAGGATACTGTTAGAGGCGATGCACCTGCACCACTCCGGCGAACCTCTATGTGGGATCCGAAAACCAACTATTTGTGGGAGAGGGCTCTAACGACCGGCTCTTCAAGGGCGATCAGAGGACGAGGAGATGGACCACACGAACACGCTACCACATCTACTTCCGCTGCCGGGCACTGTGCATCTAGTGGTAACAATCTGTGATCCATCTCCGTGGCATGTTCTTGGTTGTTCTTCACATACGAAAATTTTAATTTTCATGCGATGCACCTATGATAGAACCCAACATATTCATCGTGAGAAAGCAGCTATCCGCACTGCAATTATAAATAGCTATAACACCTACATTTTTTGTGGTACCGCAAAGAAAGGAAACCATCAAGGAACTAGTTTCTTCGGCAGATATTTCTTAAGTTTCATCATAATAGAGCATAGTGCTACTGTGCGCTCCCTGTCTATTTGCACCACATAGCCGGATTGCCTAGTTCTCGGAAATTAGTTCATGTTACCACAGGATACACAATACGGAACACTGCCCAGTTATTGACAAGGGAGGTAGAAGCCGATGGCCGGTTAATGATAGAATATTCAAACACGAAAGGAAGTATCTTACTACATGAATATAAAAGTTACACATAATCACATGTTAGGCGATTGGTCAAGACGATCTATTATAGCATCTAAGGCGCAGTCTTCTTGTGAAAGATGAGCGGCAGGAATTACTTTGTCATAAACCAGATGAAGTGGAATTTCTTAACCGTCCGGCCTTGTTGGCCCAACCCAGGCCTTGTGCTCAGGATTCAGTTAGGTGAAGTGGGTCTTCACCATAGCCCATGCCTCCCGAGCTCCTTCATGGCAGGCCGAAGTCTTGTATAGCTCGAAGCGACTCCGGGCTCTTTTGGAATGCTTGGCAAGCTCGGCCATCCCTTGCGGAGGTCCTTCATTCGTCCATAGTGATTTGACCATACTCCGCATAGCTTTTCGGGATCTCTCAAGCACAATGGATAACTCATTTAATATCCCCCACCTCCCACACCCCAAAACAGCTCACGTATTCTTCGGGATGACCAGTCAAGAGACATGGTCAAAAGGAATTGCACATCTTTAATTTCAACGCAATAAAAAGTGAGTCATCACATTCTAGGATTGGGATTTCACTTACATAATAGGATGCCCTTTGACTTCCGGTTCTCCTCATGGTTTTGTACCAATTGATATTTGAAGTTCTCAATCTCTTCGGCTTGTCGCTTACTATCCTCCTTGAGTTGGTTACTTTCTCCACGACATCACTTTAACACGCGATGACCATCTTCAAGCTACGATTCGACATACCTGTTAGAATCTCGGGATGCATCTAAATCTTTTTGCAATTGGACTATAGATTCGCGTGCTACAACAAAGTTTTCTGTTATAAAGGTCATCCCATGGAAATCCCACATTGAAAAATAATTTTACTCACTTTGTGCTTCTAGACTAAACTTCTTCACCCCTTCTAGTTCGACCTTGCTAGATTGCAACTCGGTTTAACTTAGCTCGAAATCATTAGCCAGTTTCTCGTTCTCTTTCTTTAGAGCCTGCATGGTGGTAAACTATTAATTACCCTTAATTCGGCCACACTGACAAAATTACGGCTCGGGGGCAACTGGGTCCGAACTTATGTTCGATTACCAAAAACCGTTGACTTGCCTGGAGGTGGGAAGACATCAACATGGCTGCTTTTTTAAGTCCGGCTCTCGCGGCCCCAAGGCACACATCCGCCGAATTAAATGCATTAAGCTCTTGTTTCGAAAAAATAGGGTGGCGCAAGGATTCCTTTCACCACCGGTGATTCATCAAGCTCTCAGCTTCGGAATGAGTTGCTGAAAACTCTGCGGGGTCGTTACGAGGTAAATTCATATTAAGAACTATCGCATGAGCCGAGGACCTTAGATTTTGATGGTTGCCGCACACTTCAGCAGCGTCTTCGGGTAAATACGGTTGTATACGTCTCTAGAGTATTTTGGCCGTTCCCCCTTGTCCGGCAATCCTATGTGTTGGGGATATTACCCGCTGTATAACCCGCCCTATTGGGGTGGGTCAGGTGCATGGCGATTCAACATTCATGATCAAGATAGGCCTTGGCCCAGGATCCGGAAGGCGAGAGGAGATCTTCAACGAAGAGCCGGCCGGGCCTAGGAGCCTGGGTGGCGGTTCAAGGCCCACTAAGAAGATGAGTCACCGTGGTCATTTCCTTGCTTGGGAGACACGACGGTGTAGAGATATGGCAGGCCACGATTTGTAATGTGGCCTGGACTCTTGTAAAACCTAGGACCTTGACATGTATATAAAAGGCGACTCCCTAGGGTGGATAGGGTCAAGTTACAATCCATCGAGAGCTAGGTCAGGCGAGTTACGCCCTCCTTGTAATTGATCCCACCATCAATATACACAAAGCAGTACGTAGACTTTTACCTTGATCGGAGGGGCCGAACACAAATAAACACAAGTCTCGCTTCCGCTCAACCCCTTTGAGTCACCACCAAGGTGCAATGGCTCCATCACTAAGTCTTTTCACGAGGCATCTGCCGATGGATTGTGGACGCCCACCATGGGGCAAGCGCACGGTGGAGTTGAGTTCTCAAAGGGAGCCCTTCCAGGGTTTGGGAGATACGCGGTCGGTCTCATGACTAAGAGCCGCATGGGAAAGTACTACATCGACAACTCTTAGTGGGGTGTGACGCTGATTCAATCGAATCTGGATACAGGGTCCCCTTCGGCAAGATTCATGTCTTCATTGGCAAGTTTGGGGCTCCCGTACCCAAGCCGAACACCTTCACCGACATCGTCGAGCCGGCTCGGTACGCCCATCCTGCCAAACGTCAGGTCAGGACGCACCACGCCTTCGTTGGTTTTACGCAGGGAATCGACGTGCCGGATGAACCGGTGATCCAGGAGAACACCCTTATCAACTCGGACGACGAGTCGTCCATTGGCGACACAGATTCGATCTACCTCTCCACGAAGGGAGGCTTGGGGGATTGACTGAGGCGGCAATCTCCGAGGACGTTGAAGGACCCCATCGTCAGGTCGCCATCTACATGGCAGGAGCAGCGGCAGCTCAGCCGACCGCAGCTAGCAACAACGTATCTAGCGGATCTAGAAAGACTCTGGCTCAAGAGATGGCTAAACTCACGACAATTACCGTGATGGTGGAAAACCAAGAAGAGGTCAACACCGAGTTAGTAAAGCTGAGGGGGGAGATAGATCCAACGCAAGATTGAAGGCGAGGCCGCCAGGATGGCAACCTAACGGGCCCAGATCGTCGCCGAGACAGAGCAGCTAAGTGTTCAGGGATGGTGGCTTGAACGATAAGAGCGCGCTTCCGATGCGATATACCAGAGGAGGCATCACAATCGTCTACTACTTGATCTGAATCCAACTCGACTCTTCGACAACCCACATATACCTGGGATGCAGCCTAACCAGCCATGTCTAGTTACCCAGCGCTTCAACCCGGCTCAGTCGCCGCCAAACCCACACAGGCATCAGCCGGCACCGGCTCAACTGCCAAGCTTTTAGACGCTGCAGGGTCACTTTTCTAATCCCGTTGACAACATACTGGCGGCGACCCGCAACCTAGAGTCTCTTCCCATCCACAAAAACTCTCTCGCTGAAGTAGAGGCAAGGAACGCCATCGAGATGTTGAAAACGACGGTGGTCCAACAGGCGTTGTATTCATATAGCCACGAGCAGCTGCACTCCACGCCTCAAGCAAGTCATACCAGGAGCCGTCATGACGACCCGCTCACGGTGTCCAGCAGTGTATGGCGACGGCCTCCGCAAATCAACCCGCCCGTGACGCACGACACTCGGGCTCAGGACCTCGTGGATGCAGCACGAACCGCCCGCCTGAGGGGGATGTAAGCCACGGTAGGTCAAGGCTATCCGGCTTATGTGCCACCTTCCCCCGTGAAGGCCGAGTCAGGTGGCAGGAACATAGGAATACCCTGTCTGTCACCCGCCCTCCACTACGAGTGTATGCTAAAAGATTTTAAAGGTCCACGCAAGGTTCCTAATTACACGCCGGATCTTGAGCCAGGGGCGAGGATTGAAAGTTATGAGCTTGCGATGGATATGCTTGATGTTAACGAGGCGGTATGTGCCAATTACTTTACAATGATGCTTGAAGGAACCATACATACTTGGCTGAAGAACCTACCGCCCAACTCCATCAACATCTGGGCAGAGTTAAAGGAGCGTTTTATCAAAAACTTCAGAGGGACTTGCAAGCGCCCGATGACTATTGTCGACTTAGATCATTGCATCCAGCGCCCACACGAGTCGGCCCATCATTGGACACGGAGGGTTGCAAAGGTAATCCACTCATCGGATGGCATTTCAGCGGCTCAGGCCATGCTGATCTTGGAGAAAAACTGTCAATACCAGCCTCTGGTGTTGAAGCTCGGGCGACTCAAGCGCAAAGTGTAGTATATTTGAAAACTAATGGACACCCTTACTAGGTACGCCGAGTCTGATGACACCAAAGATCCCGGGGAGGTTGACGATAAAATAAGCTGTGTTAGGAGGGGGGAGTCATCCAAAGGCCACTCACAGTCCCAAGGGCGAAATAACTACAACTCCGGGGGCCAAGAAAAGAAAAGGCAGAAGGAAGGTGCGACTGAATTCTTCACCAATACTAACATGGGGACCGAGAATCAGCGTCCGAAGAAAAGGGGTTTCAGTGGAAAGAAGCCACGCAACTATCACGAGATGCTCAAGGGCCCCTGCCCACAACATACCACAGCGGAAGGTCCATCCACCCATTCTTGGAGAGACTGCTATGTGATGCAGTAGTTCCGTGCCGAGGCGCTCAAGGGCAACCAAGGAGGAAGTAGTGGTGGACACCCGGACCAATTCGGATCGGGCGGCTCACACAGGAGTCCGTTTGGCAGTTTCCACAATCCTGGTCCTCAGGGCGTGTCACATTCCAACGCTAGTCAGTATCCGGTCCAGAATAGCCTTCAATATAATGCGCAGGGCGGTTTTCAGCAGCAACTTCACCAAGGCAGCTCACACCAGCAGAATGACAACGACGGTTTCCAAAACAACCCCAAGCAGTTGAACGGTGGGCAATATCATGTGTTTACCACCAGTACTTGCAAGAGGTACAAAAAGGTCAAACACAGAACCTTCAGTGTCACTGAGCCGACGCTTCCCAGGTATCTCAATTGGTCTGAGTAGCCTATTATGTGGAGCAGGGAGGATCACCCGCCCTGGGTTGACAACCCTGGCAACTTAGCAATGGCCATGGCGCCACAGGTAGGGGTTATACCCTCTCCAAATTCCTCATGGATGGAGGCAACAGCATCAACATCTTATACTACGACACTTTCCGAAGAACGAATTTCTCTGAAAGCGACTTGATACCATCCCCTACGGTCTTCCACGACATTGTCCCGGGTAAGTTGGCATATCCTGTTAGGCGGATTAAACTCAGTGTGTCTTTTGGCACCGAGTCTAATTACATGAGCAAGTCTCTCATGTTTGAGGTGGTCAAGATCAAAAGCCCTTACTACACGCTCTTTGGTCGGCCGGCTTACGCCTGTTTCATGGCCCGCCCATGTTATGTCTACCTCAAGCTCGAGCTGCCATGTCCTAAAGGAACCATCACGATCAGTGGAGATCGGAAGATAGCTCAAGAGTGCAAAGAGGGAGATGCCGCTTATGCTTAGTTGGCCTTTGCAGCTGAGGAACTCAAGTTTCATTAGGCCAACGTCGACCCAGCGGGCATGACCTCGCTCAAGAAGCCCACGATCGATTTAGAGCCGCCCCTTAAGTTGAAACCAATACATGACACTAAGTTGGTGGATTTCACGCCCTGCGACTCTTCTAAGCAATTCACTATTGGGACGGGTCTGGATCCCAAATAGGAAAGCACGCTCATCGAATTCATCCATGAGAATCGGGACATCTTTGCATGGAAACCTTCTGAAATGCAGGTGTACCAAGAGAATTCGTTGAGAACCATCTTAACATAGATCCCAAGATGAAGTCGGTTCAGCAATATCTTCGCTGGTTTAACGAGGAAAGGCGTAAAGCAATCGGAGAAGAAGTAGCCCAGCTCTTGGCCGCATGTTTCATTGTGGAGGTTTTTCACCCAGAGTGGTTCGCCAATCCGGTTTTGGTACTCAAGAAGAATGGCACCTTTCGCATGTGCATTGACTACACTGACCTTAACAAAGCTTACCCGAAAGACCCTTTCGCCCTCCCTCATATCGATCAAATCGTTGACTCTACGGCGGGTTGAGAGCGGCTGTGTTTTTTGGATGCATACTCAGGTTACCACCATATCAAGATGGCTTTGGAGGATCAGGAGAAGACGTCCTTCATAACTCCCTTTGGCGTTTTTTGTTATGTATCTATGCCGTTTGGGCTCAAGAGTGCGGGGTGACTTATCAGCGATGCATCCAGAATTGCCTACATAGTCAGATTGGGTGCAACGTTCATGCCTTTGTTGATGACATAGTGGTGAAATCCCAGAAGAAAGAGTCACTCCTTGAGGATCTTAAGGAGATGTTTGACAATTTGCGTGTGTATCAGATGAAGCTAAACCCGACCAAGTGTGTCTTCGGTGTCCCTGTGGGGAAGTTATTTGGCTTCTTGGTGTCACAGCGAGGCATTGAGGCTAACACGGACAAAATCAAGGCGATTACCTCACTTGTCAAGCCGGCCAATATTAACCAAGTCCAGCGCATGGCGGGTCGTATTGTGGCTCTGAGTCGTTTCATAAGTCGCCTTGGGGAGAAGTCCATCCCTCTTTATCAGCTGCTCAAGAAAACAGACCGTTTTGTGTGGATAGATGCGGCCAATGAAACCTTTGAGGCCTTGAAGAAGCAACTAGTTGAGCCACCCGTTTTAGCCACTCTTGTTGACAAAGAGCCTATGCTCGTGTTCATTGCTACCAACTCTAAGGCAGTAAGTGTGGCAGTGGTTGTCGAACGCAAGGAAGAAGGAAAGGAATATTCAGTCGAAAGGCTGGTGTACATTGTTAGCAAAGTCTTAACACTCTCCAAACAGTGTTATCCACACTGGCAGAAGTTGGTTTTTGGGATCTTCATGGCGAGTCGAAAGCTGAAGTGTTACTTCCAGGAGCACCCGATCACGGTGGTGAGTTCCACGCCAAGTGGGCTATCGAGCTTGGTCCTCACCACGTGAAATATATGCCCCACACGGCCATCAAGTCTCAGGCCTTAGTGGATTTCATCAACGATTGGACTGAGCTGCAGATCCGAGAAGACAGACCTGATCACACGTATCGGACTATCCATTTTGACGGGTCTAGGCAGCTGGAAGGCTCGGGGGCTGGCGTGGTACTAACTTCATCACAGGATGACAAGTTTTGCTACGTCCTCCGACTCATGTTCCCATGTACTAACAATGCGCAAAGTACGAAGCTTTGCTCCATGGGCTTAGGATCGCCAAAGAGATGAACCTCAGCCGAGTCAGATGCCAGGGCGACTCAGATTTGTTGGCACAACAAGTCTCTGGAACATGGGATTCCAAGGATACTTTGATGGCGGCTTATAGACGTGTTGTATCAGATGTGGCGGGTCACTTTCTTGGTTATCAAGTTGATCATATCGATCGCCGGCTCACCGAAGTGGCTGATGCTCTTTCACAACTCGGGTCGCAGCGTAAGTCGGTTCCTTCCAATGTCTTTTTGGGTATTTTGCATAACCCGTCAGTGAAATTGCCTTCTGAGGAGGATATAGCAGTCCCTAACCCTGAGTCCCAACTTGTCGCGGCTCTTCATGCCACTCCAGATTAGGTGGTCCCTTACATGGCGTATTTGGCACAAGGCGAGTTACCTAGTGATGAGTTGCTGGCCCGCCAAATTATCCGGCTATGCAAATCCATGGTTATACATAAAGGCGACTTGCACAAACGAAGCACTTCTGGAATTTTTCAAAGGTGTGTCTCGTCTGAAGAAGGATGTGCGATCCTTAATGAGATCCACGCTGGCGATTGTGCTCATCATGCCGGGTCATGCTCTTTGGTGTCCAAGGCCTTTAGACATGGATTCTACTGGTTAACGGCTCACGCGGACGCTGAGGACATAGTGCGCATATGTGACAGATGTCAGAAATTTGGGCGTGAGATGCGTGTGCGGGCTCAGGGATTGCGGATGATCCCAATTACATGGCCTTTTGCGGTCTGGGGGCTTGACATGTTTGGTACCTTCAAGATGTCTTCCAACAAAAAGAGTCACCTGCTAGTGGCGGTTGACAAATTTACCAAGTGGGTTGAAGTAGAGCCGGTCAATAGCTGCGATGCAGATACGACCGTCAAGTTCCTCAAGAAGTTGATTTTTCTCTTCGGGTATCCTCATAGTATCATTACTGATAATGGTACTAATCTATCCAAAGGCGCCATGCAAGAATTTTGTGAAAAAGAGCACATCCGGTTGATGTCTCTGCGGTTGCACCCCCCCAATCCAACGGACAGGCGGAGAGGGCGAATCAAGAAATCCTGCGAGGGATCAAACCCCGACTTATGGTTCCTCTCGAACGGTTCCCCGGGATGTTGGGTTAAAGAGCTTCCTTCTGTTCTGTGGAGCATCAGGACTACTCCTAAAAGATCCACTCGTTATACGCCCTTCTTCTCGGTTTATGGAGCTGAGGCGGTGTTACCAAGTGACATCAGGCACGACTCACCGCGAGTCGCCACTTATGTTAAGCAAGACAATGAGCTGGCGCGTCAAGATTCATTGGATGCTGTGGAGGAGGAACACGACTTGGCAGCAACACAGTCGGTGATTTACCAACAAGACTTGTGACGCTATCATGGCTGCCCAGTCAAAAGCCGAGTTTTTCAGCAGGGTGACTTAGTGCTTCGTTTGATTCAGGATCATACTGGTATGCATAAGTTATCCCCCCCATGGGAAGGGTCGTTTGTCATTAGCAAAAGTCTTCATAATGGTTCCTACTACCCGGTGGATCTTTGTCCAGATAGGCCAACGACAAAGGTTGAAACGACCCGGCCTTGAACATTGGCCACTGGCTCCTTATCATCGTACATAGTTTAGTCATTGTACTATCTTTCTGTATATATATATATATATATATATATATATATATATATATATATATATATATATATATTATAGCAATAAAGCCGGCGCCCACGAACTTTGGGGTGTCTGCCGTTTCAGCTTATTGAGAGCATGAGTCTTTATTGTTTCATAAGCCGTCCAAGCATGGACGCTATCAGTATCAAAGAGTATAAGTCGCCATGCTGCACTTATTTCAAAACTGGATACTGGTAAGCTAAAGAGGACCAAAGTTGCCACGTTGCATGGTCCAAACATAGGCACCCTATATGGTTTTGAGAATCAAGCCCGCTTACTTGGCGGCTACTAGTTCCCAAGTCGTTTTGAAGTAAGATCGTAAACGCTTATGCAATCCTATGTCCTACTTTTCCCTAATCATAGGTCACTTGGGGGCTTCTACTCAGTGATTTCAGCCTGAATACCCTCTTGGCTAGCGAAAATTTAATGCATTACAATGGTTATACTAGGTTGTGTGTTTGACGACTCGCCCTATGGTCGCATGTACTCTTGGCGAGTCAATCCACTTTTGGACCCTGAACTTGCCTTGGTTAAAACATGCAGGGTGCTAGCAGGAGTCGGCATATGGAAAATAGATAAACCATGGGTTCACTGGACATACTTCATTGAAGCTTGACTCGCGCCTGATTAGCTTGTCCAAACAACTTAGGCTGTTGCAAAAGCCTTTCTGGGGTAGCACTAGAGCCTTGCAAGCTCGTCCTACCCTGTCGTGACTCATTGAGCGGGAAACCTTTATGACTACAAAGTATCTTTGTGGCATTGTTAAGAGTTTTCTAAAAACGCATTTGAAACCACCGCGTCTCACTGAGCCGGCTTATTATTTCTTCTCTGACAACAGGGGGAGTAATTATTTGTCGAAGACATGGCAAAGGCGCCTAGTAAGGCGACTCATATTAACAAAAGGGCGAGACTTTGAAGTCAGCAAAGGTAAAGTTGTATCATAATACTATTTTCATCTCTAACCTATTACATGGTTCGGAAGGCTATAAAAAGTTACATAACCAGGTATTGGATTTTCTAAACTGATCTCCGCGGGTGATCTTCATGTAACTCCTGGTTCAAACCGCCTCCGGATTATCCTGCCTCGAGCTTTCGCCATCTTGGATCTGTAAGTCGCCTAATTTCCAATTGCAATTGGTCAAGGCATGGAACTCAGCCTCGTCAGTCAAGATGGTGGACAGGTCGACATCAGAGTCAAAAAGATGCTTACGGTGCTGCGGAGTCAGAACGGTGATTTCGTACGAGGGAGGAGTAACCCGCTTGTTGTGCTCAACATAAGCCGCATGATACTTGGTTAAGTCCAGACCGACTAACAATTGAGTCGCTGCGAAGCGAGATTCCTTCACACAGCGATGGTAATCTTCTTGAGTAAACTCTGACCCGTCGTCTTTGTACTCCAGAAATCCCCCAGTTACTTCTCCGGCTTAAGCTCTGGAGCATAAGCCAAGCACCGACTCAGGGTGGTCATTACTCCTTTCTAGGCGGCTGATCTTTTTAGCTCTTCTATTTGGGGTGGCAACATGGACAAACATCCCAGCATATACTTGATTGATTTTATTGGCTCTTTGTCGCCCATAACGGCCTTCATAGTCATCGCACCACCGGTGTACAGTTGCTCTATCAAGGTATATATTGCCTTCAGTTTTAATACACAATCATCATGAAGATTGGCGGCTCGAGGACCTGCAGTAAAGATACACGATTATAAGTCGCCGGAAGGTCTTACAACACGACTTTGGAAGGAAAGATATTGGTGGACACTTACCAAACACATCATTGACCATTTTTGAGATATGAAGTATTAACCCGGACAGTTCCTGCACGGCGACCTTCACCTACTCCTCGGCTTGCTCTGCCCTTTTCAGTAAGGCGACTCGCTCAGTTTCGGCCTTGATTTCAAGCTCTTTGTGTTCCGCCTTCCTCTTCTCCATATCAACCAGTGCAAGGCGAAGTTTCTCTACAAACTTAGCTCGAGCGTCTTGCTGCTCAGCCAAACTTTGCTTCAGTCCGGCCACGGTTGAGTCGTCCTGAGTCAATGATTCCTGCGAACACCAGGGCAAAACAAGTTTCATGCAAATTACAAGCAATATCCGTGACACTTGGGGGCTAATGTATGATTCATTTTTTCTAAGGTAATACCTTAAAGCAAGACCTGGTTCATCTTTAAAAACGATGACCCGACCCTTGGGGGCTACAGGTTGAAGCTTTCTTCAAATATATGCTAAATACCCGACTCATCTTGAAAAAGATGACCCGGCCCTTGGGGGTACAGATTGAAGCTTTCTTCAAATAAATGCTAAAGACCCGGCTCATCTTTAAAAAAATGACCTGACCCTTGGGGGCTACAGGTTGAAGCTTTCTTCAAATACATGCTAAAGACCCGACTCATCTTTAAAAAGATGACCCGGCCCTTGGGGGCTACAAGTTGAAGCTTTCTGCAAATACATGCTAAAGACCTGGCTCGTCTTTAAAAAGATGACCCGGCCCTTGTGGGCTACAGGTTGAAGCTTTCTTCGAATATATGCTAAAGACTCAACTTATCTTGAAAAAGATGACCCGGCCCTTGGGGGCTACAGGTTGAACCTTTCTTCAAATACAAGCTAAAGACCCGACTCGTCTTTAAAAAGATGACCCGGCCCTTGGGGGCTACAGGTTGAAGGTTTCTTCAAATATATGCTAAAGACCCGACTCATATTTAAAAAGATGACCCGACCCTTGGGGGCTACAGGTTGAACCTTTCTTCAAATACATGCTAAAGACCGGGGTCATCTTTAAAAAGATGACCTGGCCCTTGGGGGCTACAGGTTGAAGCTTTCTTCAAATATATGCTAAAGACCCGGCTCATCTTTAAAAAGATGACTCGGCCCTTGGGGGCTACAGGTTTAATCTTTCTTCAAATACATGTTAAAGACCCGTCTCATCTTCGAAAAATATGACCCAGCCCTTGGGGCTACAGGTTGAAAATTTATACAAAGCTCGACTCCTCACCGCATTCCATGGGCGCTCCGTTTCTTGGCCGGAGTCGTCCCTCTTGCGCTTCCTTAGCTTCTGGGCGTCAATCAGGTAGTAAGCGTTGTTGTGTAGCGCCCTACTGATGATGAAGTGTCCCTCCTAGGGGGGTGAGAGCTTGTGCTAGCCGGCAGTGCGCTGGATTCTTTTGAGGACCAAGTCTCCCTCCCTGAAAGAGAGAGGCCTGAGCCTTTTGTTGTGGTAGTATCTCAGCTTCTGTTGGTAGAAGGCCGTCCGGCTCAAACCCAAGTCCCTTCCTTCTTCGAGGAGATCCACACCGTCTTCTCTGGCCTCCGTTTCCGTGTATAGGGTGACCCGAGGCGAGTCGAATTCGACATCCGTGGGGATGATAGCCTCAGACCCGTATACCAGAAAGAATGGAGTGAAGCCGGTCGACCGGTTGGGCGTGGTGCGGAGGCTCCATAGCACAGCCGGCAGTTCTTCGATCCAACAGTCGGCTGACCAGAACAGTGGTGCCACTAGCCTTGGCTTGATGCCGGCTAGGATCAGGCCGTTGGCCCTCTCCGCTTGGCCGTTTGACTAGGGCGTGCCATCGAGGCCAGGTCAAGCTGGATGCCTACCCTGGAACAGTAGAGCGCCAGGGCGCCCTTGGCGAAGTTGGTGCCGTTGTCGGTGATGATGCTGTGGGGAACGCCATATCGGACAGAGATGTCTGTGATGAACCTGACAACAGTAGGGCCGTCAAGCTTCTTGATAGGCCTGGCTTTGATCCACTTGGTGAACTTGTCGACGGCTACCAAAAGATGTGTCATCCCTCCGCGAGCCGTCTTGACGGGCCCAACCATGTCCAGTCCCCAGACGACGAATGGCCACGATAAGGGGATGGTTTTCAGTGTTGAAGGCGGCATATGGCTTTGTGCGCTGAAGCGTTGGCAGCCTTCACATCTGTCCACCAGATCCACAGCCTCCTCGAGGGCCGTGGGCCAGTAGAATCCATGGCGGAATGCTTTGGCCACCAGGGTTCTGGAGGCGGCGTGATGCCCACACTCCCCCCGGTGGATGTCTCTGAGGATCTCCTGCCCTTTTTCGGATTCGACGCAACGTTGGAAGACGCCGGTCATGTTGCATCGCACCAGCTCGCGATTGATGATGGCGTAGGCGGCGGACCTGCGCTGGGTCTGTCTCGCCTCCGCCTCGTTCTGAGGAAGTTCACCGCGATTAAGGAAGGCCAAAATGGTCTGAGCCCATGATGGAGCCAACACAAGGGTTGCGTCCGCTTCGTCTTGACTGTTGGGGGCTTCTGCAGCCCCCGAGCTTGATGGGGTCTCCGGTGCTATTGCTGCAGCAGGCTCATCGTCTATCTCCATGATGTCCACCCACTTTGAGGATTGGAGCCCGGGCAGAGCCGGGGTTGTCGTTGTAGTTGGTGCCGCTGTTGGAGTTGGTTGGACCGATGGAGACGGATTGGGATCCGAAGCCGGCGTAGTTGGCGGAGCCGACGGCGCTTGCACCGTAGACTCAGTCGGTGCCGCATTTGGATCGGGTGCCGTCAGTGCAGCGGGCGTGGGGTCCACAGCCGGCATAACTGGAGGAGCCGGCGGCGCTTGTATCGTAGAGTCGGCCGGTACGAAGATTGATGCCGACTCAGGAGACGGCTTGATAGATGGCTTGTGGAGTTGCTTGAGGGAGACGCCGGCTGGGATGGCCTACCTCGTGGAGCCGATCTTTGCCAACGTATCGGCCACCTCATTTTCCGCCCTGGGAACATGGTGGAACTCACAACCCTCGAAGGGGATGCTGAGGTGCTGGATGAGGAAGCGGTAGCTCGCCATGTTGGCATCCCTGGCGTCCCATTCGCCAGAGACCTGCTGCACAACCAAGTCTGAATCGCCGAAGCATATGAGCCATCGGATGCCAATCTCCTTGGCAAGTCGGAGGCCATGAGCCAGTGCTTCGTACTCGGAGACGTTGTTGGAGGCGACGAAATGGATCTGAAGAGCGTATTTGAGTTGGTCCCCTTTCAGAGACGTCAAGATGATGCTGGCTCCCAGTCCTGTCCGCATCTTCGAAGTGCATCCGCCAATGCGTGGAGTCTGGAGGCGGTGGCTCGAAATGGGTCTCGGCCCAGTCGACTAAGAAGTCGGCCACCACCTGTGATTTGATGGCGGTGCGAGGCTCGTACCAAATATCATGGTCTGCCATGGCGATGGACCATTTGGCAATTCTTCCCATGGCATCACGGTTGCCCATGATCTCTGAGAGCGGAGCAGTGCTCACCACAGTGATGGCATGCTCTTGGAAGTATGGTTTTAATTTCTTTGCGGCAAGGTAAACACTTTGCGCTAAGGTAGTAGACAGGGCGATGTACTGGCAGGGCCTTGCCTTCCTCTTTGCGCTGAACTACCAACACTACGCTGACCACGCGAGTGGTCGCCGCGATATATATGAGTATGGGTTCCCTTTTAGATGGGGCTGCCAAGATTGGCAGGCTAGAGATTACCCGCTTGAGGTCGCGGAAGGCTTCCTCTGCCTGGTCGTTCCACTCGAACTTCTTCTTCCTCTTCATGAGCTGGTAGAGTGGAAGGGACTTCTCGCCTTGCCGGCTAATGAACTGGCTGAGGGATGCCAAGCAGTCAGCGAACTTCTGGACGTTGAGGATCCGAGCCGGCCGCACCATCCGCTCGATGGTGCTGATCTTCTCAGGGTTCGCTTTGATGCCGCGGGCGGATACGAAGAACCCCAAGATTTTGCCGCCTGGGACCCCGAAGACACACTTCTCATGGTTGAGCCGGATCTTGTATTCGTGCACGTTGGCGAATGTCTCCCGCAGGTCGTCGAGGAGGCTCAAGTGCTGCTTCGTCTTGACGACGATGTCATCCACATAGACATGGATGTTTCTACCAATCTGTGGCAGCAGGCACTACTGCATGCAGCGTTGGAATGTTGCACCTGCGTTCTTCAGACCGAGCGTCATGGTGGTGTAGCAGTAGGCCCCGAAGGGCGTGATGAAGGAGGTCTTCAGGCGATCAGCTGGACCCATCTTGATTTGATGGTAGCCTGAATAGGCATCCATAAATGACATCAGTTCGCAACCTACAGTGGAGTCGATCACTTGATCTATCCTAGGCAACGCGAAAGGGTCTTTCGGACAGGCCTTATTCAGGCTAGTGTAGTCGATGCACATTCGCCATGTGTTGTTCTTCCTCAGCACCAGGACTGGGTTCGCCAGCCAGTCCGGGTGGAAAACCTCCATGATGAAGCCGGCTGCAAGGAGTCGGGTGATCTCTTCTTTGATTGTGCGCCGCTTCCCCTCGGCGAAGCGGCGCAAAGGTTGTTTCACCGGCTTTGCATCCGGTCGCATGTGAAATTTGTGCTTGGCGTACTTCCTCGGAACACCCGGCATGTCCTTGGGGGACAATGCAAAGATGTCCCGACTCTCACGGAGGAAGTCGACGAGCTCGCCTTCCTATTTGGGGCTGAGGCCAGCCCCGATGGTGATGCACTGCTTCGTGTTGGCAAGGTCGAGCGGGACCTGCTTGGTCTCTTTAGCCGGCTTGAAAGAGCCCTCGCCGGCCGATTGGGACGCAGGAGAAGGAATCGCTGGCTACTCGATAGCCTGGGCCATGAGCCGGTCAATCTGCCGCTTCTCCTTGGCAATCACCAAGGCGTCGGCGAGGCGGCTGCTATCTTGGGCGCACTCGAGCGACTTCTTGTAGTGGCCCACAACAGTGATGATGCCCTTGGGACCCGGCATCTTCATCTACAGGTAGGGATAGTGCGGAATAGCCATGAACTTGGCCAGAGCCAGTCTCCCCAGCAGCGCGTGGTACGGGCTACTGAGGTCCACTACCTCGAACCATATGGACTCTCGGCGGAAGTGAGCCTTGTCGCCGAAGAGGACGTCCAGCTGGATCTTGCCGATGGGCGAGCATGACTGCCCAGGCACGATGCAATGGAAGACAGTGCTGGTTGGCAGGACGTCCGTCTCCTTGAGCCTGAGCTTGCGGAGAGTGTCGAGGTAGAGGATGTTGATGCTGCTGCCGCCATCGACCAACACCTGGGAGAATCGGCAGGTGAGCCTCTTGGAGGCGAAGGTGGGGTCGAGGACAAGGGCGTATGACCCCGGGTTGGGCATCACCGCAGGATAGTCCACCCGGCTCGATGTGATTGGTTTGTCAGACCAATGCATGTACTGGGGAACCGGGGGGATAGTGGCGTTTACCTCGCGCCGCCTTTGGCGCAGGCTGTGCTTGTCGTCGCCTTCGCTGGTGAAGACGACGAACGCTCCGTCTTGATGCGGATATTCGTCAGGGTCTGGGCCGTCGTCGTGAGGCGGCGGCGGCGGAAGCGGAGCATGATGGGGAGCCGGTGCACGGGGTGCCGCCTGCGCACCCAGAGGAGCCGGCAGGCCCTCCCCTTGCGACAGCCAGTGTGCGATGCTGCACTGCCGAAGGGTATGGGTAGATGGCGTCGCCCCAGAATGTATCTTGCAGGGGGCTTCGAGCAGACGCTCAAGAGACTGCTTGGGCAGCCAGGTGGGGTTGCCCTGATTGCGACGCTTTCGTGGAGGGCCAGCTTGGGAAGCCGACGCCTCGCCCTCCATGTTGGCCACTAGCTTGTTGTTGGAGCGGGGATCCATCTGATCTGCCTTGTGCTTGTACTTGTTCTGGCCACCTCGGTTGTCCTCATCCGGCTTGGGAGTTGCCGGTGCGGGCACAACCTTGTCCAAGGCAGTCACCTTGATGCGCATTGCGGAGTCGGCATGGCGTACTTGTCCGCCTTGGCCATGAGCACCGCCAAAGAGGTGGGCTCGGCGCACATGAGCTTGTGCTTGAGGAGGGTGCCGTCTCGGCATCCGTCGATGAAGTACTGGATGGCTTGTACCTCATGCACCCCCTCACAGGAGTTGAAAAGCTCAGTCTACCGGGTGACATAGTCGCGGAGGGGTTCGTCGGCCTTCTTGACGCACATGGCCAGCTCGCGGTGCCGGCCAGGGCGCTTGTAGGTGCCAGTGAAGTTGCGGACGAACGCCTCCTCGAAGTCCACCCAGGAGTTGACGCTGCCAGCCGGGAGGCTGTTAAGCCAAGTTCGGGCCGAGCCGGCTAGCATGAGTGGCACGTAGCGAACCGCTACGCGCTTGTTGCCCCTGGCGATGCCCACGGCCGTGGTGTAGTCGATCAACCAGTCTTCTGGCTTGGTCTTGCCATTGTATTTCAGCGTATCCCGAGGCAGGGTGAAACCTCGGGGGAACGGCTCCCCTCGGATCCGGGGGACGAAGCAAGCCGGACCGACGAGTTCGTCTTCCTCTAGGAGGGCCAAATGGGCCAGGGTGATGATACGCCGGCGGGCGTCCTGCTCGTCCTGGGAGGCGGGGGCGTCAGCCCTGCTGGCGAGAGGGGAGGCTCCTCGGGAGCCGGAGGCGTGAGTTCTTCGCGGGGGAAGATCCCCGTACTCCGAGTCGCCCTCATCGCCTCCGCGACGTAAGACCGAAGTGTGCTCACTCTGGTGCTGCGAGCGCCGGCCTTGGCTTCCCTCGCCCCTCCAGCTGGAAGGGCGATGCGAGGAAGATCCTTCGGCGTTGTGCTGGCCGCTGGGGTTGCGGCGAGCCCCCGAGTTCGGTCCCGGGGACTCTGAATGAGCCTGGCCGGGGTCGAACCGAGCGTGCTGCTGGTAAGAAGCGTCAAGGAGATCCTTGACACGCTTCACCTGGAAGGCGCACTCCTTGCCTTCCAGGCTTGCCATCTCCTCCATGGCCGCCTGCGCTTCCCGCATGTTGGTTGCGGGAGTCTCGTAGGTGGGCAGGTCCCCGCCTAGAACCTCGGCGACGAACCGTCCGCGGCTACGGACAGATCCAAGCTTGTTGGGGGCCTCAGAAATCGGAGTAAGACCGTATGTGGAGTTATACTCACGATGTGTAGCCTCCAACTGATGTTTTGCCGAGGCCACGGCGATGCCCTCCTCCAAGATGCGCTTGCGAGCCTCCTCCAGTGAGGCCCGAGCGTCTGCAGGATCGGTCGAAGCGGTGACCGGTGTCTTCAAGCCGGCGATGGCGTCCCGAAGAGTATCAGCGGCGACCGCAGCGGGCTCGCCGACGCCTGCGGAGGCCTTGCCGGGAGCCGTGCTGGTGCCAGCGTCGATAACCATCACCTCCACGGTGTTGGAGACGGCAGCAACGTGGTATGGGGTGAAGAACCCCACCGACGGCGGAGGGCCGTCGAAGATGAGGACGTTACTGGGGTAAACATCGTGGGCACGCATTTCAGCGATAGAGAGCCTGCTGAAGCTGGCGCACAGCGCCTCAACGTCGTAGTCCTCGCCAAAGTAGCATGGGCCGTTGTTGAGGTGAAGGTCGCTGAAGAGAATGCTGAGGTTCTCCATAGCAGCGACGACGATGCTAGGGAGCGCCTCGTCATCAGAATCTTCGTCCGAATCCGCATGGCGGACGGGGACGTCGATCATCATGGGCGTCGCCTCGTCGAAAGCGAGCTCCACGGGCATGCAAACTGATCCGGACGTGATGCTTTCGGTGGTTTAGGTGCGGGGCCTCGCCCAGCGCGTGAAGCCAGCCGATGCCGCGATTGGCCCCATGGTGGGCGCCAAATGTCGGTGAATACTCACAACATATGCTATGGGTAGGCTAAAGTCGGTGAGAACCGAAGGGACAAAGGTGGGCACTGGGAACGAGGTTGGTACACGCATGGGACACACGATGTACCTAGGTTCAGGGCTCTCCCTAGAGATAATACCCCTAATCCTGCTGGTGTGTTTGATGTATGGGAACAGAGTACAATGTTGCTCCTGGAGCTGTGTTGGGGGGAGGAAGAGGGGAGCAGCCGGCTCGTCTATACCTTGCTCCCTGTTGGTGGGTGAGTGTGTGGTGTTGAATGACTGGCAAGTGATTGGCCCCCTTGCATGGGGGGCGGCCGGGGGGTTTTATAGGCGAACCCGCCGGCCTACAATATGGATAAAAGGTACATGCGTGGGACCTGGTTGGCTACTTCGCCGGCTAGCCAGGGGCCCATAGGGGTCTTGTCTTGTTGATGAGGGGCCCGTCAGCTGCATGGTCTCGATTGCTGGTGGGACCCGCTGGCTGGCCAATGGGGCTCCCGCGTAAGGTTGACGCTGAGCACGCGCTGTACGTCGAGCGTCGCCCCGCGAGATTCTTCATGGGCAGGCAGTACGACAGCCTCCACTGTTCCCCACGGCGAGTGCAGTAATGGAGTGGGAGTGTGACGGTCCGACATCATGCTAGGTGATGGATCAGAGCCGGGGTAGGTCAGCGGCGTGGCTGCCGACGCTCGTACCTGTCGATTGCCCTGATCCAGTACCTTTGCTGACACGTAGCTACCTTTAATCGTGAGGTCCTTCCCTGACCTACAATCTGATGTGACGGGTGATCCTCGGCCGGCTAGCCTGTTGGGTCAGCCGGCTTGAGGGTGGCTGCCTCCTCCTTAGTCCGACTGGCGGGACCAGGCCGGGTCTGAATGGGAGGCCGCCTGGATTCTAGCCGGCAGGGGTTGCTTGGCCGGCCAGAAAGGTGGCCGTCTCGTCTTCCAGCCGGCAGGTAATGCCTAGCTGGTCAGAAGACTTGGGCCTTGGGGATCTCCGCGCCTTCATGTCCATTGGGCCGGAAATGAAGGAACAAGCTTGATGAACCTACCCCGGGGTTATCCCCCCCACATCTATCTTATGTAATCACTTTGTGCGGTGCCTTTGTTGTGATCCGATGAATTATGCGTCTATGTTCAGATTATTCATGAAATATATTTGATTCTTCTTTGAATTCTTATATGCATGATAATGATAGCTTTGTAATTCTCTTTTATCTATTGATTTGGTTTGTACTACTGGATCAATCTATGTTTGGTGAGAGAGGTGTGTTGTAGTGGGTTTTATCTTGCGGTACTCTATACCGCAGTGACAAAGTAGGGGACAACACACGTTTTTGTATTTCTGCCACTAAGTTTAAAATGATGGGGTTGATTCATATTAATTGGATTTTCTTTGTCTACATCATGTCATTGTTCTCCAAGCATTACTTTGTTTTCCTTAAAACAATAGATGCATGTGGAATAGTGGTCGATGGGTGGAGTAATGGTAGTAGATGTAGGCAGGAGTCGGTTTATTTGCTTACGGAAGTGATGCCTATATCTAATGATCATTGCCATGAATAAATATTTCATAACTACGCTTTCTACGAGAGAGAAGACTCTAGCGAAAACTATGTACCTTGGGTCTATTCACAAATATATTTACAAAATCTCAAAATACCTCGCTACCTTTTATTATTTGTATTTAATTTTTATATCGAATATATTTCTTGCAAATAAAAAATTCAAGGGGATTGACAACCCTCTTGCATGTGTTGGGTACAAGCGTGTGCTCTTTTGTGTGTAGCCGCAAATGATGGGAAATTGCATGGTTCTCCTATTGGCTCGATAACCTTGGTTCTCAACAAGGGAAATACTTATATATAATGTGATCTATCATCCCCTCCTCTTTGGGGAAAAACCCAATGCAGATCACAAGTATCAACCTACAATCTTAAATAATGCCCTAATCTCATCTACATATATCAAGTGATAATCACGATGAGTTCTACTATCTCCTGCATAAGTATTAGCTAGCAGTTTCTCTAAAATACCCAAAGGAATCTCATAATAAAGATTTTCAGAAAAGGGAGTAGGTTGAGGCACAACTTTTTCCACTTCTGCTCGGGGTGAAAATACCCGCAAACAGTGCCTTCAAAGAATAACTATCCATAGTAACAAGGAACAGTAAATTTCAGCACGTATCGGAAATGTTTCCCTACCACAGGCGCTTTTGCTCCCTGGCAATTGCGCCAGAAAATAGTCTTTATGACACACAAGTATACGGGATCAATCGTATTCCTTTTGATAAGTAAGAGTGTTGAACCTAATGAGGATCAGAAGGAAATCATAAGCAATTTTGAGCAATGTATTCTCTGAAAATGTTGTAAGTAACAATCATAGATAGTTTATTAGCAAGATAATTCATAACAAGTAAGAAGTAAGAATAGTAACAAGTGAGGATCAAGATAGCCCAATCCTTTATGTAGCAAAGGACAGACCTGGAAATACTCTTGTATGAAGTAAAGACCTCCCAAGGACGCATGGGAATTCCCGTCTAGTCATGTTGATCATGTTGAGTTGATTCACGTTCTTTACTTTGATAGTTGGATATGTGGGTGGACCGGTGCCAAGGTGTTGTTCTTACTTGAACAAGCAACACAATTACGATTACCCCTCTCGCAAGCATCTGCAACTACTAAAGAAGAATTAAGATAAATCTAACCATAACATGAACCATGTGGATCCAAATCAGCCCCTTATGATATAACGCATAAACTGGGGTATAAGCTTCTATCACTCTACTAACCCATCATCGAATTTTAACTCCACAATGCCTTCCCTTAGGCCCATAATACGGTGAAGTGTCGTGTAGTCGACGTTCATACGACACCACTAAGAGAAGCAACAACATATGTATCATCAAAGTATTGAACGAATACCAACTTCACATGATTACTTATAACTAGACTTCTCCTGTATCCTTGCGAAAAAACTAAATACTCACAAATCATCACCATGTCCAAGATCATAGGTGTAAAAATTATGAATAAGGATCTAAACATACTATCTTCCACCAAGTAAACCAACTAGCATACTCTACAAGTTGTAATCAACACTACTAGTAACCCACATGTACCAATCTGAGGTTTTCATACAAAGATCGCATCCAAGAGATGAACTAGGGTTTGAGATGAGAAGGTGCTACTGGAGACGTTGATGAATATTGGTTCTCCCATGAAGGAGGACGCATTGGCGAGGAAGATGGCTTCAATTTCCCCCTCCCGAAGGGAAGTTTCCCAAGCAGAATCACTCTCTCGGAGAGCAAAAAGGCATGTGCCTAGGTTTCTGCCTCGAGATGGCGGCGCTTCATCCTGAATGTATCTTCATGTTACTTTCTAGGTCAAACCCCATCTTATCGCAGAAGAGATAGGCCAGGGCACCTCAGAGGTGGTCCAAGCAAGGCGTTCCAAGGGGTGGGCGCGCCCTATTTGCTTGGCACCAATAGGTGGCCCCCATCTGGTATATGTTTGACCCATAAATTTACATATATTCTACAAAAAATCCTTGTGAAATTTCAGGTCATTTAGAGTCGAGTGAATTTTCAGCCTTTATCTTGGTTTTCATGTCCAGAATTCCAGTTTCCTACAATTTCCATCTTTGTGATGTACCTTGTAAATTCGGAGAGAAGGCATAAGAATTGTATCAAAAAATGGAATAATGACCAAAAACAATATAAATATCAAAAGGAAATCATGATGCAAAATGGACGTATCAAGAATATTGTAGCTGATAATTTTTCTAGAATGTAAAATGTTCTTGATGACCCACTACCTATTGATGATAGTTTTCATGATTAGCAATTAGCTATTATAAATGATTCCCGTAATACTCCTTGGTTTGCAGATTATGCTAATTGCATTGTTGCTAAATATATACTACCTAGTTTCATATACCAACAAAAGAAAATGTTCTTATTTGATTGAAGACATTACTTTTGGGATGACCTATGTATATAAAGAAGGAGTAGACGATGTTATTAGACATTGTGTACCTCAACATTAACAGGAACAGATCCTACAAAATTGTCATTCCTGAGCATATGGAGGGCACCACGCTATAGACAGAAATGCACATCAGGTACTGCAGTCTGGTTTTTATGGGCCTACTCTTTTCAAAGATGCACGTATATATGTTTATCCTTTGTTGTGATGGATGTCAAAGAATTGGTAATATTGGTAGACGTCACGAAATGCCGATGAATTATTCACTTTTATTAAATCATTTGATGTTTGGGGTTTTGGTCATATGGGACCTTTTCCTTCCTCTAATGGGTATACTCATATTCTAGTTGCTATTGATTATGTTACTAAGTGGGTAGTAGCTATTTCAACTAGTAGTGTTGATCATAACACTTCTATTAAAATGCTTAAATAAGTTATTTTTTCCAAGGTTTATAGTCCATGGATATTTAATGACTGCTGATGGTTCACATTTTATTCATGATGCTTGTCGTAAACTTCCACCTAAATATGATGTTAACCATAGAATTGCATCACCTTACCATCCTCAATCTAGTGATCAAATTGAATTCAGCAATAGAGAAATCAACTTGATTTTGTGAAGGACTATTAATAGATGTATAAAGAATTGGTCTAGAAAACTTGATGATGCATTATGGGCATATAGAACTACTTATGAAATCCCTATGGGAATGTCCCCGTATAAAATGGTCTATGGAAATCATGCCATTTACCACTTGAGTTAGACCATAAAGCTAATTGGTCAATTAAGGACTTAATTATGATTTCAAACTTGTCGGTGAAAATAGGTTATTTGATATTAGCACTCTAGATGAATGGATGACACAAACTTATGAAAATGCCAAGTTGTTTAAAGAAAAGCTTAAACATGGCATGACAAAAGAATCCAAAAATACGTTTAAAGTAGGAGATCAAGTTCTTTTATACAATTCTTCTTTTAGATTCTTTGTAGGAATCTCTCTAAATAGGAAGGGACATATATCATCGAAGAAGTTTGCCGCTCCACAACTATTAAGACCAACAATGCCGAAGGCACCAATCTGAGAGTGGTAAATGGGAAAAGAGTTAAACATTATGTCTCAGGTACCACCATTAATGTTGAAACTAATATTATCCAAGTGATGAAACCCGAAGAACACATAGGAGAGACCTCCTAGAACGCTCCAAAACACTGAGAAAGAGTAGGTATGTGATACAATAAGTAAACCGACTCTAAAAATTCCATAAAAAATATTTTTGTACACTTTGGAATATAAGAAAAAATAATAAAAAAGTAAGAACCAGTCGAGGGGACCCATGAGGAGGTTACAAGGCAATAGGTCATGCCCTACCCATGTGCCCGTCGGGTTGCCATGTGGGCCCCTCAGGTGCCCTCCCGACTCCGTTTTCTTCTCGGTCACGTATTCTACCACACAAAAATTCATTATATATAATCTCGTGTGTTTTTACCACCGCATCACAAGTTTCTCCTCTATTCTTGTTTCGGGTTCTTTTTCTTTGTGAGATATCGAGCTTCCAAAGCTATGTCGCCATCCTCCTGCAACAGTGTTGGGGAGGATGTTTGGTTGCTGCATATGGAGCTTGAGAGGGAAGGTACACATGAATTCATCTCAGGAGAATGATCTTTTAACTCCATGGAGGTTCAACCCGTGCTTCTGAGCGAGGCACGCTGGGTGGCATCTCTACCTCTTCAAATCCTTGCCCACTTCTGGGAAGAAGAACTCAATAAGTTCAAGGTCTACAAAGTGAATCAAATCTATGGAAGCCTCCCGGCAGGTTACATGGGAATCACTTTCATAATATAATTCATAATTATGGGGTTGAAAATACTTACCGCGTGCATATACCGTCCAATTAGACATCATTCGTCCAAGTGAAAGTGATGCAGGAAAAAGCTCTTAGTGGCTGGAGAAGAAACACCTTATGGTGGAAGTGCAATGTAACACTAGAATGATTCAACACCTACTTGACGGATACCCAGCTATCTATCATATAAAACAAGTCTACTACCTCATCACCACCATCACCCAAGAAGGAAACTTGAATACCACCATCACTTAGCTTGTTCCAATCTTGGGGGAGGTGCCTTGGTATTGTACTATCATTACTTATTTTAGTTTGATCCTTAGTTATCCTTGATACGTCTCCAACATGTATGTAATCTTTTTATTATTCCAGGCTATTATATTATCATTCCTCGATAGTTTATATGCATTTATATATAGTTTATTATCATTTTTGGGAACTAACCTATTAACCGAGTGCCTAGTGCAAGTTGTCCTTTTGTGCATGTTTTTGGCTTTTCAGGAAATTAGTAACAAACGAAGTCCAAATGCAACAAAAAAAATTTGATGATTTTTTCTGGAAAAAAATAAGATCTAGAAGCTTCACAGGGACACACGAGGCCACATGGACTGGTGCCAAGACAAAACGGCTCGCCTAGGGTGTGGTCGCGCCCTGATGGCTTGGGACCACCTCTCGAGGCCGCCTCACCTAACTCCACCTCTATAAATCCTCTAATATTGGGAAAACACCAAAGAGCCACCCGAAACACTTTTTTCATCGTGATCCCACTGGAGCCCTATTCCAATGCCCTATCAGGAGGTGGATAAATCACGGAGAGCCTCTACATTGACCTTGATGCTCCCACGGTGATGTGTGATTAGTCCACCACAGACCTATGGGTCCATAACTAGTACCGAGATGTTATTCTCTCTCTTTATGATCTTCAATACAAAGTTCGACGCGATTCCCGTAGTGATCTATTCGATGTAATCTTATTTGTGGTGTGTTTGTTGGGATCCAAGGAATTCTAGGCTGATGATCAGATTATTCATGAAAATACATTGAATCTTTGCTGGTTTCTTATATGCATGATTATGATAGCTTCATATTTCTCTCCACTCTATTAGTTTGGTTTGGCAAACTAGATTGATCGATCTTTACTGTGGTACGTTGTGATGGGTTCAATCTTGTGGTGCTCAATCTTAGTGACAAAAGGGGACAGAACACGTATTTGTATTTCTAACATTAAGGATACAAATCTGGGGTTTATTCATATTAGTTCAGTTTCTACATCATGTCAACTTGCTCCAATCATTACTCTTTTTGTACTTAATACTCTATATGCATATTCGATAGCGGTCAATGAGTGGTGTGATTGTAGTAGGTGTAGGCATGATTCAGTCTACTTGCTTATGGACGAGATGCCTATATATATGATCATTGTCGTGAATAAATATTTCATAACTATGCACTTTTCTATCAATTACCCAACATTAATTTGTCAACCCACCATCTGCTTTCTTCGCGAGAGAAGCCTCTAGCGAAAACTATGCCCCTGGGTCTTCATGAATCATACTACAAAAACACTAAAAGTGCACCTGCCATTTATCTTTTATTATTGTATTTTATATTTATATTATTGACCTACGACTATTTAATATTTGCAAGTAACGAGTTCAAGGGGCTTGACAACACTCTTGCCCACGTTGGGTGCAATTGTTTGCTCTTTTGTGTGTAGGTGTTGAAGACAAGAATTTGCATGGTTCTCCTATTGGTTTGATTACTTTGGTTCTCACTGAGGGAAATACTTATCTCTAATGTGTTGCATCTCCTCTCCTCTTCGGGGGAAATCCCAACGCAGTTTACAAGTAGCAGGAAGAATATTTGGCGCCGTTGTCTGGGAGACATCATCAAATTCTTATTAGGTTCCTTCATACAAATTATCATTCACTTTTTCTACTTTTTAGTTGTCTTTTTATTTGGTTGCCAAAAAATATCAGAAACACAAAAATATTTATCTTTGCTAGTTTACTTGTTTGCTTGCTATACTTGCTACTTTACGTGTCTCGCTTGTTAGTTTGCTTGCTTGAAATTTCTATAATGTCTGAGTTTATCATTGAGAAGTGTGAGGATGGGAAAACCCCTAAAGAGGAAATTCCCAAAAAATGGGTTTAGAAGTTTTTGTTGCGAGAAAAGGGAATATCATAGGGAAAATCATTACACGAGAATTCTTTAATTGTACGGGGACTTTGGTTTGCAATGATGTTCCTATTCTGAAAAGTACCCATAGTTACATAGATGCTATTCCCGCATTTATTCTTAAACTTGAAAAAATATTTGTGCACACTCACCCTAATTTGCAAAGTATTTCTTATGAGTTACCTATTATAAATAATAAAAAGGCTAAAAATATAGCTATCCTTATCCTCCTGAATGAATTTGATAATATAGTGCCAGAGGCTCGAGAGATCTTTGGTTTTTATAATATGAGTCATGAACAACCCATGATAGATGAAATTTTATATACTAATGATTATATGATGAGTTATGTGTTTCTTCAAAACCATACTTTTGATGAAAACACTAAAAAGGAAGTGCCTCCATTGCATATTATCCAACAAGTTTTCAATGCCATTAATAAAAAATATTCTTGGATAGTGAAAGAGAATCAAGAAGGGTTCAAGGAAAGTAGCCTTGAGAACACTAAGATTTTACTAGATCATGTGTTTCCTATCGTATTTGAAAAGTTTACTCATGAACGCACATCCAAAGATGCAAAAGTCCAGGATGACAACACTTGAAACTTTGCATTATGCCTAGCTAGGAGCGTAAAACGATAACATTTGTTGGGAGGCAACCCAATAGTTATCTTATTTTCCGTGTTCTACTTTCCATTATTTTGAGTTGACACGATTATTTCTAGTGTAATTTTGTGTTTTTATGTTTTAATTAGGTTCCCTTCCAAGTAAAGCCTTTGGGATGATTTGGATGATAGTAGATTTGATCGTAGGAAAAAACAAAAAAAATTATGTCTAGTGCAAAATTTCTGTGATTTTACTGGAATGTGTTTTTGCACTGAATTTTGTACACAACATTTATAAAAAAATCCATAGGTTTTCCTAACTATTAAGAATTTTCGGAGTTATAGAATTATGCTTTTAATGCTAATCACTACAGACTGTTCGGTTTTACATAGATTCTATTTTTCTTGCATAGTTTGCTTGTTTTGATGATGTTATGGATTGTATCAGGGGGTATATGCCATGGAGAAGTTAGAATATAGTACCTTATGAAGTAATTAAATATGAATCAATTTATAATAGTACATTAAGTTTATGATTAGCCCATTATACTAATGGATCTATGAGGTTTTTGTTGAGTTTTGGGTGCGATCACGATGGATGAAGGAATAACGAGCGGCAAGACCCTAAGCTTGAGTATGTCCAAGGAACCCAAAGGCAATATCCTAGGAAAACTCAAGTGTCTAAGCTTGGGGATGTCCCAGAAGGCACCCCCTCTTTCGTGTCCATTCCATCGGCATGTGACTTGGAGCTATAGTTTTATTCATCAGAGTATATGTGTTTTGCTTAGAGTGTCATTTATTATAGTTATATTTTTTTTTGTTTTCCACAATCATGGTTTTGCTTGACACAGCTACATGATAGAGACACATGTTCATCATGATTTGTTGGAATACTCTATGTGCTTGACATATATATTTTGAGCTAAGCATTTGCTCTAGTGCTTCACTTATATCTTTTAGAGCATGGCGGCGTGTAGATTTTGTAGAAATTATTGCACACTCGTTCTTCACTTATATTTGTTTAAGAGTCTAATAGGGAGTAGCGTTAATTTGCATGGGTCATAAGAATTGTTCAAAAATCATATTACAAAAACACTAAAAATATTGCTTCCATTTATCTTCTATTATTTTATTTTATAATTATATTATCTATCTATCACTATTTAATACTTGCAAGTAATGAGTTCAAGGGGCTTGACAACCCTCTTGCCCGCGTTGGGTGAAAGTGTCTGCTCTCTTGTATGTAGGTGCTGAAGATGGGAATTTGTATGGTTCTCCTATTAGTCTCATAACCTTGGTTCTCACTATGGGAAACACTTATATCTACTATGTTGCATCTCCTCTCCTCTTCAGGGGAAATCCCAACACAGTTTACAAGTAGCAATCCATCGATCTAGAAGAACAAAGTTTTAGTATGATTTAGTTTTGACTGTTTGGTTAGTGATCTATCTATTAATGTAATCGAGTTCGAGAGTTATAAAATAAAGAGTAGTTTGAGTTCATTTGCTTTACCCTCTTACATCAACCTTAGCAATGAAAAGAACAAAAAGAAGATCATATGCTAATCCCATGGGGAATGGTGACTTCACATAAAAAGAGTACGATTGATAAAACTTGTTGGGAGTAGACAAACATAATATTAGTCATTGTTGCAATTGGGTCAAAAACTGATAACAAGAGAGGTCTAACATATAAATATACTATCTTGGAGATATTTTATGATTGTAAGCTTGGTGTTGGACAAGGAAGACTATGTAATGATTCATGTTTTCTTATATCACATGGAAGTTATATTGTTATGGATCGTCCAACATGTGGTGCTTGCTCATAAGCTTTGCTAGCTAAAACTTCACACCAAGTAGAGAAACTACTTTTGCATCCATAAACCCTTAAAACCAGTTTCATGCCATAAGAATCCACCATACCCACATATGGATTGAACAAGATCCTCCAAGTAAGTTGTCATTGGTACAAAAGAAAAACAAATTGCCGCTAAGTATGTATGATCTTTTATTATAAGGGAAATTAAGCTTTGCGTGGACTTGTGATGGAAAAGAAATAAAAGTGACAGATTGCATAATAAAGCTTGCTATCATAAGGGGCAATATAAAGTGACATCCATTTACATTAAGAGCTTGCACATCCAAATAAAAATTGCATGAGAACCTCTGCTTCCCTGTGCAAAGGGACTATCTTTTACTCTCATGTATTTAATTTTATGCAAGAGTCATTAATTTCCATCCCTATTACATACTTATTTACCCTCTCCATGGCAAGCGTCATGTGATGGGGAAAGATCCACGCATATAAATCCAGTTGGAGATAGGTGATTATGAGTCACTATTGCTGACATTATCCTCGAGATAAATAGTTGGGTGGTTGAAAATTACAAACCTCTATCTTAATATGTGTCTGATTGATGATTTTTTTCACAAATATGTCATGAGTGTCAACAATCATAGAATACTAAATGATAGTTTCCTATGTGAACTTGATAAGGAAAGCTCTGACATAGACTGTTTGTGAAATATTATGAATTACAATTGCCTCAATGACTAAGAACATAGATTTTTAGTTTTCAATAAGATTTATACTTTAGCGTCTGAGTAGCTTATCACTTGTTCATGAGAAGTTTTCTGAAATTATATTGCTTCTATAATAATGATCATGATCATATCATGTCAGTATTTTGTTTTTATCAACACCTTTCTCTAATCATGTGGTCATTATTATCGAGTTCGGCTTTTGTTTGAGGACAAATGAGGTATGATCTTGGGGGAGTTGATACATCCATTTGGCATCATGATTTCATATTAATATTCATAATATTTCCAAGAATTATTTCAGTTTTTAAGGCAACCCTTATATCTTTCTCTCTTACTTTACAACATTTACACAAAGAGGGAAATCACCCAAAATTGGAATTATGGACATGAGAGGCTATGCAAAAGGGTGGAAATTTTCTGGACTCCAAATTACCTAAAAACTCACAGAGAATTTTTATGGAATATATAATGAATATTGGGGCAAAGAAATACTGGAGGGGGCCCATCAGTTGTCCACAAAGAAACATGGTGTGCCCATCCCTTAGGGCATATCATGATCCCTTGCGGGTTCCACGAGCAGCCTCGGGTGCCCATGTTCTTCTGTGTGAAGGGTTTTGACCTAGAAAAAATCAAGAGGATAATTTTGCGATGAAGCCCCACTGTCTTGTGGCAGAAACTTGGGAACAAGTAGTTTTGCTCTCCAACACAGCGATTCTGCTAGGGAAACTTCCCTTCGAGAGGGGGAAATCAAAGCCAACGTCATCACCAATGCTTCCTCCTTCGCGGGAGGACCAATCTTCACTGTCACCTCTCATCTCAAACCCTAGTTCATCTCTTGTATTCAATCTTTGTCTCAAAATCTCAGACTGGTACCTCAGGGTTGCTAGTTGTATTGATTACATCTTGTAGTTGATGCTAGTTGGTTTACTTGGTGGAAGACAACATGTTCAGACCCTTAATCATATTCATTATACCTCTGATATTGAACATGGTGATGATTTGTGAGTGGTTACTTTTGTTCGCGAGGACATGGGAGAAGTCTTGTTATAAGTAATCATGTGAAGTTGGTAACCGTTTGATATTTTGATGATATGTATGGTGTTGCTTCTTTTAATGGTGTCATGTGAACACTGACAGCATGACACGCCTAGAACATATCTATATATTTTTATTGTTCCATGCGATTATATTATTATTCTAGGATGCTTTTTAGCATTTACTTGTTGTTTTATATTATTTTTGAGCAGTAACTATTAACCCAGTGCCAAGTTTGAGTTCTATTTTCTGCATGTTTTTGGATTTTCAGGAATACTCTACCGAACAAAGTCCAAATACCCCTAAAAACTTGAAAAAAAATTTGGTACAAAATAAGGACGTGGAAGCTTCGAATGGAGGATAGAAGCCCCACGGGGTGGCGCCAAGCCAACAGGGCACGCCCAGATGTCTTGGGGCCACCTCCCTTGGCTTCATGTGCCCCTCCCTATCCTATAAATTCTCAGTTATCCAAAAAACCCTAGGGAGCCTCCTTAAATACTTTTTTCACCGCTGCAACTATCTGTTCAATCGTGTCAGAGGGGGCATCAATCATGGAGGGCCTCTACATTAATCTTTTTGCTCATGTGGTGATGTCTAAGTAGCTCACCACATACCTAAGGGTCCGTAGTTAGTACCTAGATGGCTATCTCTCTCTATGTTCTTCATTTCCATGATCATCGCAATGCTTGCGGTGATCTATCTTATGTAATCACTTTGTGCAGTATGTTTGTTGGGATCCGATGAATTGCGGGTTTACGTTCAGATTATTCATGAAATATAATTGAGTCTTCACAGAATTCTTATATGAATGAAGTAACATCCCAAAATTATAAATTTTGGAATGTTAATATAATTATTAGATTGATTGTTTGTTTGTTTGAGTGATTGAAACTTGAGTGGAATTTGAAACTTTTTTAAAACCTTTGAATGAGAGGGGATAAAATGACTTTCCCATCTTCTTTTGAATTCAAATTCATCCATTTAAAACCAGTGAGAGAAGATAAGATGACTTCTTCAACTATAAAGAATTTGAATGAATGTGTTATTTGATTTTTTTTTCCTTTGGTTTTTGATTTGAATTTTATTTTTGGCACAATATTTCAACCACAATTTTTTTTCCTGACAATATACTTGCCAAGAAAGAAAGAGAGGAGGTAACATGACACCCCCAAAAAAATAAAAGCCAGAAGGAAAAAATAGTGCCAAAAATTTTAAAGACAAAATTTGGATTTTATTGAATTTTAAAAAAATAAATTTTTATAAATTTTTATTTTGTGAAAAATAAAATGTTCATGTTGTACGAAATTTTATTATGAAAATTTTGATATATAATATGCCTATATAAAATATTGTCTTAATTTCGTTTATATTTGTTTTCGCTGTTTATTTTGAAAAAATAAAAAAAGACACTATTCACGAGGAAACATTGTTCATCCGAGGTTGGCTATGGGCTGGCCGAAATTTACTTGGCCCATGGGCATTTGGTCCCTCCTTTTCTCTTCTTTACGTATATGTTTAGTCCCACATTGCCTAGCTATTGACCTTTAGACCTTTTTTCCACGTATAAATATAGACCCGTAGGAGCATCCAAAAATCATCTATTTCGGGTTAAATCAATCTTTTGGTTTGACTAGGTTTATTAAATAAAAATATTCTCTTCTCTTCGACGGGATTTCTCGAAGTCGTCTCCTCATTGGAATTAATTCTTACTCTGCATTCTAAAGGTATTTCTCTTCGTATTTTTTTATACTCCCGTAGTTTATTATTTCTAGACTAGTATTCCTACACTAGTATACGGTAGAGTAATTAGATTTATCAATTAGTCTTTGTATTTACACATTAGTCCTAGAATTCTTTTAGACGTAGCACTTTTATTCCGTAAAACAGCTTGGCCCTGATTTTTCAAATAGCCATAACTTTTTACTCGTTTATCCGAATTAGATGAAACCAACGCCTAGAGTTTCGTCTTGATCCACCTATCCGGTGAACCTATCATATCAACTTTTTGAAATTTTCAAATTTCGAAATTTGTTCACACTGATATTCAAACTTCTTTTGATCATATCTTTTTATCCGTAGCTCCGTTTTAGATGAATCCAATTTCGTCGGATTCGTATCAAAGTAATCTTCCCGTTTGTATCATTACTTTTAACATTTTAACTTATAATTTTGATCAAATCAGATTTATATATTAGTGCCCAAAAGTGTTCACATCGTTCTAAGCCGATTCAATGTTATATTGAAGTATTTGTATCTTTTGATCCGCTATTTCAAATCTAGTAATTCTTTTTTCTACACGCTCATATTGATCTCCTATATCTAGTAGCATCATTAGTTTCGACCTTTGAACCTTACAAATTTGAGCGATTCAAATTTGTATTCGAACATTCATTTGATCTTATCTTGCAAATCGTACCACCTTTTCAATTGATTCCTTTTACCCCTAAACACTCATGTCATATATTTTTCTTCGTAACCATCGTACTTCAGTTCAACTTCTCTTGACATTTTGAATGCAAATTCAATTCATACTTCAATTCTCTATAACTTGTGTTGTAGTGCTCCATTTCAAGAAATTCTTTCTACAAATAAATTCGTATGTATTATACTATTTGTCAAATAACATTCATGTTCTTCTCCCAATATTTTTTATCATCTCCCATAGTGTATGCAAGTCGTGCTTATATAGAAATAGTTCATCGTCCATTAACTCTTTTGATCTCATTCATGCACATTCACTTTACAACACACTTAGGACCTTTTTATTAAACCTTAGTACGTTGTTATTTTGCACCAAGACATGCTTTGTTCTTATGTTCTCTTGGTTCTTCCTTTTTGGCATGAATGTTTATTGAATGCTATTCGTTTATGATAGATTGCTCGGAGTGTGGTGTTGGAAATATGCCCTAGAGGCAATAATAAATTAGTTATTATTATATTTCTTAGTTCATGATAATCGTTTATTATCCATGCTATAATTGTATTGATTGGAAACACAATACTTGTGTGGATACATAGAGAAAACACTGTCCCTAGTAAGCCTCTAGTTGACTAGCTCGTTGATCAAAGATGGCCAAGGTTTCCTGGCCATGGGCAAGTGTTGTCACTTGATAACGGGATCACATCATTAGGAGAATCATGTGATGGACTAGACCCAAACTAATAGACGTAGCATGTTGATCGTGTCATTTTGTTGCTACTGTTTTCTGCGTGTCAAGTATTTGTTCCTATGACCATGAGATCATATAACTCACGGACACCGGAGGAATGCTTTTTGTGTATCAAACGTCGCAACGTAACTGGGTGACTATAAAGATGCTCTACAGGTATCTCCGAAGGTGTTCGTTGAGTTAGTATGGATCGAGACTGGGTTTTGTCACTCCATGTAACGGAGAGGTATCTCGGGGCCCACTCGGTAATACAACATCACACACAAGCCTTGCAAGCAATGTGACTTAGTGTATGTTGCGGGATCTTGTATTAAGGAACGAGTAAAGAGACTTGCCGGTAAATGAGATTGAAATAGGTATGCGGATACTGGCGATCGAATCTCGGGCAAGTAACATACCGAAGGACAAAGGGAATGACATACAGGATTATATGAATCCTTGGCACTGAGGTTCAAACGATAAGATCTTCGTAGAATATGTAGGATCCAATATGGGCATCCAGGTCCCGCTATTGGATATTGACCGAGGAGTCTCTCGGGTCATGTCTACATAGTTCTCGAACCCGCAGGGTCTGCACACTTAAGGTTCGACATTGCTTTATGCGCATTTGAGTTATATGGTTGGTTACCGAATGTTGTTCGGAGTCCCGGATGAGATCATGGACGTCACGAGGGTTTCCGGAATGGTCCGGAAACGAAGATTGATATATAGGATGACCTCATTTGATTACCGGAAGGTTTTCGGAATTACCGGGAATGACGAATGGGTTCCGGGAGTTCACCGGGGGGGGCAACCCACCCCGGGGAAGCCCATAGGCATTGGGGGTGCCACACCAGCCCTTAGTGGGCTGGTGGGACAGCCCAAAAGAGCCCTATGCGCATTGGAAGAAAAATCAAAGAGAAAAGAAAAAAAAAGAGAAGGAGGTGGGAAAGGGAAGAAGGACTCCACCTTCCAAACCAAGTAGAATTCGGTTTGGGAGGGGGAGACCTTCCCCCTTGGCTTGGCCGACCCCTTGGGAGTCCTTGGACCCCAAGGAAAGGCTCCCCCCTCCTCCTCCTATATATAGTGGGGTTTTAGGGCTGATTTGAGACAACTTTGCCACGGCAGCCCGACCACATATCTCCACGGTTTTACCTCTAGATCGCGTTTCTGCGGAGCTCGGGCAGAGCCCTGCTGAGACGAGATCATCACCAACCTCCGGAGCACCGTCACGCTGCCAGAGAACTCTTCTACCTCTCTGTCTCTCTTGCTGGATCAAGAAGGCCGAGATCATCGTCGAGCTGTACGTGTGCTGAACACGGAGGTGCTGTCCGTTCGGCACTAGATCGTGGGACTGATCGCGGGATAGTTCACGGGGCGGATCGAGGGACGTGAGGACGCTCCACTACATCAACCGCGTTCACTAACGCTTCTGCTGTACGGTCTACAAGGGTACGTAGATCACACATCCCCTCTCGTAGATGGACATCACCATGATAGGTCTTCGTGTGCGTAGGAAATTTTTTGTTTCCCATGCGACGTTCCCCAACATGTGGCGAGTAGAATTATCAGGATTTTGAGAGCGACTATGTTCATCAAGTAATACCAGGCAAGTCATTTGATCATGTATCACCTATGTTTTATGCATCGTAGTTCGACCATCCTATGCCCAATTTGCATGTTGACTAGGTACATGGAAATTATGGTTACATAATGTAGTATCATGTGGTAGGCACCCAACAACCCCGTTACTTGGCCCGGGATGACAAATTTCATATTGCTATGCTTGAGTAGACGGGATTCTGGTTGAGAGTTTATCACGAGTGATGCGACAATAATTTAATAACCAAGACCGGTTAAGTCAAGACTTTCAACACCTCGTGATGCAATGCAACTCTGGTTGAAGGACGGTTGATCGGCTCCCTGGAGAAACCAGTGGATGACCCGGGATGCTGGAGACGTGCCACGACATCTTGCGGAAAGCTTCACCCAGGCTCAAAGAGACGGATAGATATATTCAAGACCCAAGGGTTACTTGCACAGCCACAAGTCATTATGGGCTCTGGCTTGGTTGGACAACGCGGCGACTCTAGACAGGCGGTGCCAGCAGATGTAGAAGAATGGTAGGATTGGATGGGCACCGACAGGGATTCATAGGGACCCGTTGAAAGACCATGTTTTGATCATCCGGTCTTCAAACACCTTGAAGTGCGAGGACATACACGGAGGCGATCAAATCTTGTGGGGAACGTGTGCAAAACTTTGCACAGTACTCAAACCTAATCGATTAGCCGTGTCCACGGTCATGGACAACTTGAGCCAAAGGAACTGAAGTTATCTGGAATTCTCAACACCATTATATATATTTGATGTGCGTAATATTGATAACTTGGGTATGAGAACTGGTTGGCGGAACCATCTCATTAACAACCAACTACGTAGTAATATTTTGCTTTTAGCCCCTCTCTTGTTGTAGGAGAAAATTTTCTTTACGCTAAAACTTACAACACCACCTGCCATATATGCATATAGTATAGATGATATTTTACCCCCTCTCATATGTGACTTGCCGGCATATTCAATATGCTGACCTACACGGCTGCAACGTCTTATGTTGCAGATATTTTTCTTTGACGAGTAAGAGTACGATTCAGGGTTACGGTCTACACTCAACTTGCCATTGGTGTTTATTTGGACTCCACTCCCTTGACTGCTTCCGCTGAGATATTTAAGGTATATATCAGTTTTACGCTATTTCCATGTGATTGCACTTTGATATATACATTGATGTACTGTGTGTGCCAGCATACTGATCCAGGGATGGCACAGATACACAGAGGCTTGACTCGTTTTGAGTTGGGTCGCTACAAATGATTATGATAGCTTCGTAATTCTCTCTGGTCTATTGATTTGGTTTGTCAAACTAGATTGATCTATCTCCAGTGAGCGAGGTGTGTTGTAGTTGTTCAAATCTTGTAGTGCTCTATATCCCAATGACAAAGTAGGGGACAAGACACGTATTTGTATTACAGCCACTAAGAATAAAACGATGGGGTTAACTGCATTTGTTGTGGGTTCAATCTTGCAGTGCTCTATATTAATTGTATTTTCGTTGTCTACATCATGTCATTTTTCTCCAAGCATTACTCTGGTTTACTTAATACTTTAAATGCATGTTGGACAGCGGTCGACGAGTGGAGTAATAGTAGTAGATGCAGGAAGGAGTCAGTCTACTTACTTATGGACGTGATGCCTATATGTAATGATCGTTGCAATGAATAAATATTGCGTAAATACGCGCTTTTCTATAAAATGCCCAACAATAATTTGTTTACCCACCGTATGCTTTCTATGGGAGAGAAGCCTCTAGAGAGAACTATGGCCCCAGGTCTATTCACAAATATATTTACAAAAACTCTAAATACCTCGCTGTCTTTTATTATTTGTATTTACATTTTATATTCAATATATTTCTGCTAGCTAGCTATCACTACTTATTGGTAGCAAGTGACGAGTTCAAGGGGATTGGCAACCCTCTTGCCCGTATTGGATGTAAGTGTGTGCTCTTTGATGTGTTTGCATTGAAGACGAGAAATTGTGTGGTTCTCCTATTTGTTCGATAACCTTGGTTCTCACTGAGGGAAATACTTATTTATACTTTGATGCAACATCCCCTCCTCTTTGGGGAAAACTCAACGCACATCACAAGTATCACAAAGGATTTCTGGCGTCATTGTCGAGGAGTATCACCAAATTCCTATCATGTGCCTACACACAAATTATCATTCACTTGTTCTACTCTATACTTGCCTATTCATGTTATCTTTATATTTTTTACATAGAAATATATAGTAAAAAAAAGTTCAAAATAAATGGATCCTCATCCACTTGCTAATCTTTTAAAAGGACCTCATTGTGTTGAACCAATTGCTAGTGAGTTGAGTGTGCTATATTATTTTTATGAGCTCTGTCTTGAATCTAATAATTGTGATGAAGTGTTAAATGAAATTTATAAAGTGATTCATGATAGCTCCTTGAATGAAAAGGATAATTATCATGTTGTTACTATAAATTCTATGAATATCAATTGTGCTAATGATCATGAGTGGGGTGATAATCATGATATTTTTTACCTTCATGATTAATCTACTATTGATTACGATATTTGCAATACTACTAAAAGTGGGTTTGGAACAACATCAACTTTAGGTAATAATGATCCCACTCCATTGGAGAATGGTCAATTTTATGAATTTTTTGATAAAACTGGGTTTGGAGAGGTCATGACTTTAGGTGATGTTAATCTCACTATCTTGGAAGATTATAAAACTTCCATGCATGTGAATAATAAATAGGATGTTTTGAATGATAGATATGTTGTTTTGTATTATTATGATCCTACTTGTAACCAATAAGAGAGGGTGAAATATGGCTATAGGAATTTGCATATTACTCAGTTATCTCTCTTTGTGTTGAAATTATTAATGCTTCACTCTTCCTATTTGCTTATGGTAGATATTACTTCTCTTAATTTTATTTCCTATAAAATTCCTATGCATAGGAAGTATAATAGACTTAGATGTATTTTTCACATATTATATGATGCTTTCTTTGTGTTTCAGTTCTTGTCTTTTATGTGACCATCATTATTATCCCAAGCCTATCTTAATGGCTATAAAGAAAGCGCTTGTTGGGAGACAACCCAATACTTCCTGTTTGTGTGAGATAATATGATTATTGCCACTGCAATGATTATTTTTTATGTTTAAATTAGTGTTTCTGCCAAGTAAAGACTTTGCGATGATTTGAATGATGAGTAGAATTGATACGGTGCAAAAATAGAAAATTTTGCATCGAGTGCAGAATCTCTCTAATTTTAGTAGAACACCTTTTTTATCTTAATATTTTACACTATATTCCTATATAAAATCCTGAGGTCGTCCTAATTTTTCAAAATTGTTCATGTTACACAAGTAGGGTGTCCAGGCTGATTACTACATATTGTTCTGTTTCAGACAGATTCTGTTTTTTGCTTGCATAGTTCCTTGTTTTGATGATTTTATGGATTATATCGGGGGTATTAGTCATGGATAACTTAGAATATAGTACATTATACAATAATAAATGGTTCGCCTATCCTACTAATGGACCTCACGAGTTTTCTGTTGAGTTTTGCGTGTTGTAGTTTTCAGGTTTTGGGTGCTATCACGATGGATGAAGGAATAAGGAGAAGCAAGGAGCCTAAGCTTGGGGATTCACTAGGCACACCAAGTAAAATTAGCAGGACTCAAGCATCTAAGCTTGGGGATGCCCTAGAAGGCATCACCTCTTTCGTCTCAATCCATCGATATGTCACGTGGAGCTATATTTTTATTCATCACATGGTATGAGTTTTACTTAGAGCGTCATGTATTATAGTCATGGTCAACAATTCGTCGGACTAATTAGTTAACTTGCGAGTTAATCACTACTTCATATGTCTCCAACGTATCTATAATTTTTGATTGTTCCATGCTATTATATCATATGTTTTGGATGTTTGATATGCATTTATATGTTGTTTTTTATTATTTTTGGGATTAACATATTAATCTAGAGCCTAGTGCCACTTTCTATTTCTCCACGTTTTTGAGTATTGCAGATAAGGAATATTAAATGGAGTCCAAAAGGAAAAAAATCTACGGAAAGATTTTTCTTGGACCAGAAGACACCCGGGATACTTGGAGTAGGGGGCAGGGCACTTCCCGGGAGGCCACAAGCCTACAGGGCACGCCTTAGGGGGTGGCCATGCCCCTGGCTTGTCGGGCCCCTTCAGGTCTCCTAACCCTATTGTTTGGCCTATAAATTCCCAAATATTCCCGTATCGCAAAAAAGAGCCTCGAAAATACTTTTACGCCGCCGGGAGCCTCTGTTTTGAGAGATCCAATCTGGGAGCCTTTTTCGGTAATCTGTCAAAGAGGGAATTGATCACAGAGAGCATCTACATCAACTCCATTGCCCCTCCGACGATGTGTGAGTAGTTCACCACAGACCTACGGGTGCATAGCTAGTAGCTAGATGGCTTCTTCTCTCTCTTTGATCTTCAATACCATGTTCTTCATGGTCTTCATGGAAATCTATCCGATGTAATACTCTTTTGCGGTGCGTTTGTCGAGATCCGATGAATTGTGAATTTATGTTTAGATTATCTATGAATATTATTTGAGTCTCTTCTAAATTCTTATATGCATTATTTTGTATCATTGCAAGTCTCTTCGAATTATTGGTTTGGTTTGGCCAACTAGATTGGTAATTCTTGCAATGGGAGAAGTGCTTAGTTTTGGGTTCAATCTTGCGGTGTCCTCACCTAGTGACAAAGTAGGGGTAGGGAGGCACATATTGTATTATTGTCATCACGGATAAAAAGATGGGGTTTTCACCATATTGCTTGAGTTTATCCCTCTACATCATGTCATCTTACTTAATGCATTACTCTGTTCTTCATGAACTTAATACTCTAGATGTAGGCAGGAGTTGGTCGATGTGTGGAGTAATAGTAGTAGATGCATAATCGTTTCGGTCTACTTCACACGGACGTGATGCCTATATGCATAATCATTGTGTTAGATATCTTCATAATTATTTGCTTTTCTATCAATTTCTCGATGGTAATTTTTGTTGGAAATATGCCCTAGAGGCAATAATAAAATAGTTATTATTATATTTCTTGTTTCAAGATAATCGTTTATTATCCATGTTATAATTGTATTGAATGGAAACATAAATGCATGTGTGGATATATAGACAAAACAACGTCCCTAGTGAGCCTCTAGTTGACTAGCCTGTTGGTCAAGGATGGTTAAGGTTTCCTAGCCATAGACAAGTGTTGTCACTTGATGACGGAATCACATCATTAGGGGAATGATGTGATGGACAAGACCCAAACTATAAATGTAGCATAAGATCGTGTCACTTTGTTTCTATTGTTTTCTGCATGTCAAGTATACATTCCTATGACCATGAGATGATATAACTCACTGACATCGGAGGAATGCCTTGTGTGTATCAAACGTCGCAACGTTACTGGGTGACTATAAATATGATCTACATGTATCTCCGAAGGCGTCCGTTGAGTTAGCATGGATCAAGACTGGGATATGTCACTCCGTGTGACGGAGAGGTATCTCGGGGCCCAGTCGGTAATACAACATGACAAACAAGCATTGCAAGCAATGAGACTAAAGAGTTAGACACGGGATCTTGTATTATGGAATGAGTAAAGAGACTTGCTGGTAACGAGATTGAAATAGGTATGGCGATACCGACGATCGAATCTCGGGCAAGTAGCATACCAAAGGACAAAGGGAATGATATACAAGATTGTGTGAATCCTTGACATAGAGGTTCAGCCGATAAGATCTTCGTAGAATATGTAGGATCCAATATGGACGTGTAGGTCCCTCTATTGGATATTTGTCGGAGACTGTTTCGGTCATGTCTACATAGTTCTCGAACCCGCAGTGTCTGCACACTTAAGGTTTGATGACGTTTTCGGTATAGTTGAATTATTAATGTTGGTAACCAAATGTTGTTCGGAGTCCCGGGTGAGATCCCGGACATCACGAGTGCATCCGAAATGGTCCAGAAACAAAGATTTGACATATAGGATTACTGCATTTGGCTTCCTGAAATATTTCGGGCATTACTCGTAAAGTACCGGGAGTGACGAATGGGTTCCGGGGTTCTACTGGGAGGCGCCACCCACCCAGGAGAGGACCTCATAGGCCCATGGGTGGCGCACCAGCCCTTAGTGGGCTTGTGAGGCCAGCCCAATAAGCCTATTTCAGCCAAAGCAAAAAAATAAAGGGAAAGAAAAGAAAAAATGGAAAGAGGTGGACAAGAAGGAAAGGACTCCTCCACCAAACCGAATTGGAGGAGGAGACCTTCCTCCTTGGCTCGGCCAAGCCCTCCTGCTTTGAGTAGGAGGCAAGGCAGCCTCCTTTTTGTTCCTCCTATATAAAGTGGAGGTTTGAGAGGGTTTTTGCACCTCAAGCCTTTGTGCAAACCTCTCTCCCTCCACTACTTCGTGACACATTGTAGCTAGATCGGTTCGGCATGGTGAAGCCCTGCCAGAGTAGCTCCATCATCATCACCGCCACGCCGTCGTGTTGCCGTAGAATTCAGCTACCTCTTCGTCTCTCTTGCTGGATCAAGAAGGCAGAGATCGTCATCGATTTATACGTGCATTGAATGCGGAGGTGTCGTCCGTTCGGTGCTAGATCGGGATGGATCGTGGGACGGCGGCGATTTGGGTCGCGAAGATGTTCCACTAGATGAACCGTATTTCTTAATGCTTCCCGCTAAGAGATCTACAAGGGTATGTAGATCCGATTTCCGTCTCGTAGATGATCTTCACCATGATAGGTATTCGTGTGCGTAGGAATTTTTTTTCTTTCCCATGCAACGTTCCCCAACAGTGGCGACCACCTCACGGAAGCCACCACCACACTGCACCTCCAAGACCCAGCTGCTCCGTCACTTCGGTCGCCAACATGCACCCCCCTCCCCCCATTAGCTACTCCCCATCCTCTCCCATGGGTTTGCTCCCGATCGCCTGAATCGTGGGATGCTCCCTAGTCTCTTCCTCCATGGCGTCACCATCAGACAAGCTACTACCATCTTCTTCCCCTATCTTATTGGAGAATCCTGAGTTCATATACTAGTAGATTATAGATCACAATTGTGTAGATTAGTTGATGGAACTCGTGGTGTTAATTGTATTTGTAGTATATATGTTTGAAAGTAGACAGACAAGTTTAAATGTTTAACTAATACTTTGAATTTTCAGATTTTGTAGGTTTGGATGCATAATGATTATTGATTTTCCCTTTTGTCTATTTTTTAAATGCCTACAATGGAATATTTTGTTATATTACGTAGCTAGGTGCATGGAAGTATGGTGTAATACATAAAAAATCTAGATATAAGTTGGAAAGTTCCTATTTAATCTACTGTCTAATGGTCGACCGATTAATCGGGGTAATATGTCGATTCACCGATTAATCGCTACTCCTAAGATGACCGAGCAACTACGAGTTTCCGAATTTGTGAACATTGATTTTATAGTTTACTTTTGTTTTATTTTTGCACAATCATTGTTTGCTGGACAAAACCACTTGAGAGAGACACATGTTCACCACGATTTGTTAGGATACTCTATGTGATTCACTTATATCTTTTGAGCTAAGCAGTTGATCTAGTGCTTCACTTATATCTTTTAGTGCACGTGGCATATAGATTTTACAGAAATAATTGCACTCTCATTCTTCAGTCAAATTTATTTCAGAGTTAATAAATAGTGATGATAATTTGCATGGGTTATAAGACTAGTCCGAAAGTAATAGGTGTTCAAGAGTGCATAATCAAAACCACATGTAGCACATAAAAGATAAATTGTGGGTTAATGATATTGATGTGGTAATATGAAAGGGTGTGAGTGCACGGTTGTTGGTTAGTAAAAATATCGATAGTTATAGGAAGTTAATTTGTTGTTCATCTAAATATTGGTTAGGGCATGGTGATGATGTGTGGCCATTATTATTCCTCATTGAAATCCTAGTGTTGTTTAGGTCGGGAGTGCACGATGATTAACTCCTACCAACCTCCTCCTTAGGGGCATGCGAGTAGTACTTTGCTTCAGGAGAGCTAATAAAACATTGCGATAAGTATGTGTAAGTGCTAGTTATGTACTAGAGGGGGCATGAATAGGAGTTTTTTTATAAAAAAGCTTCGAGACAGTAAATGTATTCAAAGTATGTGGAAGCGAAACATGATCAAGTAAGGATGTCAATCAAGGATCCTAGAAAAGCATGAAATACTAGAAAGTCATTCATGAAGGTATACCATAGTCATCATGCACAGTTAGATGTATCGAATATAAACTTAGGTAGAATGAAGATAAATGGTAGTTCAGGAATGTCTTCGGTTTATGTCTTCCAATTGAGATGAACAAGCAATGGCTTCACATTACAGTACAAAAACTAAGAGAGTGAATAATTGAACCAGTAGCTTGACAAACATACATGATTTTTTGGACCAGTTCCAGTTGTTGTGACAACTGTACGTCTGGTTGGGGAGGCTGATGTTGAACTGTGAAGACCTCGTATTTACCTTGTTCCCCTTGAGCCAAGGTCATTTAGACCATGTTCAATCACACAGGTAATTCTTTAGGGGAGACATCTAAAACCTGTACAAACTAGGTCACTTGGCAATCCATAATGACTCTTGGATTCCCTACACCGCGGCGCCTAACCGTCTGGAAGATCACATTCTTCAAGTGTAACAAAATCTCTGGTTCACTTAGAACAGAATGACTTCGATGATTCTCAAATACTCTAGCTCTGGGTGTTTGGGTTTAATCTCGGGGGATAGTTCTTTCTCAATGTCTTTGAGGTGGGTTTCTCCAAAATGCCAACAAGCGTATCTAGCTCTCAGTAGCCGCCAATAGGCAACCCGACATGATATGACCCAGGCTCAGTGGCCAACTGACACTTGTTCTAGCGGTCGGACTTTAAAGACTCATGCGGTAACATTACTTGGGCTACAAGCAATGCTTACTCAACCAACTTAGTTTGATATTTCCCCTCATTGTCTCGAGTTGAAGACATATGTGTTTTGGGTTGAGCATCACATCAGGATCTTACTTCAATCACCTTGACCCCACTTAATAATACGGTGGTTCCTAGGACTCATGAAAGATAAAACAAAACAACTAAGAGAATTTTCCATCGTGTTTCATTATCTTCAAGCGATTATCTTCATGTACCATCAATGGCTTCGGCTATCATAAATGTCTTTGGACATTTTTAGGGGTCGTCTTTGACGGTTCAACCGAATCTCTAGGACTTCTATCTATGTTAACATGTGATCTCTCACAAACACATTAGCCCGTCAACCATGTTTGTCTTCAGTAATCCAAAACCAACAAGGCGTGGCACTAGATGCACTTAAAATCTCCCCCTTTTGGTGATTCATGACAAACTAGTTAAAGTTTTCGACAGGGATTTTTTTTATGAAGACAAGGACTTCGAGATTATGATTGCAAAATATAGAGAGGTCCCCATGAAGATGTGCTTATGAATATTTTGCTTTAATGAAAAAGCACATGGTAAGTTTTAATTTGTGGAGATCTCCCCCTATATCTTGGAATCCAACCACTATGAATTATAGTGGTTTTATGAATATAATGAAATGCATAATAAAAATGGGTGTTTGCTGAATGACTTCGGGCGCATATCATGGGATATAGAGTAGCGCCAGAAGTAAGGTAAACATAAAATGTGTAGACGTCCATCGGGACTTAAATTTTACAACCCAAAACAAAAAATGTTCACAATGAAAGTTGTAAACTTAATAAAAATAGAAGCAGCCATCTGTATAGACCCGATTGAAAACTATCAATCTAATGCTTCTCCCCCTTTGTCATTGAATGACCAAAAAGGGTGAATACATTGGGCACTACACGTCCCCACCATGAGTTGAATACGATGGTGCAAAAGGGTGGTCATTGGTTGGTGCTGGCGGAGAAGTGACATCTTCAGCTTCATCATTAACAAGATTGACATTGATGGATGGCGCTCAAGAATAATAGTGATACGTCTCCAACTTATCTAGAAATTTAGATTGTTTCATGCTATTATGTTACCATTTTAGAACATTTTTAGGCACCTATCTACCAATTTACATTATTTTTAAGCACTAACCTATTGACCCATTGCCTAGTGCTAGTTGTTGTTAACTGCATGTTTTTCCACTTTTCAGGTTCCAGTACCAAACAAAGCCCAATGGACCTGAAACTTGGTGTGAATTTGTTTTGGACCAAAAGAACACCATGGAGCATCAGAAGAAGGCTGGAAGGCACACGAGGTTCTCACAAGCCATCTGGTCGTAGCCTCGGGGGTCATAGTCTGATAGCTTGTGGCTTCCTCGTGGCTCCCTCGACCCCATTCTCTCACCTGTAAATTCCTATCTACCCTAAAAACATCAGAGGAGGTCCCGAAACACTTTTAAGCTGTCGCAAGTCTCTATTCCGATGGGAGGCCATCTAGGCTTCTTCATTAATCTTGCTTCCCTCATGATGATGTGTGAGTAGTTCACCATAGACATATGGGACAGTGCTAGTACCTAGATGGCATATATCTCTCTTTGATCTTCAATAAAATGATCATCACATCTTCGCTTTGATCCATATGATGTAACTCTTTTGTACGATGTGTTTGTTGGGATCCCATGAATTGTGGGTTTATGTTCAGATTATTGACGATAAATATTTGAGTCTTCTCTGATATATAATATGATTCATATGTGCATGATTATAATAGCTTCATAATTCTCTTCGAACTATTGAAATAATTTGGTCAACTAGATTGATATTTCTTCGGTGAGAGAGGTCATTGTAGTTGGTTCAACCTGGTGAGTTTCTATATCCAAGTGACAAAAGGGGAGAAGTTGCGTCTTTGTGGTGTTTCTACTAAGGGTAAAACAATGAGGGTTTATTCATACTGGTTGAGTTTACTTGTCTACATCACGTCATCTCACTACAAGCATTAGTTTGTTTGTCATGAACTTAATACGTAGAGAGGCACGCATAGAAGCGCTCTTGAAGTGAAGTAATAGTAATAGGTGCAGGCAGGATTCATCCTGTTTCATTATGCACGTGATGCCTATATTTACGTAACCATTGCCGTGAAAATTGCATAACTATCCCCTTTTCTATCAATTGCCCAACAGTAATTTGTTTACCCACCGTCTGCTTATTTTCATGAGAGATGCCACTAGGGAAAGTTTTGGCCCCGGGTCTATTCACAACATATTGCTAACACCTCCAACACCTTGCTGCCATTTATTTTCTTTTATTTTATTTTGCATTTTATAATTATCTACAATTATCTACATAGTTCATTCGCTTGCCCGCGTTGGGTGCAAGCTGTTTGTTCTTTTGTGTGCAGCCGCTAAAGACGGTTGTGGATTGATGTTCCTATTGGTTTGATAAACCTTGGTTTCATAACTAAGGGAAGTATTTACCCACTTTGTGTTGACATTACCCGTTCCTCTTCACAGAAAACCCAACAGGGATCACGAGTATCAAATAATCACTGTCTTGGAGAGATGGCGTCTTCCACCACTTCTCCGTGCTAGGAGGAGGAGCACTGAATCAGAAGCCATCATCATGAAGATCATCCTTAGGGGCCAACATTGTCAATGTATTCCAGGAACGCCTACAAGTCTCATGAGCCATAAATGTGTTCTTGCTAGAGAGGTTGTGAATGTGATCGATATATGTCACAAGGGATTGCATTTACCTCCTCGTCCAGTCACGTTGTCGATCCTCCTTTTCATGAAGACGGAGTTGAAGCTCTCAATCTGTTATAGCACGCTCCCTTATGGGTTGGGGCTGTTTAGGCAGAGTGCTAGTAGTGGCTTCAGTGGCAGTAACACGTGGCTGAGGATGACAAAATGAACCAATAAGCCTAGCGCTGGCAGGATCAGACGGAATGAGAAGCCATTCCATGTTAGTTGTGCCACTTGTGTGTTCAGTTATGGGGTTCTTGCTCTTGGGTGGGTAGATGTCTTTGGGAATGAATTCCACTCCAGGGAGGTATACACCATGGTTGCAAGCAAAGGGCAGATACCTTGTGTTTATTCCACGCTTGATGAACCGCATGATCCAGGGTGCATAAATGTTTGGTTCAAAGAGATTGGTACCATTAGCAGCAAGGTTGCACAAGAATAAGCCCTAAAGATTCAACCTAATGCCATAGACTGTATTATAGATCTATGTCTTTAGATCACCTTCTAGCTTTCTTGAAGTTGAATGCCCTTGACTGGTCATATAGTATGTCAAAGAATATGATAGAAAGTCTTCGACAGATAATGAAGATCATCAACAAAGAATGTTGTGGGCAGGGTTTCATCGGGTGTCATTGCCTTCATCAGCTTAGCATATGTGTCATATTAGGCTCACACATTTGAAAGATGCTCTTGGTAGCTTCAGCATAAGATGCAGATTTTGGATGAAAGTCATCGTCTGATGCAACAAGTGGAGTGGTGGCGAAGAATTCCATAGCAGGAGCTTTGGAATGGTCATCACGGATCATGAAGTTCATAGCCCATGTGTGCAGATCTTCGCCAAAGCCTCGGATGTGAAGAGTTGCATAAAATTGAATAATGAGTTCTTCATTGCAGTCTTCTTGGTCAACAATGCCGGGAAACAATCCTACATCCTGAAGACAATTGAGGTCCTGATAAAAGCAAGGAAGACCACTCATGGCTTCAAAGATAAGATGCTTGTGGTGAAAGATATTGTTCTGGCCACACAACACACATGTATAATAGGTGCATTGAGGAGCACTCCAAAACAGATCAGACAGAATATTCTGATGCTTGTAGTGATTCCGGTCCGAGTCAAGAAAATTGTTGTTGAGTCAGAATTGCGTGACAATAAAGACAAGAGGACGTGCCAGCCTTTGTTGACGAAGACTTGGAAGCCTTGGCGTCTGATTCATGACCCTTGGGCGATGATGAATGTTGAATTCATACTAAGGTCCCACTCTTGGTGGAGGAACTTACTTGGGCCATTTGGTTGGAACCATCTCTCCTTCCCTATTGTGATCCATGACAATGTTTTCAGTATAATCATCAGTCTATGGCGTGCCAGGGATAGGAGCACCATCAGGAGATAAAGCATTGTCTTAGCCCTTAGTAATTGTTGTGAGGTGTGGATCCGAAGGAGAAACAACAGTGGCAGCAACAATATCTTCGACTGCTTGGGCTTTGTTCTTTGGTTATCCAGAAGCAACATCTTCAATCTTGGGAATCCCCTACAGTCATGCAGTCGGGTCAACATGCACTTCATCTTCAGGGATGCTTGTCATTGAAGATATAATATGCCTCGATCCTTGGTGAACCCTTTTGAGGGGCGATGCATGCTCATAATTTTCAACCTCCATGGCTTCAAATGGTGATTCAAGTTATCTAAGCACTAGATTTTAAAAAGGAATAGGCGGAGTGTGAGGAATAACTTGATGCACGGCGGTGTTGGGGTGCACTTCCTCCCAAAACATATCAGGGACGATTGGTGTAGGAAGCGAGCCAATGTCCACATGTTCACTGACAGTTGGCAATGGCGATGATATCGTCGGTGCATCAATTTCAGACACGGGTTCTTGTTCAACATTGTTTTCAGCTGAATTTATGTCTTCACCTATGGTGCGTTTAGTAGCTCGGATATCTTCACTTGTTGGATCCATGTGGTAGCAAAGTCATGAAGAATGGTGCATCTATCAGGATTTTCAGAACTACGAGTAGCCATGGAAATATGCATTACTAGCATGGGCTAATCACAAGAATGTGGAGTGGTAGAGGGAACTTGAGGGGGCTTGGGCACTAGGGCCGAGCTCGAAGACTTTGTCTTCTTTTTCTTCAACTTCTATGTAGGTTGACAACAGCTGGAACATGTTTGCGCTTTTTGTCTTCTGCGTTAGCCTATTTGGTTTTCTTGTTGGACACAATAGAGGAACGAGGAGGCATCCTTGTGCTAGAAAAGCTAGCTGGAAAATAATGCTAGGCGCTGCTTGACTTCAGGGTTAGACTAGCTCGAAGACAAAGAAGCTTGCCTTGAATTCTCAATTATTCTTGGGTCAAGAGCAGGCTGGCCAAGTGCTTTTCTCTTCAGCATATCATTGTGAGCTTGGAACGTCTTCATAGACTTATTTTTCATATGAGCTAGGGCGTCTTTGGCGACTTCACAACACCTTTCAAACTTAGTTTTCAAGTCAGCCATCATATTCTGATAGCCTTGTATTTTCTCAATAGTGAGCTTGTGCATGTTCTTCTTGAAAAGAGCCTCTTCATGGTGAATGTTCTGATGTTGCTGAACTCCCTTCTGAACAACAAACGGTTCTTCATTCACCAACCCTTGTGTCGGGGGGATAACCCCGGGGTAGGCTCATCGAGCCTTCTCCTTTGCCTTCAACCAAGAAGGAACATCAAGAACCATTCTGCAAAGCCCAAGCCCCCTGGCCGCCTAGGAAGCACCTGCCGGCTAGAGGCCACACGGCTACCTCCCCCTGGCTGCCTAGGCCAAGCCAGCCGGCTAGGGGCGAGACGGCCGTGCCCAGGCCGGCTAGTCAAGCGACTAGCCTGCTAGGGAGCACGAGTCACATCAGACCGTAGGTCATGACGAGACACTACGGTTAAAGGTGGCTATGCATCAGCAAAGCTACTGGATCGGGGTGCAAGAAAGGTACAAGCGTCGGCGGCCACGCCGCTGACCTCCTCCGGCTCCGATCCATCACCCTGCACAGTGTCGGTCCGTCAAACTCCCACTCCATTACTGCACTCGGCATGGGAACAGTGGAGACGGCCGTACTACCTGCCCATGATGATTCTCACTGGACGACGCCGGACGTACCACACGTGTCCTACGTCGACCTTACACGAGAGCCTTATTGGCTAGCCGGCGGGTCCCATAGCCAGACGGGACCTCGCAGCCGGCGGGCCCCTCCAGGACAAGACAAGACCCCGTGGCCCCCCTGGCCAGCCGGCGAGGCTGCCAATTAGGTCCCACTCATGTACCTTTTATCCATATTGTAGGTCAGTGGGTTCGTCTATAAAACCCTCCGGCCCCCCTCCATGCAGAGGGTCAGTCAACTCAGCACACACACACACCACATAGGAGAGGCAGACGTGAGTCGGTAGCTCCTTCTTCCTCCTCCGCAATACAGCTCGAGGAGCACTTTGTAGAACCATTCATACATCATACACTCTGGCAGGATTAGGGGTCTTATCTCTACGGAGAGCCCTGAACCTGGGTATATCATGCGTTCCATGTTTGTACCATCCTCGTTCCCAGCGCCCTCCGGTGCCACTTCGGTCCCACCATCTTTAGCCTACCCATGGCTTATGTTGTGAGTAAACACCGACATTTAGCGCCCACCTAGGGCCGTATGCGGCATCGGTTGGCTTCACGCGCTGGGCGGGGCCCTGCTCTTACACCGTGGATGCATCTCGTCCGGACCGATCTGCATGCTCATGGACCCTGCTTTCGATGAGGCTTCACCGATGATGATCGACGTCCCAGTCCATCATGCGGACTCGGATGGGGAGTCCGACGATGAGTCGCTCCCCAGCATCATCGTCGTTGCTATGGAGAACCTCAGCATTCTCTTTAGCGACTTGCGTCTCGACGATGGCCCTCGCTACCCTGGCGAGGTCTTTGATGTCGAGGCGTTATGCGCCAGCTTCAGTAGGCTCTCTATCGCTAAGACGCCTACCTTCGACGTGTACCCCAGCAACGTACTCGTTTTGGATGGTCCTCCATCGTCTGCGGGGTTCTTTACCCTTTATCATGTCGCCACCGTCTCCAACGTCGTGGACGTGATGGTCATCGGCACCGGCACCAGCACGGCTCATGGCAAGGCGTCAGCAGACGTTGATGAGCCTGCTACTATCTCCGCCGACACTCTTGAGGACACACTTACCGGCTTGAGGACGCCCATCGCTACCTCCACACACCCCACCGACGAACGGGCCTCACTGGAGGAGGCTCGCAGGTAGATCTTGGAGTAGGGCATTGCGATCGCCACGGGTAAACGCCGGATGGAGGCCGCGCAGCGCGAGTACTCCGCCTACGGCCTCACTCTGGTTTCCGAGGCCCCTAGCCGGCTTGGCTCGGTCAGCGGCCACGGCCGGGTCATTGCCGAGATTCTAGGCGGCAAGCAGCCCATCTACGAGACTCCTGCTGCCAACTTACGGGCGGCCTAGGTGGCGATGGCAGAAATGCCAAGCTTCGAGGGCGACGAGCGCGTCCTTCAGGAGAAACGGGTCAAGGATCTCCTTGACGCCGCCAACGAGCAGCAGACATGGCTTGACCCTGGTCAAGCTCAATCGGTATCTCCGGGACCCAAACCCGGAGCGCGCCGTAACCCCAGCGGTCATCATCAAGCCGATGGATCTTCCTCGCATAACACTTCCGGCCAGAAAGGCGATGGCAGCCATGACAGGCGTTCTCAGCGCTAGAGCGAGCCTACTTCGAGCCGGCGTCACGGGGATGATGAGAATGATTCGGTGTATGAGGTTCCTCGTCCAGGGAGGACCCATGCTACCGGCTCACAAGGCGCACTTCCGATCGCGGCTCGAATCAGCGCTCGCGTTCCACATGGAGACGGCGAAGCTCGCAGGTGTCTCAATGCCCTAGCGCAGTGAGCTCTTCTGGAGGAGGACTGTCCCATCAGTCCGGCATGCTTCGGCCCTCGGATCCGAGGGGAGCCGTTTCCCCGAGGCTTCACTCTGTCTCGGGACACCCCCAAGTACAAGGGCACAGCCAAGCCGGAAGACTGGCTTATCGACTACACCACTACCGTTGGAATCGCCAGGGGCAACAAGCGCGTAGCTATCCGCTACGTGCCACTCATGCTGGCCGGGTCGGCTCGGACATGGCTTAACAGCCTTCCAGCCGGCGGCGTCAACTCATGGGTTGACTTCAAGGAGGCATTCGTCCGCAACTTCACTGGCACCTACAAGCGCCCTAGCCGGCCTCGCGAGCTGGCCATGTGCGTCCAGAGGCCCAACGAACCCCTTCGCGACTACGTCACATGTTGGACAGAGCTTCGCAACTCCTGCGAGGGAGTGGATGAGGTACAGGCCATCCAGTACTTCATCGACGGCTGCCGAGACGGCACTCTCCTCAAGCACAAGCTCATGTGCTCCGAGCCCACCTCTCTGGCGGTACTCATGGACAAGGCGGACAAGTATGCCACGGCCGACTCCGCGATGCGGGTCAGGGTAACCGCCTCGGACAAAGTTGTCCCCACGCCGACTACTCCAAAGCTGGCTAGTGACAATCGAGGCGGCCAGAACAACAACAAGCGCAAGGTGGATCAACTTGATTCGCGCTCCAACAACAAGCTGGTAGCCAGAGGCGCCGGCTCTCAACGGAGGCGGACTGGCAAGAACGACTGGCAACCCAAGCTCAGCTTCGAACATATGCTGGACGCGCCTTGCAAGATGCACTCTGGGGCGAAACCCTCTACCCATACCCTTCGACAGTGAAGCTTTGCACGACAACTATCACAAGGGGAGGGCCTGCCGGCTGCCCCAGGTGCAGATGCAGCGCCGCATGCTCCGGCTCCGCCGCCGCCGCCTCACAACGACGGTCGTCTCCATGACGACTACCCCCATCAAGACGGAGCATTTGTAGTCTTCACGAGTGAAGGCGACGACAAGCACAGCCAGCGCCAATGTCGGCACGAGGTGAATGCCACGGTCCCCCCGGTTCCCCAATACATTCATTGGTCTAAAAGCCCATCACATGGAGCCGGGTTGACCATCCTACGGTGATGCAAAACCCCGGGTCATACGCGCTCATCCTCGACCCCACTTTCGCCTCCCAGAGGCTCATGTGCCGGTTCTCCCGGGTGTTGGACGACGACGGGAGCAGCATCAACATCCTCTGCCTCGACACCCTCCTCAAGGTCGGTCTAAAGGAGAAGGACCTCCAGCCAACCAGCACTGTCTTCCACGGCATTGTGCCAGGACAGTCATGTTCGTCGATCGGCAAAATCCAGCTGGATGTCCTTTTCGGTGACAAGGCTCACTTCTACCGTGAGTCCATATGGTTCGAGGTAGTGGATCTCAGTAGCCCGTATCACGCACTGTTGGTCAGGCCGGCTCTGGCCAAAGTCATGGCTATCCCCCACTACGCCTACCTCAAGATGAAGATGCCGAGACCGAAGGGCATCATCACCATCGCTGGCGACTACAAGTAGTCGCTCGAGTGTGCTCAAGATAGCAGCCGCCTGGCCGACGCCATGGTGATTGCTGAGGAGAAAAGGCAGATCGACCGGCTCGTGGCTCAGGCTGCTGAGCAGCCGGCGATCCCTACTCCTCCATCCAAGTCGGCCGGCGAAGGCTCCTTCAAGCCGGCCAAAGAAACCAAGCAGGTGCCACTCGACCCTGAGAACCCCAAGCAGTGCGTCCCCATCGGGGCTAACCTTAGCCCCAAATAGGAAGGCGAGCTCGTCGAGTTCCTCCGTGAGAATCGGGACATCTTTGCATGGTCCCCCAAAGATATGCCTGTTGTTTCGAGGAAGTACGCCGAGCACAAACTTCACGTGCGACCGGATGCAAAGCCGGTGAAACAACCTTTTGTGTCGCTTCGCCGAGGGGAAGCGGCGCTCAATTGAAGAAGAGAATGCCCGGCTCCTTGCAGCCGGCTTCATCATGGAGGTTTTCCACCCGGACTGGTTAGCCAATCCAGTCCTGGTGCTGAAGAAAAACAACACCTGACGAATGTGTATCGACTAATGGAACCTGAATAAGGCATGCCCAAAAGACCCTTTCGCCTTGACGATGATAGATCAAGTGATCAACTCCACAGCCGACTGCGAACTGCTGTCGTTTCTCGATGCTTATTCAGGCTACCATCAAATCAAGCTGGATCCAGCTGATCGCCTCAAGACCTCCTTCATCACGCCCTTCGGGGCCTACTGCTACACCACCATGACGTTCGATCTGAAGAATGCTGGTGCGACATTCCAACATTGCATGCAGCAGTGCTTACTGCCACAGGTCAGCAGAAACATCCACGTCCATCTGGATGACATCATCGTCAATACTAAGCAACACTTCAGCCTCCTCGACGACTTGCGGGAGATGTTCGCCAACTTATGTGAATACAAGATCTGGCTCAACCTGGAGAAGTGCGTCTTCAAGGTTCCAGGCGGCAAGCTCTTGGGGTTCTTGGTGTCCGCTCGTGGCATTGAAGCGAGCCCTAGAAAATCGGCACCATCGAACAGATGGTGAAGCCGGCTCGAATCCTCTACATCTAGAAGTTTGCCGGCTTCCTAGCGTCCCTTAGCCGGTTCGTCAGCCGGATTGGCGAGAAAGCGCTTCCACTCTACCAGCTCATGAAGAAAACAACCAAGTTTGAGTGGAACGACAAGGCGGACGAAGCCTTCCGCGACCTCAAGCGGGTCATCTCAAGCCTGCCAATCTTGGCAGCCCCGGCTGAAAGGGAACCCATACTCATATACATTCCAGCGACCACTTGTGTGGTTAGTGTAGAGCTGGTAGTTGACCGCAAGGAGGAGGGCAAGGTACTATTAGTACAACGCCCTATGTACTACCTTAGCGAGGTCTTTTCCGCCTCCAAGAAAAACTACCCCCACTACCAGAAAATGTGTTATGGTGTTTACCTTGCCGCAAAGAAGTTGAAGCACTACTTCCAAGAGCATGCCATCACCGTTGTGAGCACTGCTCGACTTTCAGAAATCAAGGGAAACCGTGATGCGACTCGCCGGATTGCCAAGTGGTCCATCTCCATGGCTGACCACGACATCTGCTACGAGCCTCGCACTGCCATCAAGTCTCAGGTGGTGGCGGACTTCCTTCTTGACTGGGCTGAAACCCTGTTTGAGCCAGCGCCTCCAGATTCCACTCATTGGCGAATGCACTTCGACGGCTCGAAGATGCGAACTGGTCTGGGAGCCGGCATTGTCTTGACATCTCCGAAAGGAGACCAACTCAAGTATGCTCTCCAGTTTCACTTCGCCACCTCCAACAACGTTGCCGAGTACGAAGCGCTCGCTCATGGCCTCCGGCTTGCCAAGGGGATTGTCATCCGGCGGCTCCTTTGCTTCGGCGACTCGGACCTCGTGGTGCAGCAAGTCTCTGGCGAATGAGACGCCAGGGATGCCAACATGGCGAGCTACCACTTCCTCATCTAGCAGCTCAGCGGCCCTTTCAAGGGTTGCGAGTTTCACCACGTTCCTAGGGCAGACAATGAGGCGGCTGATACATTGGCCAAGATTGGCTCTACAAGACAAGCAATTCCAGCTGGCAACTCCCTCGAACAGTTGCACAAGCCGTCCATCAAGCATCTCCAGAGTCGGCGTCAATTTTTGTGTCGGCTGATACCTTGGTACAAGCGCTATCGGCTACGCCAGTTGTGTCGGCTACAGCTCCTGTGCCGACTACACTAGCTCGGCCAACTCCAATTGCCGCACCGGCTACAACTACTTCGCCGACTACAATAACAAATCCGGCTTCACCAAGCCTCGAATCTTGTCGTCTCCATACCCAGTGGGTGGACGTCATGGAGGTAGACGGCGAGCCATCTGCCACGACGGCATCAGAGACAGAGAGTCCCGAGCCTGTAACTGCTTCATCAAGTGCGGGGGCTGCAGAAGCCCCTAACACTCAGGTCGAGATGGAGCCAGCCCTTGTGTCGGCTCCGTCGTGGGCTCAACCCATCTTGGCTTTCCTTCTTCGCGCGAGCTTCCTCTAGATGAGGTGGAGTCAAGGCAGATTCAGCGCAGATCAGCAACCTACGCCATCATCAATTGCGAGCTGGTTCAGTGTAGCGTGACTGGCGTGTTCGAGCGCTACGTCGAATCAGAAAAAGGGCAGGAGATCCTCAAAGATATCCACCAGGGGGAGTGTGGGCATCATGCCTCCTCTAGAACCCTCCTGGCCAAGGCGTTCCACCATGGATTCTATTGGCCCACGGCCCTCGAGGAGGTCGTGGACATGGTCAACAAATGCGAGGGCTGCCAACGATTTGGCACGAAGAGCCACGTGCCACCTTCAGCCCTCAAAATCATCCCCTTGTCATGGCCATTCATCGTGTGGGGGTTGATACGTCTCAAACGTATCCATAATTTTTGATGGTTTCACGATGTTATCTTGTCTTCTTTGGATGTTTTATGTACCTTTTATATCTTTTATGGGACAAACTTATTAATTCAGTGCCAAGTGTGAGTTCCTGTTTTTTTGTATTTTTGACTCTTTTCAGATCTGATTTTGGAACGGAGTCCAAACGGAATAAAAACCCCAAAATGATTTTTTTCCCGAACGGAAGAAGATCAAGGGGCCTCTGGGCCAAGCCAGGTGGGCTCCAGGGAGCCCACAACCAACCACTCCGCCACCAGGGGGAGGCGGCGGTGTGAGGGCTTGTGGCCTCCCTGGCCGCCAACTAACCTAGATCCTTGGCCTATATGTTCCCAAACATTCAGCAAAAAATCAAGGGAGCCTCGAAAATACTTTTCCGCCACCGCAAGCTTCCTTTTCCGCGAGATCTCATCTGGAGACCCTTTCCGGCGCCCTACCGGAGGGGACTTTGGAGTTGGAGGGCTTCTTCATCATCATCATCGCCCCTCCAATGAATCATGAGTAGTTCACTTCAGACCTACGGGTCCGTAGTTAGTAGCTAGATGGCTTCTTCTCTCTCTTGGATCTTCAATACATAGTTCTGCATGATCTTCATGGAGATCTATCCAATGTAATCTTCTTTGGCGGTGTGTTTGTCGAGATCCGATGAATTGTGGTTTTGTGATCAGATTATCTATGATATATATTTGAGTCTTTGCTGATTTCTTATATGCATGATTTGATATCCTTGTAAGTCTCTCCGAGTCTTGGGTTTTATTTGGCCAACAAGATCTATGATTCTTGCAATGGGAGAAGTGCTTGGTTTTGGGTTCTACCATGTGGTGACCTTTCCCAGTGACAGTAGGGGCAGCAAGGCACACATCAAGTAGTTGCCATCAAGGGTAAAAAGATGAGGTTTTTATCATTGGTTTGAGATTACCCCTCTACATCATGTCATCTTGCTTAAGGCGTTACTCTGTTCTTATGGACTTAATACACTAGATGCATGCTGGATAGCGGTCGACGTGTGGAGTAATAGTAGTAGATGCAGAAAGTATTGATCTACTTGTTTTGGACGTGATGCCTATAGATATAATCATTGCATAGATATTGTCACGACTTTGCGCGGTTCTATCAATTGCTTGAGAGTAATTTGTTCACCCACTGTCTACTTGCTTTCATGAGTGAAGCCACTAGTAAACACTACGGCCCCCAGGTCTATTCACATCCATCGTTTACACCTCCGCTTTTACTTTGCTTTGTTACTTTGTTGCTTTCAGTTCTCACTTGGCAAACAATCTATAAGGGATTGACAACCCCTTCATAGCGTTGGGAGCAAGCTTTTGTGTTTGTGCAGGATCTGGAGATACTTTTCCACTGGATCGATACCTTGGTTCTCAAACTGAGGGAAATACTTACCACCGCTACGCTACATCACCCTTTCCGCTTCGAAAGAACACCAATGCAAGGCTCCAAGGCCACGGGGGAAATCCTTTGCATACTTGCCTAGGAAGTCCCTTAAGGCGTAGCCGTAGCTAAAGGATTCCTGGTGCCGTTGCTGAGGAGTATCAAGAAACACTCCTTTTTCTGGCGCCGTTGCCGGGAGGAGCACGTCAAAATAATTTCCCAACAACGTGCCTATTTCTGGCGCCATTGGAAGGTCTTTTGTTGCAGTAGCAGAAGTATTTCTGGCGCCGTTGCCGAGGAGGAGAAATCAAGATCTATCCAAGTAGGTCCCACAAAGTCTTCTCTTGCATTTTCTTTTGTTGCCAGTTGCCTCTCGTTTTCCTCTCCCCCACTTCACATTTGCCGTTTTCATTTTCCTTTCTCTTTCGCCGTTTTCTTTTGCCTTTTTGCTGTTTTCTTTTGCTTGTTTCACTCTCCCTTCCTTCTCGTTTGTGTGTGAGATAGTCCATCAATGGCTAGACCCACCACTCCGAACGACACCCCTGAAAATGAAGTTCTCAATTTCAGGCAGAATGAGGAAGAAAATTTGAAGGACGCTTGGTACAGGATTTGCAATGCTCAAAGTAGATGTACTCGTAAGCAATCCACTACCGTCCTCCTTCGCAGTTTCTATGTTGGAATATCTCCTTGGAATAGGTATATCCTCGATACCACTGTAGGCGGGACTTTTTGGGGAGCCATACTGTTGACTCCTATAGAGCTATCGTGAATTTGGTAGGCTCACCCCCGCTCATGGTTAATGGAACTTGCTTGACCTTGGAACACGTGATGCAAAGGCTTGATGCTATTGAAAAACAAATTGCCACAGTTGAACTTATTGAGGGTTTGGATAGAAAGATCCACAATCAAATTACTCAGTACGGATGCAAAGTGGGAAACTTTTTGAAAAATTTAAAGGAGAAGGAACTTATAGTTAATGACTCTTCTAGAATTGGCAAATTAGAAGATGTCATAACCAACTTGGGTTCCGCTTTTGCCGCTGTGCAAAATACTCCAAATCTTACTCTCAAAAAGACTGTCAAGGCTGTTTTTTTTCCTAAAGCTAGTGGTGAGTCATCTAATAAAGATGAAAATCTTAAGATGATAAATGATCACACTACATATGGTTTGAGCACCAAAGATGACTATACGTGATTCCATCACTTTTTGCCTAGCTAAGGGCGTTAAACAAAAGCGCTTGTTGGGAGGCAACCCAACGAATTTGTCCTTTTTCTTTTTGTTTTGTGTTTTCCACACTTTCATAATTCTGTTATGATTGTGTTTTTTGTGTTTCTTTTTGCGTTTGTGCCAAGAAAAACCGTTATGATTAGTCTTGGGGATGATCGTTTGGTCATGCTGGAAAAGAAAGAAACTTTCTGCTCACGAAGAGAATTTTCGTTTTTTTCTGTAAGAGCTTTTAAGTTGATTCTTTTTGCTGCTGATTGCTAAGCAAATTCTTCAGACTATCGTAATTTTTCAGAATTTTTGAAGTAACAGAGGTATACGAAATATACAGATTGCTACAGACTGGTCTGCTGTTAACAGATTCTGTTTTTGTTGTGTTGGTTGCTTATTTTGATGAAACTATGGATAGTATCGGGGGGTATTAGCCATGGAAGATTGAAAGTACAGTAAACCAACATCAGCACAAGTAGAATTTAAGTTTGCTATAGTACCTAAGGAAATGGTGGTTTGCTTTCTTGTACTAATGTTATCACGAGTTTCTGTTTAATTTCGTGTTGTGAAGTTTTCAAGTTTTGGGTGAAGTTCCTATGGACAAAGAGATAAAGAGTGGCAAGAGCTCAAGCTTGGGGATGCCCAAGGCACCCCAAGAGATTAAAGGATGTCGTAAAAGCCTAATCTTGGGGATGCCCCGGGAAGGCATCCCCTCTCTCGTCTTTAATCCATCGGTAACGTTACTTGGGGCTATATTTTTATTCACCGCATGTTATGTGTTTTTTCTTGGAGCGTCTTGTATCGTAGGAGTATTTTATTTTGATTGTGTCACAATCATCCTTGCTGCACACCTAGAGAGAGAGACATGCACACACCGTAATTTTGTCGAGCTTCACTTATATCTTTTGGTAGACAATTCAGCTCACATGTGCTTCACTTATATCTTTTGAGCTAGATACTTTTGCTCCATGTGCTTCAGTTATATCTTTTAGAGCACAACGGTGTGTGGCTTGGTAGTTGATCTATGCTTTGAAAGTAGGGTCAAAAGGGGTAGTTATCCAAAGGGATACGAAAACTTTCACCTTCATGTGCATTGAATAGTTAGAGAAGTTTGATTCATCTCAATTAGTTTTGAGTTGTGGTTATGGTAATATTGAAGTCATGCTAGTAAGGTGTTGTGGATCTAGAAATACTTGTGTTGAAGTTAGTGATTCCCGTAGCATGCACGTATGGTGAACCACTGTGTGATGAAATCTGAGCATGATTAGTATATTGATTGTCATCCTTTGCGTGGCGGTCGGGATCGCGCGATGGTTTATACCTACCAACCCTTCCCCTAGGAGTATGCGTTGAATGCTTTGTATAATTTACTAATAAAATTTTTGCAAAAATTATATGAGTTCTTCATGACTAATGTTGAGTCCATGGTTTAGATGCACTTTCACCTTCCACCATCACTATCTTCTTAGTGTCGTGCAACTTTCGCCGGTGCACAAAACCCACCATTAGCCTCACTCAAAACAGCCACCATACCTACCTACTATGGCTTTTTCAAAGTCATTCCGAGATATATTGCCATGCAACTACCACCATGAGATGTTCCACCATGTCTACATTGCCATTGCATGATCATAAGATATCTAGCATGATGTTTCCATTGATGTCTATGACATGCTAGATCATTGCCACGGTACACTACCGAAGGCATTCCATATAGAGTCATAGTTGCTCTAGTTTTGAGTTGAAAGTGTGATGATCATCATTAATGGAGTATTGTCCCATGTGAGGAAATAAAAGAGGCCAAAGAAGCCCACAAAAAAAGAGGCCAAAGAGCACACGAAATAAAAAAATGAGAGAAAAACAGAGAAGGGACAATGCTACCACTTTTTCCACACTTGTGCATATTAAGCACCATGATCTTCATGATTGAGGGTCTCTCGTTTTATCACCAGCAGATAGCTAGTGGGAAATTTTCATTATATAACTTGGCTTGTATATTCCAATGATAGGCTTCCTCAAAATTGCCTTAGGTCTTCGTGAGCAAGCAAGTTGGATGCACACCCACTAGTTTTCTTTAAGAGCTTTCACATACTCGTAGCTCTAGTGCATCATTTGTATGGCAATCCCTAATCATTCACATTGATATCTATTGATGAGCATCTCCACAGCTCATTGATATGCCTAGTTAATGTGACTATCTTCTCCTTTTTTGTCTTGCAACCTCCACCACATTCCACACCATCTATAGTGCTATAACCATGGCTCACGCTCATGTATTGCGTGAGAGTTGAAAAGGTTTGAGAAAGTAAAGGTGTGAAACAATTACTTGGCCAATACCGGGGTTGTGCATGCTTTAAATTCTTTGTGCAATGATGATAGAGCATAGCCAGACTATATGCTTTTCTAGGGATAACTTTCTTTTGGCCTTGTTATTTTCAAAGTTCATGATTACCTTGCTAGTTTGCTTGAATTATTATTGTTTCACGTCAATAGCAAACTATTGTTTTGAATCTAATGGATCTGAACATTCACATCACATAACAGGAATTACAAAGGACACCTATGCTAGGTAGCATGAAAGCATCAAAAATTCATTCTTTATCACTTCCCTACTCGAGGACGAGCAGGAGTTAAGCTTGGGGATGCTTGATACGTCTCAAACGTATCTATAATTTTTGATGGTTTCACACTGTTATCTTGTCTTCTTTGGATGTTTTATGTACCTTTTATATCTTTTTTGGGACTAACTTATTAATTCAGTGCCAAGTGCCAGTTCCTGTTTTTCTCTGTTTTTGACTCTTTCAGATCTGATATTGGAACGGAGTCCAAACGGAATAAAAACCCCGAAATGATTTTTTTTCCCGAATGGAAGAAGATCAGGGGGCCTCTCGGCCAAGCCAGGTGGGCTCCAGGGAGCCCACAAGCTCCCACTCCGCCACCAGGGGGAGTCGGCGGTGTGAGGGCTTGTGGCCTCCCTGGCCGCCCCCTGACCTAGATCCTTGGCCTATATATTCCCAAATATTCAGCAAAAAATCAGGGGAGCCTCGAAAATACTTTTCCGCAGCCGGAAGCTTCCGTTTCCGTGAGACCTCATCTAGAGACCCTTTCCGACGCCCGGCCGAAGGGGACTTTGGAGTTGGAGGGCTTCTTCATCATCATCATCACCCCTCCAATGACTCGTGAGTAGTTTACTTCAGACCTACGGGTCCGTAGTTAGTAGCTAGATGGCTTCTTCTCTCTCTTGGATCTTCAATACAAAGAGATCTATCCGATGTAATCTTCTTTGGCGGTGTGTTTGTCGAGATCCGATGAGTTGTGGATTTGTGATCAGATTATCTATGATCTATATTTCAATCTTTGCTGATTTCTTATATGGATGATTTGATATCCTTGTAAGTCTCTCCGAGTCTTGGGTTTTGTTTGGCCAACTAGATCTATGATTCTTGCAATGGGAGAAGTGCTTGGTTTTGGGTTCTAGCATGTGGTGACCTTTCCCAGTGACAGTAGGGCCAGAAAGGCACACATCAAGTAGTTGCCATCAAGGGTAAAAAGATGGGGTTTTATCATTGGTTTGAGATTATCCCTCTACATCATGTCATCTTGCTTAAGGCATTACTATGTTCTTATGGACTTAACACTAGATGCATGCTGGATAGCGGTCGACGTGTGGAGTAATAGTAGTAGATGCAGAAAGTATCTGTCTACTTGTTTTGGACGTGATGCCTATAGATATAATCACTGCATAGATATCGTCACGACTTTGCGCGGTTCTATCAATTGCTCGACTGTAATTTGTTCACCCACCATCTACTTGCTTTCATGAGAGAAGCCACTAGTAAACACTACGGCCCCCGGGTCTATTCACATCCATCGTTTACACCTCCGCTTTTACTTTGCTTTGTTACTTTGTTACTTTTAGTTCTCACTTGGCAAACAATCTATAAGGGATTGACAACCCCTTCATAGCGTTGGGAGCAAGCTTTTGTGTTTGTGCAGGATCTTGAGATACTCTTCCACTCGATCGATACCTTGGTTCTCAAACTGAGGGAAATACTTACCACCGCTACGCTACATCACCCTTTCCGCTTCGAGGGAACACCAACGCAAGGCTCCAAGGCCATGGGGGAAATCCTTTGCATACTTGCCTAGGAAGTCCCTTAAGGCGTAGCCACAGCTGAAGGATTCCTGGTGCCGTTGCTGAGGAGTATCAAGCAACACTCCTATTTCTGGCGCCGTTGTCGGGAGGAGCACGTCAAGATAATTTCTCGACAACGTGCCTATTTCTAGCGCCATTGGAAGGTCTTTGGTTGCAGTAGCAGGGGTTGGACATGGCGGGACCATTCAAGACCGCTCGAGGCGGCATGACTCATCTCTTGGTAGCCATCGATAAATTTACCAAGTGGATCGAGGCTAGGCCCATAAGGAATCTTGATGGCCCCACGGCCGGCAAGTTCATCAAAGACATCGATGTCCGATACGGCGTCCCCCACAGCATCATCACGGATAACGGCACCAACTTTGCCAAGGGTGCTTTGGCACTCTACTACTCCAAGGAAGGCATCTGACTCGACTTCGCGTCGGTCACACACCCCCAGTCCAACGGCCAGGTGGAGAGGGATAACGGCCTGATCCTGGCCGGCATCAATCCAAGACTGGTGGCATCACTCGTCAGGTCAGCCAGCTTCTGGATCGAAGAGCTGCCGGCAGTGTTGTGGAGCCTCCGCACCACGCCAACCGGTCAACCGCTTCACCCCATTCTTTCTGGTATATGGGTCCGAGGCTATTATCCCTACGGATGTTGAGTTCGACTCGCCTCGGGTCACCCTACACACATATACGGAAGCGAAGGAGGCAAGAGAAGACGGCGTCGATCTGCTCGAGGAGGCACGGGACCTAGCCTTGAACCGGACGACCATTTATCAACAGAAGTTGAGATACTACCACAACAAGAAGATCAAGCCTCTCTCTTTCAGAGAGGGGGACTTGGTGCTCATAAGAATCCAGTGAACAGCCGGCCAACACAAGCTCTCATCCCCATGGGAGGGACCCTTCGTCATCAGTAGGGCATTGCATAACAATGCATACTACCTGATCAATGCCCAGAAGCCAAGGAAGCGCAAGAGAGACGACTCCGGCCAGGAGACGGAGCGTCCATGGAACGTGGTGTTGCTTCAACCATTCTATTGCTAGAAGGCAAGTAAGAAAAATGGAAACAACATGTACATATGTATCTTTCTCCCTCTTCAGGATTTCCAATGAATGCAATGGGTGTTTCAAGCCAAGGCTTGAAGCATGCCTCTTTTGGATTGATAACTAGAGTCTTCACTCGTTTTGTGAGTCCCTTGGTATGGCTCTAACAGACTCGGGGGCTTGCTAGCCGTCCCGAGTGATTACCTTAGTTGTAGAAGAACATATAGTGTACGCTGGGTCGAACCCTAGCCATCTCGTAACAGCTACAGACCGGCTCCCGGCAGTCCGGCTAGCGAGGCGACGCCGGGTAAGGCTGGCTACATGAAAAGTCCAACTACAAAAAGGGTCGCCGGCTCGGGTTGGTTTGATCCTTTTTTGCGATCTTATTATTCTAGCAGGCCTGTGCTGGCTTGTGTTTGAGTCTTTTAGTCTTGATGGCTTCGAAAAATCTAAGTCCAATACTCCCAAAGGCAGAAGCCTCGACCCAGTCACAGACCGGCTCCCAGATGTCGGGCTGCCGGGATAGATGCTAGAAGGAGTAAAGGGGTTGGAGAAAAAGAAGTCAAGCAAGAATCCAAAGATGAAAATACAAGGCAGCACGCATGGTGTTACGACTTTAATGCAGAATTCATACATTCAAAAGCATTTGGCCCATGGCCGAAGTTCATTACACACACCCCAGTGGGTGGAACTATTGGACTGACAATGCATTGCAAACAACGAAAACAAAACATGACCAGCTAAGGGGCGGCGGCCTCGTCTGTTGCCCCGGCTACTGCTCATGCAGTGGTGGCTTCACCATCACCGTCTTCTCCCGAGGTGGTGGCGCCGTCTCCTCCGCGAGGGCTTTCGGCTCCGTCCCTGGCGGAGTCGGTGTAAGCCTCGCTGCTGGAGTCGGTGTCTTCCTTTTCAAGGGCCGCCTCGTCGGAGCTGCCACCAGCATCATACGGTTGGAGACGGTGCAAGTCCTCACGGACCACATTGCCGTCTTCATCCCGCTCCAAGTTGAGCTCATCCCAGGGGGCATACGAGGCGATGTCGCTGGCCCTCATCCGCAGCTGGTTCTCCACGGCCTGCAGCTCCCCCTCCGAGCCGTCGCGCTAGGCGACGAGCTTCCCCAAGTCCAGGTTGTGATACCAGCACTTGGCCAAGCGCAGCGCCATGTAGGCACTAGAACGCGTGGCTGAGGCGCGACAGGCGTCAAGATGGTCGCCACCAGCTGCAAGCCAGCTGGAGAGCTAGCTCACCGACGTCGGCTCAACGGCTTGGGGCCACAGGGCCTTTATGATCGCCGAGCCTGCAATCTGGAGCCGCTCCATGGATTCAGCCAAGACAAGCAGGCGGGCCCGGAAGCCCGTGCTAATCTCCTCCACAGTCCAGCCGGCGTTGGCATCCACCTCCTGGCCGGCAGTGCGACGCTCCTCGCGGCTGACCTCAACAGCCGTTTCAGCTGCTTCCCGTGTCTCAGGGAAGATTCCTGGGTAGGGGAAGGGGTGCGAAGAAGAATAAGAGGAGAGAGAAACAAAGAAGAAAAATTCAAGACAAAACGAAAGAAAGGCTTACGATCGAAATGGGCGTCGGTCTCATGAGCATCCTCCAGGGCCTCGAACTCCCACACCTTGCTCGCTTGGGCTGCGTGGGAGATATCTTCCTAGAGGGCTGCAGCCGTCTCCAGCGCCTTGGCCAGCTGTGCCTGCTTCTGGATCAGGGTCTCCTCCTTCTCCTTCAGGGCGGCGTCCTTGAGCTTCATCTCGTCGAAATGAGCCATCTTAAGACGCTCCGTGTTGGCAGCATTGGAGGAGTCCTTCTCCTCAAGGGTGGCGTGCAGCTTCTCCAGTTCGGCCTGAAGGGCCGCCTCGTGATCCTTCTTCTCCGTCTGGAGAAGAGTCAGCTGCTGCTGGAGCTGCTGGCCCGCCTCGCGCAAGACGTCTCGCTCCGAGACGGCCAAGCCCAGCCGACCCTGAAGATCAGCAACCTGGCCATCAGCCGCCTAGGTCTGAGCCCGCAACGCATTGTACGCCTGCACTTGGGCGTCATGAAGATCCTATGGGCAAAGCAAAATAAAACAAAGGAAGTAAGATTCGGCTCGGCTAATTCATTGTCGGCCCGATTCTCAGGGGCTACACCCAGTGAGTGCGCTAGCACGCCCCCACTAAAAAAGCAAAGACAAGGCATAGCACGAAGAGATTCGGCCCGGCCAATGCTTGGTCGGCCTGATTCTCGGGGGCTACACCCAGTGGGTGCGCTGATGCGCCCCCATAGACTCAAGAGAAGAGAAAATCAAAATCAAGACGATGAAGATGCAAAGGATGAAGCACTCACCCTAGCGCATTCCTCCAGGCGCTCCAGGTCGTTGTGGGCCACCCTGGTCGCTTGCTTCACCTTGTCCCGGCTGCTGGCAAACATTGCCACCACCTCCGGGACACCGCGGACCTCAACGCCTGGGGTCATATTTTGGCGCTCGGCGTTGGTCGCGCGCCAAGTCTTCATGAGCCGGCTCCCAGTGCTGGAGCCGGGCCACGGTTGGCCACGATGATGGCGCCGGCTTCAGGTGGCTGGTTGGCATCCGGCTCCATCGACGCCCCAGCCGGCATCGTCTCTACAGCAGGGGGAGGATAGGCCGCATCCAGCGCATCCATGGTCACCTCCGGCTCCTCCAGGTTCAGCTCTGGCGCGTCGGCCGCCTCGGCCTCTCGCATGTCAGGGATCACCTCGAGGTCCACACGGGCGGAGGCGTCCGGCTCGGACAGCTTGGCCACCTCGGCTCTCTGGGTGCGTGCTACCTCTTGAGCTTGCGTTTGTTTTTCCCTTGAAGAGTAAAGGGTGATGCAACAGAGTAGCAGTAAGTATCTCCCTCAGTTTGAGAACCAAGGTATCAATCCAGTAGGAGAATCAAGCCAAGTGTCTACAGTACGTGCGCAAACACAAACAATCTTGCACCCAACGCTATAAAGGGGTTGTCAATCCCTTCAAGATTGATTGCAAAGTGAGATCTGAAGGCTAAAAGTGCAACAAAGTAAAAGTGTAAGGCTGAAAATATGAGGTGAAGTAGACCCGAGGGCCATAGTGTTCACTAGAGGCTTGATACGTCCATTTTGCATCATGCTTTCATGTTGATATTTATTGCTTCTTGGGCTGTTATTTCACTACACGGTACAATACTTATGCCTTTTCTCTCTTATTTTGCAAGGTTTACATGAAGAGGGAGAATGCCGGCAGCTGGAATTCTGGCCTGAAAAAGGAGCAAGTTTGAGATGCCTATTCTGCGCAACTCCAAAAGCCGTGAAAATCAACATGGATTTTTTTTGGGACTTATAAAAAATACTGGGCCGAATAAGCGCCAGAGGGGCGCCAGCAGGTGGCCACAAGTCTGCTAGGCGCGGCCACCCCCTGGTCGCGCCTACGGGGCTTGTGAGCTCCCTGCTGGCCCACTGGCCCCCCTCTTTTTCTATAAGAAGGGTTTCAGTCTGGAAAAAATCAAGAAGAGGCTTTTCGGAGGATTCGCCGCCGCCACGAGGCGGAACTTGAGCAGAACCAATCTAGAGCTCCGGCAGGACGATCCTGCCGTGGAAACTTCCCTCCCGGAGAGGGAAATCGTCGCCATCGTCATCACCAACACTCCTCTCATCAGAGGGGGATCATCACCATCAACATCTTCATCAGCACCATCTCATCTCCAAACCCTTGTTCATCTCTTGTAACCAATCTCCGTCTCGCGACTCCGATTGGTACCTGTAAGGTTGCTAGTAGTGTTAATTACTCTTTGTAGTTGATGCTAGTTCGATTACTTGGTGGAAGAGTTTATGTTCAGATCTTTGATGCTACTCATTACCTCTCTAGTCATGAATATGATTATGCTTTGTGAGTAGTTACTTTTGTTCCTGAGGACATGGGATAAGTCATGCTAATAGTAGTCATGTGAACTTGGTATTCGTTCGATATTTTGATGTGTTGTATGTTGTTTTTCCTCTAGTGGTGTTATGTGAACGTCGACTACATAACACTTCACCATTATTTGGGCCTAGAGGAAGGCATTGGGAAGTAGTAAGTAGATGATGGGTTGCTAGAGTGACAGAAGCTTAAACCCTAGTTTATGCGTTGCTTCGTAAAGGGCTGATTTGGATCCACTAGTTTAATGCTATGGTTAGACTTTGTCTTAATTCTTATTTCATAGTTGTGGATGCTTGCGAGAGAGGTTAATCATAAGTGGGATGCTTGTCCAAGTAAGGGCAGTACCCAAGCACCGGTCAACCCACATATCAAACTATCAAAGTAACGAACGCGAATCATATGAACATGATGAAAAACTAGCATGACAGAAATTCCCGTCTGTCCTCGGGAGCGCTTTTCCTCCTATAAGAATTTGTCTAGGCTTGTACCTTGCTACAAAAGGGATTGGGCCACTTTGCTGCAGCGTTGCTACTTTTGTTACTTGTTGCTTGCTACGAATCATCTCACCACACAACTACTTGTTACCGATAATTTCAGTGCTTGCAGATATTACCTTGTTGAAAACCACTTGTCAGATCCTTCTGCTCCTCGTTGGGTTCGACACTCTTACTTATCGAAAGGACTATGATAGATCCCCTATAATTGTGGGTCATCAAGACTCTTTTCTGGCGCCGTTGCCGGGGTGTGAAGCGCCTTTGGTAAGTGGAACTTGGTAAGGAAACATTCATATAGTGTGCTGAAATTTATTGTCACTTGTCACTATGGAAACTAATCCTTTGAGGGGCTTGGTCGGGGTATCCTCACCTCGAACGGAAGCACAAAGAGTTGCTCCTCAACCTGCTGCACCTACTGAAAATATTTGCTTTGAATTTCCTTCGGGCATGCTTGAGAAACTGTTGGCTAATCCTTTTACACGAGATGGAACATTACACCCAGACTTTCATCTAATATATGTAGATGAAGTTTGTGGTTTATTTAAGCTTGCAGGTTTTCCCGAGGATGAGGTCAAGAAGAAGGTCTTTCCCTTATCTTTGAGGGATAAGGCTTTTACATGGTATAGGATATGTGATGATACTGGATCATGGAACTACAATCCAATGAAATTGGAATTTCATCAAAAGTTTTACCCTATGCATCTAGTACATCGTGATCGGAATTATATTTATATTTTTGGCCTCATGACAGACAAAGCATCGCTCAAGCTTGGGGGAGGCTTAAATCAATGTTATATCCATGCCCCAATCATGAGCTCTCGAGAGAAATTATCATTCAAAACTTCTATGCTCGGCTTTCTCATGATGATCGCACCATGCTTGACACTTCTTGTACCGGTTCTTTTATGAAGAGAGATATTGACTTCAAATGGAATTTATTGGAAAGAATTAAACGCAACTCTGAAGATTGGGAGCTTGATGAAGGTAAGGAGTCAGGTATGAAGTTCAAGTTTGATTGCGTTAAATCCTTTGTTGAAACAAATACTTTTTGTGACTTTAGCGCTAAGTATGGACTTGACTCTCAGATAGTAGCTTCATTGTGTGAATCTTTTGCTGCTCATATTGATCTCCCCAAAGATAAGTGGTTTAAATATCATCCTCCTTTAGTAGTCAATGTAGCTAAACCCAATCCAGTTGAAGAGGAAGTCATTGCCTATAATGATCTTGTTGTTCCCAGTGCTTACATTGAGAAACCACCTTTCCCTGTTAGGATAAAGGATCATTCTAAAGCTTCAACTGTAATACGTAGAGGCCACATTAGAACAACTACACCCCCTGAGCAAATTAGAGTTGAACCTAGCATTGCTATTATCAAAGATCTCCTGTCCGACAATCTTGATGGCCATGATATTCACTTCTGTGAAGATGCTGGTAGAATTGCTAAACCCCATGCTAGAGACAAACATAGGCCTATTGTTAGCACGCCTGTTGTTTCTGTTAAAATAGGAGATCATTGTTATCATGGTTTATGTGATGTGTGTGCTAGTGTTAGTGCAATACCTCAATCCTTATATGATGAAATCAAAGACGAGATTGCACCTGTTGAAATAGAACCTATCGATGTCACTATTCAGCTTGCCAAAAGAGATATTATCTCCCGTGTGGGAATTGTTAGGGATGTTGAAGTCTTGTGGGGTAAAACAAAGTATCCTATTGATTTCCTCGTTCTTGCTACCACTCAAGATAGATTTTGTCCCATCATATTTGGCAGACCCTTCCTCAATACCATCAATGCACATATTGACTGTGAGAAGCAAACTGTCACTGTTGATTTTGAAGGTGTGTCACATGAGTTCAATTTCTCCAAGTTTGGTAGACAACCTCATCAAAAAGAGTTTCCTATTAAGGATGAAACTATTGCCCTAGCTTTTATTGTCGTGCCTCCTATTGATCCCTTAGAGCAATACTTGCTTGAGCATGAAAATGATATGCATATGGATGAAAGGGATGAAATAGATAGAGTTGTCTTAGAACAATATCCTATCCTTAAGAATAATTTGCATGTTGAACTGCTTGGGGATCCACCCCCACCAAAGGGTGATCCTGTGTTCGAGCTTAAACAGTTGCTTGATACTCTTAAGTATGCTTATCTTGATGAAAAAGAGATATATCCTGTTATAATTAGTGCTAGCCTCTCAGAGCATGAAGAAAAGAAGTTACTAAAACATCTGAGAAAGCACCGTGCTGCTATTGGATATACTCTTGACGATCTTAAGGGCATTAGTCCCACTCTATGCCAGCACAAGATTAAAACTAATCCTGATTCCAATCCAGTTGCTGATCATCAACGGAGATTAAATCCTAAGATGAAAGAGGTAGTAAGAAAAGAAATACTAAAGCTCCTGGAATCGGGTATTATCTATCCTGTTGCTCATAGTGATTGTGTGAGTTCGGTGCATTGCGTCCCTAAGAAGGGAGGTATTACCGTTGTCCCTAATGATAAGGATGAATTGATCCCGCAGAGAATTATCACTCGCTATACATGGTGATCGATTTTAGGAAATTGAATAAAGCCACTAGGAAAGATCATTACCCTTTTCCTTTTATCGACCAAATGCTAGAAAGACTGTCTAAACACACACACTTTTGCTTTCTAGACGGTTATTCTGGTTTCTCCAAATACCAGTTGCACAATCTGATCAGGAGAAAACCACTTTCACCTGCCCTTTTGTTACCTTTGCTTATATACGTATGCCTTTTGGCTTATGTAATGCACCTGCCACCTTTCAAAGATGTATGATGGCTATATTCTCTGACTTTTGTGAAAAGATTGTTGAGGTTTTCATGGATGACTTCTCCGTTTATGGGTCTTCTTTTTATGACTTCCTTAGCAACCTTGATCGGGTCTTGCAGAGATGTAAAGACACCAATCTTGTCTTGAATTGGGAGAAGTGCCACTTTATGGTTAAGGAAGGCATCGTCTTAGGACATAAAATTTTTAAAAGAGGTATTGAAGTCGATAAGGCTAAGGTTGATGCAATCGAGAAAATGCCATACCCCACAGATATCAAAATGCCATACCCCACAATCATGGAGAACTTTGTATTGAATATCCAAGAGAGAGAAGAAGCCATCTAGCTACTAACTACGGACCCGTAGGTCTGAAGTGAACTACTCACGAGTCATTGGAGGGGCGATGATGTTGATGAAGAAGCCCTCCAACTCCAAAGTCACCTCCGGCAGGGCACCGGGAAGGGTCTCGAGATGAGATCTCACGGAAACGGAAGCTTGCGGGGGCGGAAAAGTGTTTTCGTGGACGCCCTGATTTTTTCTGGATTTTTAGGGAATTTATAGGCCAAAGACCTCGGGCAGGGGAGCGCCACGGGGGCCACAAGCTTGGTTTCTGCGGCCTCCCCCTGGCCGCGGCAACAGGGCTTGTGGGCCCCCCGTGGGCCCACTTGCTTGGCCCTCAAGCCTCCAGATCTTCTTCCGTTCTAGAAAAAATCATTTTAGGGATTTTATTCCGTTTGGACTCCGTTCCAAAATCAGATATGAAAAGAGTCAAAAACATAGAAAAAACAGGAACTGGCACTTGGCACCGAGTTAATAAGTTAGTCCCAAAAAATATATAAAAGGTAAACAAAACATCCAAAGTTGACAAGATAACAGCGTGAAACCATCAAAAATTATAGATACGTTTCAGACGTATCAAGCATCCCCAAGGTTAACTCCTGCTCGTCCTCCAGTAGGGAAGTGATAAAGAATGAATTTTTGATGCTTTCATGCTACCTAGCGTAGATGTCCTTTGTAACTCCTCTTATGTGATGTGAATGTTCTGATCCATTAGATTCAAAATAATAGTTTTCTATTGACGTGGAAACAATAATACTTCAAGCAAACTAGCAAAGTAATCATGAACTTTCAAAATAACAAGGCCAAAAGAAAGTTATCCCTACAAAATCACATAGTCTGGCCATGCTCTATCATCCTTGCACAATGAATATAAATCATGCACAACCCCGGTATTTGCCAAGTAATTGTTTTCACACCTTTACTTTCTCAAACTTTTTCAACTCTCACGCAATACATGAGTGTGAGCCATGGTTTTAGCACTATAAGTGGTGTGGAGTGTGGTGGAGGTTGCAAGACAAACAAGGAGAAGACGGTCACATTAACTAGGCATATCAATGAGTTGTGGAGATGCTCATCAATAGATATCAATGTGAATGAGTAGGGATTGCCATACAAATGATGCACTAGAGCTAAGAGTATGTGAAAGCTCTTAAGGAAAACTAGTGGGTGTGCATCCAACTTGCTTGCTCACGAAGACCTAAGGCAAATTTGAGGAAGCCTATCATTGGAATATACAAGCCAAGTTATATAATGAAAATTTCCCACTAGCTATATGGTGGTGACAAAACGAAAGACTCTCAATCATGAAGATCATGGTGCTTAATATGCACAAGTGTGGAAAGATGGTAGCATTGTCCCTTCTCTCTTTTTCTATCTTTTTTTGGATGGGCTCTTTGGCCTCTTTTTTTATTTTGGTGGGCATATTTGGCCTGTTTTATTTCCTCACATGGGACAATGCTCCATCAATGATGATCATCACACTTACAACTCAAAGCTTAGACCAACGATGACTCTATATGGAATGCCTTCGGTAGTGTACCGTGACAATGATCTAGCATGGCATAGACATAAATGGGAACATCATGCTAGCTATCTTACGATCATGCAATGGCAATGTATACGTGGTGGCACATGCCATGGTGGTAGTTGCATGGCAATATTTCTCGGAATGACTTTGAAAAAGCCATAGTAGGTAGGTATGGTGGCTGTTTTGAGGGAGGCTAATGGTGGGTTTTGTGCACCGGCGAATGTTGCACGGCACTAAAGAAGATAGTGATGGTGGAAGGTGAAAGTGCATCTAAACCATGGACGCAACATTAGTCATGAAGAACTCATATACTGGTTGCACAAGTTTTAGTAGTAATCGAAACAAAGCATTCAACGCATACTCCTAGGGGAAGGGTTGGTAGGTATAAACCATCGCCCGATCCCGACCGCCACACAAAGGATGACAATCAATAGACTAATCATGCTCAGACTTCATCACATAGCGGTTCACCATACGTGCATGCTACGGGAATCACTAACTTCAACACAAGTATTTCTAGATCCACAACACCTTACTAATATAACTTCAATATTACCATAACCACAACTCAAAACTAGTTGAGATGAATCAAACTTCTCTAACTATTCAATGCACATGAAGGTGGAAGTTTCCGTATCCCTTTGGATAACTACCCCTTTTGAGACTACTTTCATAGCATAGATCAACTACCAAGCCACGCACCGCCGTGCTCTAAAAGATATAAGTGAAGCACATAGAGCAAAATCATCTAGCTCAAAAGATATAAGTGAGGCACATGTGAGCTGAATTGTCTACCAAAGGATATAAGTGAAGCTCGACAAAATCACGGTGAGTGCATGTATATATCTCTAGGTGTGCATCAAGGATGATTGTGACACAACAAAAATAAAAGACTCCCACGATACAAGACGCTCCAAGAAAAACACATAACATGTGGTGAATAAAAATATAGCCCCAAGTAACGTTACCGATGGATTGAAGACGAAAGAGGGGATGCCTTCACGGGGCATCCCCAAGCTTAGGCTTTTATGGCATCCTTGAATCATCTTGGGGTGCCTTGGGCATCCCCAAGCTTGAGCTCTTGCCACTCTTTATTATTTTTTCCATAAGAACTTCACCCAAAACTTGAAAACTTCACAACACGAAGCTTAAACAGAAACTCGTGATAACATTAGTATAAGAAAGCAAACCACCACTTCCTTAGGTACTGTAGCAAACTTAAATTCTACTTATGTTGATGTTGGGTTACTGTATTTTCAATCTTCCATGGCTAATACCCCCCCCCCCCCGATACTATCCATAGTTTCATCAAAATAAGCAACCAACACAACAAAAACAGAATATGTTAACAGCAGACTAGTCTGTAGCAATCTGTATACTTCATATACTTATGTTACTTCAAAAAATCTGAAAACTTACGACAGTCTAAAGAATTTGCGTAGCAATCAGCAGGAAAAGGAATAAACTCAAAATATCATACAGAAAAAAATGAAAATTCTTTTCGTGAGCAGAAAGTTTCTGTCTTTTCCAGCATGACCAAACGATCATCCCCAAGACTAATCATAACAGTTTTGCTTGGCACAAACGCAAAAAGAAACACAAAAAACACAATCATAACAGAATTATGAAAGTGTGGAAAACACAAAACAGAAAGAAAAAGGATAGATTCGTTGGGTTGCCTCCCAACAAGCGCTATTGTTTAACGCCCTTAGCTAGGCATAAGGTGATGGAATCACGTATAGTCATCCTTGGTGCTCAAACCATAAGTAGCCCTCATCATAGATTCATAAGCCAATATTATTTCTTTCTAGGAAAGTGCTCATGCCCTTCTTTAGGGGAAATTGAAATCTAATATTCCCTTCCTTCATATCGATGATAGCACCAATAGTCCTTAGGAAAGGTCTACCAAGAATAATGGGACATGAAGGATTGCAATCTATGTCAAGTACAATGAAATCCATGGGTACATAGTTCCTATTTGCAACAATAAGAACATCATCAATCCTTCCCATGGGTTCCTTGACAGTAGAATCCGCAAGATGTAAATTAAGAGAACACCCTTCAATCTCATGAAAACCAAGAATATCACATAAAGACTATGGAATCGCGGAAACACTAGCGCCCAAATCACACAAAGCATTGCACTCATAGTTTTTTATCTTGATTTTGATAGTAGGTTCCCACTCATCTTGAAGTTTTCTACGTATAGAGACTTCTAATTCGAGCTTCTCTTCAAGAGATTTCATCATAGCATCTACGATATGCGCGGTAAAGGCTTTGCTTTGGCTATAAGCATGTGGAGAGTTTGCAATGGATTGCATCAAAGAAATGCATTCAAACAAGGAGCAACTATCATAATTGAATTCCTTGAAATCCAAAATGGGAATTTCATTACTACCCAAAATTTTGATTTCTTCTACTCCACTCTCCACACCTTTATCATCAAGATAGGTGGGCTCCGAATCATTGGGGCGTTTTTCAACCAAAGTGGATTCATATCCAGCCCCTTCATCAATAGGTTTGACACGTGAAAACAAAGATTCAAGAGGAGTCACACCAAGCATTTTAAGATCTTCGTGATTTGAATCACTAGAACGCACCCTTTTAAACCATTCATGCCTAGCGCGAATTTGGGTGGTTCTTTCTTTGCTCTCATTCATGGAGACATGCATAGCTTTCAAAGTTTCGTCCAAGTTGACCTTGGGAGGAGCACATCTAACTTTCAAAGCATCAATATGACAAGACATCCTATCAACGCTCTTAGTCAAATCGTCAATTTTGAGTAGTTTTTCCTCTATGGACGCATTCAAAATCTTTTGAGAGTTGATGAACTCTTTGATATTACTCTCTAAATCAGAGGGTAATTTGTTGTTATTTCCATAAGTGTTGTTGTAGGAATTGCCATAATTGTTAGAGGAGTTACTAGGAAAAGGACTAGGAACATAGTTTCCTCTAAAAGCATTGTTGTTGCCAAAATTGTTCTTACCAACAAAATTAACGTCCAAACTAGTGTTGCTACTCTCAATCAGGGAAGATAGTGGCATGTCATTAGGATCTAAAGGAGCATTTCTACTAGCAACCAAATTCATCAACTCGTCCATCTTAGCACTAAGCGAGTTAATTTCTTCTATAGCGTGTACCTTTTTGCTAGCAGGTGACCTTTCAGTGTGCCACTGAGAGTAGTTGGTCACGATATTGTCTAGGAGTTTTGTAGCGTCTCCTAACGTGATTTCCATGAACGTTCCACCTGAGGCGGAGTCCAAGATATTTCGAGAAGCGAAATTCAAACCAGCGTAAAAGATTTGTATAATCATCCACAAACTCAAGCCATGAGCGGGACAATTTCTAATCATAAGCTTCATCCTCTCCCAAGATTGTGCAACGTGTTCATGATCAAGTTGCTTGAAATTCATGATATCGTTATGTAAGGAGATAATCTTAGCCGGCGGAAAATACTTGGATCTGTAAGCATCTTTGCACTTATCCCAAGAATCGATACTATTTTTAGGCAAAGAAGAAAACCAAGTTTTTGCGCGATCTCGCAACGAGAAAGAAAAAGCTTCAACTTAATCACGTCATTATCCACATCTCTTTTCTTTTGCATATCGCAAAGGTCAATGAAGGTATTGAGATGGGATGTGGCATCTTCACTAGGAAGGCCAGAGCATTGCTCTTTCATAACAAGATTCAGCAAAGCTGCATTGATTTCATATGATTCCGCACTAGTGGAAGGAGCAATCGGAGTACTAATAAAATCATTATTATTGGTACTCGAGAAGTCGCAAAGTTTGGTGTTTTCAGCCATGATGACTTCAACAAACAAACAAGCACACAAGCAAGCAAGAAAACCGGCAAGGGAAAACGGCAAAAAGGCAAAAGAAGACGGCAAAGGAAAACGACAAAAAGGCAAAAGAAAAAGGAAAAGGAGAAAGGCAAATGAAAACGGCAAATGTGAAGTGGGGGAGAGGAAAACGAGAGGCAACTGGTAAAAAAGTAAATGCAAGAGATGAGTTTGTGAGACCTACTTGGATAGATCTCTCCTTCCCCGGCAACGGCGCCAGAAATACTTCTGCTACTGCAACAAAAGACCTTCCAATGGCGTGAGAAATACATGCTGACGGGAGACTATTCTTGTCTTGATACTCCTCAGCAACGGCACCAGGAATCCTTCTGGTACTCCTACGCCTTTAGGGACTTCCTAGGAAAATATCCAAAGGATTCCCCCGTGGCCTTGGAGCCTTGCGTTGGTGTTCCCTCGAAGCAGAAAGGGTGATGTAGCACAGCGGCGGTAAGTATTTCCCTCAGTTTTGAGAACCAAGGTATTGATCGAGTGAAGGAATATCACAAGTACCTGCACAAACACAAAGAGCTTGCTCCCCACGCTATGAAGGGGTTGTCAATCCCTTATAGATTGTTTGCCAAGTGAGAACTGAAAGCAACAAAGAAACAAAGAAAAGTAAAAGCAAAAGTGGAAACAATAGGTGTGAATAGACCCAGGGGGTCGTAGTGTTCACTAGTGGCTTCTCTCATGAAAGCAAGTAGATGGTGGGTGAACGAATTACTGTCGAGCAATTGATAGAACCGCGCAAAGTCGTGACGTTATATATGGCAATGATTACATCTATAGGCATCACGTCCAAAACAAGTAGACCGATACTTTCTGCATCTACTACTATGACTCCACACGTCGACCGCTATCCAACATGCATCTAGTGTATTAAGTTCATGAGAACAGAGTAACGCCTTAAGCAAGATGACATGATGTAGATGGACAATATCATATCTACGATAAAAGCCCATCTTGTTACCCTTGATGGCAACAACACGATGCGTGCCTTGCTGCCCCTTCTGTCACTGGGAAAGGTCACCACACGGTATGAACCCAAAACCAAGCACTTCTCCCAGTGCAAGAATCATAGATCTAGTTGGCCAAACAAAACCCAAGACTGGGAGAGACTTACAAGGATATCAAATCATGCAAATAAGAAATCAGCAAAGACTCGAATATATATCATAGATAATCTGATCAAAAATCCACAATTCATCGGATCTCGACAAACACACCGCCAAAGAGGATTACATCGGATATATCTCCATGAAGATCATGGAGAACTTTGTATTGAAGATCCAAGAGAGAGAAGAAGCCATCTAGCTACTAACTACAGACCCGTAGGTCTGAAGTGAACTACTCACGAGTCAATGGAGGGGCGATGATGTTGATGTAGAAGCCCTCCAACTCCAAAGTCCCGTCCGGCAGGGCACCGGGAAGGGTCTCCAGATGAGATCTCGTAGAAACGGAAGCTCGCGGCGGCGGAAAAGTGTTGTCGTGGACGCCCTGATTTTTTCTGGATTTTTAGGGAATTTATAGGCCAAAGACCTAGGGCAGGGGAGCGCCAGGTGGGCACAAGCTTGGTTGCCGCGGCCTCCCCCCTGGCCGCGGCAACAGGGCTTGTGGGCCCCCTGTAGGCCCACTTGCTTGGCCCTCAAGTCTCCCGATCTTCTTCCGTTCTGGAAAAATCATTTTGCGGATTTTATTCCGTTTGGACTCCGTTCGAAAATCAGATCTGAAAAGAGTCAAAAACACAGAAAAACACGAACTGGCATTTGGCACTGAGTTAATAAGTTAGTCCCAAAAAGATATAAAAGGTAAACAAAACATCCAAAGTTGGCAAGATAACAGCGTGAAACCATCAAAAATTATAGATACGTTTGAGATGTATCACGATCCTGCAAGGGAAACTTCCCTCCCGGAGGGGGAAATCGTCGTCATCGTCATCACCAAGACTCCTCTCATCGTAGGGGACACATCACCATCAACATCTTCATCAGCACGATCTCATCTCCAAACCCTAGTTCATCTCTTGTAACCAATCTCTGTCTCGCAACTCCAATTGGTACCTGTAAGGTTGCTAGTAGTGTTAGTTACTCTTTGTAGTTGATGCTAGTTGGATTACTTGGCGGAAGAGTTTATGTTCGGATCTTTGATGCTACTCATTACCTCTATGGTCATGAATATGATTATGCTTTGTGAGTAGTTACTTTTGTTCCTCAGGACATGGGATAAGTCATGCTAATAGTAGTCATGTGAATTTGGTATTCGTTCGATATTTTGATGAGTTGTATGTTGTTTTTCCTCTAGTGGTGTTATGTGAACGTCGACTACATAACACTTCACCATTATTTGGGCCTAGAGGAAGGCATTGGGAAGTAGTAAGTATATGATGGGTTACCAGAGTGACAGAAGCTTAAACCCTAGTTTATGCGTTGCTTCGTAAGGGGCTGATTTGGATCCACTAGTTTGATGCCATGGTTAGACTTTGTCTGAATTCTTCTTTCGTAGTTGCAGATGCTTGCGAGAGAAGTTAATCATAAGTGGGATGCTTGTTCAAGTAAGGGTAGAACCCAAGCGCCGATCCACCCACATATCAAACTATCAAAGTAACGAACGCGAATCATATGAACATGATGAAAACTAGCATGACAGAAATTCCCGTGTGTCCTCGGGAGCGTTTTTCCTCCTATAAGGCTTTGTCCAGGCTTGTCCCTTGCTACAAAAGGGATTGGGCCACTTTTCTGCATCGTTGCTACTTTTGTTACTTGTTGCTTGCAACGAATCATCTCACCACACAACTACTTGTTACCGATAATTTCAGTGCTTACAGATTTTACTTTGCTGAAAACCAGTTGTCAGATCCTTCTGCTCCTCGTTGGGTTCGACACTCTAACTTATCAAAAGGACTATGATAGATCCCTTATACTTGTGGGTCATCAAGGCTTCTCTCAAGATAGCAAATATTACGGTGGGTGAACGAATTACTGTCGAGCAATTGATAGAACCGCGCAAAGTCATGACGATATCTAAGGCAATGATCATACATATAGGCATCACGTCCGAGACAAGTAGACCGATACTTTCTGCATCTACTACTATTACTCCACACATCAACCGCTATCCAGCATGCATCTAGTGTATTGAGTGCATGACGAACAGAGTAATGCCTTAAGCAAGATGACATGGTGTAGAGGGATAAATTCATGCAATAGATATAAATCCCATCTTTTTACCCTTGATGGCAACAACACGATGCGTGCCTCACTACCCCTTCTGTCACTGGGTGAGGTCACCGCACGATATGAACCCAAAACCAAGGACTTCTCCCATTGCAAGATTCATAGATCAAGTTGGCCAAACAAAACCCATAACTCGAAGAGAATTACAAGGATATGAAATCATGCATATAAGAGATCAGAAGAAACTCAAATAAGATTCATAGATAATCTGATCATAAATCCACAATTCATTGGATCTCGACAAATGCACCGCAAAAGAAGATTATGTCAGATAGATCTTCATGAAGATCATGGAGAACTTTGTATTGAAGATCCAAGAGAGAGAAGAAGCCATCTAGCTACTAGCTATGGACCCGAAGGTCTATGGTGAACTACTCACGCATCATCGGAGAGGCAATGGTGTTGATGAAGAAGCCCTCTGTGTCCGAATCCCCCTCCCGCAGGGCACCAGAACGTGCCCCAGATTGGATCTTGCGGAGACAGAAGCTTGCGGTGGCGGAAAAGTATTTTCGTGGATCTCTCCCGTGGTTTTGGATTTTTCCGGGATTTATAGGCGAAAGAAGTAGGGCAGACGAGCCATAGGGGGCCCACAAGCCTCCTAGGCGCCCCCCGGCCGTGCCTAGGGTCTTGTGGCCTCCCCTGGTGGCCTCTGCCTTGATTCTCACGCCCCCTGCATATCTTGTGTTTCGGAAAAAATCTTTTCGGAAGTTTTATTCCGTTTGGACTTCGTTAAAAATTCTCCTCTAAAAAGGGTAAAAAACACGGAAAAAACAGGAAGTGGCACTTGACACTGAGTTAATAAGTTAGTCGCAAAAAAATTATATAAAAGGCATACAAAACATCCAAACTTTGACAAGATAATAGCATGGAACCATCAAAAATTATAGATACGTTGGAGACGTATCAAGCATCCCCAAGCTTAACTCCTGCTCGTCCTCGAGTAGGGAAGTGATAAAGACTGAATTTTTGATGTGGAATGCTACCTAGCATATTTGTCCTTTGTAACTTCTTTCATGTGACATGAATGTTCAGATCCATAAGATTCCAAACAATAGTTTCCTATTGACATGAAAACAATAATACTTCAAGCAAACTAGCAAGGTAATCATGAACTTTCGAAATAACAAGGCCAAAGAAGGTTATCCCTACAAAATCATATAATGTGGCTATGCTTCATCATCCCCACACAACTAATTGAAATCATGCACAACCCCGTTATTGGCCAAGTAATTGTTTTCGCACTCTTACTTTCTCAAACCTTTTTCAACTCTCACGCAATACATGAGCGTGAGCCATTGATATAACACTATAGGTGGAATAGAGTGTGGTGGAGGTTGTGAAACAAAAAAGGAGGAGATGGTCACATCGACTCGGCGTATCAAAGGGCTATGGAGATTCCCATTAATATATATCAATGTGAATGAGTAGGGATTCCCATACAACGGATGCACTAGATCTATAAGTATGTGAAAGCTCAAAAGGAGAACTAGTGCGTGTGCATCCAACTTGCTTGCTCACAAAGACCTAGGGCAATTTTGAGGAAGCCCATCATTGGAATATACAAGACATGTTATATAATGAAGATTCCCACTAGCATATGGTGGTGACAAAATGAGAGGCTCTCAATTATGAAGAACATGGTGCTATTATGAAGCACAAGTGTGGAAAAGATAGTAGCTTTGTCCCTTCTCTCTTTTTCTCTTTTTTTTGTTTGGGCTCTTTGGCCTCTTTCCATATATCTCTCTTTTTTGTGTGGGTAACTTTGGCCTCTTCTTTTTTTATTTCCTCACATGGGACAATGCTCTAATAATGATGACAATCACACTTTTATTTACTCACAGCTCAAAGCTTAGAACGATGATGACTCTATAGGAAATGCCTCCGGCAGAGTACCGGGATGTGCAACGATCTAGCTTGGCGTATGACGTTGAAACATCTCGCTAGCTATCTTACGATCATGCAATGGAAATATGATAGTGACGGCACAAGTCATGAGACAGAACGGTGGGAGTTTCATGGCAATATATCTCGGGATGGCTATGAAAATGCCATAATAGGTAGGTATGGTGGCTGTTTTGAGGAAGGCATATGGTGTGTTTGTGCACCGGCGAAAATTGCGCGGCACTAGAGAGGCTAGCAATGGTGCAAGGTGAAAGTGCATCTATACTATGGACTCACATTAGTCATGAAGAACTCATATACTTATTGTGAAAGGTTTTATTAGTAATCGAAACAAAGTGCTAAACGCACACTCCTAGGGGAAGGGTTGGTAGGTGTTAACCATCACGCGATCCAGACCGCAACACCAAGGATGACAATCAATAGATCAATTATGCTCCGACTTCCTAACATAGCGGTTCACCATACGTGCATGTTATGGGAATCACTAACTTCCACACAAATATTTCTAGATTCACAACACCCTACTAACATAACTCTTAATATTACCAAATCTATGTCTCAAAACTAATTGAGAGGAATCAAACTTCTATTTCTAATCAATGCACATGAAGATGGAAGTTTTATTTATCCTCTTTGGGTGCCTATCACCTTTGGGACTACTTTCATAGCACAATCCAACTACCAAGTTACGCACAGCCGTGCTCTAAAAGATCTAAGTGAAGCACATAGAGCGTAGTTATCTAGCTCAAAAGATATAAGTGAAGCTCAATGAGTATTCTAGCAAATTCACGATGAGTGCATGTCTCTCTCAAAAGGTGTGAAGCAAGGATGATTGTGACACAACAAAAGGAAAAGACTCCTACGATACAAGATGCTCCAAGCAAAACACATATCATGTGGTGAATAAAAATATAGCTCCAAGTAATGTTACCGATGGATTGAAGACGAAAGAGGGGATGCCTTCCCGGGGCATCCCCAAGCTTAGGCTTTTTCGTGTCCTTGAATTTGTCTTGGGATGCCTTGGGCATCCCCAAGCTTGAGATCTTTCCACTCTTTATCCCTTTGTCCATGAGAACATCACCCAAAACTTGAAAACTTCACAACACAAAACTTAAACAGAAACTCGTGATATCATTAGCACAAGAAAACAAACTACCACCTCTTGAGGTACTGTAGCAAACTTGATTTCTATTTATATTGGTGTTAGATTACTATATTCTCACTTTTCCATGGCTAGTACCCCCCCCCCCCCCGATACTATCCATAGTTTCATCAAAACAAGCAATCAACACAACAAAAACAGAATCTGTGAAAAACAGACCAGTCTGTAGCAATCTGTATACTTCGTATACTTCTGGTATCTCAAAAATTCTGAAAAATTACAACACTTCCGAAAAATGGCATATCAACGAGCAGCATAAAGAATCAACTCAAAAGATCTTTCTGGATAAAAATGACAAATAATTTCGTGAGCGGAAAGTTTCTGTCTTTTTCCAGCAGGATCAAACAACCAACACCAAACTAGTCATAAAGTTTTTGCTTGGCTCAAACACAAAAACAAACACAGAAAACACAATCATAACAGAATTATGATGGTGTGGACGCAACAAAATAGAAAACAAAAAAGCGAAGATAAATTCATTGGGTTGCCTCCAACAAGCGCTATTGTTTAACGCCCTTAGCTAGGAATAAGGTGATGGCATCACGTATCATCGTCTTTGGTACTCAAACCATAAGTAGGGTGAACACTCATCATATTAAGGTCTTCATCTCTCTTACTAGATGGCTCACCACTATTTTTAGGAATAAAAACATCCTTGGTGGCCTTATTGTGGGCAAAATTTGGAGTGTTGTGCACAACGGCAAAAGCGGAACCCAAGTTGGTTATAACATCCTCTAGTTTGCCAATCCTAGCGGAATCATGACCTAGTTTTTTGTTAACTATGGGTTCTATCTCCTTTAAATTTTTCAAAGTCATTCCCACCTTGGATCCGTACTGAGTGATTTGATTGTGGATATTTTTATCCAAATTCTCAATGAGTTCGATCGTAGCAACTTTATTTTCAATGATATCCAGCCTACGCATCACATGTTCTAGAGTTAAGGTAGTTCCATTAACCATGAGTGGGCGTGAGCCTACCAAATTTATTAAAGCACCATAAGAATCAACGGTATGGCTACCCAAGAAATTTTCTCCTACGATGGTGTCAAGAACATGCCTATTCCAAGGGGAAATACCCACATAAAAGCTGCAAAGTAGGAAAGTAGTAGATTGCTTACGAGTAGATCTACTCTGAGCATTGCAAATCCTATACCAAGCATCCTTTAAGTTTTCTTCCTCATTTTTCTTGAAATTGAGAACTTCGCTCTCGGGAGTATCGTTCGAAGCGATAGGTATAGCCATGATGACAGGTAGGCTATCCCACTCAAGCAGGCAGAAAGCAAGCGAAAGAAAAGGGAGAACGAAAAAGGCAAAAAAAATTGTAAATTTTTGTTTTTCAGAAGTGGGGGAGAGGAAAACGAGAGGAAAAAAAGAAAATGCAACAGATGAGTTTGCGACACTTACTTGGATAAGCTTCACCTAGAATAATCCCTAGTGCCAAAAATTGACACGTTGACGGGAGCTATTCTTGACTTGATCCTCCGTGGCAACGGCGCCAGAAATTCTTCTTGCTACCTCTTGAGCTTGCGTTGGTTTTTCCCTTGAAGAGGAAAGGGTGATGCAGCACAGTAGCAGTAAGTATTTCCATCAGTTTGAGAACCAAGGTTTCAATCCAGTATGAGAATCAAGCCAAGTGTCCAAAGGACCTGCGCAAACACAAAAGAGCTTGCACCCAACGCTATGAAGGAGTTGTCAATCCCTTCAAGATTGATTGCAAAGTGAGATCTGAAGGCGGAAAGTGCAACAAAGTAAAAGTGTAAGGCTGAAAATATGAGGTGAAGTAGACCCGGGGGCCATAGTATTCACTAGAGGCTTCTCTCAAGATAGCACATATTACGGTGGGTGAACGAATTACTGTCGAGCAATTGATAGAACCGCGCAAAGTCATGACGATATCTAAGGCAATGATCATACATATAGGCATCACGACTGAGACAAGTAGACCGATACTTTCTGCATCTACTACTATTACTCCAGACATCGACTGCTATCCAACATGCATCTAGTGTATTGAGTTCATGACGAATAGAGTAACGCCTTAAGCAAGATGGCATGATGTAGAGGGATAAATTCATGCAATAGATATAAACCCCATATTTTTCCCTTGATGTCAACAACATGATGCGTGCCTTGCTACCCCTTCTGTCACTGGGTGAGGTCACCACACGGTATGAACCCAAAACCAAGCACTTCTCCCATTGCAAGAATCATAGATCAAGTTGGCCAAACAAAACCTACAACTCGAAGAGAATTACAAGGATATGAAATCATGCATATAAGATATCAGAAGAAACTCAAATAAGATTCATAGATAATCTGATCATAAATCCACAATTCATCAGATCTCGACAAACACACTGCAAACGAAGATTACATCGGATAGATCTCCATGAAGATCATGGAGAACTTTGTATTGAAGATCCAAGAGAGAGAAGAAGCCATCTAGCTACTAGCTATGGACCCAAAGGTCTATGGTGAACTACTCACGCATCATCGGAGAGGCAATGGTGTTGATGAAGAAGCCCTCCGTGTCTGAATCCCCCTCCGGCAGGGCACCAGAACGTACCCAGATGGGATCTTGCTGAGATAGAAGCTTGCAGCGGCGGAAAAGTATTTTCATGGATCTCTCCCGTGGTTTTGGATTTTTCGAGGACTCATAGGCGGAAGAAGCAGGGCAGACGAGCCACAGGGGGCCCACAAGCCTGCTAGGCGAGGGCCTCCTGGCCATGCCTAGGGGGCTTGTGGCCTCCCCTGGTGGCCTCTGCCTTGGTTCTCACGCCCCCTGCGTATCTTCTATTCCGGGAAAATCTTTTCGGAAGTTTTATTCCATTTGGACTCCGTTTAAAATTCTCCTCTGAAAAGGGTCAAAACACAGAAAAAACAGGAACTGGCACATGGCACTGAGTTAATAAGTTAGTCCCAAAAAAGATATAAAAGTCGTAGAAAACATCCAAAGTTTGACAAGATAATAGCACGGAACCATTAACAATTATAGATACGTTTGAGACGTATCAGTGCGCCTCGGGGCCGCCTCGCTAGCTGGCTCCTCCACGCAAGTTCGCTTGGAGGGGTCATGTCTAGCCTTCGTACGCTTGTCCCTGGGCTTCTCAGCCCGACTGGGCTGAGATTGGCCCGCGCCCATCTTCTTCGCTGCAACTTCCCAGCAAAGGGCGGATTGATCATCAAGTGCCTTCTGGGAAGCTTTTGCTACTGCCAAGCTGGCCCGTTCGGCGGCGGAGGCAGTTTCTTCTTCCACGTCTTCTGCCTCCCTGCCAGGCATGATTTGAGGAATCTATCCTCACTTGATAAAACTAAAGGAGAACAACGAAGGATTCTTACCCCGCCACGACGGGCACCTGCTTCCTGCTGGCACTAGCTCGGCGCTTCTTGGCGTCGCCTGCTCGTCCTCCACCTGGAGGTCCCCGCGCGGCGCGTTTGGAAGCCGGCTTGGAGGTTGTGGCACCCTTGCCCTTGTTCTTGGTGGCCTCGCCAGGCGCAGCCGTCTCGCCAGCATGGCAGCGGCCTCGGGTCATTGGAGGGCTGGTGACTTCCTCCACCACTTTGGCATCCTCCCCCAAGGCTGCATCATATGAAGATGGTGGCGTCTCGTCATCATCCATCCAGTCAACAAGGGGAGGCCTCAGGTGCTCACCAGACGGCTCGGAGCCTTCCGACTCCAGCGCCTCCTCCAAAACGGCGTCCCACGGCTCGATCATCCCCTCGTCTTCAATCTCCGAGGGGTCTGACGTCTCCACGTCTGGAGCCGACGGGGTGAGCTCTTGCAGCTTCCCAAACAGGTGATGCAACAACGGATTGTAGCCGGCTTATCGAGAAGAATCATCATTTTCAAAACACAACGCAAATACCAGATCCATGAAGACACTTACCATTGGGGAGGATAGTTCCTGTCGTAAGGGGCTAGCCCCCATGCCCAGTCTCCTCCTTCATCCATGTGGGCGGAGGAGATCTGGTTCACGTTCTTCGCCACCGCTCGAGGGTGGAAATTCTTGGTGGAGAGCCAGCAGGGATCGTGTCGGCCGCTCATCTGACATATCAGATGAGGCCGACTCTGCAAAGGCACGATCCTACGGGTCATCATGGTGGTAAGCAAGTCGCAGCCTACGAGGTCGCGAGCCTTCAGGCTATCGAGGTAGACGCCAATCTTTGCTACCTCAGGAACTGGCCGGGGGTACTTGGCTTGCCAGTTCTTCTTCTCCGTCGGAGGCTCGATGGAGAAGGGGGGCATGTTGATGGCATCGCGGGTGGGACTAGCATTCTTCATGTAGAAGAAGCCCCTCTACCACTGCTTGATGGAGTCTTGGAGCGGCATCTGGGGGAAGTTGTGATACGTCCATTTTGCATCATGCTTTCATGTTGATATTTATCGCTTTATGGACTGTTATTACACTTTTCGGAACCTTACTTAGGCCTTTTCTCTCTTATTTTGCAAGGTTTATTTGAAGAGGGAGAATACCGGGAGCTGGAATTCTGGACTGGAAAAGGAGCAAGTCTGAATCCTCTATTCTGCGCAACTCCAAACGCCCTGAAAATCAACGTGGATTTTTTTGGATTTTATAAAAAATACTGGGAGAAAGAAGTGTCATAGGGGAGCAACCAGGGGCCCACAAGCCTGCTTGCCGCGGCCTACCCCCTGGCCGCGGCAACAGGGCTTGTGGGCACCCTGGCGGCCCACTGGCCCCCCTCTTTTTCTATATGAAGGGTTTCGTCCAGAAAAAAATCAGTGTGGAGCTTTTTCGTGGATTCTCCGCCGCCACGAGGCTGAACTTGAGCAGATCCAATCTAGAGCTCCGGCAGGACGATCCTGCCGGGGAAACTTCCCTCCCGGAAGGGGGAAATCGTCGCTATCGTCATCACCAACACTCCTCTCGTCAGAGGGGAGGCATCTCCATCAACATCTTCATCAGCACCATCTCCTCGCCAATCCCTAGTTCATCTCTTGTAACCAATCTCCCTCTCGCGACTCTGATTGGTACTTGTAAGGTTGCTAGTAGTGTTGATAACTCTTTGTAGTTGATGCTAGTTGGATTACTTGGTGGAAGAGTTTATGTTCAGATCCTTGATGCTATTCATTACACCTCTGATCATGATTATGATTATGCTTTGTGAGTAGTTACTTTTGTTCCTGAGGACATGGGATAAGTCATGCTAATAATAGTCATGTGAGTTTGGTATTCGTTCGGTATTTTTATATGTTGTATGTTGTTTTTCCTCTAGTGGTGTTACATGAATGTCGACTACATAACACTTCACCATATTTGGGCCTAGAGGAAGGCATTGGGGAGTAGTAAGTAGATGATGGGTTGCTGGAGTGACAGAAGTTAAACCCCAGTCTATGCGTTGCTTCGTAAGGGGCTGATTTGAATCCACTAGTTTAATGCTATGGTTAGACGTTGTCTTAATTCTTCTTTCGTAGTTGCGGATGCTTTCAAGAGGGGTTAATCATAAGTGCGATGCTTGTCCTAGTAAGGGCAGTACCCAAGCGGCGGTCACCCACATATTAAACTATCAAAGTAACGAACGCGAATCATATGAACATGATGGAACTAGCATGACAGAAATTCACGTGTGTCCTCGGGAGCGTTTTTCCTCTTATAAGACTTTGTTCAGGCTTGTACCTTGCTACAAAAGGGATTGGGGCACTTGCTGCACCGTTTCTACTAGTTGTTACTTGTTACTTTTCGCTTGCTACGTTTCACCTCACTACACCATCACTTGTTACCGCTACTTTCAGTGCTTGCAGTTATTACCTTGCTGAAAACCGTTTATCCAACCCTTCTACTCCTCGTTGGGTTTGACACTCTTACTTATCAAAAGAACTACGATTGATCCCCTATACTTGTGGGTCATCAAGTTGCACTTTGTCCGTTGATGCACCAGTGCCATGCCGCACGGAGTCATCGGGCGGGGGCCATCGAGCTTCTCCACCTCGGCCTTGTCCATTTTCTTGGACTGTTGCTTGAAAAAGAACAAGCTCTGTCAGAGGCCAAGGCAGGGCTCGATCCCCAGAAACCCCTCACACAGAACGACAAACGAGGCGAGTTGAAGGATGGCGTTCAGCGCCAGATGGTGCGGGTGTAAGACGAAGAAGGTAAGGAAGTTGCAGAAGAAGGTGCTCGCCGGGAGCTCGAAGCCTCAGTAGAAGTGTTCATCGAACACGACTACCTCTCCCTCCTACGGCTTTGGAGCATTCTCGGCTCCGGAGATCCGGACGGTCACAAGGGAGGCTGGAGGCAGCATTCGGCGATGGTGCAGCGCGTCGATGTGCTCGGTGCAGATGTCGCTGCCGAGCCAGGCACCGTTGTGCTGGCCCTTCTTGGAAGAGCTGCTCGACATGGTGGCGAGCGGCGAGAGCTCGAAGGGACGGCGACGGCCTGCGCGGCGGTGAAGACGAAGAAGAAGATGAGACTCTCTCTTTCTCTGGGCTCAAGGAAGGAGGGAGCGCAAGTGCGGGGCGAGAAGGGGGCGAATGGCCTCCTCGGTACCCCCGCACACCATTTAAACTCCACGAAGGATCGTGGGGAGGGGATCCGGTGCGCACCGGACCCATTATCTCCGATTATTATGGAGGCCTTTACGACTCCTGATACCCAACCGTCGTGGAGTAAATCCGCAAAGGATCCTCCGCGCGCAGGCCGAGGGGGTGTCGTGGCGGGACCCAAGGCTAAGGCCTAGTCCCATCAACCGAACAAACCATCATCACGTCAGGCCGGGCCTGGCACATGGCGTGATTTGTGCGACCTATGATGAAGCCGAGGCTTCGCTCGGAAGCCAGTCGGCTTCCGAGCCGGCGTTCCCTGCCACAGGCAGCGGCAGGAATTCAACAGCAAACAACTTAAGCCGGCAAGGCCGCCCGCTCCAAGGTGGCGGGCCTCCCTAGCTTCGGGGACTACTATCGAGGGGATAACCGTGGGGTTGGCCCATCGAGCCTACTCCTTTCCCTTCAACGAAGAAGGAACAACAAGAACCATTCTGCAAAGCCCAACCCCCCCTCGCCGGCTACGAATTACCTGTCGGCTGGCAGTGAGACGACCAACTCTCTGGCCGGCCAGGAAGCACCTGTCGGCTAGAGGCGAGACAGCTACCTCCCCCTGGCCACCTAGGCCAAGCCAGCCGGCTAGGGGCGAGGCGGCCATGCCCAGGCCGGCTAGTCAAGCGACTAGTCGGCTAGGGAGCACGAGTCACATTAGACCGTAGGTCATTAGGAGACCCTACGGTTAAAGGTGGCTACGTGTCAGCAAAGGTACTGGATCGGCGGCCACGCCGTTGACCTCCTCCGGCTCCGATCCATCACCCTACACAGTGTCGGCCCGTCAAACTCCCACTCCATTACTGCACTCGGCGTGGGAACAGTGGAGACGGGCGTACTGCGTGCCCATGACGATTCTCGCTAGACGACACCGGATGTACCACACATGTCCTGCGTCGACCTTACGCGAGAGCCTTATTGGCTAGCCGGCGGGTCCAACAGCCATACGAGACCTCGCAACCGGTAGGCCCCTCCAGCGACAAGACAGGACCCCGTGGGCCCCCTGGCCAGGCAGCGAGGCTACCATCAGGTCCCACTCTTATACCTTTTATCCATATTGTAGGTTGGTGGGTTCGTCTATAAAACCCCCCGACCCCCCTCCATGCATAGGGTCGGTCAACTCAGCACACACACACACCACATAGGAGAGGCAGACGCGAGCCGGCAGCTCCTTCTTCCTCCTCCGCAATACAGCTCCAGGAGCACTTTGTAGTCCCATTCATACATCATACACTCCGGCAGGATTAGGGGTGTTATCTCTACGGAGAGCCCTAAACCTGGGTATATCATGCGTTCCATGCTTGTCCCATCCTTGTTCCCAGCGCCCTCTGGTGCCAGTTCGGTTCCCACCATCTTTAGCCTACCCGTGGCTTATGTTGTGAGTAAACACCAACACCTTGGAAGGTGATACTAAGCCCGATAGGGAGCTTTAGAGCATCAATGGGGAGTGAGGGATCAGAAACCATTCATTGATGAATTGGTTAAGAATATTTGCATCAAATAGAGACAAGTCTTCGAGACATTTGGCCTCTTCCTACTTTCATGGATAAGATTCACCAAAGCTTCATCATCGAATTCGTCATCAGACAGCTCAATTAAATTTGTTGCATCCATCAGGGTGACGTATGGCTTCGTGGCATGAGAAGCAACAAGTTTTATCTTCAGCCTCCTTGTAGTGCGACATTCATCCTCATTCTCATTTGGTTCATATGACCTTGATCGCGAAGCCTGTGGTGTTGTGATGACTAGCTTTCAATCCTTTGAAGCCTTAGGCTTTGAAGCCTTTGTTCTCTGCATTGGCTTCGGATCACTGACAGGAGGCTTTTCTACATCCTCTTCATAAGTTTCTCTAGGAACAAGACACCCAAGAATGCTTGATGGATATGGATGCTTTGTCATAGGTGGCCTCACCATGCTTGGGAAGAACCCAATCTTCATGGCTTCAGCCTTTGTCTTTGGATGCGGATTCTTGTATACAATGTCAGTCCCGGGAGACTTTTCTGCGTTCTTCTCAGCATATTTCTGCAATGACAAAGTGGTAGTAAAACCTTCTTCTGCCCAATATCTTCACATCCATTGGATCTGGTTCTTGTGCTACGTGTAGCTTTCCTCATGGTCAGACTTGTATCTTTCATACAGTGCATGCGAAAGATCTTTGGCTTTGTTCAAACAACTTTGCCTTCCACCTTTCTTAGGTAATTTAGGCCTGGCCATTGTCTTCGACTTAGGCAAAGGCTTCACAAAAGAGTGCAAGTGTGAACTTTCTACACGTGAGTCCAGGTGTATCTACAAGTAGTCTTCTAATCGAAATCTTTACCATTTTCGTCAATGCAGAGGTGGCCGTTTGTTGGCATTGGCATCTTGTATCCCTTGCAATCTTGCATTCCAAATTTCTTGAGGTAGTCCTTGAGGTATTTCTCCTGAGATATGAAGATGCCATTTGATTGTTATCAAATTTAAGCCCTAAAAAAAACTTCAGCTCTCCCATCATCGACATTTGATATTGCTCTTGCATCATGAACCAAACTCATCACCATATTGATTATTAGTAGATTCAAAGATAATGTCATATACAAATATTTGAGATTTAAATAGTTCACCATCATGTGATTTAGTGAAGGGAGTAGGATCAAGTAAACCAGATTCGAAGCCTTTCTCCTTGAGAAATTCCTTGAGTGTGGCATACCAAGCCCTTGGTGCTTGCTTGAGGCCATACAATGCCTTGTGGAGCCTGTAGAGCATGTCAGGGTGTTTTGGATCTTCAAAACCCAGTGGTTAAGAAAAATATACTTCTTCCTCAATCTTACCATTGAGGAATGCACTTTTGACATCCATTTGATATAAGCATATATTATAGCGGTTAGCATAAGTAAGCAGTATGCCTATGGCTTCAAGTCTAGGAACACGTGCAAATGGTTCATTGAAATCAATACCCTCAACATGTGTACAACTTTGAGCTACAAGTCGAGCCTTGTTTGTGACCACTTGGCCAGATTCATCTTGCCAGTTGCGGTAGACCACTTCATACCAATGATGGTATTATTGCGTGGATCTGGTTGCTTGACGAGTTCCCATACATTGTTGAGCTTGAATTGATGATGCTCTTCTTGCATAGCTTGAATCCATCCCGATTCCACGAAGGCTTCATCTACTTTGGTGGGAAGTGAGATAGACATGAAAGCAAAGTGCCCACAAAAGTTAGTGAACTGGTTACCTCTTGAGCAAGTAAGAGGACCTGGTGCATTGATGCTATCGAATCTTCTTGATTTGAACTTGATTAGTAGCTCGCGAATGAGCAGGGCGAAGACTTTGTTCCTACTGCTAAGCATTGTCTTCATCAACACCATTAACTTTAGGAGCAGCATTGTATTCATGAAGAGTATATATAGGAATGATGACTTCCTCAGATTTTGGTTCCTCTCGCATGATCTCACTAGTGCCCATCACCCTAATAGCGTCTTTGGGTGGAAGTTCATCTAGCATAGGAGGCATGTACTCTCTTTGTCAGCCACTAGTTTCATCAAACCACACATCTATTTTCTCAACAATTTTATTGTGAAAAGTGTTGAACCCTATGTAGGTGTGTGAATCCTTTCGATAACCAAGCATGAAACCCTCATGTGCTTTAGGTTCAAATTTGGAAGTGTGGTGTGGATCTCTAATCCAATATATTGCACCGAAGACTTTGAAATAACTTACATTGGGTTTTATTACCACTAAACAGCTCATATGAGGTTTTCTTGAAGAACTTGTGAAGATATACCCGGTTGATCATGTGGCAAGGAGTGTCAATGGCTTCGGGCCACGGTTTTCGACGTGTCTTGTATTCATCAAGCATAGTGCAACTAATCTCTATGAGAGTTTTGTTCTTGCATTCCATGATGTCGTTCTGTTGTGGTTTGTATGGAGCAGAGAACTCATGTGTGACACCAAAAGTGTCAACATATGTGTCAAGACCAGTGTTCTTAAGCTCTATACCATAGTTACTCCTAATGTGATTGAACTTGACATCATAGTTGGTCATGAACCTATTCACGAAGCGCCTGAAGACATCCTGCACTTCAGTCTTGTACAATAAGATGTGCACCCAGGTATATCTATTGTAATCATCAACAATCACGAAGCCATATAAATTTGCAGTGGTAGAGGAAGTGGAATAGTGATTAGGGCCAAATAAGTCCATGTGGAGCAGCTCGAAGGGACGATAGGTTTTCATGATTGTCTTCGAGGTATGTTTGGCCATTGTCATGCTCACGGCTTCACACGCACTGCATAGGTGATCCTTCTTGAACTTGACTTCCTCAGCGCCAATGATAAGCTTCTTCTTTGCGAGAGTTTGCAAGTTCCTCGTGCCAGCATGTCCCAGTCTACTATGCCATAGCCAGCACTCTGAAGCTTTAGCTATAAGACATGTGGCAACATGTTGTCCCGTAAACAAGTCTACCATGTATAAATCGCCTCTTCGAAAACCTTTGAAGACTATGGTTTTCTTACATCCCATTAGTACAACGCATCGAAATTTGCCAAATATGACGATAATGTCAAAATCAAAAAGCATTGAGACACACATTAAATTGTAACCAAGGGATTCGACCAACATCACATTTCCATGTGTCAATACCTTGTGATAGCAACTCTACCTAGTCCTAGTACTTTTTTTCAACTTTTTTTGGCAAAGACGATGTGATATTTGGTTGGAGGTTGAAGAGTTGACTCCATCAATAGGCTTCAATAACCACTCATGTGACTAGTGCATCCACTGACCATGGTCCATTCAATGGTGTTCGATTAATCTTCCTGCATTGATAATTAGTCTTATTGACCAAGGCGTACAACAATATCATGCATTGATGAAGATATAGCAATGTAAGTAACTGTAACATTGGGTGGTATAAATGGTACCACAATTTTCATTGGTTTCCTTTCATCCACACAAAAATGTTTTTGGGTCTCCACAAATAGTCTTGGAGTAATGCTTCATCCTATATGGAGACCCGATTTTGCATGAAGAAGTTGTTTCATCCTAACCACCCACATGTGAAGTGGTGGCTAAGAAGCAATGAGACGTAAATCAGCATCAAAGAATTTAGGTAATATTGCCCTAATAGCTCGTTTCACGGGAGGGTTAGAATACTCAAATGAATATGCACAGAAGTTCTTTGTCATATGAACATAACGATTCATGCCATAGTGCTCATATTCATGAGTTATTTCAATCCTTCCCTGCAAAACATAGTTGTTAGTGTGATCATATGAAGACCTTTGTCTTCTCGGACCCTTTGATATGTGATATGCCTTCTTCCTAAGATATGTCATCATGACATTCACAGGAAGCTTCTCGAGGACACATTTGGGAACCCAGATCATCTTCATGCACTACTCGAATCAGAGAATTTGCCATCTGCTGCTTCTTTGTCGTCTGCTGCCTGATGGCAAAGACACTCTTTGCCATCAGCTACCCAAAACCTGACGGCAAAGAGCAGGCTGATGGCAAAGAGTGTATTTGCCATCTGCTACCTCTTTGCCGTCTGCCAGCTGACGGCAAAGCACATGCAGGCAGACGGCAAAGAACCCACCCCACACCGCCCTCTAACCCATAACGGTCCACCTCTTTGACGTCAGCCTGTTACCCCTTTGTCGTCGGGGGCAGACGGCAAAGCGCCCACTAGACCTAACGTCGTCAACCCCCACCCCACCCCCTCTCTCCCCCTGTAACGGCTCACCACAGCCCCTGACTCTCTCCCTGCACCACCGCCGGAGCTCGTCCTCCCTCCTCCCTCCTCCCGCGACCCGCCGCCGGAGCTCGCCCCTCCTCCTCCATGCGACCCCCTCCTCCACCATCGTGCCCCTGCTCCACCAACGCCCCTCCTCTCCGTTCCCCTGCTCCACCATCGCCCCCGACTCTCTCCCTGCACCGCCGCCGGACCTCGTCCTCCCTCATCCCTCCTCCCCGTGACCCGCCGTCGGAGCTCGGCCCTCCTCCTCCCTGCGACCCCCTCCTCCACCATCGTGCCCCTGCTCCACCACCGCCCCCTCCTCTCCATTCCCCTACTCCACCAGCGCCCCCTCTTCCCTGTGACCCCCTGCTCCACCGCCGCCCCCTCCTCTCCGTGCCCCTGGTCCACCTTGCCGCCGACATTTCCCCCGAGCTCCACCTCGTCGCTGACGTCTCCCCTAGCCCCTTGTAAGTCCTACGGCCCTCCTTTCCTCTCTTTGCCTCTTTGCTAAGGGTAATTTAGTTAAGTTAAGTTACTTAGGTTAATTTAGTTAGGTTATTGTTATTAGGTTCTTGTTGCTATTAGGTTCTTACATTAAGCGATTTAGGTTAATTTAGTTAACTTACTTAGGTTAATTAAATTAGGTTAATTTTTATTAGGTTCTTAGGTTAAGTTACTTAGGTTAATTTTTATTAGGTTGCAAATTTTTCTTCAAGTTTCATATAGGCTATTTAAAGAAAAAAAACAGAATTGATTAACACTAGTTGCAAATATTGTGAAGAAAAAAGACTCTTGCATTTTGCTTCAAGTTCTATATTGTTCTTCCTATTATATCAGAATTTGAAGTGGACATGTCATATGTGGACATGTGATTTGGACACGTGATATTTGGAATTGGGACATGTCATGCCGAAATTTCCCGTGAAAGAAGAAGAAGTGGAGAGGAGGAGGAGAAAAGGAGAGGAGGAGGAGGAGAAGAAGAGGAGAGGAGGAGGAGGAGGATGAGAAGAAGAAGAAGAAGAACAAGAACAAGAAGAAGAAAAATACCTTCTCCTTCTTCTCCTCCTTCTCCTCCTCCTCCTTCTCCTTCTTCTTGATTTCTTCTTCTTCTTCCCCTCCTCCTTTTTGTTCTCCTCTTTCTTTACCTCTTTATTATTCTCCTTACCTTATTTTCCCCAACAATGAGATAATTATCCCATTTAGCTATAAAATGACATAATTCGAATATTTTTGTTGATCGGGTGGATTTACATGTGATAGTTATCTCGTCGCTGTGAGGTCTGGTGTGCGAAGACCTGCCCGTGCGTTGTACGAGCTCCGCCCTGCATTCGTGGGTCAGTACAAATTTCATATCCTCCACGCCCCTTCATTTACTGTGGCTCGGTTTCCGGATGAAACTTTCTAGATTTAGGTAATTCAATTAATTTATCAGTATGCGTGACTAGTATGCGTCTCTCGTTCGAAAGGGCGACATCTACAAATATGCATGTCTTTGCATATTTATAACCGCCATCCTTTCTAATTGTCCAACATTATCCATGGACAGCCCGAGTATGTGTAGATTGGGTTCGTTTTCCCGTATGCTGTGCTCTGGATCCGATGCGGAATTTCATCAGTGCCTCCCTGTTGTTCTCCGGATGCACATCCTCTATGTTTATTGCAGAGACGTGTATCAGGAGAACAACGGGGAGGTGCTGCCGAAATTTTGCGTTGGATCCGGAGCAGAGCATGGGAAAACGAACCCAATCTACACATACTTGGGTGGGATTAGGACCTATCTTTACCTATTAGCGTGTAGGTTGCCTGGACGTAATAAAAATGGCGAACCTGATTAACCGATGAATATAAATGCTAAATTATATATAAATATATTTCTTCTGTCTTTAGTAGCTATGCAAGATGAGTGATCGTGCGTGGATGTATACCGGTCACCCTAGTCAGAAAGAGATGACGAAAGAATGGTTTGTAAAAACAAAGGAATTTGTGAAAGCCGCATTCGCAAATGGCCAGGGAAGAAACTATTGCCCCTGTCCTGGATGCGACAACTATAAAAAGACGACAAAGGCTGTAATGATTAAACACCTGCAGAGGAGGGGTTTTAAGCCTAATTATACGGTGTGGACATTTCATGGTGATCTATACAACGCACAAGAGCTGAGGTGGTCCGTCGTCGCACGGACGAGCATGGTACCGGGATCGAAGACATGGTGCAAGACATTGATGATGCTCGGGATTCGGAAGATGAGATGGAGGAATCTACAAAGGCCTTTTATGAAATGTTGGAGTCTTCAAAACGTCCTCTCCATGAGCACACTAAGCTCTGTCAGCTGGATGCAATTGCACAAGTAATGGATCTGAAGGCTCAGTTCAACTTGGGAAGAGAAGCTACGACGCGATGATGACACTATTTGGACATTTCCTGCCCAAAGGCCATGTCATGCCTGCAAACCTATACCAGTCAGACAAAATACTTCGTGTACTTAAGATGCCCTATGAGAAGATAGATGCATGTGAGAAAGGATGTGTCTTATTTAGGAAGGAGTATGCACACTTGGACTATTGTCCCAATTGCGAGTCTTGCAGGTATCTTGTGGTAGACAACGGTATGGGTGAGAAGAGGCAGACCAAAATCGCAGTTAGTGTTCTTCGATATATGCCAATCGTACCAAGACTTCAACGTCTTTTCATGGTCGAAGAGACAGCTAGACAAATGACATGGCACAAATTGGGCAAAAGAACCGAACTAGATGCGGATGGGAATAAGATGATGGTACACACATCGGATGGGGAAGCATGGAAACATTTCGATGGATTGCATCAGGGTAAAGCGGCAGATCCAAGGAATCCTCGAGTCTGCGCCGCCACGGATGGTTTTAATCCCTTCGGCATGACGGCAACCCAATACAGTTGTTGGCCTGTATTTGTCATTCCACTCAATCTCCCCCCCCCCGGGCAGATTATGCAAAGAAAGAACATATTTCTGATGTTGATAATTCCAGGGCCCAGTTATCCGGGGAAGAATATGAATGTGTACCTGCAACCGCTTAAGGATGAATTGGAAGAAGCTTGGGATCTACCGACCGAGGCAAGATTGGGTGGGCCCGTGCAAGATCGTTGGTGCTATGCAACTAAGAGGATGCAGAAGACCCTTCGAGCTAAATGTAAAAATAAGCGTAGAATTGAAGAATCGATGGCTGAGGCATTCATTACTGAGGAGGTGGCAAACTTTGTGACAGCACACTACGAAGCCAAAAACCATCATTTGCATAATCCGAAGCCTCGACACAATGATGCAGACCCTAAAAAAGGTGGGTCCAACCTCAGCCTATTCAAAGGGAAGCTCGCACCAGCCGGTGCTTCGAAACCAATAACGTTGGATGTTGAAGAATGGAGGAACATTTCATTGTATATCTTCAACAACCTAACAGAAGTGCGGCCGTACAACGAGTGAGTTCTCGGCACATTTTCCCGTAACTTCTAATTCATTTGAACTGCTCTTATTCCCGGATATTTCAAACATCCGTTACGTCGTCAAATTCTCGGATGGAGCGGTGATCGAAAATGATTCCGTCGAAGAGTATGAGCTTCTGTCAAAGACAGGAGGCGGCTATCCCGGTTTCATCTCTTGGTTCAAACAAACGGTAATTATCAATAATGGACCATTTCATTCTTGGTCTAACTTGCGGCTAATGCAACAACCGTTTCGTATTAAACTTGTAGGCTAATTCAGAGTCTATGGACGCCGAATTGAGACAAGTCGCTAATGGTTTTGACTATAAGGTCCGTTCATTTGAGAAATACAACATCAACGGGTATCTCTTTCGTACCTTTGGCAAAGAGCTATCTATGCCCGACCGGAAATCTACAAATTGTGGTGTCTCTACTATCGGCAAAGGTGTTATCGAGTATTATGGAAGAGTTGAAGCAATTTATGAACTTCAATTCTATGGTGAAAACCCACCGAACGTCGTAGTCTTCAAATGTTATTGGTTCTAGCAGAAAAAGAGTAGAAGGACTCATGAACATATAGGACTAGTCGAAATCAATCCAAACACCCATTTAGATGTTCCCGATGTCTATATTACGGCTCAACAGGCGACCCAAGTTTTCTATCTACCATGGGCATGCCAAACGGATAAGAATCTTGAAGGTTGGTATGTTGTTTATGAAGTGTCGCCACATGTCAGACCACCTCTCCCAAATGAACAGGATTATGAACCTCACATTAACCCAGACACATATGATGGAGAATTCTTCCAAGAAACACGTCTTTCCAAGAAACGTTTCAAGAACGGCCGTACTTCACCCAAGAACATGGAAGTAGACAGCGACAATGAATCCGACTCCATCCCTGAGCCGGAACCAGAAGACCTGGAACTCGTAGAGGTTACTGATGTGGATGACCTGTCAATGCTTCAACGATTAAAGGAAGGCCTTTCACAACTTCACGCCGTTGAACCCGACGAGCACGTCATTCGTGAAGACATGCGTGATAGTGATGATGATGCATTTATTGATGATGATTATTAGTTTGTAAGATTCACAACTTAAATTATATATATATATTAATCTTTATTATTCATGTACATATTATTATTCATGTCAGTTGTTCAATTTTTTTATGTTGTACTAATTTCATTTAATCTTTATCATGGCAGGTCACCAGGTGTGGAAAGATGGTGGGCGCTGGTCCACATCGCTCGACGGGTTCTTCCCAGGCGCCCCGCACGAGGGGTGGTACTTCCCTTCGACCCCTATCTCTCCGTAGAGCCTTGGCAGACAGTCTGTCGACACCACCCGTGGGTTCTTCTTCGTCGGCGGCATTGCCCACTGGGAGAGGTGCTGGTCGGGTAGGGATGAAGGGGAAGGGTACAGGGAGAGGTGGTGGCCGCGGAAGATCCAGCAGGACTGTTGAGCCGTCCTCGCCACCACCACCACCTCATTCACCCGAGCATAGGACTAGTATGGTCGACCCGTTTGCGGAGGAGGCTACGGGGACTCCGTTCCACGAGGCTGTTGTTGACGGGCATTCGTCCCATGAGACTCCGGTCCAGGAGCAGCCTCGGGTCGAGGTGCATTCGGCCCAGGAGCAGCCGGAGGAGACTACGGTTCCGGAGGCTTCACCCGACGTGGAGAGGCCCGGATGGGAGACCTAGCCGGATCGTACCGAGTTGCCGGATTGGATCGAGGGTCCGGGTGGCTCAGGGGGCGGGGATGGCGGGGATGAGCTTACAGATAGTGAGGGCGATGTGCAGGTGGACGGGGCCACCGTGTACAAGCGTGGTAGTACACGTCTCCTGGTCGCCCCGGCTACCCGTGAGCATAGGGCGGTGATTAAACCTGAAGGAGATAGGTAAGTACATTTACCCTTTTTTAGCTTTTGCCTTCAAGTTTGTTCAAATATCTAATGCGTTTACCTTATCATACTGCAGGGGATGGGTACACCCTCTTGGAGTCCGCAGGCCGAACTCCATCCTTGGTGTGCTTTGCCGGACAAATTTCCCGGGGTTTGTCACGTTGCCTGGTGAGGGTCAGGTTCCTACACTAGGATTTACCTAGGAGCACTACCAGGCTGCGCAGGCCCCGCCGGAGGAGATTATAGATGGTATCTTGTGCCACACGAGGGCCGAGATGGTGATCAAGATCTTTTGGGTAAATTATCCTTTTACAGAATCTAAAATTAACAGAATCTAATCGGTGTTTTCATGTTTGATTGCAGACCTTCTATAGGTGTGAGGATGGATATGAGGAGGAGGCGGCCAGGGTTCTCGAGGCCGAGTGTAGGCGGTTACTATAGAACTTGCGCCACGAGGCTCGGTCGCAGGCTATTCGAGATTACTACGCCACGCATGGTATTAAGAAGCAGAAGAAGGATTGCCGCGGAAAGTTTCTGAAGAAGGAGGAATACATGAAGGTAATTACCTATTCTTAAGTCCTTCTACGTAGTTTTCTTGATTTCATTCATAGGCGTAGCGCTGAAAATTCTTTCTAATAACTTACAGGTGCCCCCGAGATGGTGTGCGGATAAGATGGATTGTTGGGAGACGTTGGTTGATGAGTGGTGCACATGCAGCTGGTGAGCCTTCCACGAGAATGCGAAGGATCGGTGTGGCCAAATGGTTGGTGTGCCACACCATCAAGGCAGCGCCAACTTACTTCAGTTTGGACGAAACTAGGTATGTGATTTGCTTCATGATTCATGCAATTCATTCTTGATGCTAATATTTCGTTCCTCTCTTTTAGGCGCATCACAATAAGACTGAGATGCCACACTTGTACGACCTTTATGGCATGGCCCATACTGCCTCGTACAATAAGGCGAAGGCATTCTCTGAGTCTGACCTGGATGATCCCAATAACTTCACCAACGTATCATCCCACCAGAAGCTCGTGGCATACAGGGACGCGGGGAAGGCTACGAATGGGGATGACTTTAACCCTAGCCAGGAACCTTTGGATCCAGAGCTGGTGATGATATCTGGTGGCGGGAGGCCCAATGGCTCGATAGCCATTGGAGATGGGATAATACATTGTCCACTCACTCTTCCGGAGATCAAGGCGCGCCAGTCCAGCAGCTGTCCTGAGATAACGCGTCGTCCACGGCCAGTCGAACTTGCCATCGAGGTTAGTTGTACGGACTAAGAACACTTTCATCCATTTCATTACGTGTGTCACCATAGATCATTATTGTGGTAACAAGGAATGGTGTTTCAGGCTGCTCTTCAGAAAGAGAGAGCGGAAAACCAGGCTGCTCTTGAGAAAGAGAGATTGGCAAGCCAGGCTGCTCTTCAAGCTGCTCTTGATGACAGGGACCAGACCACGACACGATTTCTTGAGGAGGAGAGGGCCCGGAATGAGGCGGGTCAACGGGCCATGTACGAGCTTTTTGTGATATGTTTTTTTTCACATTAGCCAAATCATGTGTGTAATGTCTGTTTCATTACTAACTAATATGACCCACTCTTCACGGTCTGTGCGAGAAGAGCGGTCAAGTCCCTCCGCCGATGCCCGTCTTCTCTTCGATTGGCACGGTGAGTTTCATTATAAACTAGTATTAATAATTGAGTGTCATCATGCTAACTGAGACATTGCAAAATATCTTTTCTGTAGAATAACTCCCGAGCGGCATCGCACGACCCTTCTCCAGGGAAACCGTCTCCAAACGAAGCCGCCGCGAGCAACCGTGGTGTTTCTCCTCCTTGATGACCACTACGGTAAGTCTCTCCTCCAAACTTAGCTTGTTTTCCTCTAAAATGAGATAATTAGCCGATTTAGCTCCAAGAAGACATAATTAGGTAATTTAGCTCCAACGAGAGGACAAGAAATAGGTAAAATGAAAATAAATAAGAAGAAGAAGAAGAGAAGAAGGAGAAGGAGGAGGAGGAGGAGGAGGAGGAGGAGGAGAAGGAGGAGAAGGCCAAGGACCTTCTAGTCCTTCTCCTCCTCCTCCTTCTCCTCCTTCTTCTTGATTTATTCTTCTTATCCTCCTCCTCCTCTTTCTTCTCCTCTTTCATATTATCCTTGCTTTAATTAACCCAATAATGACATAATTAGCACATTTAGCTCCAAAATACCATAATAAGCTCAAAATGGCATAAGAACCTTGGTTAGCTCATGAATATTATATACTTAGCTTGTTTTCCTCTAAAATGGGATAATTAGCCCATTTAGCTCCAAAAAGACATAATTAGGTAATTTAGCTCCAACAAGAGGAGAAGAGGAGAAGAAATAGGAAAAATGAAAAGAAAGAAGGAGAAGAAGAAGAAGAAGAAGAAGGAGAAGGAGAAGGAGGAGGAGGAGGAGGCCAAGGACCTTCTAGTCCTTCTCCTCCTCCTCCTTCTCATCCTTCTCCTCCTTCTTCTTGATTTCTTCTTCTTCTCCTCCTCCTCCTCATTCTTCTCCTCTTTCATATTATACTTGCTATAATTAACCCAACAATGACATAATTAGCCCATTTAGCTCCAAAATACCATAACAAGCTCAAAATGGCATAAGAACCTTGGTTACCTCATGAATATTATATACTTAGCTTGTTTTCCTCTAAAATGGGATAATTAGCCCATTTAGCTCCAAAAAGACATAATTAGGTAATTTATCTCCAACAAGAGGAGAAGAGGAACAGAAATAGGCAAAATGAAAAGAAAGAAGAAGAAGAAGAAGAAGAAGAAGAAGAACTAGAAGGAGGAGGAGGAGGAGGAGGAGGTCAAGGACCTTCTAGTCCTTCGCCTCCTCCTCCTTCTCCTCCTTCTTCTTGATTTCTTCTTATTCTCCTCTTCCTCCTATTTATTCTCCTATTTCATATTATCCTTGCTTTAATTAACCCAACAATGACATAATTAGCCCATTTAGCTCCAAAATACCATAATAAGCTCAAAATGGCATAAGAACCTTGGTTAGCTCATGAATATTATATACTTAGCTTGTTTTCCTCTAAAATGGGATAATTAACCCATTTAGCTCCAAAAAGACATAATTAGGTAATTTAGCTCAAACAAGAGGAGAAGAGGAGAAGAAATAGGAAAAATGAAAAGAAAGAGGAAGAAGAAGAAGAAGAAGAAGGAGAAGGAGGAGGAGGAGGAGGCCAAGGACCTTCTATTCCTTCTCCTCCTCCTCCTTCTCCTCCTTCTTCTTGATTTATTCTTCTTATCCTCCTCCTCCTCTTTCTTCTCCTCTTTCATATTATCCTTGCTTTAATTAACCCAATAATGACATAATTAGCACATTTAGCTCCAAAATACCATAATAAGCTCAAAATGGCATAAGAACCTTGGTTAGCTCATGAATATTATATACTTAGCTTGTTTTCCTCTAAAATGGGATAATTAGCCCATTTAGCTCCAAAAAGACATAATTAGGTAATTTAGCTCCAACAAGAGGAGAAGAGGAGAAGAAATAGGAAAAATGAAAAGAAAGAAGGAGAAGAAGAAGAAGAAGAAGAAGGAGAAGGAGAAGGAGGAGGAGGAGGAGGCCAAGGACCTTCTAGTCCTTCTCCTCCTCCTCCTTCTCATCCTTCTCCTCCTTCTTCTTGATTTCTTCTTCTTCTCCTCCTCCTCCTCATTCTTCTCCTCTTTCATATTATACTTGCTATAATTAACCCAACAATGACATAATTAGCCCATTTAGCTCCAAAATACCATAACAAGCTCAAAATGGCATAAGAACCTTGGTTACCTCATGAATATTATATACTTAGCTTGTTTTCCTCTAAAATGGGATAATTAGCCCATTTAGCTCCAAAAAGACATAATTAGGTAATTTATCTCCAACAAGAGGAGAAGAGGAACAGAAATAGGCAAAATGAAAAGAAAGAAGAAGAAGAAGAAGAAGAAGAAGAAGAACTAGAAGGAGGAGGAGGAGGAGGAGGAGGTCAAGGACCTTCTAGTCCTTCGCCTCCTCCTCCTTCTCCTCCTTCTTCTTGATTTCTTCTTATTCTCCTCTTCCTCCTATTTATTCTCCTATTTCATATTATCCTTGCTTTAATTAACCCAACAATGACATAATTAGCCCATTTAGCTCCAAAATACCATAATAAGCTCAAAATGGCATAAGAACCTTGGTTAGCTCATGAATATTATATACTTAGCTTGTTTTCCTCTAAAATGGGATAATTAACCCATTTAGCTCCAAAAAGACATAATTAGGTAATTTAGCTCAAACAAGAGGAGAAGAGGAGAAGAAATAGGAAAAATGAAAAGAAAGAGGAAGAAGAAGAAGAAGAAGAAGAAGGAGAAGGAGGAGGAGGAGGAGGCCAAGGACCTTCTATTCCTTCTCCTCCTCCTCCTTCTCCTCCTTCTTCTTGATTTCTTCTTCTTCTCCTCCTCCTCCTCTTTATTCTCCTCCTTCATATTATCCTTGCTTTAATTAACCCAACAATGACATAATTAGCCCATTTAGCTCCAAAATACCATAATAAACTCAAAATGGCATAAGAACCTTGGTTCGCTCATGAAAATTATATACTTAGCTTGTTTTCCTCTAAAATGGGATAATTAGCCCATTTAGCTCCAAAAAGGCATAATTAGGTAATTTAGCTCCAACAAGAGGAGAAGAGGAGAAGAAATAGGAAAAATGAAAAGAAAGAAGAAGAAGAAGAAGAAGAAGAAGGAGGAGAATGAGGAGGAGGAGGCGGAGGCCAAGGACCTTCTAGTCCTTCTCCTCCTTCTTCTTCATTTCTTCTTCTCCTCCTCCTCCTCCTCTTTCATATTATCCTTGATTTAGTTAACCCAAAAATGACATAATTAGCCCATTTAGATCCAAAATACCATAATAAGCTCAAAATGGCATAAGAACCTTGGTTAGCTCATGAATATTATATACTTAACTTGTTTTCCTCTAAAATGGGATAATTAGCCCATTTAGCTCCAAAAAGACATAATTAGGTAATTTAGATACAACAAGAGGAGAATAGGAGAAGAAATAGGAAAAATGAAAAGAAAGAAGAAGAAGAAGTAGAAGAAGAAGAAGGAGGAGGAGGAGGAGGAGGAGGAGGAGGCCAAGCACCTTCTAGTCCTTCTCCTCCTCCTCCTTCTCCTCCTTCTTCTTGATTTCCTCTTCTTCTCCTCCTCCTCCTCTTTATTCTCCTATTTCATATTATCCTTGCTTCAATTAACCCAACAATGACATAATTAGCCCATTTAGCTCCAAAATACCATAATAAGCTCAAAATGGCATAAGAACCTTGGTTAGCTCATGAATATTATATACTTAGCTTGTTTTCCTCTAAAATGGGATAATTAGCCCATTTAGCTCCAAAAAGACATAATTAGGTAGTTTAGCTCCAACAAGAGGAGAAGAGGAGAAGAAATAGGAAAAATGAAAAGAAAGAAGAAGAAGAAGAAGAAGAAGAAGAAGGAGCAGGAGGAGGAGGAGGAGGAGGAGACCAAGGACCTTCTAGTCCTTCTCCTCCTCCTCCTTCTCCTCCTTCTCCTCCTGCTTCTTGATTTCTTCTTCTTCTCCTCCTCCTCCTCTTTCTTCTCCTCTTTCATATTATGCTTGCTTTAATTACCCCATCAATGACATAATTAGCCCATTTAGTTCCGAAATACCATAATAAGCTCAAAATGGCATAAGAACCTTGGTTAGCTCATGAATATTATATACTTAGCTTGTTTTCCGCTAAAATGGGATAATTAGCCCATTTAGCTCCAAAAAGACATAATTAGGTAATTTAGCTCCAACAAGAGGAGAAGAGGAGAAGAAATAGGAAAAATGAAAAGAAAGAAGAACAAGAAGAACAAGAAGAAGAAGGAGAAGGAGGAGGAGGAGGAGGAGGAGGCCAAGGACCTTCTATTCCTTCTCCTCCTCCTCCTTCTCCTCCTTCTTCTTGATTTCTTCTTATTCTCCTCCTCCTCCTCTTTATTCTCCTCTTTCATATTACCCTTGCTTTAATTAACCCAACAATGACATAATTAGCCCATTTAGCTCCAAAATACCATAATAAACTCAAAATGGCATAAGAACCTTGGTTCGCTCATGAAAATTATATACTTAGCTTGTTTTCCTCTAAAATGGGATAATTAGCCCATTTCGCTCCAAAAAGGCATAATTAGGTAATTTAGCTCCAACAAGAGGAGAAGAGGAGAAGAAATAGGAAAAATGAAAAGAAAGAAGAAGAAGAAGAAGAAGAAGAAGAAGGAGGAGAATGAGGAGGAGGAGGCGGAGGCCAAGGACCTTCTAGTCCTTCTCCTCCTTCTTCTTCATTTCTTCTTCTTCTCCTCCTCCTCCTCTTTCATATTATCCTTGATTTAGTTAACCCAACAATGACATAATTAGCCCATTTAGATCCAAAATACCATAATAAGCTCAAAATGGCATAAGAACCTTGGTTAGCTCATGAATATTATATACTTAACTTGTTTTCCTCTAAAATGGGATAATTAGCCCATTTAGCTCCAAAAAGACATAATTAGGTAATTTAGATCCAACAAGAGGAGAAGAGGAGAAGAAATAGGAAAAATGAAAAGAAAGAAGAAGAATAAGTAGAAGAAGAAGAAGAAGGAGGAGGAGGAGGAGGAGGAGGAGGCCAAGCACCTTCTAGTCCTTCTCCTCCTCCTCCTTCTCCTCCTTCTTCTTGATTTCCTCTTCTTCTCCTCCTCCTCCTCTTTATTCTCCTATTTCATATTATCCTTGCTTTAATTAACCCAACAATGACATAATTAGCCCATTTAGCTCCAAAATACCATAATAAGCTCAAAATGGCATAAGAACCTTGGTTAGCTCATGAATATTATATACTTAGCTTGTTTTCCTCTAAAATGGGATAATTATCCCATTTAGCTCCAAAAAGACATAATTAGGTAGTTTAGCTCCAACAAGAGGAGAAGAGGAGAAGAAATAGGAAAAATGAAAAGAAAGAAGAAGAAGAAGAAGAAGGAGAAGGAGAAGGAGGAGGAGGAGGAGGAGGAGGCCAAGGACCTTCTAGTCCTTCTCCTCCTCCTCCTTCTCCTCCTTCTCCTCCTGCTTCTTGATTTCTTCTTCTTCTCCTCCTCCTCCTCTTTCTTCTCCTCTTTCATATTATGCTTGCTTTAATTACCCCATCAATGACATAATTAGCCCATTTAGTTCCGAAATACCATAATAAGCTCAAAATGGCATAAGAACCTTGGTTAGCTCATTAATATTATATACTTAGCTTGTTTTCCGCTAAAATGGGATAATTAGCCCATTTAGCTCCAAAAAGAAATAATTAGGTAATTTAGCTCCAACAAGAGGAGAAGAGGAGAAGAAATAGGAAAAATGAAAGGAAAGAAGAAGAACAAGAACAAGAAGAAGAAGGAGAAGGAGGAGGAGGAGGAGGAGGCCAAGGACCTTCTAGTCCTTCTCCTCCTCCTCCTTCTCCTCCTTCTTCTTGATTTCTTATTCTCCTCCTACTCCTCCTCTTTCTTCTCCTCTTTCATATTATCCTTGCTTTAATTAACCCAACAATGACATAATTAGCCCATTTAGCTCCAAAATACCATAATAGGATCAAAATGGCATAAGAACCTTGGTTAGCTCATGAATATTATATACTTAGCTTGTTTTCCTCTAAAATGGGATAATTAGCCCATTTAGCTCCAAAAAGACATAATTAGGTAATTTAGCTCCAACAAGAGGAAAGTGGAGAAGAAATAGGAAAAATGAAAAGAAAGAAGAAGAAGAAGAAGAAGAAGAAGGAGAAGGAGGAGGAGGAGGAGGAGGCCAAGGACCTTCTAGTCCTTCTCCTCCTCCTCCTTCTCCTTCTCCTCCTTCTTCTTGATTTCTTCTTCTTATCCTCCTCCTCCTCTTTCTTGTCCTCCTCCTCCTCTTTCTTCTCCTCTTTCATATTATCCTTGCTTTAATTAACCCAACAATGACATAATTAGCCCATTCAGCTCCAAAATACCATAATAAGCTCAAAATGGCAGAAGAACCTTGGTTAGCTCATGAATATTATATACTTAGCTTGTTTTCCTATAAAATTGGATAATTAGCCCATTTAGCTCCAAAAATACATAATTAGGTAATTTACCTCCAACAAGAGGAGAAGAGGAGAAGAAATAGGAAAAATGAAAAGAAAGACGAAGAACAAGAAGAAGAAGGAGGAGGAGGAGGAGGCCAAGCACCTTCTAGTCCTTCTCCTCATCCTCCTTCTCCTCCTTCTTCTTGATTTCCTCTTCTTCTCCTCCTCCTCCTCTTTATTCTCCTATTTCATATTATCCTTGCTTTAATTAACCCAACAATGACATAATTAGCCCATTTAGCTCCAAAATACCATAATAAGCTCAAAATGGCATAAGAACCTTGGTTAGCTCGTGAATATTATATACTTAGCTTGTTTTCCTCTAAAATGGGATAATTAGCCCATTTAGCTCCAAAAAGACATAATTAGGTAATTTAGCTCCAACAAGAGGAGAAGAGGAGAAGAAATAGGAAAAAAGAAAAGAAAGAAGAAGAACAAGAAGAAGAAGAAGAAGGAGAAGGAGGAGGAGGAGGAGGAGGTGGAGGCCAAGGACCTTCTAGTCCTTCTCCTCCTCCTCCTTCTCCTCCTTCTCCTCCTGCTTCTTGATTTCTTCTTCTTCTCCTCCTCCTCCTCTTTCTTCTCCTCTTTCATATTATCCTTGCTTTAATTACCCCAACAATGACATAATTAGCCCATTTAGTTCCGAAATACCATAATAAGCTCAAAATGGCATAAGAACCTTGGTTAGCTCATGAATATTATATACTTAGCTTGTTTTCCGCTAAAAATGGATAATTAGCCCATTTAGCTCCAAAAATACATAATTGGGTAATTTAGCTCCAACAAGAGGAGAAGAGGAGAAGAAATAGGAAAAATGAAAAGAAAGAAAGAAAGAAGAAGAAGAAGAAGAAGAAGAAGAAGAAGGAGGAGGAGGAGGAGGAGGCCAAGGACCTTCTAGTCCTTCTCCTCCTCCTCCTTCTCCTCCTTCTTGATTTCTTCTTCTTCTCCTCATCCTCCTCTTTCTTCTCCCCTTTCATATTATCCTTGCTTTAATTAACCCAACAATGACATAATTAGCCCATTTAGCTACAAAATACCATAATAGGATCAAAATGACATAAGAACCTTGGTTAGCTCATGAATATTATATACTTAGCTTGTTTTCTCTAAAATGGGATAATTAGCCCATTTAGCTCCAAAAAGACATAATTAGGTAATTTAGCTCCAACAAGAGGAGAAGAGGAGAAGAAATAGGAAAAATGAAAAGAAAGAAGAAGAAGAAGAAGAAGAAGAAGAAGGAGGAGGAGAAGGAGGAGGAGGAGGAGGAGGAGGAGGCCAAGGACCTTCTAGTCCTTCTCCTCCTCCTCCTTCTCCTCCTTCTCCTCCTTCTTCTTGATTTCTTCTTCTTATCCTCCTCCTCCTCCTTCTTATCCTCCTCCTCCTCTTTCTTCTCCTCCTCCTCCTCTTTCTTCTCCTCTTTCATATTATCCTTGCTTTAATTAACCCAACAATGACATAATTGGCCCATTCAGCTCCAAAATACCATAATAAGCTCAAAATAGCAGAAGAACCTTGGTTAGCTCATGAATATTATATACTTAGGTTGTTTTCCTCTAAAATGGGATAATTAGCCCATTTAGCTCCAAAAAGACATAATTAGGTAATTTACCTCCAACAAGAGGAGAAGAGGAGAAGAAATAGGAAAAATGAAAAGAAAGAAGAAGAAGAAGAAGAAGGAGAAGGAGGAGGAGGAGGAGGCCAAGGACCTTCTAGTCCTTCTCCTCCTCCTCCTTCTCCTCCTTCTTCTTGATTTCTTCTTCTTCTCCTCCTCCTCCTATTTCTTCTCATCTTTCATATTATCCTTGCTTTAATTAACCCAACAATGACATAATTAGCCCATTTAGCTCCAAAATAGCATAATAAGCTCAAAATGGCATAAGAACCTTGGTTAGCTCATGAATATTATATACTTAGCTTGTTTTCCTCTAAAATGGGATAATTAACCCATTTAGATCCAAAAAGACATAATTAGGTAATTTAGCTCCAACAAGAGGAGAAGAGGAGAAGAAATAGGCAAAATTAAAAGAAAGAAGAAGAAGAAGAAGAAGAAGAAGAAGAGAATGAGAAGGAGCAGGAGGAGGAGGAGAAGGAGAAGGCCAAGGACCTTCTATTCCTTCTCCTCCTCCTCCTTCTCCTCCTTCTTCTTGATTTCTTCTTCTTCTAATCCTCCTCCTCTTTCTTCTCCTCTTTCATATTGTCCTTGCTTTAATTAACCCATTTATCTCCAAAATGCCATAATAAGCTAAAAATGGCATAAGAACCTTGGTTATCTCATGAATATTATATTCTTAGCTTGTTTTCCGCTAAAAATGACATAATGAGCTGAAAAACATCATATTTTGTTCTTCTTCTGACTTTCTTATTCACATTTTTGCAGATTGGATATACTACAGGCATGGAAGCTGGCATTCATGGAGTTGAACAATGTCGATGGATGAACTTTATATGTATATCATCTAGTTTTCATTTGAGTTGATGAACAATGTCGAACTATATGTATATGTATACATGGATAAACAGTGCAATACTTTGTATGTTGGTTCTTTCGATATACGGGGATGTACATTGATTTATATGTATATCATATATGTGTGGTGAATTATATATACTAGTAAGAGGCCCGTGCTACGCTACGAAATCACATAAAATGAAATGGAACAACAAAAGTATAAATCAATGTAGTACTGCATTTTTGTTAAGATATGGTTAGGCTTTAGCCACATAAAAAAATAGCAGTTATATGCATGTGCGCAACTATTTTCAAATGCATCATGCATTGAAGGTTACATTTCTCATTTGCCTAGAAAACACAACAACTTGATTTCTCAGATCAAGTTGTCTTGGCATTACACCATCATAAGATTTCACGTTGTAGGTGAAACTCAGTTTCAGTTACATCAACGATTACAAAAGCACCGAACAGATTTTTAACGACTCATACACCCAAATTTAAGCAAAAGCGGATTAACACAATTAAAAAGCAGCTCAGTCTAGCTTATGCAACACATTCTCCTATTCTCCAATTTTGCTTCATGACTCCATTCTCCATCTTCTTTTGATTCATGGAGATGCTGGTCCAGACAGATCATTATTGATCCTACACAAAAATAATTCTATTTTTTTAGTATACCATATAAAAAACTAACTTCAACTAAATTTACAATTACCTTTGCCTCAGTTTATGTGCGGCTATGATGTTCGGGTCAAAGTGCATCCTACTATAGTCCGTACTATGCAGGCCATGGTCTAGTTAACTAAAGACAAATCATAAATCTATTAGCAATTTTTTTGTTGGTACTATGTGCATAGAACAATGCATGAACTTAACTTACCAACGCGGTCTGCACGTAACATTGTTGCCACGACAATAGCACGCTCCTCGGCCAGTTTTTCCCATGTACTTAGATTATCAGTCACTAACTTGTCCCATACAACTAACTTGACAATATTGTAGCTACAAAATCAAGTAATATTAGAAGAAAACATAAAATCTTTGAATTATTCAAATAATTCTAAACCATAAGATAGATATACGTGTCATCTAGCAGAACGATATTTCTCACTGGGATCCTTCGGTCGTAGAAACTGTCCTTGTGTCCCATAGAACTTACAAACAAAACCATGCCAATGACATCTAACATTTGAATGGAAAAACATTATAGTTGATGGTGTGTTACAAGAGAACATTTAGAATGTATAAAAGTAAACTAATTAACTTACCAACATATGTATTATTATCAAGGGTGAACTCACAAACTTTGTCAAAAGGCATAAATGGAGGGAACAATGGGGTCAGCTGCTCATTGACATTTCTTATCTCATTGATTATTGTCACTGAGCTGAAATGATACACAAAGTGACTATCTGCAAACAAATAGTCCCCATCTCTGACAATTGGTTCTGCGAGCATCTGCCACACATAATATACCCGCCCCTCTACGAGTAGAGGATCAAATCGATCGACATCTTCATCATATACGACAGCAGCCATTTTCTTGCCCTATTAATAAATACATAAATAGACCGTTGGCTTGGACATTGAGGCATTTTGCAAATGAATCTTCGTCTACGAGAAGTTATAAAGTTAGCAATGTAAAAGGAGTAGGGCATTTTAGCACCCGGGCTCAGCTCCACCCCTCCTCACAAAAAAATCGAAACAAATATTAGAAAAATTCAAAAAACTCCAAATGTTTTTTGGATGGTAGACAATTTGATGCGTGAGCTTCGCTCCAAATTGCATCTTATTTGGATATATGAGCAGCTCTCAGAAAAAAAAGACAAAATCTGGGTCTGTCAAAAAGGTTGATTGTTCACGAATTTTCTGAGCCGATTTGTCTTTTTTGCTGAGAGCTGCTCAGATGTTCAAAGAAGATGAAATTTGAAGCGGACCTCACGCATGAAATTATCTACCACACAATTTTTTTTTTGAATTTTTCTAGTATTTCTTTTTATTTTTTTCGTGAGCGAGAGCATCTGAGCCCGTGCTCTAGAGCTGTTCAACCATATGAATATTCATGGTCCTACTCCAAATGGCTACACACATGTCCTGTTTATATATTACCATGGAAAGCATGACAAGTGTACCCAAAATAATTTGATTGGTAACCACAAGGATTATATTGTTTTTTGTCAGTATTTTTTATAAGTTTACTCGGACTGTATTTTGTTCGTTCTCTTTGCCTACATTCCATGATTTGTTACTCCTCTTTTGTTGTTTTCCGTTGTCTCTGAACTGCCTATGTAAACCCATGCATATAGAATGCAGGTTTTTCCCTACAATGTAGGGCAATCCGGTTGAGGTTTTCTGCTCCTTTTCCATCCAATGATACTCGCATTCATTAATTTGAAAAAGAAAGCAGCTCGATCAATAGACAGGGTTGCTTGGCAGGTGCTTCTGAACCCATTCAAAGTAATAGCAATTCTCGACGGGTCTCCCTCTCAAACTGCACTACTGTTCTTTTCTCAAACTCTTCAGAACTAAGCGTATTTCCTAACAAACCAAAAATCCTGGGCAATGTCAAACAGACCAAAAAAACTGCAGTAGCATATAGGTTGTCAATCCACCTCCAGCTGCGTCAAGGGTGCACGGGTTCACGCCAGTTCACGGACCTCCGGCACCGTGCGGGCACCGTCCATGTCATATTCCGGCCCACCCTCTTTCAGAAACTAAACTTTAGTAAGCTATACACCAACTAATTGAGAATAAACATGATGTACCTTGTGGAGACGTACAGGAAGTGAGTGTCCGAAGAGGCCGATGTGCTCGGATGGAAGGGGAAAAGGCAGCTTAGACCAAGACGAATTGTCTGCTAGCTCGTTGACGAAGCCCCGCGCTGCGACCGTGAGGCGGCGCTGCAGTCCCTGGCCGAGCTCGCCCGTAGGGGATGCGAGCTCCGAGAGGCTGAACGACGGCGAGCGAGCATACGGGCAGGATAGCGTCCTCCACGTAATCCTGGCACGGCGAGCGAGCACGGGTTTGCGGCTTCCTTATTCCCGTGCGGGTGAGCGAGCGACTTGGCAGTGCGTATGAACTTCACGCAATACTTGCGAGGAGGAGCGAATAGGGCGGCAAAAACTGAATCTGGTGAAAGGGATGGGAACCTCGGGAGTAATCGGGCGGTGCGGCATCGCAGTTTAAATTTTGAAGGGAGGGGTTGGATCTCAAGGCCGGTGACTGGGATGGGAGTACAGAGGCGGCAAGAGAGACGGGATTGGTGGAGGCTGTGAGAGTAGGAGGGGGAGAGACGAGACGCATAGATTGGGGAGAATGGCCGGTGCTAGCAGCGCTTCAGGAGTCTTTCACGCAAAGGATAGGCAGGGTAGCGGTTCAACTCTTGCCACTCCATGTTTTTTTATTATCATCTCAGCAAAGTGGGCAGACGGACCATCAACACCAACTGGCTCTTTTAAAGGAGTAAAGATGTGTTGGCAAGTATATGTGTGGTGAACTATATATCATATATGTGTGATGAATTATGTTAATGTGCTGTCATATATATATATATATATATAAGGAAAGCAAGGATTATATATATGTGCTGTGAAATAATATAAAACAAAAAAACAGGTACTATATGGTCTCTTTGCCGTCTGCCAGCTGATGGTAAAGATGTGTGCCATCAGCTGGCAGATGGCAAAGGTGCCACATGGCACCCAGCTGTGCATCATGGGGTGTCTACATAGGCTCTTTGTCGTTAGCCTCCAGGGTGGGAAGACGGCAAACAAGAGGGCACAGAGGAGGGGGGAGGAGGAGGCAGACGGCAAAGAGTGGAGGGGGGAGGCAGGCGGCAAAGAGTGGAGGGGGGAGGGGAGGAGGAGGCAGACGGCAGACATGAAGGGGGAGGCAGATGGCAAAGAGTGGAGGGGGGAGGAGGAGGAGGCAGACGGCCAAGATAAAGAGGGAGGCAGACGACAAAGATAAAGGGGGAGGCAGACGGCAAAGCCTCCGTTAACCCCTAATGGAGGCAATGCCTGTCGACTGTCGTCTCGAGCACTTTGCCGACTGCTCCTAAGGAAAGCTGACGGCAAAGAGCTTTGTCGTCCAATTTGGGGGGACATACGGCAAAGAAGGTCCTATGCCGTCATAGGCTGACGCAGAAATTTTGCCGGCCGTGAGAATCTTTGTCGTCTGCTGTTTTGTCTTTGCCGTCCGGGATTTTGTCTTTGCCGTCTATGATGGCAGACGACAAAGAAGTTGATTCTTGTAGTGATGGGTGAACCATTCTTGTAGTTAGTTATAATAAGTTTGGCAAACACTTCACCATTCTAAGATTGGAATATTTTGTAGTTCGAGCCGAAAGACTCATCGATAACAATACGATTAGCATAGTTAAAGTCACATAGTGTGGATGGATCAACTTAGGTGCCCTTTGCAACAACCCAAGTGGTTTTGAGGTACTCCTAAGCCTTCTACTAAGATCCATCAACATTGACGTTTCTTTTGAAACCAACATCCTCTTTCCTTGAGTTTTTGTTCAAGATTGTCTTCTTGAGGACATCCCACAATATCTAATGTCCTTCAGACTTTTATACATGCCTGTTTTGAGTAATGTCTTCAACATGTCATTGTCATCACTAATAGCATTAGTTTCCTCACATGAGGGGTTAGATACCACAAATACAGTTGAAGATAATGCATTTTCAAAAGCATTTGAACCTTCAAAAGTTGAATCAATGGCTTCATGAGTGAGGCATTTTAAGCATGGAGCATTAAATTCATCCTAAGCGGTATTGGTCTGTTCTTCTAGGAGTGAGTCGTTTTCCTTCCAAAGATCCAAGTGAGCTTCTCTCAACTTCTCAAGATCTTTATTTATTTGAATATATTCATAAGAAATATGCTCATGATCAGTTCTGAGAATATCATGACGATTTTGGAGATCCTCAAACCTTGAACAAAGACTTTGCATGTATTCAACCATAGTTCCGTTCAAACTCATCTTGTCGCGTAACCTGTCATCGCTTTTCTCAAGATATTTTCATTTTCTCCATAGCATTTTGTGGTTTAGTGGCAATCTTGACAAGTTGAGAATATCTAGGTTTCAAGTCATCATTAGCTTCATCTTCTCTATCAGAGTCATGTCGTGAAGATTTTGAGGATACCTTGGAGCCTTTTTCCATGAATCAGTAGGCTCAAGCATAATTGTCATCACTAGCTTTAGTGTTGATGAGGGGGGCATTATCTTCGGGTTGGAAGGTAGATGTGGTGAAGAATGTTGAATCCATAGCCAAACCAGTAACATCAAAGTCAGACTCCTCCTCACATTCCTCTTCAGCTTTAGACTCAGATTCAACGTCAGGGTCCATCTCCTTGTCAATGAAAGCATGTTCTTTGCCAAATGACATCTTCTTAGTGATGAAGACTTATGATACTTCTCATTCTTATTTTCATTAGAATCATAGTCCTTGTTATTTTTCTTGCATCGCTTCTCCCATCGAGGACAATCGGCGATGAAGTGAACTACTTTCTTGCATTTGTGACATGTTTGCTTCTTGTTGTCACGTGAAGACATTTCTCCAGACTTCTTGAAGTCGCACCTTGAAGATTTTCCAAAGCGCTTGGACTTCGTGAAATTCTGGAACTTCCTCACGAGTAGAGAGAGAGTTCTTTGCCAATGTCTTCGGCACCATCGAAACTGCATTCAGATTCTTCTTCTTCAAATGAAGACAGAGCCTTCGCCTTCCAGGAATGAGAGCAACCATAGTTGGAACCACACATTTACCTTTTCTCAGCTTGTTGGAAACCATGTGTGTTCAGTCTCTCGAGTATATCAGCAGGATCCAATTCCTTGAAGTTTGGGTGTCCTTGGATGATGAGGGCAAGAGTGTCAAAGGAACTGTCAAGATATCTCAATATCTTCTTGCCTTCTTCACAACTTCATGTTTGGTGATATCAGTGGCATCAAGAGTATTCAACTTATTTGAGATATCAGTAAGTCGATCAAACATGAGCTAGACAGTTTGATTGTCTAGCCTATTGAAGCGATAGAACGGGTTGCGGAGCACATCTACACGTGAGTCTCTTTCAAATGAGACACCTTCATTGACTTTGGACAGCCATTCCCAGATTTTCTTCGCAGTGTCAAAAGCACTCACACGGTCATACTGTCCCTTTGTCACATGACCAGATATAATGTTCTTGGCAGTTAAGTCTAGTTGAGAAAATCTCTTCACATCAGCAGTAGTGACACCTTCACCAACTTTGGGAATGCTAGCCATGACGACATACGAGAGGTCGTTTTCAATGGCTTCGAGATGCATGCACATCTTGTTCTTCGAGAATGGGAAATCAAATCCATCCAAAATAGGCGATGCAGCAAAGTCCTTGATTATCCCTAGAGTCGACATAGCTAAAACTCTTGGTGGTTCCACCGAAACATAGAACACGGGAGTAACTTTTTCTAATACCAATTCAAAGTGCTAGTTATTGACTAGAGGGGGGTGAATAGGCGATTTTTATGAAAAGCTTCAAAATAGTAAATGTATTCAAAGTATTCGGAAGCGAAGAAAGATAAAGTAGGGATGTCAATAAAGGATCTAAGAAAAAGCATGAAATACTACAAACACATTCAGGAAGGTATAGCATAGTCATCATGCACACTAAGATGTATCGAAGATAAACTTAGGTAGAATGAAGATAAATGGCAGTTAAGGAATGTCTTCGATTTATGTCTTTGAATTGAGATGATCAAGCAATGGCTTCACAGTACAGTACATAAAGTAAGAGAGTGATTAATACAAGTAGTAGCTTCCTGAAGACATAGGATTTGTTGGACTAGTTCCACTTGTTGTGACAACTATACGTCTAGTTGGGGAGGCTGACATTGAACTCTGAAGACCTTGATACGTCTCCAATGTATCTACAATTTTTAATTGTTCCCTGCTATTATATGATATATTTTGGATGTTTCATATGCATTTATATGTTGGTTTATATTATTTCTGGGACTAACCTATTAATCTAGAGCCTAGCGCCAGTTTTTGTTTTTTCCACGTTTTTGAATATTGCAGATAAGGAATATTAAACGGAGTCCAAACGGAATAAAATCTGAGGAAAGATTTTTCTTGGAACAGAAGACACGCAACAGACTTGCATTAGGGGGCAAGGAAGTTGCCGGGAGGCCACAAGCCTACAAGGCGCACCCTGGGGGTGGTGGCCGCGCCCCCTGGCTTGTGGGTCCCGTGCGGGTCTCCCAACCCTATCTCTTGTCCTATAAAATCCCAAATATTCCAGAAAAGCATAAAAGAGCAACGAAAATACTTTTACCCCGTCAGGAGCCTCTGTTCCCGAGAGATCCAATCTGCGAGCCTTTTCCGGTAAACTACCGGAGAGAGAATTGATCGCGAAGGGCATCTACATCAACACCATTGCCCCATCGATGATGTGTGAGTAGTTCACCATAGACCTACGGGTCCATAGTTAGTAGCTAGATGGCTTCTTGATCTTCAATACCATGTTCTTCATGATCTTCATGGAGATCTATCCGATGTAATACTCTTCTGCAGTGTGTTTGTCGAGATCCAATGAATTGTGAGTTTATGTTCAGATTATCCATGAATATTGTTTGAGTCTCTTCTGAATTTTTATATGCATGATTTCATATCTTTCCAAGTCTCTTCGAATTATTTGTTTCTTTGGCCAACTAGATTGGTAATTCTTGCAATGGGAGAAGTGCTTAGTTTTGGGTTCAGTCTTGTGGTGTCCTCAGCTAGTGACAGTACGGGTAGCGAGGCACGTATTGTATTGTGTCCATCAAGGGTAAAAGGATGGGGTTTTCATCATATTTATTGAGTTTATCCCTCTACATCATGTCATCTTACTTAATGTGTTACTCTGTTCTTCATGAACTTAATACCCTAGATGCAGGCAGGAGTCGGTCGATGTGTGGAGTAATAGTAGTAGATGGAGAATCATTTCGGTCTACTTGATACATACATGATGTCTATATGCATAATCATTGCCTTGGATATCTTCATAATTATTTTCTTTTCTATCAATTGCTCGACAGTAATTTGTTGTCCCACCATATTTTTTTCCTTTATGAGAGAAGCCTCTAGTGAAACCTATGGCCCTCGGGTCCATTTTCCTTATCATATTTTCAGATCTATAAACTGAAAATACCAAAAATACTTTGCTGCAATTTATTTACTTTAGTTTTACTTTCATATCTATCAATATTTTATATCTATCTCTATTAGATCTCATCCTTGCAAATAACTCGAAAGGGATTGACAACCCCTTTATAGCGTTGGGTGCAAGTGTTTGATTATTTGTGTAGGTACTACTATTGGAGTCTGGCTTGTTCCTCCTACTAGATTTATACCTTGGTTCTCAACAAACCGAGGGAAATAGTTATCTACTTTGTTGCATCACCCTTTCCTCTTCAAGGGAAAACCAATGCAAGCTCAAGAGGTAGCAGACCTCGTCTTCACCTTGTTCCCCTTGAGCAGAGGCTACTTATACCATGCTCAATTACTCAGGTAAGTCTTTAGGGGAGACTTCCAAAACCCATACAAATTAGGTTGGCCGGTAATCCAGAATGATTCTTGGATGCTCTAGACCACGATGCCTAACTATCTGGAAGATCACAGTCTTTAAGTGTAACAAGTCTTTGTTGCACTCAGAAGAGAATGACTTCGATGATGCTCAAACACTCTCACTCTAGGTGTTTGTGTTTATCCTCGCATGATAGTTCTTTCCCAATGTCTTCGAGGTGGGTTGCTCCAAAACGACAACAACCGTATCAACCTCTGACTAGGCGCCAACTTACGGTGGAGTGGGTGGGCTATTTATAGCCAACAAACAACCCGACATGATATGACCGAAATTACCCTATGTAAGTGGCCAACCAGCACGTGTTCCAATGGTCGGATATGAAAGACTCGCGCGGCAATATTACTTAGGCTACAAGCAATGCTGACTCAACCAAATTTGCAAGAGATTTACTCTCATTGTCTTCACTCCAAGACATAGGTGTTTTGGTTTGAACATCACGTCAACATATGACTTCGATCACCTTGACCCCACTTAATCGTACGGTGGTTCCTACGACTCGGGAAAGATAAAACAAAACAACCAAAAGACGTCATATTCACGTTTCATTATCTTCAAGCAATTATCTTCGTGTACCACCAATGGCTTCGACTATCATTAGTGTCTTTGGACAATTTTAGGGGTTGTCTTCGACATTTAAACCAATTCTATATGGACTTATATTTGTTTTAACATGTGAACTCTCACAAACACGTTAGTCCCAGAACCACCTTAGTCTTCAATCCTCCAAAACCAACAAGGGCTGGCACTAGATGCACTTACAGTATGTGAGTTCTTTATGACTAATGTGAATCCATGGATGCATGGACTCTCACCACGTGATATTTGCTAGCCTCCTTGGTACCGTGCATTGCCCATTCTCACCATGAGGATCGGCGCAAACATCGTTGATGCATCCAAACCCCACGACATGATATGCTCTATTGCACATAAGACACCTTATATCTTCCTCAAAACAGTCACCATACCTACCTATCATGGCATTTCCATAGCCATTCCAAGATATATTGCCATGCAAATTCCATTGTTACATCTTATGACTAGTACACTCATTGTCATATTGCTTTGTATGATCGTAACATACCTAGCATGATATTTCCATGGCCTGTTCATTTTTTATTATCCTCACTACTCTAGATCATTGCACATCCTGGTACACTTTGAGAGCCATTCATATAGAGTCATATTGTTTAGTAATTTTTCGTATCAAGTTGTAATTAAATAGAAGTGTGATTCTATTTATTATGAGTGAACAGTCTCAGTGAGGAAAGGATGATAACGACATTGATTCCCCCACAAGTCAGGATGAGACTCCGAACAAAAAAGGAGAAAAGGGGGGAAAGAAAAAAAGAAAAAAAATAAGAAGAAAAGGAGAAAAAGAAAAGATAAAAGGGGAAAGATAAAATAATAAAAAATGAGAGAAAATAGAGAAGGGAGAGTGATACTACTTCTTTTTCCATAGTTCTGCTTGAAAGTAGCACCATGTTTTCCATAGAGTCTCATGTTTTATCACTTTCATATGCTAGTGGGAAATTTTCATTACAGAACATGGCTTGTATATTCCGATGATGAGCTTCCTCAAATGCTCGAGGTCTTCATGAGCAAGAAAGTTGGATGCACACCCACTTAGTTTCATTCGAGCTTTCATACACTTATGGATCCAGTGCATCCATTACATGGCAATCCCTACTCATCGCCTTGATTTTGATTGATGGGCATCTCCATAGCCCGTTGATCCGCCTAGTAGATGGAACACTTTCTTCTTCTCCACTTTTACCCCTTTGAAACCTACCACCATATTCTATTCCACATATATGTTATGTCTATGGTTCACACTCATGTATTAAGTTTGTAATAAAAAGTTGAAACGTGTTGAGAAGTATGATAGATTTGCGTGGCTTAACACCATGGTGCTTGACATTTGTATTTATGTGGTGAAGACGAAGCCATGCCATGCTAATATGAGAAAATTAATGGGGGGTAAACATTCTTTATGGATCATATTTTTTGAACACTGATCATTGTGTTACTTATGTTCATGGATATTACTATATTGATGTTAGTTAATTCATTATTTTCTAGATGATCATACGTGCAAGAGATTACATGTTGGGTAGCACGTCACTCAAAAAATTCTATTTTTATCATTTACCTACTCGTGGACGAGCCAGAATTAAGCTTGGGGATGTTGATACCTCTCCAACATATCTATAATTTTTTATTGTTCCCTGATGTTATATTATTTTATGAGCACCAACCTATTAAACCAGTGCCGAGTGTGAGTTGTTGTTTTCTGCATGTTTTTCGCTTTTCAGGAATACTACGCGAAACAAAGTCCAACAACCGAGAAACTTTTTGACGATTTTTTCTATACAGAATAAGAACCTGGAGGCTTTGGAAGGTGGTCGGAGGCCACATGTGGAGGCACCAAGCCAACATGGTGTGTCGAGGAGGGGTGGTTGCGCCCTTATGTCTTGAGGTCGCCTCACTTGTCCTTAGGTAACCCTCTCTGTCCTAAAAATTCTCAATTATCCCAAAAACCCTAAGGAGCCTCCCGAAACACTTTTTCCACCACCTTAAGTCTTTGTTCCGCCGTGTGCCCATCTGAAGCCATGTTTCGGTGCCCTGTCGGAGGGACATCGGTCATGGAGGGCATGTACATCAACATTGATGCTCCCATGGTAATGTGAGAGGAGTTCACAAAACACCTAAGGGTCCGTAGTTAGTACATATACAACTATCTACCTTTCTATGTTCTTCATTGACATGATCACTGTGATTCTTGCGGTCATCTACCTTATGTAATCACTTTGTGTGGTGCGTTTGTTAGGATTCAATGAATTGTGGGTTTATGTTCAGTTTATGAAATATATTTTGAGTCTTATCTGAATTCTTGTATGCATTATTATGATAGCTTTGTAATTCTCCCCAATCTATTGATTTGGTTTGGCCAACTAGATTGATCTATCTTCAGTGAGAGAGGTGGGTTGTAGTGGGTTCAATCTTTCGGTGTTTTATGTCCTAGTGACAAAGTAGGGGACAAGACACGTATTTGTAGTGTTTTCACTAAGGATAGAACGATGGGGTTGATTCATATTAATTGGATTATGTTTGTCTACATCATGTCATTATTCTCCAAGCATTATTGTGTTTTACTTAATACTCTAGATGCATGTTGGATAGCGGTCGATGGGTAGAGTAGTAGTAGATGCAGGCAGGAGTCGGTCTACTTGCTTACGGACCGGATGCCTATATGTAATGATATTTCTATAAATAAATATTGCATAACTATGCGATATTCTATCAATTGACCAATAGTAATTCGTTAACCCACCATATGCTTTCTACGAGAGAGAAGCCACTAGCGAAAACTATGGCCCTCGGGTCTATTCACAAATATATTTACAAAAAACTAAATACCTTGCTGCCTTTTATTATTTGTATTTAATTTTATTTAATATATTTCAGCTATCTATCTACCACTACTTATTGCTTGCAAGTAACGAGTTCAAGGTGATTGGCAACCATCTTGCTCGCGTTGGGTCCAAGTGTGTGCTCTTTTGTGTGTAGGCGCTGAAGACGGGAAATTGTGTGGTTCTCCTATTGGTTCGATAACCCTTGTTCTCACTAAGGGAAATACTTATCGATAATATGATGCATCATCCCCTCCTCTTTGGAGAAAAACCCAACGCAGATCACAAGTATCATCCGACAGTCAGCTTATCGGACTATCGGGAGTCCCCGAGGCATCATGTTAAGTGAGCGCAGATCTGTGCTTATTTTTTGGGTGGCGGAAAGACGATGGCTTGAGAAAGAGGACGAGACACCGGCTGTGTACACCGACAACTTGCCTGGGGTGGCCTTCTTGGGACCAAAGCGGCGGCGGCCTCTCTTGTCCTACTTTTCCTCGGTGTTGCCGGAAAAGGCGAAGGAGGCGGCAGCCACTGACTCATGTTGCTCCGCATAGCAAGCTTCTTTCTCATCGAGCGGGCATGGTTTCTGCTAGTGGGATGCAACCAAAAGGGTGGAGAAAATGGTGGAAGCTGGAGATGGGAAGTGGTGGAGTGGTGCGATTCTTGCCCGGTGTGTGTCCTCCTATAAATAGGGGCTGCCGAGAGGAGTTTGCCTGTGGTTGTGTTTAATGTCGCCCGCTCCTGAATGGACGCCTGGCCGGAGAAGTATTCCCACCTTTCACGTGGGTTTAATGGAGTCGTTTGACTCCGATGTGGAGGCGTGTTCAGTCGGACCTGCAACGAGCAGCGCCCTCGGGTGGTGCACCGCTTCAATTGCGGGGCTAGGTTTAACGGACTCGTTTGACTGCGATGAGGAGGCGTGTTCAGTCGGACCTCTAAGGGACGACGCCCTCGATCGACGCGCCGCTTGAATTGCGGAGCCAGCGGGAGGTCACGTTTACTCGGAGAGCCGACTTCAATGTGGAGCGGCGTGCTTTACACTATATCTGTCCATCCTTCTGGTCGGGCCTACCAAAGGCCAATGCAAAAAAATAGACTCGAGCCTGACCCGAACCAGCCATCGGTCCTAAAAATCAGGGAAGCCCCGGACATTGGTAAAAAGCCCATCAGGCCTCGGGCTGGGCCCCTTCCTTAAACTGCAAAATCGCTAGGCCCACGCCTGGCCCAGCCTGGCCATCGGGCTCAAAATCTAAGCCCAGAACCGACATGTGGGCAAGGTCGGACAGGGCTGCCCATGGCCAGATCTATTCTATACCGACAAAAATGCGGACACCTAGCATCTGGATGGGAACGCACGCGGCTGAGGAGGAGGGGATTTGGATGAACCAAGGTGGTCACAAATGGGTGCAGTTGCTATTCAAACGTTCGTAAAACCCTTCAAATTTATCTTCGGTTTACGGAAGAAAATGCGTCATTCCTACTATGACTAGCCTGAATTAAGGGAAACGGTTCACGTCTACACGCGAGCGGAACGCTTCCGCCGGTCGCTACCGTTCGCTCGCTCGCGCGTCCTTCAGGTCCCACGCGTCCTTCGGATCCCTCGCTCGCGCCCAGTTTTTTTCCCTTTCTTCTCTGCTTCTTCTTCCTCTCGTCTCGGCCAGATCCATTTTTCGTACCCGCCAGATCCATGGTGGACGGAAAAATTACATCCGGCTACACGCGAGCTTCAACCGGCAGACGGGAGGAGCTGCAAACCGAATGGCGACGGCGAGCGGATGATCCCATGACCGACAGATGAGGTTGCTGCACGAGGATCTGCAGGGATGATGTCGCGAATGCTACAACCATGTATCACAAAAGCTGCAAGCATCCAAAAAAAGCGACAACCGTTGATAAAAAAAGTTATAACCACGTCCGTGAGAGTTGCAACCAAACTTCATCGGAGTTATAGCCGGAGTTGCAACCATGATGAAAAAATGTTGCAAGCATTATACAAATTTGCTACATTAGTCATTCTTTTTTGTTGCAACCGTATTGTTTTTTGGCTACAACCGTTGGCATGGCGAGATGCAACCATGATGAAAAAATGCTACGACCATTATATATTTTACTCCAACCGTTCACTAAAAAAGTTGCATACACGTTCGTGAGAGTTGCAATCCAAATTCGCTGGATTGTTTTGCTACAACCCTTATTTTGTTTTGCTACCACGCATCATCAGCTTCGTTTTTTGTTACGACCATGTTGAATTTTTTTTCTATAACTATATTTTTATTACAACCGTGGATATAAATTGATACATCGTGAACAAAATTTATTACATCGAGATTTTTTGTTGTATGAAGATTTAACGGTGCGACTCGCGTATAGCTGACAGATCGGACGACCCGCGCGCGGCCGGTCGAACTATTAGGCCGGTGCGCCGGCGCAGGACACTGCCCCTGAATTAATGGTGTGTAACTGACTGTCCGTAATCACAGGTTTCAGCTAATGTCATCCATATCCAATTATTATTACTACCAATGAATACCTCCCAAGTTTAGGAGTAATAATGTCTCGAGGTAAAAATGGCACAGTAGTACAATAGCGAGGGTTTTCTGGCGCGAGCAACGCTTGAGGTGAAACGTATACACCAAAGACTTCAGTTCACAGAACTCACGCGGGACGCATTGCCTACCAAACCCAAAGCCCTTGTGGGCGCTCACTCTCCCGCCTATAAATAGGAGCAACGCGCTCCGCTCCCCTTGTGCCACCAAGTCCATCGATTTGACACTGTCAGTCACACTCGTTTCTTGAAGAACGTTGTGCTTGGAGGAGTCAGAGCTAGATCCAAGACCATGGCCAGGATGGCGGCGGTGGCCATGTGGGCACTATTAGCACTGGTGGTTGTCGGCCCGCCGTCGGTGGCGGCGCAGGAGTGCGACGCGGGGAAGCTGATCGTGTGCGCGGCGGCGATCATCGGCGGGGCGGAGCCGTCGGAGTCGTGCTGCTCGAACCTGAAGGCGCAGGAAGGCTGCCTCTGCAAGTACGCGAGCAACCCTGCGTATTCCGGCTACATCAACAGCCCCACCGCCCGGAAGACCCTCGCCTCCTGCGGCATCCCTATCCCAACCTGCCCGCTGTAGACATGCTGTATGCATGCGTGCACATATAGTGTGCTAATGTATTGCTCTCGGAATGAAAAAGATTTGTGTTGTGTGTTGATCTAGTGATAAACTGGCCGGATTTGCTATTTCAATAACAGTTACGAGCGCAGTAGGTGTGCTCGCCGTTCGTTTTCTGCTAAGTTTCCATGTCTTCGCTGATAAAAAAGGATGTTCGTTTCGACGGCCTGATTTCAGGGTCAGGGATGCAGGAATTAGGGATTAGAACATCAAAGCGCATGGCGCCGCACGCATCCAATGTGACGAAAGAACGGTACACGTAGGTGAGAAAACCTGAACAACAAAACATTAGATCAATTAAAATTTGCATGATTCGAATTGGAAAGCCTCAAATTGGCCGATAGGATTACAGAAAGGCAAATCGAATGTTTTGAATTGCAAATTACGTGTATTGAGCATGATAATTCCCTTTGGTAAGCATGACGAGAGAAAATAACACACGCTCTGAACGTAATATATTTTCACATGGCATCACATTTGTGTTGCCGACGATGACCTTAGTGCTCATACAACGAAAATGCGTTTGAATGTACAATCACTCGGAATAAGATGAGAAATATGTTGTTTCTCCCCATGAGGTTTTTCAAAGGTGTGCATGTGTGGTTAACGATGGTTTTCTTTCCTTTCAATTTGGTTTTAATTTAATGGATGTTTATTACAATTCGTATCGTCGTCGGAAAGAGAGAGAAAAAAGGATTGTGCACTATAAATTAAGTTTGCACCAAAAATAATATTTAAGAAGTATTCAACAGCTAAAAATAACATCCTATTTAGATTCTACATATTTTTTAATCAAATTTCATATATAACATGTTAAAATCGGAGTTACGGTTTAAAAGATATGAATACTTTTGTTTTAGATAAAATGTGGATTGATTAACTGAAAAGTCAGGGTTTGTTTTGTTAAAAAAAAAAAAGTTTTGACTGACTTAAAAACGGAGGGCGGGTTAATTACCTGAAACATCACGGGGTTTTCTGAGAAAAGCAAAAAACGATTTGTTTTCTGACTTAAATCCGGACTGCGGGTTGATTACCTGAAATATCAGGAGGTTTTCTGGAACATTCAAAAAAAACGATTCGTTTTTCTGACTTAAAACAAGACTGTGGGTTGATTTCAGCAAACATCAGGGGCTTTTCTGCAAAATAGCCACTACGGACGACAGAAGCATTAGACGCTTTATTATTAGGAAGAGATTTGGCATAACAAAAACTTTTGATTTGCCGTGCTTCAAAATCTGAAATCATATTTGTAGTGTGGTCCTACATTTATAGATTACGGGGCTTTTTTTAGGGCAATGCTAGGCGCTGGCGCACCGGCCCAAGTTTCGACCGATGCCAAGCGTTGGATCCCGCACGAAATCAACGGTCAACACAACTACAATTGAGTCGTCTTCTTCCTTCTGCATACGCGTGAAAAATAGAAAAAAAGAGAAAGATCTCCATGTGTCGTCACCCATCACCATTCTAGCAAAATTGATAGCCGAATGTAGCTTTTGTGATTGACGGTTGTAGCAAAAATGAAAAGAGGTTTCAACAAAAATTAAATCTACCAAAAATCATGGCGGCGACCACGCCACCATCCTCTTGAATTGCAGGAAAATCAAAACACAAATCATGGCAGGAACACACCACCATATCTCTCAGTTTGCAGCATAAATGAAATAAGGTTCCACCAAAAAATATATGTGATTCCAGCAAAAATGAAAAGAGGTTCCAACAAAAATTAAATCTACCAAAAATCATGGCGGCAACCACGCCACCATCCTCTTGAATTCCAGGAAAATCAGAACACAAATCATGGCAGCAACACACCACCATATCTCTCAGTTTGCAGCATAATTGAAATAAGGTTCCAGCAAAAAATATATGTGGTTCCAGCAAAAACAAATGATCCAGCTGGCCGTTGTAGCAAAATTTGATGACTGTCCAGCTTGTTGCGGCCGCCGTTGCAGCTCGCCACGGTTGCTTAGCAGATCGCCGCCCTCGGGTGCATCTCTGTCACGTGCGGGGTTGCAACATCGTCGTATTCGCCGTATGTCCCCCATCGCCGCCCCATACGCATCTCCAACGCACCTCTCATGGCAACCGCCTCATGCACCATGAGACTCGGCGCTAGTATGTGAGGGGGTTGCGAGAATGGGGCTTGCGGAGCTTGCAAAAAAATATGGTCGGCGTCGGCTAGGGGCGGGGGCGATGCAGTGGAGGGAGTGGGGCTGGTGCTTGACCAGCAAGGAGCGGCGATATTGCGAGATGGGAAAGAGAAACGAGTGGAGAAGAATAAACGTGAGGAGATAAGATTAAGGACAAAAGCGGTTGTATATGATCCATTGAGTAACGTGACGTGCGTGTGCGCAGCGTCATGATCTGTTCTGATCCAGGGACGTGCGTGAGGCCGGCCTGCCGCCTACTTCCCTTTTTTCAAATTAAAGCTAAAATCCCCCCCCCCCCTTCCCAAACCCACCCACCCACACGCACGACTTAGTGATGTGGTTATTCCCCACTCGGTTGGATGGATGATCACTAAATAAGAGTTGTTAATGAGGATTCAATAGGCAGTTTTCGCTCGGCATTAACCATTCGTAACACATCCGACCATTGTAAACCTTTGTGAGGGCTAATGGCAGGTGCTCTACCTTTTCAATATAGATTAGAGATTTATAAGGGAGAAGCCTGAAGTCCTAAGGGGAGGGAGAGAGGGAGAGGGAGAGGGAGAGGGGGAGAGGGAGAGCGAGAGCGAGGGAGGGAGGGAGGGCTAATGCCTCACATTGTCCATGTCCACGTATGCCAAGTCAGACCTGCCTAGGCAAGCCACCATATCAAAGATACTTGCATGGGAGGGAGCTAATTTCGTTCTCAAAGTTAGCTAGAACCTCCTCAATAATTAATATGGTCCGCACATGCAATTGGGTATGCTGCTGATTTGCTGAAATTTGTACACAGGCCAGAGATCTTGCCAAAGGTTGCGAGGATGGATTGAAGAGCAGTCACTTCGGATTGGACAGGATTCAGGAACAGGGCAGCATCGTCTGCGTAAAGACTGATTCTGACTGAGGCACTGTGATGATTGATTGGACTGAGAATATGTTCCTCAGTAGCCTTGTCGAGGATTCTTTGTAGGGGGTCAACGGACAGCAAGAAGAGCAACGACGAGAGCGGGTCACCCTATCTCAGACCTCGGCGGTGAAGAAAAGGAGCCCCAGGTGCACCATTTAGGATGATCCACGAAGAGGTAGAGGCAAGCGAGATAGCAATCAGGTCTCTGAATCTTTGGCTGAATCCCACTTGTTTCAGAACATCAAGAAGATAGTCCCACTTGACCGAATCGAATGCTTTTGCAATGTCTAGCTTCAGGAATAAGGAAGGTTTCTTTGCACGGTGTAGATCTAGATCACGTTTTGAACATAAAGAAAGTTTTCTTGAATACTTCTTCCCCTTAAGAAAGCACTCTAGCTAACACAGATGATGCGTTCTAGTTCACGTGCAACTTTGCTAGCAAGAAGTTTTCCAAGTATTTTTGCAATGCTATGAGTTAAACTGACTGGTGTGTAGTCCTGAGGTCTGAGTGCATTCTCTTTCTTAGGAATGAGCACGATGAATGCCGTGTTGAGGAAGTTCCATTGCTTGCCATCAAGAGCGGACATCTGGTTTAGTGCATTGAGAAGGTCAATCTTGACTATGTGCCAACATTTTTTAAAGAAAGTCCCAAGAAATCCATCAAGCCGAGGGGCCTTCTGATACGTCCCAAACGTATCTATAATTTCTGTTTGTTCCATGATCCTTTGGGTGACATTTTTATATGTTTTGCTACACTTTTATATCATTTTACACATATTTGGACTAGCCAACTAACTCAGTGCATCCAGTGTCGGTTTCCGTTTGCTGATGTCTATTTTGCGGTGGCTTTTACCCAATTTTCCAAAGCCCGAAAAATTCCAGGAAAAATATATAAAAAATCAGCAAAACAGAAGCTTCCGGATCACCGAAGATGGGCCAGAGGGGGGCCAGGGGCTGCCCAGGCGACCTGCTGGTGCGGCCAGGCCCTAGGTCGCGCCAGGAGGCCGCCTGGGTGGGCCCCACCTCCTCCGGTGCCCTCCTTTGGCCTATATTTAGAGTCCCGAGAGGAAACCCTTCCACAACTTCCAGAATCGCGAATTTCTTCATCGTTCCGTCGCCGCAGTGCTTCCGAGATAGAGAGCGTCACTAGACCTCTCCCCGGCACCTTAATAACGGAGATATATTCTGGATAGATATCTCAAGGTGGATGATTAGTAAGTAGATGTTAATGAATAAACAACCTACTTGTCTTGGCGTACTGTCCATTACTATTGAACCTCTAACTACCAAGTAGCATAATTAGCATTGCAGTGCGTTCATAATTCTGTCAATTTCCCAACTATGATTTCTTTACCCAAGCATATTTATTTACCATATTTTTGGAGAGAGACATCACTAGCGAACATCATGTGACTCCGGTCCATATCAGCATCATTGTTTACACCTCCGTCATTTACCGTTTTCATTTACTTTTCCGTTGCAATCGCTATCACCTTCCCGCTTGTGTTTTGATCCTTTGGAAACTGCAAGGCCGGAGAGATTGACGACTTCTCTGTACTCGTTGGGAGCAAATTTATTTGTTGTGTGTGCAGGTCCACGTCTTCTGCTAGCACCAGGGTGGAAGACACCTACTTGTTGATCCTAGGAGTCCTCTTGGTTCGATAAACCTTATTGTTCCCGTGTGAGAGAAAACTTGATGCTCACTACATCTCAACCTTCCACTTGGGGTAACCAACGGGGTGCGAGAAGTATATACATCATCTCGTCATCAAGCAAAGTTTTCTGGTGCCGTTGCCGGGGACTCCAGTCTTCAAGATAGGGGAGTTGCACACTATCTTTTACCTTTGCTTTTTAGTCTTGTTAGTTTGCTTTTCATGATTCGCATGACGAGTTAGGCTTATGGAAAACTGCACTCTTAGTTCGCTGCTTGGGGAAGGCCGCTCTACCACACCCATGGTAGAGAAGTCTCCTCCACCTAGTGAATGTATCCCATTCAAAATACTACTTGGGATAATTGAAATAATTAGGAATGATTGTTATGCAGGAGATAGAACAATCAATCCTAGTATTCCTTTGTTGAAACTTATAGAAATTTGTGAGTTGTTCAAGATTTCAGGTTTGACAAGAGATGGAGTCATGTGGAAATTATTTGCCTTGTCACTCAAAGGAAAAGCATTGGAATGGTATAGGCTACTAGATGATTCTCACCTACGGGATTGGGATGAGATTCAGTCTCTCTTTTACTCCAAGTTTTATCCTCTTCATGAAGTCCATGTGGATCATGGTAACAATGCTTTATGTGATACTTGTGTTGTTGAGCCTATTCATGATCCCACTGAAAATTATTATGAGAAGGGAACATATGCTTATAGATATTTCAATAATATCAAGTTCCCTCTCTTTATATTGAAGGTTTTGAAGCTGCACTTGTTTTGCCTTCATATGCTTATTGCTTTGTGCTTTAATGAATTATTCTATTGCAATATTTGTCGGGACCCCGATCCTAAGCCATAGGAATCCAGCCTGTAACACATCGCATCCCTTTGTGGTCTCATGCACGGTTAACTCCACGGCTGCAGTCTTACCTTAGCCGGGACCGTTTGCGTCTTTTGACTCACGTATGCGATAGTGTCGCTAGCAATCCAATGTCAAAGAACCCGGATCGACATGTCTAGTCATAAACCAAAGTGGCAGTTCCGCACAAGGACAGGCATACATGACCCAACAAAGCAGGTGTCGGTCATCAACGAACGTAGACGAGTCGTAGCAAGCTACAAGGACTCCATTACGTCGCGTGACATTTCCCCAAAGGGGACAGACACAACAGCTAAGAAAGACACATGCCGGTCAACCAATGTGTCCGGAGCAGTAGCGAACTACCAAGGCTCGTTGGATCACAAAGGGGCATTTCCTTGTAAGTAGTGCTACTAAAGTTCACGACTAGGTATTCGAACCCCATACATATCAAGTAAGACACACGTACGCATGGCATACCGATATGTATAGATACATCGATGGCATCACAACATAACCATAACCATACAAGCTTTATTTAAGAGGCTCGGAAGAACCACACACATAATATTACACATCAAGGGTCTCACGACCCATAATATCAGTCATACAATACAAACCAGCGGAAGAGTTATAAACTGTCTGGGTACAGACAGAGCAACTAGAAGGCACATGGCCTGACTATATTACAGAGCCGACGTAGGGCCAGATCGTAGCTGGGACACCAGCTACTCGTCGTCGTCGATGTCTACGAAGAACCCTCCATTAGGGTCATTAGCAACCTCTGCAACATTTATTAAGCAAACATGAGTACGAAGGTACTCAGCAAGAGTTTAGGATGACTAACTACTCATGCAAGGTATCAAGAAGGTATTGTGGGGTTTCATGCGGAAAGCCAGCATTTGACTCGTGGCTAGACAACTTGCTTTTTGAAATTAGTTTTGACAATTTGATTTCTCGCACATGAGTCCACTAACACCACAACAATACACTATCGTGGAATCATTCCGTCTCCATACGTAAATGCCGTCCACGACACTCACGCTTATCTTGACAATTTTATGAGTAGCCATTGAAGTTATCTATGAACAACATATGTCTCCAAGTAGTCCATATCCGCGGACGCGGCTATTCGAATAGATCATAACCCTGTAGGGGTGTACTTCGTCACACACGCTCCCGCCACTTATCGCCATGTGCACGTCATGCACCTCGGCAACCTTCAAGCGGAAGCCCAGCGAGGGAGTCGGCCACGACCGTTAACCACACTAGTACCTAGTCCAGGTTTATCGCCTATCTGAGAGTAACCCGTACGGAAGTCCGGCCGAGGTTTCCGCCACGGCCTCAAACGATGTGCGCAGGGTTCCCAAGCCCACCATCCGGGTGCCACTTGGTACACCGTGCCACTGCCTACCGCATCACGGTCCACCTCTCAGGTCAGCACCATGCACGGCCTCCAGCATTACTATAAACACCAGAAACTACTTGCAACTCCTGCACCGAGTACTACGCGATTAATAGGCCGAGCGGGGTCATATTTCAGGGCCCAGCATGTGGTAGTATCTAGTCTTGGATTACATACACGGAACTCAGTTCCTAAGGACGGTTCCAATGAAACAACCCGCCATGTACTCCTACACAGCCTTTCACCGGTACCTTTACCAAATCAAGTTCAACACACGACCTTTGCTCACCGAACACATTCCACATTTCTGTTCATCTCCCAGATGATAGACCATACACAACTCTAAGCATAGCATGCATAGCAGGATAAGGCACATCATAGCTCAAGCAACTACCAGGTATGCTAGGTTGCAAGGTTCGGCTATTTACTGTGACAAGGTTAAGTCATGCAAAGGAAGTGGGTCCAACTATCGTGGCAAAAGCAGTTGAAGCATTTGATCCTAATGCAATGAATAGGTGCAGGAGCAAGAACATAGGAGTTATCGGGATGATCAAAAGGGTTGCTTGCCTTGTTGCTTAGAGGAGGAACGATATCCGTCAGACGGATATTCGGTGGAATCCGGGGGTGCGGAACCTACCGAAAAGAATGGTAACATTCAATAACAATCATATGCAATCAAAATGATGCATGAGCATGGCATGAGAATGCAAAGTGATTAGTTTATTATAATCAAGATGTTTTAGGTTTAGAGTTGATTTGAATCACATTCGAATAGCAATTCAAACGGGTATTCTCGGATACCGGTTTAATTGATTCGACCTGATGCTCAGATCAACCTAATGTTAACATGCATGAAATGTCATGTTATGGTACTGATTTACCTCTGGGGCAGTGTGTGATCATTGTATTTATAATGAAATTTGGATATTTTTGCAAATTCCATTTATAAAGTGATTAAAAGAATTGAATTATTCCTTATTTCACAATTTAGGGTTCTGTAACTTTTTCAAACATACCTGAAAATAGCATAATCAGAATCCTTGAATTTTTCTGATACTTTTTCATATATAAATTATTTTCATTGGAGTTACAGATTAATTTCTATGATTTTTGCAATTTTTAGCAATTTCCTGAATTATTTTTATACTGGAAATTCCATTTATTGCATCAGGCTGACGTCAGCAGGTCAGCCGACCTGTTCAGGTCAAACCTGACACGGGGGCCCCACTGGTCAGCCTCTCTGGGACTAATCCCGCGCTGACCAGCCCCTAATTGGGGTTTGACCAGGCGTGGGGCCCTCTGTCAGTGACTCAGAGGAGGGCGATTAGGCCCTAATGGTCGGCCACGTCGACGGCCACCGGAGGGTGGTCGCCGGCGACCAAACCCGCGGCGGAGGGCTCGCCGGAGGCGACCTAGACGGCGCTGCACGGCACCAAATCGCACGCGGATGGCAGCTACAGCAAGCTCGCGAAGTGGCCGATCTGGCAGGACCAACTGGGGAGGCTAGGGTCGCCGGAAGAGGCGTCGGCGACGAGCCGGAGCGGCGGCCGAAGCTCGGGCGTCGTCGGGGGCTTTGAATCAGAGGGATCCACGCTTAGTTCTTAGCTGCTACGGCATCTACGCGTCGTCTTGGAGCTACTGGTGCTCTCGGGAGGACGAGCTGGACATCGGAGGGCTACCGGCGACGAGCGGCAGCGGCGGTGCTCGTCGGGCTCCGGTGAAACTAGGGCTAGAGGAGGGGATCGACGGGGAAAGCTTAGGGAAAACCACCGCATGCTCACAGGGGGTGCAGAGAAGAGCTCAGACGGCTCGGGGAAGGCCTGGGGGCGACGAATCGACGGGAGAGGTCCGGCGGCCGGAGGAGGAAGACGACGGCGTTGTGGGCGTTGCAGGGCTCGAGGAGGCTGCGGTTTCTGCAGAGACGACCAGGGCGACGAGGCGGATCTAATGGCGTGCTCGGGGAGGGGTTCCTATGGCCAGGGGCACGGCCAGCTCGAGCTCGAGCTCGGCTCTAATGGCGGCAGCAGGGAGAAGGAGGGGATCCGGGAGGATGGGAAGAACCGAGGCGAGGAATGGATAGGGGAAGCCCTGGGAGCTTATCCCCGTCGTCGCCAGCGTGAACCGGCGGCCAGGCAGGCACGCAGGTGCGTGGCCGCGCCGGAGGTGGCGGCGGCCACCTCCTGCTGCCTACTGGCGCGGGGAAGGGGACGAGCGGCGAGATGGGCCGGGCCTGGCTTGGGCGACAGGTAAGCTTTTTCCCATTTTCTCTTTTTTGGTTTTTCTGTTTTGCTATTTATTGCTTTGCTAATTATTTCAGCTCCAAAACAAAAAGTAAAAACTAATTTTGACCTCCTGAAATATTTGTTATAATATCCCCACTCATTTCCAAGACTTTCAACATTTTTGGAAAATTATAGTTTCTGGTTTCAAATTTTTAAATTTGAAACCAGTGGCTTTTGCATTTATTTAAAATGCTTAAAGTGTCAAGAAAATAGTTTTCTCTAATGCTCATTTACTTTCATGGTTTATCAGAAATTTTGAACATTTCTTGAGGCCATTTTGGGTTCATTGATTTTGAACTAGTTGAAATTTCCTTTAATTGAAATGGTGGCTAGGGTTTTTGAGTTTTTCCTTTGCCACTTTGTTGTTTTTGTTGAAACTTCTTGGATGCAAATGCAAATAAGACATGAGCACAATGCTATCTTGCTTAAGGGTTAGGGATGTGGCAACTCACCCCCACTCAAAAGAATCTCGTCCCGAGATTTAGAAGTCGTCGGGAATAACGCAGGATACTCAAGTCGGAGACGATCCTCTCTTTCCCAAGTTGCCTCCTTTTCAGAATGATTTGACCATTGAACTTTAAGAAACTTGAGGTTTCGACGTCGAGTGGTACGCTCAGCTTGATCGAGAATACGCACGGGGTATTCTCGGTAAGAAAGGTTATCTTTTAGATCAAGCGTTTCGTGGTCCACTTCACGGATAGGATCCGAAAAGCAACGCCTGAGTTGCGAGACGTGGAAAACATCATGAACCTCGGAAAGATGCGGAGGAAGTTCCAACTGGTAGGCAACTTCTCCTCGTTTGGCAAGAATGCGAAAAGGTCCATTGTAACGAGGAGCCAACTTGCCCTTGATACCGAAACGATGGGTACCCTTCAAAGGTGTAACCCAAAGATAAGCCTTCTCGTCAACTTCAAAGGTCACAACCTTATGATGACGATCATATTGGCTCTTTTGACGAGACTGGGCTGTTTTCAACTTTTCACGAATAATGCGAACCTGCTCTTCTGCATCCTGGATCATGTCCGGGCCAAAGAGTTGCCTCTCTCCGGTTTCCGACCAATTAAGAGGGGTTCGACATCTTCGTCCATAGAGAACTTCAAAAGGGGCTTTGCCCAGGCTTGATTGGTAACTATTGTTATAAGCGAATTCGGCAAACGGAAGGCACTTTTCCCAATTCATACCGAACGAAATAACACAAGCTCGGAGCATATCTTCTAGGATTTGATTCACTCTTTCTACTTGACCACTTGATTGGGGATGGAAAGCGGTGCTAAAAGATAAGTGAGTCCCCATGGCATTCTGAAAACTTTCCCAGAAGCGAGAAGTAAAGATACTTCCACGGTCCGAGTTAATTTCCAGGGGAACACCATGAAGAGACACTATTCGAGAGATATATTACTCTGCTAGCTGGCTAGCTGTTATACTCTCACGAACAGGAAGAAAATGAGCCACTTTGGAAAGACGGTCAATGACCACAAGATAGCATTATTTCCTTTCTTGGTCTTGGGAAATCCGGTAATGTAATCCATGCTAACTTTATCCCATTTCCATTCAGGAATAGCTAAAGGTTGAAGGGTGCCAGCAGGCCTTTGATGTTCTGCCTTAACTCGACGACAAACGTCGCAATTAGCAACGAACTCAGCAATTTCTCTCTTCATCCTAGTCCACCAGAACCTCTGGCGTAGGTCCTGATACATCTTAGTACTACCGGGATGAATGGTGAGAGGGGAATCATGAGCCTCCTTAAGGATTAACTGCCTTAGATGTGGGTCCTTAGGAACCACTAAACGATTCTGGAAGAACACCACCCCTTGATCATTCATGGAAAATTCTTTAGCGTTTCCGCTAAAAATATTCTCCTTGATCCGTGATATACCCTTGTCACGCTTTTGGCCAGCTACAATTTGATCCTTAAGAGTAGGCTTCGCCACCAGGGTAGAAAGGATTCCTTGAGGAACAATATGAAGATTCAACTTCCGAAAGTCCTCATGGAGAAGTGGTTGACCTTGTTGTAGCATCAAATTGTTACAATAAGATTTACGACTTAGTGCATCGGCCATAACATTGGCCTTCCCCGGGGTGTAAGTTATCCCTAAGTCGTAATCCGAGATCAACTCAACCCACCGTCTTTGCCTGAGATTCAAATCCGGCTGGGTGAAGATATATTTCAGACTTTGGTGATCAGTGAATATTTCGCAACGATTACCCAAAAGGTAATGTCGCCAGGTTTTTAGTGCATGGACCACAGCTGCAAGCTCAAGGTCATGTGTGGGATAATTATCCTCATGTGGACGCAACTGTCGAGATGCGTATGCGATCACATGACGATCTTGCATGAGAATGCAACCTAATCCCTGTCGCGAGGCGTCGCAATAGATAACAAAGTCCTTAGAAAAATCTGGTGGTAGCAACACCGGTGCGGAAGTCAGGCGTCTTTTCAGTTCCTGAAAACTATGCTCACACTGTGGTGTCCACTCGAACTTTTTATCCTTGTTGAGGAGTTCAGTCAGAGGCTTTGCAACCTTGGAGAAATTCTCGACGAAGCGGCGACAATAGCTCGCTAGACCAAGAAAACTCCTAACTTGCTTAACCGATTCCGGTTGAGTCCAATCAAGGACAGCTTGAACTCTCTCGGGGTTGACAGCAATACCCTTACCAGAGATTACGTGGCCTAACTAGGTCACTTCTCGTAACCAGAATTCACATTTTGAAAATTTGGCATAAAGGCGATGCTCTCGAAGTTTCATCAATACCAGCCTTAGATGCTCGGCATGTTCTTGTTCATTCTTGGAGTAGATGAGAATATCATCGAGGTATACTACGACGAATTTATCCAAATACTCCATAAAGATTGAATTCATCAGTCGAGAGAAGGTGGCTGGGGCATTGGTTAAACCGAAGGACATAACGGTGTACTCATATTGGCCATAACGAGTAACAAAGGCCGTTTTTGGAATGTCCCCGTTCTTAATCTTGATTTGATGGTATCCCAACCTCAAATCCATTTTGGAGAAGACTGAGGATCCAGCGAGCTGATCGTACAGATCGTTGATCCTGGGGAGCGGATACTTGTTCTTTATGGTGACCAGGTTAACTGGTCGGTAATCTACAACCATCCGATCCGTTCTGTCTTTCTTCTTGACGAAGAGGACGGGACAAGCCCAAGGAGAAGAGCTAGGACGAATGAAACCCTTGTTCAAGGCCTCATCTAATTGCTTCTTAAGTTCGGCTAGCTCCAGGGGTGCCATCTTATAAGGTCTTCTGGCTATTGGGACAGTTCCCGGAACAAGATCTATCACAAACTCTACATCTCTGTCAGGTGGAATTCCTGGCAGTTCCTCTGGAAAAACATCCGGGAAGTCACGGACTACCGGAATGTCTTCAAGTTCCGGAAGAGGGTTGGCATTTAGGGAATAGAGCTGGCATTTGGCAACTCGAGTAGAGACATTTACTATCTCACCCGAGGGATGGGTAAGCTGGACATTTCTAGAGTGAGTATCAATCTTGGCACAGTGAGCTGACATCCAGTCCATGCCCAAGATGATATTAATATCCGAAGATTTCAATGCTATCAATGAGGCTAGAAAAACTAGCCTGTCTACTAGAATTTCATTGTCATAGGTTATCCTAGAGGTTTGCCATTTACTACCAGGGGTTTGGACAACCAATGGGATTGGCATATCACAAAATGACATGTTATGCCAATGTGCATAACTTTCTGAAATGAAGGAATGAGAAGACCCAGTGTCAAAGAGAACGGACGCTGGGTGATGATTAACAAGAAGCGTACCCAGCATGACGTTGGGATCCTCTGCAGCTTCTTCTGCTGACACATAGTTCACACGGCCACGTGCAGGAGTTGGCTTCACATAAAACGCTTTGCCCGACTTGGCCTGCCCGACGGACTTTCCGGGTTGCTTGGCACCCACATTCTGAGGACACTCACGGGAATAATGCCCTGGTTCTCCACACTTGTAGCATATCACCTGGTTGGCACGTGGTGCAGCATTGCTAGCTGGACCACCATAAGCTTTTGCTGGAGGGTTGGCCTGATTCGTCTGAGGCGTCACGTAGGATGGCCTCGGAGTGTATCTTGGCGGCAGAGAACTGTTTGGAACCCACAGCCTGCGTTTTGGAAACGCGGAACCGGAAGACGAGCCGAAGTCACGGGAGTGCTTCCTTGTGGCTTCGAAGTCAGAATGACCAGTCTCCGCACTGATCGCTTTGTTGACTAGGGCTTGAAAACTTGCACACTCATGGAGGCGCAGATCACGACGGAGCTCAGGGCTCAGACCCTTACGGAATCTTGCTTGCTTCTTGGCGTCAGTAGACACCTCCTCTGTTGCATAGCGGGCGAGGTTACCGAACTCGCGGCTATAGGCATCCACAGACAACTTTCCCTGAGTGAAGGCACAAAACTCCTCTCTCTTTTTGTCCATCAGGCCCTCTGGAATATGGTGCAGACGAAAAGCTGCACTGAAGTCTGCCCATGTGGCCACTGGTTCAGCGGGACGCATAGCTTCAAAATTCTCCCACCACAGATTGGCGGGTCCCTCTAGGAAATACGCCGCAAAGGTCACCTTGTCGGCCTCAGACACATTCGCAGAGCGAATCTTGCGTGAAATGCTGCACAGCCAGTCATCAGCGTCGAGGGGATCGACGGAATGATGAAACTTTGGAGGATTCAGCTTCACAAAATCATTGAGGGACACTGCAGCATTCCTAGGCTGTCGAGCCGTATTCTGCTCAATACGCTCTAGCAGTCGGTTGGTCTCCCTTTTGTTTCTTTCTGCCTCAAGCATCACTTCTACCAGAGAAGGTGGGTGAGGCAGGTCTTCCTGCGACGCTTGACTACCCTCACCTTGCTCATGAGCAGGGGCACGGTTCAACCTGGTGAACACCATCCTGACAAACAAACTCATAGCTTAGACCGATATCATATCAATACTAACTATGGATTAAGAATGTACTGAACACACGGAATGCGGAAATGAATATCCGAACAACATGGTAACAAGCAACTGCTATATATACACCATGGTTCACACACACCCTTACATAGTTCAGTACAAACTGTCCCGAAGAGCAAACTACTTAAATGATGAAACTACTCATCAGAGGCGTACAAGCTTCCTATACATTATTTATCTAGGCCTCCGGAATTCGTTTCACATTACTACCATACTTCACAAGTCACGCAGGACTGTGAACGTACGGCTACTACCATACTATCCTTCCGCTCACAGCTCAGGCATCCGCATAGAACATCTCATAGAGATTACCTCCATGACCTGGAAGCTCAACCTGCGGATCAGGAAACACTCTAGCCTGAGATCCCTGGGATCCATAAGGACATGGATGTGGCCTTGGTCCCCTGACTGGTGGTAAGAGGGGTCCCCGAAGAGGTGTGACTCCTCCTATAGCTGGCCAGTCAACGTGGGCCGGAAGATTGGTCCTAACAGGGTTCAGCATCTCCATCTCTCCATACCCTGTCTGGACTACCGGTGCCAGCTGCGTCAAAGCTGTCCACAGACGGGCACGGGTAGCATAAAGCTCCATGCGGAGAGCACGAGCATCCTTGTCTTTGTTCTCTAGCATCTCAACAGTGGACTGCAGAAGTGGATCCTCCATAGAAGAATCAAAATAGACTCCACTGAGGTATCCCTCTTCACCGGACTGAGAGGCCGGAGCATAGCAGAACTCTGAATTCTGCAGCAGTGCATGTCTCGCTCTCATAATAGTCAGCATTGAATAGGCAGCATCTTGTACTCCCATGTCAACAGTGACTCCCAACCCATAGGACCAATGGATTGGCTTCTCCGCTCCAGGGTAGTCTGGAAATACCCTAACAGTGCAGATGTACTGGCTCTGGTTGAAGTCTCGGTACTGTTCCTCCACTGTGTACTCGGGGTACCAGCGGTAACCGCACACCGACATCATCCTGACCAGCATGGCCGTATGACCCGGTACATCAATGCACCTGGTCAAACGTACCACCTGACGAGAAGGACGGCCAGGCATCTGTAAATAGAGAGTAATGCAAAAGCATTAGAGCTCTGAATGCAAAATTGGGCAGCATAATGGCTGTAAATGCTCAAAACAAATTTTGAGACAACCCAAAATGAAATAGCGTCACCACTCAACTATCAAGTTCAACTCTCTGATCATCAGACTTACTTCCTGCTTCCTAGGAATAAAAGAAACCCAATATCTCTCGACCCGTAGTCCTATAATCTACCGATCAAAAATCCGAGCCTAGGAGAAGATGAGTAACCTAGTCCTTAATTCCCGCAGAAAAGACGAGGATGACCAGAATAGAATATCTTGAGAAGAGAACAAGAGTGTTACGTTCCCTTCCACAAACAATTCCCTTATATATAACTAAAGCAATTCTAGACTCAACTTCGACCAGTTTGGCTTAGTAATCCTACAGTCAGTCAGGATCTGATACCAACGCTGTCGGGACCCCGATCCTAAGCCATAGGAATCCAGCCTGTAACACATCGCATCCCTTTGTGGTCTCACGCACGGTTAACTCCACGGCTGCAGCCTTACCTTAGCCGGGACCGTTTGCGTCTTTTGACTCACGTATGCGATAGTGTCGCTAGCAATCCAATGTCAAAGAACCCGGATCGACATGTCTAGTCATAAACCAAAGTGGCAGTTCCGCACAAGGACAGGCATACATGACCCAACAAAGCAGGTGTCGGTCAGCAACGAACGCAGACGAGTCGTAGCAAGCTACAAGGACTCCATTACGTCGCGTGACATTTCCCCAAAGGGGGCAGACACAGCAGCTAAGGAAGACACATGCCGGTCAACCAATGTGTCTGGAGCAGTAGCGAACTACCAAGGCTCGTTGGATCACAAAGGGGCATTTCCTTGTAAGGAGTGCTACTAAAGTTCACGACTAGGTATTCGAACCCCATACATATCAAGTAAGACACAAGTACGCATGGCATACCGATATGTATAGATACATCGATGGCATCACAACATAACCATAACCATACAAGCTTTATTTAAGAGGCTCGGAAGAGCCACACACATAATATTACACATCAAGGGTCTCACGACCCATAATAGCAGTCATACAATACAAACCAGCGGAAGAGTTATAAACTGTCTGGGTACAGACAGAGCAACTAGAAGGCACATGGCCTGACTATACTACAGAGCCGACGTAGGGCGAGATCGTAGCTGGGACACCAGCTACTCATCGTCGTCGATGTCTACGAAGAACCCTCCATTAGGGTCATTAGCAACCTCTGCAACATTTATTAAGCAAACATGAGTACGAAGGTACTCAGCAAGAGTTTAGGATGACTAACTACTCATGCAAGGTATCAAGAAGGTATTGTGGGGTTTCATGCGGAAAGCCAGCATTTGACTCGTGGCTAGACAACTTGCTTTTTGAAATTAGTTTTGACAATTTGATTTCTCGCACACGAGTCCACTAACACCACAACAATACACTATCGTGGAATCATTCCGTCTCCATACGTAAATGCCGTCCACGACACTCACGCTTATCTTGACAATTTTATGAGTAGCCATTGAAGTTATCTATGAACAACATATGTCTCCAAGTAGTCCATATCCGCGGACGCGGCTATTCGAATAGATCATAACCCTGCAGGGGTGTACTTCGTCACACACGCTCCCGCCACTTATCGCCATGTGCACGTCATGCACCTAGGCAACCTTCAAGCGGAAGCCCAGCGAGGGAGTCGGCGACGACCGTTAACCACACTAGTACCTAGTCCAGGTTTATCGCCTATCTGAGAGTAACCCGTACGGAAGTCCGCCGAGGTTTCCACCACGGCCTCAAACGATGTGCGCAGGGTTCCCAAGTCCACCATCCGGGTGCCACTTGTTACACCGTGCCACTGCCTACCGCATCACGGTCCACCTCTCAGGTCAGCACCATGCACGGCCTCCAGCATTACTATAAACACCAGAAACTACTTGCAACTCCTGGACCGAGTACTACGCGATTAATAGGCCGAGCGGGGTCATATTTCAGGGCCCAGCATGTGGTAGTATCTAGTCTTGGATTACATACACGGAACTCAGTTCCTAAGGACGGTTCCAATGAAACAACCCGCCATGTACTCCTACACAGCCTTTCACCGGTACCTTTACCAAATCAAGTTCAACACACGACCTTTGCTCACCGAACACATTCCACATTTCTGTTCATCTCCCAGATGATAGACCATACACAACTCTAAGCATAGCATGCATAGCAGGATAAGGCACATCATAGCTCAAGCAACTACCAGGTATGCTAGGTTGCAAGGTTCGGCTATTTACTGTGACAAGGTTAAGTCATGCAAAGGAAGTGGGTCCAACTATCGTGGCAAAAGCAGTTGAAGCATTTGATCCTAATGCAATGAATAGGTGCAGGAGCAAGAACATAGGAGTTATCGGGATGATCAAAAGGGTTGCTTGCCTTGTTGCTTAGAGGAGGAACGATATCTGTCAGACGGATATTCGGTGGAATCCGGGGGTGCGGAACCTACCGAAAAGAATGGTAACATTCAATAACAATCATATGCAATCAAAATGATGCATGAGCATGGCATGAGAATGCAAAGTGATTAGTTTATTATAATCAAGATGTTTTAGGTTTAGAGTTGATTTGAATCACATTCGAATAGCAATTCAAACGGGTATTCTCGGATACCGGTTTAATTGATTCGACCTGATGCTCAGATCAACCTAATGTTAACATGCATGAAATGTCATGTTATGGTACTGATTTACCTCTAGGGCAGTGTGTGATCATTGTATTTATAATGAAATTTGGATATTTTTGCAAATTCCATTTATAAAGTGATTAAAAGAATTGAATTATTCCTTATTTCACAATTTAGGGTTCTGTAACTTTTTCAAACATAGCTGAAAATAGCATAATCAGAATCCTTGAATTTTTCTGATACTTTTTCATATATAAATTATTTTCATTGGAGTTACAGATTAATTTCTATGATTTTTGCAATTTTTAGCAATTTCCTGAATTATTTTTATACTGGAAATTCCATTTATTGCATCAGGCTGACGTCAGCAGGTCAGCCGACCTGTTCAGGTCAAACCTGACAGGGGGGCCCCACTGGTCAGCCTCTCTGGGACTAATCCCGCGCTGACCAGCCCCTAATTGGGGTTTGACCAGGCGTGGGGCCCTCTGTCAGCGACTCAGAGGAGGGCGATTAGGCCCTAATGGTCGGCCACGTCGACGGCCACCGGAGGGTGGTCGCCGGCGACCAAACCCGCGGCGGAGGGCTCGCCGGAGGCGACCTAGACGGCGCTGCATGGCACCAAATCGCACGCGGATGGCAGCTACAGCAAGCTCGCGAAGTGGCCGATCTGGCAGGACCAACTGGGGAGGCTAGGCTTCTGCAGAGACGACCAGGGCGACGAGGCGGATCTAATGGCGTGCTCGGGGAGGGGTTCCTATGGCCAGGGGCACGGCCAGCTCGAGCTCGAGCTCGGCTCTAATGGCGGCAGCAGGGAGAAGGAGGGGATCCGGGAGGAGGGGAAGAACCGAGGCGAGGAATGGATAGGGGAAGCCCTGGGGAGTTTATCCCCGTCGTCGTCAGCGCGAACCGGCGGCCAGGCAAGCATGCAGGTGCGTGACCGCGCCGGAGGAGGCGGCGGCCACCTCCTGCTGCCTACTGGCGCGGGGAAGGGGACGAGCGGCGAGATGGGCCGGGCCTGGCTTGGGCGACAGGTAAGCTTTTTCCCATTTTCTCTTTTTTGGTTTTTCTGTTTTGCTATTTATTGCTTTGCTAATTATTTCAGCTCCAAAACAAAAAGTAAAAACTAATTTTGACCTCCTGAAATATTTGTTATAATATCCCCACTCATTTCCAAGACTTTCAACATTTTTGGAAAATTATAGTTTCTGGTTTCAAATTTTTAAATTTGAAACCAGTGGCTTTTGCATTTATTTAAAATGCTTAAAGTGTCAAGAAAATAGTTTTCTCTAATGCTCATTTACTTTCATGGTTTATCAGAAAGTTTGAACATTTCTTGAGGCCATTTTGGGTTCATTGATTTTGAACTAGTTGAAATTTCCTTTAATTGAAATGGTGGCTAGGGTTTTTGAGTTTTTCCTTTGCCACTTTGTTGTTTTTGTTGAAACTTCTTGGATGCAAATGCAAAGAAGACATGAGCACAATGCTATCTTGCTTAAGGGTTAGGGATGTGAAAATATTCCTATGCATAGGAAGCATGTAAGACTTATATGTGTTTGTTATTTACTTCTTGATGCTCGCTTTTGTTCTACAACTCTTATTCCTACGAGAGCATCATTAAAATCTTAAGCCAATCTTTATGGCTATAAAGAAAGAGCTCTAGGGAGACAACCCTTGTTATCTTTACTTTGAGTGTTTACTTTCAGTTTTAGTGGTATTGATGCTTGTTACTACTATAGCAACATTATTGTATCATTATTTTTAAGCTTTGTGCCAAGTTATAGCCTCTGATTGCAGGAAAGTTCAAAAATTGTGACATGTTGTCGAGAAACAGATTCTGACTACTTGACGGAAAAATTCACCAAAAATCACCAGATCATCTTTTTGATATGAATTGTTTCGACAGAATGCTCTATATAATTGCCTTTCTCGCATCTGTTTTGAGTTTTTTGATTTGAGTTGCAGAAGTGCCCGGAATAAATTATTTACTAATTGTTGTTCTATTTTTCACAAATTCTGCCACGTTTTGCGTTTTCATCATTTTGCAAATCCTAATCTTACTTTTTATTTACAAAAACGTTTTGGCAATCATGAGAAACAACAGTTTTCATGAAAATCTTTATTTCCAGCAGGTAATGAATTATTTTATTAAGGGTACTAACCACTCTAATCAGCTTGTGATGAGTTTCAGATGAAGGGAGTTTTCAAGTATACGATGGGAGATGATGAAAGAAGATACAAGAGTGTCAAACGTGTTGGAAGTATGCCCTAGAGGCAATAATAAAATGGTTATTATCATATTTCCTTGTTCATGATAATCGTCTATTGTTCATGCTATAATTGTATTAACAGGAAACAGTAATACATGTGTCAATAAATAGATCACAATGTGTCCCTAGCAAGCCTCTAGTTGGCTATCTCGTTAATCAATAGATGATCATGGTTTCCTGATCATGGGCAATAGATGTCATTGATAATGTGATCACATCATTGGGAGAATGATGTAATGGACAAGACCCAATCCTAAGCATAACACTAGATCGTATTGTTCGTATGCTAAAGCTTTTCTAATGTCAAGTGTCTTTTCCTTCGACCGTGAGATTGTGCAACTCCCGGACACCGTAGAGTGCTTTGGGTGTATCAAACGTCACAACGTAACTGGGTGACTATAAAGGTGCACTACGGGTACCTCCGAAAGTGTCTGTTGGGTTGGTACGAATCGAGATCGGGATTTGTCACTCCGTGTGATGGAGAGGTATCTCTGGGCCCACTCGGTAGAACATCATCATGAGCTCAATGTGAGTAAGGAGTTGGTCACAGGATGACGTGCTACAGAACGAGTAAAGAGACTTACCGGTAACGAGATTGAACAAGGTATAGGTATACCAACGATCGAATCTCGGGCAAGTTCTATACCGACAGACAAAGGGAATTGTATACGGGATTGATTGAATCCTTGACATCGTGGTTCATCCGATGAGATCATCGTGGAACATGTGGAAGCCACCATGGGTATCTAGAACCCGCTGATGGTTATTGGCCGGAGAGCGTTTCGGTCATGTCTGCATGCTTCCCGAACCCGTAGGGTCTACACACTTAAGTTCGATGACGCTAGAGTCATAGGGAAATGTTATACGAGGTTACCGAAAGTTGTTCGGAGTCCCGGATGAGATCCCGGACGTCACGAGGAGCTCCGGAATGGTCCGGAGGTAAAGATTGATATATAGGATGGATGGGTTTGGACACCGAAAATGTTTCGGGCGTTACCGGTAGCGTACCGGGACCACCGGAAATGGTCCCGGGGGTCCACCTGAAGGGGACACCAGCCCCAAGAAGTAGAATGGTCCAAAAGGTGGAGGGAAACCAGCCCAAAGTGGGCTGGTGCGCCTCCCACAAAGAGGCCCAAGGCGCAGGAGGTGGAGAAGGGGGAAACCCTAGGCACTAGTGGGCCTAAGGCCCACCTAGGGGTGCGCCACCCCCTCCCCCTGCCCTGGCCGCCGGACCTCCCATCTGGGGGGCTGCCGCACCACCTAGGGTGGGAACCCTAGGGGTGGCACCCCCCCTCCCCTCCTCCTATATATAGAGGGGGCTTTGGGGCTATTTTGCACACGGTTTTCCCTCTCCCTCGGCGCAGCCCTGCTCCCCTCCTTCCTCCTCTCCCACGGTGCTTGGCGAAGCCCTGCCGGGAGACCTCGTCTCTCCATCGACACCATGCCGTCGTGCTGCCGGAGATCTTCCCGAACCTCTCCCTCCTCCTTGCTGGATCAAGGTGCGGGAAACATCACCGGGCTGCACGTGTGTTGAACGCGGAGGTGTCGTGGTTCGGCACTAGATCGGAATCACACCGCGATCTAAATCGCCTCGAGTACGACTCCATCAACCGCTTTCTAGCAACGCTTACGCTTAGCGATCTTCAAAGGTATGAAGATGCACTCACCCCTCTCTCGTTGCTGGTCTCTCCATAGGAAGATCTGAATATGGCGTAGGAAAACTTTGAATTTATGCTATGTTACCCAACAGTGGCATCAGAGCCAGGTTTTCTATGCGTAGATTCTTTGCACGAGTAGAACACAAAAGGTTGTGGGCGATGATTTGTCAATTTCTTGCCGCTAGTAGTCTTATTATTCCGGCGGTATTGTGGGATGAAGCGGCCCGGACCGACCTTACACGTACGCTTACGTGAGACTGGTTCCACCAACAGGCATGCACACCGTGCATAAAGGTGGTTAGGGGGTCTGTGTCTCTCCCACTCTAGTCGGATTGGATTTGATGAAAAGGGTCCTTATGAAGGGTAAATAGCTTTGGCATATAATCGTTGTGGCTGTCACGTAGGTAAGAAGGCGTTCTTGCTAGAAGCCCAAATCAGCCACGTAAAACTTGCAACAACAATTAGAGGATGTCTAACTTGTTTTTGCAGGGTTTGACATGTGATGTGATATGGCCAAAGTTGTGATGTTGCATGTGTGATGTATGAGATGATAATGTTATTGTAATAGGATTCACGACTTGCATGTCGATGAGTATGACAACCGGCAGGAGCCATAGGAGTTGTCTTAATTTATTGTATGAGATGCAACGCCATGTGTTTACTACTTTTACTTCATTGCTAATGGTTAGCTATAGTAGTAGGGATAGTAGTAGTTGGCGTGAGGACTTCATGGAGACACGATGATGGAGATCATGGTGTCATGCTGGTGACAATGATGATCATGCGATGCCTGAAGATGGAGATCGAAAGAGCAAAGATGATAATGGACATATCATGTCACTATATGATTGCATGTGATGTTTATCATGATTTTTATCTTATTGCTTAGAACGACTATAGCATAATCAGATGATCCCTCTTAAAAATTTCGAGAACGTATTCCCCTAAGTGTGCACCGTTGCGAAGGATCGTTGTCTCAAAGCACCACGTGATGATCGGGTGTGATAGATTCTAACATCCGCATACAACGGGTGTAAGCCAGATTTACACATGTGAAACACTTAGGTTGACTCGACGAGCTTAGCATGTACAGACATGACCTCGAATACAAGAGATCGAAAGGTCGAACATGAGTCGTATGGTTGAATACGATCAGCATGAAGTTGCTCACCATGACGACTAGTCTATCTCACGTGATGATCGGACACGGGTTAGTCAACATGGATCATGTATTACTTAGATGACTAGAGGGATGTCGATTTAAGTGGGAGTTCATACTTAATTTGATTAAATGAACTTAATTGTCATGAACTTAGTCTAAAAGTTGTCTTTATAAATATTGTAGATGGCCAACGTCAACGTCAATTTCAACACATTCCTAGAGAAAAATAAGCTGAAAGATGATGGTAGCAACTATGCGGACTGGGTCCGTAACTTCAAGCTCATCCTTGAAGCAGCTAAAAAGGCTTATGTCCTTGATGCACCGCTAGGTGACCCTCCTACTCCCGCAGCAGCCTAGGACATGCTGAACGTCTGGCAAACGCGGAGTGATGACTACTCTCTAGTTAGATGTGGCATGTTATACAGTTTGGAAACGGGGCTCCAAAGACATTTTGAGAAACATGGTGCTTATGAGATGTTCCAAGAGCTGAAACTAGTTTTTCAAGCTCATGCCCATGTCGAGAGATATGAAGTCTCTGACAAGTTCTTTAGCTGTAAGATGGAGGAGAATAGTTCTATCAGTGAGCACATACTCAAAATGTGTGGGTTACACGGTCGTCTGACTTCACTTGGAGTCGAACTTCCGGATGATGCTATAATTGATAGAATCCTCCAGTCTCTCCCACCAAGCTACAAAGGTTTTGTACTGAACTACAACATGCAAGGGATGGAGAACACCATTCCCGAGTTGTACTCGATGCTCAAGTCTGCGGAAGTAGAAATCAAGAAAGAGCATCAAGTGTTGATGGTCAACAAGACCACCAGTTTCAAGAAGGGCAAGGGTAAGAAGAACTTCAAGAAAGACGGCAAAGCCGTTGCCACGCCCGGTAAGCCAGATTACGGGAAGAAGAAAAAGAATAGACCCAAGCCTGAGACTGAGTGCTTCTATTGCAAGGGAAAAGGTCACTGGAAGCGGAACTGCCCCAAGTACTTAGCGGACAAGAAGGTCGGCAACGTTAAAGGTATATGTGATATACATGTTATTGATGTATACCTTACCAGCGCTCGTAGTAGCTCCTGGGTATTTGATACCGGTGTTGTTGCTTACATTTGCAACTCAAAGCAGGAACTGCGGAATAAGCGAAGACTCGCCAAGGACGAGGTGACGATGCGCGTTGGGAATGGCTCCAAGGTCGATGTGATCGCCGTCGGCATGCTACCTCTACATCTACCATCGGGATTAGCTTTAAACCTTAATAATTGTTATTTAGTACCAGCTTTGAGCATGAATATTGTATCAGGGTCTTGCTTAATGCGAGACGGCTACTCATTTAAGTCAGAGAATAATGGTTGTTCTATTTATATGAGTGATATGTTTTATGGTCATGCTCCGCTGGTGAATGGTTTATTCTTGATGAATCTCGATCGTGATGTTACACATATTCAGAGTTGCAGTACCAAAAGATGTAAAGTTGATAATGATAGTCCCACATACTTGTGGCACTGCCACCTTGGTCATATCGGTCTTAAGCGCATGAAGAAGCTCCATACTGATGGACTATTAGAGTCTCTTGACTTTGAATCATTTGACACATGCGAACCGTGCCTCATGGGCAAGATGACTAAGACTCCATTCTCACGAATAATGGAGAGAGCGACCGACTTATTGGAAATAATACATACTGATGTGTGTGGTCCAATGAACGTTGAAGCTCGTGCTGGCTACCGTCATGTTCTCACTCTCACCGATGATTTGAGTAGGTATGGGTATATCTACTTGATGAAGCACAAATCTGAGACGTTTGAAAAGTTCAAGGAATTTCACAGTGAGGTTGAGAATCAACGTGACAGAAAAATTAAGTGTCTACCATCTGATCGTGGAGGAGAATATTTGAGTCACGAGTTTGGCACACACCTAAGGAAGTGTGGAATCGTTTCACAACTGACGCCGCATGGCACACCGCAATGCAACGGAGTGTCAGAACGTCGTAATCGCACTTTATTAGATATGGTTCGATCTATGATGTCTCTTACCAACTTGCCGCTATCATTTTGGGGATACGCTTTATAAACTGCAGCATTCACTTTAAATAGGGCACCATCTAAATCCGTTGAGACGACACCGTATGAACTATGGTTTGGCAAGAAACCTAAGCTGTCGTTTCTTAAAGTTTGGGGCAGCGGCGCTTATGTGAAGAAACTTCAACCAGGGAAGCTCGAACACAAAGCGGAGAAATGTGTATTCATAGGATACCCTAAGGAAACTATTGGGTGTACCTTCTATCTTAGATCCAAAGGTAAAACCTTTGTTTCCAAGAGCGGATCCTTTCTAGAGAAAGAGTTTCTCTCGAAAGAAGTAAGTGGGAGGAAAGTAGAACTTGATGAGGTAATTACACCCCCTCTCGAACCGGATAGTAGCGCAGCGTGGGAAATTGTTCCTATGGCGCCTACGCCAACTGAAGAGGAAGTTAATGATAATGATCATGAAGCTTCAGATCAAGTTGCTACTGAACCACGAAGGTACACAAGGGTACGCTCCACACGAGAGTGGTACGGCAGACCTGTGATGGAAATCATGTTGTTAGACAACGGTGAACCTTCGAACTATGAAGAAACAATGGCGGGCCCGGATTCCAACAAATGGCTTGAGGGTATGAAATCCGAGATAGGATCCATGTATGAGAACAAAGTATCAACTTTGGTGGACTGGCCCAATGATCGGCGAGCCATAGCAAATAAATGGATCTTCAAGAAGAAGAATGATGCAAACGGTAATGTGACCGTTTATAAAGCTCGACTTGTCGCAAAGGGTTTTCGACAAATTCGAGGAGGTGACTACGAAGAGACTTTCTCTCCCGTAGCGAAGCTGAAGTCAGTTCGAATGATGTTAGCAATTGCCGCTTTTTATGATTATGAAATTTGGCAAATGGACGTCAAAACAGCGTTCCTTAACGGGAATCTTAAGGAAGAGTTGTATATGATGCAACCAAAAGGTTTTGTCGACCCTAAGGGTGCTAACAAAGTGTGCAAGCTCCAGCGCTCCATATATGGGCTCGTGCAAGCATCTCGGAGTTGGAACATTTGCTTTAATGAGGTGATTAAAGCGTTTGGGTTCATACAGGTTTATGGAGAAGCCTGTCTATACAAGAAAGTGAGTAGGAGCTCTGTAGCTTTCCTCATACTGTATGTGGATGACATATTATTGATGGGGAATAATATAGAGATGTTCGAGAGCATAAAGGCCTATTTGAAGAAGAGGTTTTCAATAAAGGACCTTGGAGAAGTTGCATACATATTGGGCATGAAGATCTATAGAGATAGATCGAGACGCCTCGTAGGTCTTTTGAAAAGTACATACCTTGACAAGATATTGAAGAAGTTCAATATGGAAAACTCAAAGAAGGGGTTCTTGCCAGTTTTGCAAGGTATAAGATTGAGTAAGACTCAGTCACCGACCACGGCAGCAGATAGAGAGAAGATGAGTACTGTCGCCTATGCTTCAGCCGTAGGCTCTCTGATATATGCCATGTTGTGTACCAGACCTGATATAAACCTTGCCATAATTTTGGTAGGGAGGTACCAAAGTGATCCCGGTATGGAACACTGGACAGCGGTCAAGAATATCCTTAAGTACCTGAAGAGGACTAAGGACATGTTTCTCGTTTATGGAGGTGATGAAGAGATCGTCGTAAAGGGTTACGTCGATAGCTTCGACACATATCGGATGAATCTGAGTCACAGACCGGATACGTGTATGTTTTGAATGGTGGGGCAGTGAGCTGGTGCAGCAGCAAGCAAGTCGTGGCAGCATCTACATGTGAAGCAGAGTACATAGCTGCTTCAGAAGCGGCTCATGAAGGAATTTGTATGAAGGAGCTCACCACCGACCTTGGAGTGGTTCCAAGCGCGTCGGGTCCAATGACACTCTTCTGTGATAACACTGGGGCCATTGCCATAGCCAAGGAGCCCAGGTTTCATCCAAAGACCAAGCACATCAAACGCCACTACAACTCCATCCAGGACCATGCATTACTGAAATTTAGAAATTTGCCGTCTGCCATGGCAGACGCCAAAGGGGGGAACCACGGACGACAAAGGCTTTGTCGTCGGTCAGCAGACGGCAAAGTAGACGACAAAAAAATCCGGTGAAGAGGTTCTTTGCCGTATGCTTTTTTAAAGCGGATGGCAAAGAATCTTTGCCATGAGGGGGCAGACGGCAAATTAAATGGGACGTCAGATACACCAACTGTCCCGTTAAGTGTTAACGACAGGCCTCGTCTCTTTGCCGGCTGCCCTCCCCCATTTGCCATGTGGGGGATGACAGCAAAGGGGGGAACTAAGCCCCTCTCTCTCCCCCCTCTTTGCCGTCTGCCATCCCCCTTTGCCATGAGGGGGCAGACGACAAAGGGGGGAACCAAGCCCCTCTCTCTCCCCTCTTTGTCGTCTGCCATCCCCCCTTTGCCATGTGGGGCCAGACAGCAAAGGGGGGAACCAAGCCCCTCTCTCTCCCCTCTTTGCCGTCTGCCATCCCCCCTTTGCCATGTGGGGGCAGACGGCAAAGGGGGGAACCAAGCCCCTCTCTCTCCCCTCTTTGCCGTCTGCCATGCCCCCTTTGCCATGTGGGGGCAGACGGCAAAGGGGGCAACCAGCCCCTTTTTATTTTCTTTCTTATTATATCCAACATTTTTCACAATATTCAGGATATATATATATATATATATATATATATATATTTGACAAAAATAAATTTGTTTCCGTACTCATAACCATATTAAAATAACTTTCATCCATAGTACGTACATATTATGCAAGTTCCATCCGTACCAAACCATATATTACACTAGTTTCATCCACATGCATACAAAGTTTCATATATATCCATATACTACAATAGTTTTAATACAAGCTTCCGTGAAGCCATGGTACAAGAAATCATCTTCAAGCATGCCATCAATATAATCCAGGCTTCCCGTGAAGTGAATGTAATCTGCAAAATGACAAATAAGAAAGTTAGAAGAATAATACTAGATGAAGAAGTATATAGGTTATTTCGGAGAGAAATTAGCTAAGTATATGCCATTTAATAGCTAAGTTAGGTGGAATAGGTCATCTTGGAGCTACATAGCCTTATTATGTCATTTAGGAGAGAACTTAGCTAAGTATAGGTCATTCTAGAGCTAACTTGGATAAAATATGTCATTTTGTAGCCAACTATGACTATTAATCCATTTTGACCTTATTATATCATTTTGGAGATAAATTAGTCCTTTTAATGAGCTAACCAAGGTTCTTATGATGTTTTTACCTAACTATGCTAATTATGTCATTTTGGAGGATAATTAGCTAAGTATGTCTTTGTTGGGGGAAAGTAACCTACGTAGAAGAAGAAAGAGAAGAAACAAGAAGAGAAGAAGCAAGAAGAGAAGAAGAAGGAGATTAAAAAGAAGAATAAGAAGGAGGATGAGGAGAAGGAGAAGGAGAAGGAGAAGGAAGAGGAGAAGAAGAAGAAAAGAAGAAGGACAAGTAGAACGAGAAGAAGGAGAAGCAGTTTCTCTCCTCCTTCTCCTTCTCCTTCTTCTTCCTCCTTCTCCTTCTTCTTCTCTTCTTCTTCTTCTTCCTTCCTTTCATTTTTCCTCTTTCTTCTCCTCTTGTCCCCTTCTTCGGGCTAAATTAGCTAAGAATGCCTTTTTGGAGCTAATTATGTCATTTCGAGGATAATTAGCTAAGTATAGGTCATGTTTTATTAAATAGACCATTTTGGAGCTAACTAAGCTTATTATGTAATTTAGGTGGAAGCCTAGCTAACTATAGGTCATTCCGGAGCTAACTTGGGTAAAATGTGTCATTCAAGAGCAAACTATGCTTATTAAGCCATTTTGGATCTAGCTAAGCTAACTATAGGCCATTTAATACCTAAGTTAGGGGGAATAGGTCATCTTGCAGCTACGTAAGCCTTATTATGTCATTTACGAGAGAACTTAGCTAACTATAGGTAATTTTTTATTAAATAGGTCATTTTGGAGCTAATTAAGCTAATTATGTCATTTAGGTGGAAGCCTAGCTAACTATAGGTCGTTTCGGAGCTCACTTTGGTTAAATATGTCATTTTGGAGCTAACTATGCTTATTAAGCCATATTGGAGCTAAATTGGCTAATTATATCATTTATGTGGAAGCCAAGCTAAGTATATAATATTCATGAGCTAACCAAGGTTCTTATGCCATTTTGAGCTTATTATTTCATTTTTTTATCTAAATTGGTCATTTTAATGAGCTAACCAAGGTTCTTATGATGTTTGCACCTAACTAAGCTAATTATGTCATTTTGTAGGATAATTAGCCAATTTAGTCTTTCTTGGATGAGTCTAAGCTACGTAGAAGAAGAGAAAGAGAAGAAGCAAGAAGTGAAGAAGAAGTAAAAGAAGAAGGAGGAGGAGGAGAATGAGAAGGAAGAGGAGAAGAGGAAGAAAATAAGAAGGAGAAGGAGAAGGAGGAAGAAGGAGGAAGAAGACTCCTCCTTCTCTTTCTTCTCCTCCTTCTTCTCCTTCTTCTTATCCTTCTTCTTCTCTTCTTCTTCTTCTCTTCTTCTTCTTCTTCCTTCCTTTCATTTTTCCTCTTTCTTCTCCTCTTGTCCCCTTCTTCGGGCTAAATTAGCTAAGAATGCCTTTTTGGAGCTAATTATGTCATTTCGAGGATAATTAGCTAAGTATAGGTCATGTTTTATTAAATAGACCATTTTGGAGCTAACTAAGCTAATTATGTCATTTAGGTGGAAGCCTAGCTAACTATAGGTCATTTCGGAGCTACCTTGGGTAAAATGTGTCATTCATGAGAAAACTGTGCTTATTGAGCCATTTTGGATCTAGCTAAGCTAATTATAGGCCATTTAATACCTAAGTTAGGGGGAATACGTCATCTTGCACCTACGTAAGCCTTATTATGTCATTTAGGAGAGAACTTAGCTAACTATATGTCATTTTGGAGCTAACTAAGCTAATTATGTCATTTAGGTGGAAGCCTAGCTAACTATGGGCCGTTTCGGAGCTCACTTGGGTTAAATATGTCATTTTGGAGCTAGCTATGCTTATTAAGCCATATTGGAGCTAAATTGGCTAATTATATCATTTAGGTGGAAGCCAAGCTAAGTATATAATATTCATGAGCTAACCATGGTTCTTATGCCATTTTGAGCTTATTATTTCATTTTTTAGCTAAATTGGTCATTTTAATGAGCTAACCAAGGTTTTTATGATATTTTCACCTAACTAAGCTAATTATGTCATTTTGTAGGATAATTAGCCAATTTAGTGTTTCTTGGATGAGTCTAAGCTACGTAGAAGAAGAGAAAGAGAAGAAGCAAGAAGTGAAGAAGAATTAAAAGAAGAAGAAGAAGGAGGAGGAGGAGGAGGAGAAGGAGAAGGAAGAGGAGAAGAAGAAGAAAAGAAGAAGGAGACGGAGAAGGAGGAAGAAGGAGGAAGAAGACTCCTCCTTCTCCTTCTTCTCCTCCTTCTTCTCCTTCTTCTTATCCTTATTCTTCTCTTCTTCCTCTTCTCTTCTTCTTCTTCTCTTCTTCTTCTTCTTCCTTCCTTTCATTTTTCCTCTTTCTTCTCCTCTTGTCCCCTTCTTCGGGCTAAATTAGCTAAGAATCCCTTTTTGGAGCTAATTATGTCATTTCGAGGATAATTAGCTAAGTATAGGTCATGTTTTATTAAATAGACCATTTTGGAGCTAACTAAGCTAATTATGTCACTTAGGTGGAAGCCTAGCTAACTATAGGTCATTTTGAAGCTAACTTGGGTAAAATGTGTCATTCATGAGCAAACTATGCTTATTAAGCCATTTTCGATCTAGCTAAGCTAATTATAGGCCATTTAATACCTAAGTTAGGGGGAATAGGTCATCTTGCAGCTACGTAAGCCTTATTATGTCATTTAGGAGAGAACTTAGCTAACTATAGGTCAGTTTTTATTAAATAGGTCATTCTGGAGCTAACTAAGCTAATTATGTCATTTAGGTGGAAGCCTAGCTAACTATAGGTCATTTCGGAGCTCACTTGTGTTAAATATGTCATTTTGGAGCTAACTATGCTTATTAAGCCATATTGGATCTAAATTGGCTAATTATATCATTTAGGTGGAAGCCAAGCTAAGTATATAATATTCATGAGCTAACCAAGATTCTTATGCCATTTTGAGCTTATTATTTCATTTTTAGCTAAATTGGTCATTTTAAGCTAACCAAGGTTCTTATGATGTTTTCACCTAACTAAGCTAAGTATGTCATTTTGTAGGATAATTAGCCAATTTAGTCTTTCTAGGATGACTCTAAGCTACGTAGAATAAGAGAAAGAGAAGAAGCAAGAAGAGAATAAGAAGTAAAAGAAGAAGGAGGAGGAGGAGGAGGAGGAGAAGGAAGAGGAGAAGAAGAAAAGAAGAAGGAGAAGGAGAAGGAGGAAGAAGGAGGAAGAAGAAGAAGGAGAAGGAGGAGCTCCTTCTCCTTCTTCTCCTCCTTCTAATCCTTCTTCTTATCCTTCGTCTTCTCTTCTTCTTCTTCTTCCTTCCTTTCATTTTTCCTTTTTATTCTCCTCTTGTCCCCTTCTTCGGGCTAAATTAGCTAAGAATGCCTTTTTGGAGCTAATTATGTCATTTAGGTGGAAGCCTAGCTAACTATAGGTCATTTCGGAGCTAACTTGGTTAAAATAGGTCATTCGAGAGCAAATTCTGCTTATTAAGCCATTTTGGATCTAGCTAAGCTAATTATAGGCCATTCAATACCTAAGTTAGGGGGAATAGGTCATCTTCGAGCTACGTAAGCCTTATTATGTCATTTAGGAGAGAACTTAGCTAAGTATATGTAATTTTTATTAAAACACTAGAAATAACATACCATTGTCATCATCACGGCGGTGAAGCATGGTGGCTCTGGCTTGTTTCACCTAGAGAAGGCTGCCCTGGAGAAGGCTCCACTGTAGAAGGGTCGTGCGATGCGTTTCGGGAGATATTCTGCACCAAACATCGTTTGCAATGTGTCATTGGCATGAGGACACTCTTAAGATCACTGCACTGAAAATGAAACTCACCATCCCCGCCATGTTAATGACTGGCATCGGCGGAGGGACTTGGCTGCCCTTCTCGCACATAGACTGTACATTTGGTTTCGACAAGTCAAACTTTTTATTTATTAATGAAACGGACATTAAAATGCAAGATTTGGAATAACATGAAGAAGAAACTTACCACGAAGAGCTCGCATATGGCCGTGTTAGACGCATCATTCCGTGCCCTCTCCGCCTCCACCAATGCAGTCGTCCTCTCCTCCAGCTCCCTCATCTCCTTATCCTTCTCCGCCATAGACGCCTGCATTGCCTCTCTCTCTTTCTGAATAGCAGCCTGCAACACAACTCATTGTTAGCATTGTAATCATATTGGTTCCAACGCACAACATAATGCGGAAAGATAGTTGAGTCCATTAAACTAACCTCGATGGCGAGCTCGACTGGCCGTGGACGAGGTGTTATCTCCAGACAGGATCTCGTTTGGCGTGCCTTTATCTGCTGGAGAGTGCTAGGACAATGTATAAGGCCGTCTCCAATGGCGATCGAGCCATGGGGCCTCCCGTTGCCAGCTATCATCACCAGCTCTGGATCAATAGGCCCCTTGCTCGGGTTAAAGTCCTCCCCTTTCCTCGCCTTCCCGTGATCTCTGTACTTCACGAGCTTGTGGTGGGAGGAGATGTTGGTGAAGTTTTCTGGATGCTCGAGGTCAGACTCGGAGAATGCCTTGACCTTCTTGTACGAGGCAGTATGGGCCATCGCATACAGGTCGTACATCTGTGGCACCTCCGTCTTATTGTGACGCGCCTAAAAGAGAGAGAGAGAGAGAGGAAAATTGTATTAGTAAAGGGTTCAAGATAGCATTAAGAATGAATTGCATGAGGCATGAAGCAAACCACATACCCAGTTTTCTCCAAATTGGATTAAGTTGACGCTCCCTTGATGGTGTGGCACACCAACCATTTTGCCACGCCTCTCCTTGGCGTTGTTGTGGCTCGCCTCCCACGTTTCGGAGCACCACTCATCCACCAAGGCCTCCCAACAATCCATCTTATCCACACACCATCTCGGGGGAACCTAAGTTAATAAAGAGAAATTTGAGCGCGTAAGAACCAAATCAAGGAAACTAACTACAAAGCCTTAATAATATGTAATTACCTTCATGTAATGCTCCTTCTCCATCTTAGAATCACGGCACTTCGCCTTGTCCTTCCTAATACATGTGGCATAGTAGTCTCGAACAACCTACACCCGAGCCTCATGCCGAAAGTTTTGAAGTAGGCGGCGACATTCGGTTTCGATAACCTTTGTCACGTCCTCCTCGTATCCCTCCTCACACCTGTAGTAGGTTTGCAAACGAGACAACACCAATTAGTACAATAACTAGCTATGGTTAATTTATAATGGTGTGAAGGAGAAATTACCCAGAACTGACGGATCACCATGTCGGCCCTCGTGTGGCCCAAAACACCGTCGATCTCCACCTGGCACCCAAGTAGTGCTCCCAGGTCATTCCTACCTCTCGCTCCCGACCGGGCAATGTAACAAACCCTGGGAAGTTTTTACGGCAAAGCACACCAAGGACGCTGTTGGGCTTGCGGACACCCTTGGCAACAATCCAACCCCTACAGTATGAGAAATTAAAGCCAAAACATTAGATATTTGAGAAAATGTGAAGGCAAAAGGTTAAATAAGAGTAAATTAACTTACTTGTCCCCATTTGGCCTCTTCGACCACCTCTGCTCGGGGGTCGCCGGCACGAGTGGGACCCCGAACTACCACGCTGGTAGATGTTAGCCCCCTCACCCAGCTCCTCGTCGCTACCAGCATGGCCACTTGGCTCAGCCCAGGTATCCCACTAGGTCTCTGGGGACGTACCCTCATCCCTTCTTTGCTTCGGAGTCACCTGGAAGGAAGCCTCTGGGACACGAGTCTCGTGGGTCGAAGGCTCGTCGACCTGAGGCTCGTCGACCCGGGGCTCGTGAACCGAAGACCGTGTAGCCTCCACCTTAGACGAATCCACCGTAGAAGTCATGTGCTCAGGTGAATCAGCTTGGGGTGGTTGCGGAGACCGTGTAGCCTCCACCTCAGAAGGCGTGGCAGCCACCGCCCTACCTCTCCCGCGGCCACGTGTACCTTTAGTACAACATAAATACCAACATGAGTAATAAAATGTATATAAATACCAATATGCATACAACATGAGTACAACATAAATACCAACAGGAATACAACGTGTACCTTTAGTACTTCTCGGCTTCGCGGGGGGTCGACCTCCTCTCATGGGGGGCGCTCCTTGCATAGTAGAGAGCAACACTCTCCGAAGAGGCGAGGCAGGAATGGAAGTACCCATCCCATCACCCACCAACGAAGAAGGAGCCGCGGAGTGCTTCCGACCCTTTCCCACCATCTTTCAACACCTGTCATGACAAAGAGTAAATGAAATTAGTACAACATAAATACCAACATGAGTAAAAAATGTATATAATTTAAGTGTATCATCGTCATAAATACCAACATGACTAATAAAAATTGAATACCTAACATGAACTCAAACTTTATATATATTATAATAGTTGAATACCTCACATGAACTAACAACAATCGTGCTCGTCTATATATGCTTCGGGGTCAATGAATGCATCATGATCATCACTATCATCAATAAATGCATCATCATCATCACTATCATGAAGAACATGTGGAAGGCCACCATTATGTAATCGGTCAAGAAGTGACAGGTCATTCGCAGCAGTAACCTCTTCTTCTTCCAGCTCTTCGTGTTCGAGCTCAGGGGTTAAGACGAATTCACTATCGTTGTCTACGTCAATGTTCTGGGGTGAAGTAGAGCGGTTCTTGAAACGTTTCTTGGACATACGTGTTTCTTGGAAGAATTCTCCTTCAGATGTGTCTGGGTTAATGTGAGGTTCGTAATCCTCTTCATTGAGGGTAGGTGGTCTAAAATGTGGTGGCACTTCATGAACGACATCCCAACCTTTGAGATTTGGATCAGTTTGGCAGGCCCACGGTAGATACAAAACTTGTGTCGCCTATTGAGCTGTAATAGACATCGGGAACATCTAAGTGGGTGTTTTGGTTGATTTCGACTAGTCCTATATGTTCATGAGTCCTTCTAGTCTCCCTCGTATCAAACCAATAACATTTGAAGACTACGACGGTCGGTGGGTTTTCACCATTGAATAGAAGTTCATAAATTGCTTCAACTCTTCCATAATACTCGGTGCCTCCTTTGCCGATAGCAGAGACAGAACAATTTGTAGTCTTTAGGTCGGGCATAGATAGCTCTTTGCCAAAGGTGCGAAAGTGATAGCCGTTGATGTTGTATTTGTCAAATGAACGGACCTTATAGTCAAAACCATTAGCGACTTGTCTCAACTCGGCGTCCATAGACTCTGCATCAGCCTACAAGTTTAATATGAAAGAATGGATGCATTAGCCGCAAATTATACCAAGAAATCAAATGGGCCCTTAATGGTAATTAATTAACCTTTGTTTGAACCAAGAGATGAAACCGGGATAGTCGCCTCCCATCTTTGCGAGAAGCTAATACTTTTCAACGGAATCCTTTTCGATGACCACTCCATCCGAGAATTCGGCGATGTATCGACTATATCGAATATCCGGGAATAAGAGTAGTTCAAAGCAATTAGAAGTTGCGGAACAATAATTTACCGAGAACTTACTCGATGTACGACCGCACTTCTGTTAGGTTGGTGAAGATATACAGTGAAATGGTCCGCCATTCTTCTACATCCAACGATTTCCCTTTCGAAGCACCGGATGGTACGAGCTTACCTTTGAATAGGCTGAGGTTGGATCAAACTTTTTTTGGATCGCCATCATTGTACCGAGGCTTCGGGTTATGCAAATGATGATTTTTGGCTTCGTAGTGTGCTGTCAGAAAGTTTTCCGCCTCGTCGGTAATGAATACCTCGGCCATCGATGCTTCAATTCTACGTTTATTTTTACACTTAGCTCGAAGCGTCTTCTGCATCCTCTCAGTTGAGTAGCACCATCGATTTTGAACTCCCCCCCCATTCTTGCCTCGGTCGGGAGATGCAAAATCAAATGTTGCATTGGATAAAAGAAGCCCGGTGAAAAGATCTTTTCTAATTTGCAGATCAACTCCGGCGCCAACTCTTCTATTTCATCTAGCACGCCAGGCGATAGTTCTTTCGCACAAAGGGAATAGAAGAAATAGCTCAGCTCTGCCAGTACTAGCCATTCATCCTCGGGGATAAATCCACGCAACATCACCAGCATTACCCGCTCAATCCATATGTGCCAATCATGACTCTTGAGACCAAATATTTTCAATTTCTCAAGACTCGCTCCCCTCTTTAGATTCGCAGCATACCCATCGGGGAACATCAACCGCATTTTCACCCACAATAGCATTTCCCTCATAGCTGGCCTTTCAAGATTGAACCATGCCTTTGGCTTCGCTATGCTTTGATTTCCTTTCCGTTGTCGCAAGTTTTGCAACGGTCTATCACATAGAGCCTCCAGGTCGATTCTAGCCTTAGGATTATCTTTTGACTTCCCCTCTATGCCGAACAATGTACCAAAAATGGCCTCCGCAATATTATTTTCAGTGTGCATCACGTCGATGTTGTGTGGGCAAAGGAGGTCTTTGAAGTAAGGCAAATCTCATAAGCATGACTTGTGAGTCCAGACATGTTCCGTATTATACCCTTTGAAGTATCCTGGACGCAAAGGATCAGGCTCGAGAGTGTTTAACTCATCAAGGGTCTGTTGGCCTGTCAACTCAGTTGGTGAAGTGTTTTTGACAACTCTACCTTTGATGAAATTCTTCTTGTCTTTTCTAAACTTATGGTCAGGATCCAGGAATTGTCTATGCATGTCGAAGCAAGAATACTTGCAACCAGCCTGCAGCCAACGGAACTGAAGAGCTGCCTTGCATGTGGTGCACGAGAACCTTCCATGCACACACCAGCTAGCGAATAGCGCAAATGCCGGATAATCATGCCTCGAGTACATGTACCACACATGCATTTTGAAATTTGTTTCGGTAGCCGCGTCGTAGGTCTTGATCCCATTATCCCAGGCTTCTTGCAACTCATCCTTAAGCGGCTGCATGTACACATTCATATTCTTCTCCGGATAGTTGGGCCCTGGAATTATCAACGTCAGGAAAATGTTCTTTCTTTTCATAATCTCTTCGGTGGCAAATTTAGTGGAATGACAAATACAGGCCAACAACTGTATTGTGGTGCCGTCATACCATACACATTGAACCCATCCGTGCTGATGGCAACTCTAGGTTGCCTTGGATCTTCCGATTTATCCTTATGTAATGCATCGAAGTGCCTCCACGCAAAACCATCTGAAGTGTGTACCAGCATCTTGTTCCCATCCGCATCTAGTTCGGTTCTTTTGCCCAATTTGTGCCATGTCATGTGTCTGGTCGTCTCTTCGACCATGAAAAGACGTTGAAGTCTTGGTACGATTGGCAGATACCAAAGAACACTAATGGGGATTTTGGTCTGATTCTTCTCACCCATACCGTTGTCTACCACAATATACCTGGAAGAATTGCAAATGGGGCAGTAGTTCGAGGCCGCATACTCAAGCCTAAATAAGGCACATCCATTCTCACACGCATGTATCTTCTCATTGGGCATCTTAAGTACACGGAGGATTTTCTTTGACTGGTATAGGTTTGCAGGCAGTACATGGCCTTTGGGTAGAAAGCATCCAAATATTGTCATCATCGCGTCGTAGCATTCTCTGCCTAGGTTGAATTGAGCCTTCAGAGCCATTACTTGCGCGATGGCATCCAGCTGACAAAGCTTAGTCTGCTCGTGGAAAGGACGTTTTGAAGACTCCAACATTTCATAGAAGGTCTTTGCAGAGTCCTCCATCTGATCGTCCGAATCCCGAGCATCATCAAATTCTTGCACCATGTCTTCAATCCCGGTACCATGCTCGTCGGTGCGACGACGAATCACCTCAGCTCTGGCACGTTGGTCAGACTCACCATGAAAAGTCCACACCATATAATTAGGCGTAAAACCCTACTTCTGCAGGTGTTTACCCATTTCAAACTATGCCTGTTTTTTCCAGTTGTCGCAGTTGGGACAGGGGCACCATGTTTTTTGCTGGCCATTTGCAAATGTGGCTCTCACAAACCCCCTAGTTTTTGTTTACCATTCATGGGTCATGTGTTTCTCACTAGGGTGACCAGTGTACATCCAAGCACGATCACTCATGTTGCCTAGCTACCTATGGGGGCACAAGAAATAAATATATAATTTATCATCTATATTCATACGCTAATCAAGTTTGTCAGTTTTATTACGTCCATGCAACCTACACGCTAATAGGTAAAGATAGGTCCTAATCCCACCCGAGTATGTGTAGATTGGGTTCGTTTTCCCATGCCCTGCTCCCGATGCGACGCAGAATTTCGGCAGCACCTCCCCGCTGTTCTCCTGATACATGTCTCGGCAATAAGCAAAGAGGATGAGTACCCGGAGAATAACAGGGAGGCACTGACGAAATTCTGCATCGGATCCAGAGCACAGGATACGGGAAAACGAACCCAATCTACACATACTCGGGTTGTCCATGGACAATGTTGGACAATTCGAAAGGATGGCGGTTATAAATATGCAAAGAAATGCATATTTATAGATGTTGCCCTTTCGAACGGGAGACGCATACTGGTCACGCATACTCATGATTGAAGAAATCTATAGCTAGCAAGTTTCATCGGCACGAAGACCGGGACATAGCAAATTAAGGGGGTAGGAGGACAAGTCATTTGTGCTCACCAACGAACGCAAGGGCGGAGCTCATCCAACACACGTGGAGGTCGTCGAACAACTGCACATTGAAATTCACACGATCAACACAAATACGATGTTTTTGTAATTAACATAACTATGTGACCTAACTCATAACTATGTGGGTCAGTGTCGTCGGGGGCCGAGGGTCACTGGCGTCGGGTGTTGGGGTCTTTTCGGTCAACAAGAGGACGAAGAGGTGTCGGGGCTCGGGAGTTGGGGGCAGTGGTGTCGGGGGTCGGCGTAGGGGGTCGGGGGTCGAGGGTGAGTGGCGTAGGGGGTTGTTGAGAATATTATGGTTGACAGGGATGTTTCAAAATTTCATTGTTTTGTCCGGTGGAAGCACACACATCACAACATAGTGCACCGGTTAATTTGACCTCCCACTAATTAACTAACCTACAGAATCTACCACTAAGTAACTAAAAAAGAATCTAGCTACCACTAATTAAAAAAACAGAATCTACCACTAAACTACCTACTAAATCTACTAATTAACAGAATCTACCACTAGTCAACACTCGGTCACATTCTGGCAACTGATGAAAGAGGAGCTGGTCGTGATGGTGGCTAGTCCACCAGTTAATTTGACCTCCCAAAAGGCTCTCTCATCTTGGTTGCTTGAATGGTCGCTGTCGCCGCTGACCATGAGAAGGAGCTCATGCTACAGGCTACTTACGGGCTATGGCTCGCTAGAAACAACACAAGGGAGGGGCGGAAGCTGCAACAGCCACATGAAATAATAGATTCTCTGAAGGTGCAACTGTCAAATTGGAAAGCAGCGAACGAGACACGGGTGTCACAGCCGGAGCCAAAAACCATCCAGAAATGGTAGCCTCATGTCAATGGATGGGTAAAAATAAACTTCGATGGCGCGGTCTCGAAGCAAGGAACAAAATGTGGTGGTGGGGCAGTATTCCGGGATCATAATGCGATGTTCTTGTCCGTAGTTAGCCATTTCTTCCCAGGTATTTCTCATCCCGAAGCGGTAGAAGCGTTGGCGTGCAGAAGGGCAATATAGGTGGTTGTTGGTCCTAACATAAAACGAGCACATTTGGAACTGGATAGCAGGGCACTGGTGGTGAAGATTAATCATCCAGATAGGAACTTGTCTGCTGTCGGGCCTTGGGTACAAGATATCAAGACAATGCTTAATTCTTTCGATGAGTTCAAGGTTAGTTGGATTTGTTGTTCGGGTAATATGGTCGCACATAAGCTTGCTAGGGTAAGTGTAGAGGAGCTTCGTAGTGAAACTTGTGTGTTGTAGGGCCTTGGGTACAAAAAATCTACTAATTAACTAACTAATCTACCAACTAACTAGACAGAATGTACCAACTAACTAAAGTACCACTCAATCTTCTAATTAACTAACCTACAAACTAACAACTAACATGAACAAGATCCAAAATTTGAATGGGTATTACCACTAACAACTAACCTAACTAACCTAATTAACAGTAGGTCATTAACAACTAACCTAACTAACGTAATTAACAAATTATATGAAAAAGGAAAAAAAATAGGGACTCATGGGAGGGGGCGGCGAGGCGATGAGGACGGCGCAGGGAGGACAACCATAGAGGAGGAGGGGGCGTGGGGAGGAGGCGGTGCGCTGGTTGGAAGGGGTAGTGGTGGAGGAGGGGCGGCGCGGTGGTGAACGAGGGGGTCGTGGGGAGGAGGAGGGCGCGGTGGTGGAGGAGGGCGCGGTGGTGGATGAGGGGGTGGCGCGGTGCGGCCTCCTTGGGCCGGAGCAGCGGGACGATGGGGCGGCGCGGCGCGGCCTCCTTGCGCCGGAGCAGCGGGACGACGGGGCGGCGCGACGCGGCCTCCTTGCGCCGGAGCAGCGGAACGTCGGTGCGAGGCAGCGGGACGGCGGAATTCGTGCAACGGGACGTCGGCAGGCGGCGCGGGGCGGGGTGGGGGATTCGAGCAGATGCACTGGTGTGGGCTACATGGGAAGCAGCGACTAGAGGGGGCGGGCGTGAGTGTGGTTGGTGGGTCGCCCCTTTGCCGTCCGCCGTGGTCCCAGGCAGATGGCAAAGGACTCCCAAGCAGACGGCAAAGGGGTGGGGTGGGGGAGGCATCGGGTGGGGGCAGCCGTTAGTGTGGTTTGTGCGCCGACGTCCCCTTTGCCGTTCGCCGTGCTCCTAGGCGGACGGCAAAGGGGTCCCAAGCAGACGGCAAAGGGGAGGGGTGGGTGGGGGTGGGGTTTCGGCCGTTTGGGGGGGGGGCTTTGTCGTCTGCCCACCCTTTGTCGTCCGCATAGGGCTTCTTTGCCGTCCGCCAGCAGACGGAAAAGAGGTGGCCGACGGCAAAATAAACCTTTGCCATCAGCCACCTCTTTGCCGTCAGCACTGTGACAGCTGACGGCAAAGAGTACCTTTGCCATGCGTCAGCAGACGGCAAAGGCCAGGCAGACGGCAAAATTCTGAATTCCAGTAGTGATGTCCAGAGTGGAGTAATAGATATTTGTAAAGTACACACGAATTTGAATGTTGCAGACCCGTTGACTAAACCTCTTCCTCGAGCAAAACATGATCAACACCATAATGCTACGGGTGTTCGATACATCACAATGTAACTAGATTATTGACTCTAGTTCAAGTGGGAGACTGTTGGAAATATGCCCTAGAGTCAATAATAAAATGGTTATTATCATATTTGCTTGTTCATGATAATCGTCTACTGTTCATGCTATAATTGTATTAACAGGAAACAGTAATACATGTGTGAATAAATAGATCACAATGTGTCCCTAGCAAGCCTCTAGTTGGCTAGCTCGTTAATCAATAGATGATCATGGTTTCCTGATCATGGGCATTAGATGTCATTGATAACGTGATCACATCATTGGGAGAATGATGTGATGGACAAGACCCAATCCTAAGCATAGCACTAGATCGTATTGTTCGTATGCTAAAGCTTTTCTAATGTCAAGTGTATTTTCCATCGACCGTGAGATTGTGCAACTCCCAGACACCGTAGGAGTGCTTTGGGTGTATCAAACGTCACAACGTAACTGGGTCACTATAAAGGTGCACTAGGGGTACCTCCGAAAGTGTCTGTTGGGTTGGTACGAATCGAGATCGGGATTTGTCACTCCGTGTGACGGAGAGGTATCTCTGGACCCACTCGATAGAACGTCATCATGAGCTCAATGTGACTAAGGAGTTAGTCATAGGATGACGCGCTATGGAACGAGCAAAGAGACTTACCGGTAACGAGATTGAACAAGGTATAGGTATACCGACGATCGAATCTCGGGCAAGTTCTATACTGACAGACAAAGGGAATTGTATACGGGATTGATTGAATCCTTGACATCGTGGTTCATCCAATGAGATCATCGTGGAACATGTGGAAGCCACCATGGGTATCCAGATCCCGCTGATGGTTATTGGCCGGAGAGCGTCTCGGTCATGTCTGCATGCTTCCCGAACCCATAGGGTCTACACACTTAATGTTCGATGACGCTAGGGTTATAGGGTAATGTTATACGAGGTTACCAAAAGTTTTTCTCGGTCCCGGATGAGATCCAGGATGTCACGAGGAGCTCAGGAATGGTCCGGAGGTAAAGATTGATATATAGGATGGATGGGTTTCGATACTGGAAATGTTTCGCGCGTCACCGGTAGCGTACCGGGACCACCGGGACCACCGGAAATTGTCCCGGGGGTCCATCGGGAGGTGCCACCAGCCCCAAGAGGTAGCATGGGCCAAAAGGTGGAGGGAAACCAGCCCAAAGTGGGCTGGTGCGCCTCCCACAAAGAGGCCCAAGGCGCAGGAGGTGGAGAGGGGGGCAACCCTAGGCGCTGGTGGGCCTAAGGCCCACCTAGGGGTGCGCCACCCCCTCCCCCTGCCCTGGCTGCCGCACCTCCCATCTGGGGGTGGGCTTCCGCACCACCTAGGGTGGGAACCCTAGGGGTGGTACCCCCCTCCCCTCCTCCTATATATAGAGGCGGTTTTGGGGCTATTTTGCACACAGTTTCCCCTCTCCCTCGGTGCAGCCCTGCTCCCCTCCTTCCTCCTCTCCAACGGTGCTTGGCGAAGCCGTGCCGGGAGACCTCGTCTCTCCATCGACAGCATGCCGTCATGTTTCCGAAGATCTTCCCCAACCTCTCCCTCCTCCTTGCTGGATCAAGGTGCAGGAGACGTCACCGGGATGCACGTGTGTTGAACACGGAGGTATCATGGTTCGGCACTAGATCGGAATCACACCGCGATCTGAATCACCGCGGGTACGACTCCATCAACCGCGTTCTAGCAACGCTTCCGCTTAGCGATCTTCAAAGGTATGAAGATGCACTCACCCCTCTCTCGTTGTTGGTCTCTCCATAGGAAGATCTGAATATGGCGTAAGAAAATTTTGAATTTATGCTACGTTACCCAACAAAACGCTCAAGCTTGGGGATGGCCCCATGCACCCCCAAGAAATATGCAAGGAGACTCAAGCATTTAAGCTTGGGGATGCCCCCGTGCATCCCCTTCTCTATCAACAATCATCAGTTCGTCCACCTCCATGCTATATTTTTATCACTTCATATGTTATGTGCTATGCTTGGAGCGTCCCACCATTTGCTTTTTAGTTTGTTTTAGTTTTTCTTGTTGTTTATAACAAGTCGGAACCTAGCCTACCTTGTTTGGGAGAGAGACACGCTCCATTCCACTCTAGAACGCAACATAGGTTTTCATGCTTATCTTTTTTGTGTGTTCTTTATCTTTTCGTAGCTACTGTCATGCTTAGCTCTTAGTTTTCATGCTTATCTTTTTAAGAGATTTTATTTAGATTGCTTTTGGAACTCTCTTGAGTTATCATGCTTATCTTTTTTAGAGAGTTGGCTCGTTGCACTGAGTTGTGTGTCTTGCATGAGTAGGTAACTCAGATTACTATTTAAGTATAGCAGTAACTTGCAATAGTTTTGAGGTATTGATTTGAGTAATGTTTGGACTATTGGTGACAAGAGCTTGAGCCTATTAGTGATAGGGGTCGTATTTTGGGAAATCCTTGTGTTTTTCAAAAACTAAAAACTAGTTGATAACTCTAGCTACTAAATTGATCGCTAACCTCTGGAGGGGTTGGAATATATAGAGTACCCTCACGTTACCATGAGTCGAGGATGCGCAAGGATAACCAAACCCCCTAACACTCCTCCTTGGGGTACTTGTCTCTTTGTGAATTTTCTAACTAGCTAGATAGTTATCGATTATAAATGTATGAGTTCTCCAGACTAATGTGAGTATTCGATTGTTGGCACTTCCACCATCCATATATCCATATATTGCTAGCCTCTTCGGTACCATGCATAGCCCTTTCTCACATTGAGAGTTGGTGCAAACTTTGCCGTCGCATCCAAACCCATGACATGATACGCTCTGTCATACATAATCCTCATTATATCTTTCCTCAAAACAGCCACCATACCTACCTATTAAGGCATTTCCATAGCCTTTCGGAGATACATTGTCATGCAACATCCACCATCTCATGAATTAATCTTCATGTCATACATGCTTTTGCTTGATCGTAGAGCCGCATGATAGTTGGGCCTTGCCCCAATTATTGCTACTTGACGTGCTAGTATCATTTCATATCCTGCTACACTAGTAGAGGCATACATTTGCATACATCATGATAGTTTTCACTTGTCTTTATGTTGAGTACTTCTTATGAATTGTGATGATCTTCTTTTTATTCATGTAAAACATAGAGTGTTGCCATTAAGTGAGGAAAAGATCCCAAATAGGACAAACAAAAGATCTCAAAGAGGACAAATGAGAGATATAGAAAGAGCCAAAGAGGCCACAAAGAATAAAAAAAATAAAATAAAAAGAAATTAAAAGAAACAAAAAGAGAGAAGGGGGCAACACTACTATTCCTTTTGAAGATCCACACTCGTACTCCATTGCTATATTGGTACTACATAGAGATTATCATTCATGCATAACTATGTGGGGACCCTTACACTATAGAACTTGGTTTGCATATTCCAATGATGAGCCTCCTTAAATGAGCTCTAGGTCTTCATGAGCAAACAAGTTGGATGCACCCCCACTAGTTTCATTGAAGAGCTTACCTTAGCTCATATGTGCATCCATTACATGGCAATCCCTACTCCTCACATCATATGTCTCATTTGGCTTTATCTCGCCTATGGTTGTCCTCATTGATGTGAGCCTTTCACACCTTTTTGTCTTCCTTCCCCATCATTATTCTATTTGCCATCCTAAGTGCCAACATATCTTGCTTACACTCTTCCATTTCATGAGTGCTCAAAGTCGAAAGGGAGAGGATCATTTTTACTTTGCCTGACTAGTGGTCTGGGGATGAGTCAAAATAAGATTCCGAAGGAGATTAAGTGTGAAGTTTAGTAGATTGAATTCTCAATTAAGAAAATATTTTATGATCTCAACCCATCTCCCACTTCTTGCACGCAAACACCATTGAGAGACATTCGAGTCACGGACAGCGAGAGCTCTTACACCTTTATGTTCTTACTTTGCTAAATTCAATACTAGATATAGACTCTTGCTTGTTATTGTGTTGACTTGAATTGCATATCTCACTTGCTTTACTTTGGAGTTCTTATATGTGTGTTAGCAAATCACCATAGAAATTATTGTGTTATCATTTTTTTACTCGAGGACGAGCAAAAATTAAGCTTGGGGATGTTGATACGTCCCAAACGTATCTATAATTTCTGGTTGTTCCATGATATTTTGGGTGACATTGTTATATGTTTTGCTACACTTTTATATCATTTTACACATATTTGGACTAACCTAATAACTCAGTGCACCCAGTGCCAGTTTCTGTGTGCTGATGTCTATTTTGCACGGGCTTTTACCCAATTTTCCGAAGCCCGAAAAATTCCAGGAAAAATATATAAAAAATCAGCGAAACAGAAGCTTCCGGATCACCGAAGATGGGCCAGAGGGGGCCACGGGCTGCCCAGGCGACCTACTGGCGCGGCCAGGCCCTAGGCCGCACCAGGAGGATGCCTGGGTGGGCCCCACCTCCTCCGGTGCCCTCCTTTGGCCTGTATTTACAGTCCCAAGAGGAAACCCTTCCACAACTTCCAGAATCGCGAATTTCTCCATCGTTCTGTCGCCGCAGCACTTCCGATATTGGGAGCGTCAGGAGACCTCTTACTGGCACCATGCCGGAGGGAGGATTGACCTTCGGGAGCTTCTCCACCGCCATGGACGCTTCTCGGACGTGTCGTGAGTAGTCCTCCTTGAACCATGGGTCCATGACGAGTAGCTATGTGATGTCTTTTCTCCAATCTTGTGCTTCAATGGTTAGTCCTTGTGAGCTTCCCTACATGATCAAGGCATCTATGTAAATCTCTTGCTATTGCTATGCTCAGTTTATTGGGATCCGATGGATTATGAGATTATGTTCAGATTGTTATGACTTGTATATTTGATTATCCTTTTATATTATATTCCTTAGTGATTCATGCATGTTCTCCGTTGCTATTTATTGCTTTGGCCGAGTAGTAAATTGTAACTCCAAGAGGGAGCGTTATGCATGATTGTGGGTTCATGCCCCTTGATGCCTAGCTGGAGTGACAGAAACATGAGACTAGGGGATGTGTAGGTGCGACCAGGGAGAAAACAACGGTGTTTGTGACCATGGTTGCAAGGATTGTTTACCTTACTAATAGTTCGTTAATGCAGTTGTCCGTTTCTTTGAGTTTACACTTTGGGTGTGGGCTCACAACTTAATATCGAAGGATTGTTATGGATAGATATCTCAAGGTGGATGATTAGTAAGTAGACGCTGATGAATAAACGGCCTACTTGTCTTGGCATATTGTCCATTACTATTGAACCTATAACTATCAAGTAGCATAATTAGCATTGCGGTGCGTTCATAATTCTGTCAATTGCCCAACTGTGATTTGTTTACCCAAGCATAGTTATTTACCGTCTTTTGGGAGAGAGACATCACTAGTGAACATCATGTGACTCCAGTCCATATCACCATCATTGTTTACACCTCCATCATTTACCGTTTTCATTTACTTTTCCGTTGCGATCGCTATCACCTTCCCGTTTGTGGTTTGATCCTTTGCAAACTACAAGGCCGGAGAGATTGACAACCTCTCTATACTCGTTGGGAGCAAAGTTATTTGTTGTGTGTGCAGGTCCATGTCTTCTGCTAGCTCCAGGGTGGAAGACACCTACTTGTTGATCCTAAGAGTCCTCCTGCTTCGATAAACCCTATAGTCCTCGTGTGAGGGAAAACTTGCTGCTGACTACATCTCAACCTTCCACTTGGGTTAACCAACAGGGTGCGAGAAGTATATACATCATCTTGTCATCACCCGACAATGTCTAGTATAGCAGTCTGCAGTTCCTCAAGAGTGAAGGGCTGATCAAGGTGACTTAGATTAGCAGTGGGCATATTGGTGTAGTCCCAGTTCTAAAACGTTTCAGTTGCCTGGAGTTGCCCCATCAGGGCGTTGAAGTGATCAAATAAAATCCCAGCTTTGTCATTGTGTTTAGTTGCAACTCTATTACCCACATGTAAGAAGGGGATGTGGTTCTTTCTTCTTCGTCTATTTGCTCGTATGTGAAATAATCTTGTACTCACATCCCCGGCTTTGATCCAGATCAATCTCGATCATTGGCGCCACTTGATCTTGTCAGTGGGAGCTAGTGCAAGTAATCTGGATTTGAGAAAGACAAGCAGCTTTAGTTTCTCAACAGACAATGGTCGAGATTCTTGTGCAACATCCAACTGGAAGATCACTTCGGATGCAATATTAGTAGCCAAATTTCTTTCTTTGAAAATTTGCTTAGTCCATTTTCTGAGGCCTTTTGCCGTCCTGGTGAGCTTGATGTGTAGCCGACGAATGTGATCGAAGCAGGAGAAAGGTTTCTTCCAAAAATGATCAATGGTTTCTTTGAACTCTTCTTGCATTGCCCACCAAGCTTCGAATCTGAAACCAGAGAATCTCTTGTTGCTGAGTTTATTAAGAACTAGAGGACAGTGGTCAGATATTTCAGTGGAGCTAGCAAGCAATTGGAAATTAGGGAACTTAGCGTGCCATTCCTCGGTAAAAAGAGCCTTGTCAATTTTTGTCATAGTGTAGTTGAGCCTATCGCTGGACCATGTGAAACGTCGGCCAATGAGTGGTAATTCTTTGAGGTTGAGATCATCAATCGCTGCTCTAAAGCTTCGGAGCAGTCTCGGATTGATGTTTTGGTTGCTCTTTTCATCTGCATTGCTAATGAGGTTAAAATCCACAAGGATAAGCCATTCCGGAGAACAAACTATTTTTAGGTGTCGCATTTCCAGCAAAAAGTTGGCTTTCTCATTTTGAGCTTGAGGCCCATATACCCGAGTAACCATCCAGTCAAAATTGCATGAGAGATCCATGACCAACACATTCAAAGTGTACATGCGAGAGAGATGTGCAAGATTAGTAATCTTCAAGTGATCCGCAGAAGCAACGATGAGGATTCCACCATGGGTGCCATCAGCTGGGAGGTATGCAAAGTTGTCGACAAAATGACTCCCCAAACATTTAGAAATAATTTGGTTGTTGATGAGGTCCAGTTTGGTCTCCTGAATATAGACCAGTGTGCATTGGTGATTCCAAACAAAACAGTTTGGTCTCCTGAATATAGACCAGTGTGCATTGATGATTCCAAACAAAATTTGCTACAACTTTACACCTAGCAGGGTTGTTTAGCACTCTGATGCTCCAACTTAAAATGTTGTCATCCATTGGGGAACCAATATCAACCAGGATCCCTCAACATCATACAGTAAAATGATGCACAACAAGCAGATCAAACTAAACAGAGAATAGCCAGACTTCTGGGAGATGGACACACATGAGGCTCCATCCAAGCAACATTATTTGGTGCGTGAAATCAATCACATTCTTGGTAATACCTATACACAATTGTACGCAAGAACACCCACACACATTATTAGATTATTACCTCCACCACGGAGGGGCCTCAACCTGTATGATCTCTTGTGTCACTCATTTGGGCCTCAGTAGATCAAGCTTCATTCATACATCTTTTTTACTATCAGATTTATAACCACGATAATTAGCATTTACGACTCTTGAAGAATTGGAAAGTAGTGAGGAGTCCTTAGATGGGTCTTGATCCTCTGCATTGCTAGACACGGTAGTATTGTAGATGATATGTGGGGCTGATTCACATGACAGTGAACGTACTGTACGGTAGGACCCTAACCCCTTGGCCTCCACATAAGTGGATACCACCTCAACTGAAATAGCATGTTGCAGTAGGAAAAAAATAAAGTCCATAGACATATTCAAGCAAAACTTTACTTCTTATAATAGGATATTTACATATATTTATTGGAGTAAAATACACGCGAGTGACTAAACTCAGAAACATGCATATATCATTCTTGATCACTGTAAAAGCATACAAATTAACTGTAATAGGTAGATTTTGGGAAAACCTATATATACCCACCTTCTTCTCCACCGATCTCACCATTACTTGATTTTAAGGATGATGAAGGTGATCATTAAGAAACTCGTATATGTCTCAGATTTCCTTCCATATTCCGTGACCACGCTCAAATTATGTGATTGTTCCAACACCTACTCACTAATGTCTCTCAAGATATCATTGGTTGCTTGAAAAGTAAGATAAAGATCATGTTCCTATTTTGAATGGGATGTAAAGGGTCCAACCAAGGGAAGTATCCATCATCAAGAATGTGCATCAGCTCTTGATAGTGTGGTGAACGGTGTTTTTTGTTCGCTTTTCAATTTCTTACCCACTTGATGATATCCTCGGTATGAGTCTAGCACACAAAGCTACTCGCATCCAATAGTCAAGACGACTATCTCATCGATCTTGGTAAAGGTTATGGATCTTTGGCACAAACCTATTGATCTCGGTGACGTACATACACATTCTCCAATTGTAGTTAGGCTTCAGGACTAGCACTAGTTGTCTAGCTAGTCCGTGTGTTTGAAATCTCTCACAGTATTCGCTAACTTGAGGTGATAGACTTCTTCTCGTGTGTCAAGCATCGGCTTGGCATCAGGAAAAACATCAATGGGATGTTGGGATGTTTGGGGATGTCTCAGAGGTTCCTAGACTTATATGATGTACTCCAAGCAAATACATCCTAACTATCCTAGAAGAATGCTAGGAGTTATTTCTCACTCCGACTATCTAGGGACACCCTGAATTTCATGAATGACCGACTAAGAGTTATCAATGGTGATCTCACTCACTTAGTCGTGTTGAGTTACGATGTGTTTCTTGAGGCCATAGTCTTTGGCAATAGTCAAGATCAAAAAAATTGTTTATTGATTCATCTTGGCTAAGGAGATCCGATCAAGCCTCATTGTCATCGTCCAATGAGACGAACAATGGTATGGCAATTTTATGATCTAAATTTTTTTATAGAAGAAAGTAGAGATAGGGGAGGTGCTCAAGAGGTTATCGTTAGCGTTGAAGGTGACATGATGGTTTACCTAGGTTCAGACCCCCTGATGGATCATGGCCGAATGTGACTCCCCCAACTTAATCGTACGCTAATCATACATGCAAATGTGTATGACCAATATTAGGACTCACAGAAAGATATCACAACATGACTCTAGACACAAATTAAAGTCATACAAGCTTCATATTAGAAGCCAAGGGCCTCGAGGGCTCGAATACATAAACACGAGTTAGCGGAAGCAAATAATATCTGAGTACACACATAAATAAACAAGTTTTGCCTTAAGAAGGCTAACACAAACATAACATCGGATCAAAATGGCAATGCCTCCTGCCTGAGAGCCTCCTAACTACTCAACAGCCTCCACGTAGTAGTACGCTCTGTCGGGGTAATAGTAGTCATCGGCAGGATCATCCATCTCCTGGGATCCGTCATATGGTCAAGGCAAGTCGTATCAAGAGGAAAAGGGAGAGCAAAGCAAAGGTGAGTACTCATCCAAAGTACACGCAAGACTGACATCAGAACTATACTAAGTATGCATCAGTATCGACGAAATAGGGCTATATCTTTGGACTGAACTACAAAAACTCTAGAATAGAGGAGGAACGCCTAGTCCTATTAAAGACTAACATATTTAGTGTCTTGCAGCATTAGAAGAGTGTAGATCAGTAACACATATGTAATAATTATGTTGCAGCCAATTCATCAACTACGCCCAGAGATCCTTCCAAGACTCCCTGCGAGAAAGAAATCTCAGAGCCAACATTTCAATTTAATTCACAATTCTAGTTGTATTAGATCGGGATTCAACTTCAAGTTGTCATGTTACCGTGGACATGGCTATTTGAATAGTTCAATCATCCCTGCAGGGGTGCACCACATTTCCCAACACGCTTGATACCGTTGGATGGACACACTTTCCTAGGTCTTGACCGGCCTCGGGACATCAACACGTCATAGGCCTACCTAGGCTAAACAGAGAGGCCAGCCCACCACACTAAATCCTATGCACGCAGGGGTCTTGGGCCCATCTCCCTTTGCACTCATGCACGTTGTGTGGGCAGCCGAGAACAATCCCGACACCTCTTATACAAGATAAATGCTTACGCAGACCACTCAGGCGCGCACCGCTCCAATGCTGACATCCGAAGAGCGTCGGCTGGTACAACAACGTCGAGTACCCATAACGATTCCCATGTGAAGGTTAGTGCGTATAGGTCAATCGATCAACTCAGATTAAATACCCAAACCCAATAATATTTTGTTAACTGCGGTGACGATCAATGATCCATGATATGTAGTCCCGTCACCCTGTCTCGAGGATGTGTGGAAAGGGCCAAGAATATCCAACCATGCCTCGTGACAATCACGCGGGAATCCACCCGCTCCACACATCTTATCATGTTCCAGTAGTAAAGTTAAAGTAACTATGTGTTTATAACATCAGAGGAATCCAAGGTAACACCCTCGGTGGATTCCAATCGATGTAACCGTCAAGGTGACTAGGGAGGAATCACCCTCGATGGTTCACGCTTGAGGGGTTGCACGACAGAGTCATTATTGGAAGTGGTGAAGGAGGAATCACCCTTCTTAATCCACCTTCGATTAACTACACTACAGAGTTAACATCAGGAGTACATTAGGAGGTATCATCCTCAGTACTCGATAGTAACTCTGCAGGGTTGTACAACTGAGGGGGTTTGAGGTGATGTGATGGGTCATGGCTTGTCGATCAACTGATCGAGCCTTTGAATCTTCAAGTCGTCAAGTCTTTGATGATGAAGTAGGGGCAACTAGGTCTAAGTAGGGTCATTGAGGATTACTAATCAACCTATACTAAGCATGTAATATAGAATAGGGTACATGAGCAATTTAACAAAAACTGGCTATACATCAAAATAGGAGCTATCTACAACAGTAGCAAAATCTAATGCAAGCGGGAGGGAGAAAGAATGGGTGATATCGGAATGATCAAGGGGGTTTGCTTACCTTGTTGCTCTGGTGCACAAGGTTGATCATCAATGGTGTAGTCGTACGCAACAGCACCGTCAGTCTCGGTGTCTACCGAAGAGAAGAGGGGGAAGAAGCAATAATACAAACAAGCAGATGCATCACGATGCAAGACATGGTAATATGCGGTGCTAGGGATGAGGTAACACAATACTACACGTTATTGATGGAGCAGGAAAATATCTCACAATATTTCTCGGGTCTTTGTCTACTACCGGACATATGATCGTAACGCCAAATGTTCATGTTCATCATGTTAGGGGCATGTGAGAGATGAACGAACAACGTATTTAGATTTGTGAGATTTTTGTGAGCAACTTTCACATCTAAAGTATTTTCATATGAGTTATGCATTATTTTATATGAATTTTCAAAGTTTTATTAATATTATGAAATTCCTGGATTTATTAAAAAAATCAAATTAAAATCTAAAATGTTGGGTGTACCCGGTGCAGTGCACCGAGAGGTGCATCACGGGCCCATGGGGCCTAGTTGACCCAGCTAAAGGTTGAGTAGTCACTTTTACTGTTTAAGGGGTGCACGTGTCATTGAAACAACGTTAACAAATTTAAATTAATTATCTAATTAGAGGGGCATCTCGCATTCAGCCATCTATTAGAAAAAACTACACGGGCTAATCCCCAATTAGGAGTAATGCTACATCTACAAAGGCTTACTTAAAGATTTTACATACAAACAGATGTCTAGAATTGTGATTGGTAATTGGGGAATGAGGGGCCCCACCCCTAATAAAAATCAAGGGGGAGAGAAGAATTAGTTTGGAAGGTTAAGTAAACCTTTGTAGGTCTAGCACTATTGCCCAATTAGTCAGGTTGGCCCCAATCATGAAATCGCCCGAGTCCATGACTCGTAGCACGAACGACCGCTCACAGGGGAGCGTCGGCGGCCAGTGCCTAGCGCATGGGGCGGGGGAGCAGGGCGCAGCGGACAGCGCGGGCGAAGGAGGGCGTGATGGTGCTCGCGTGGGCAAGGCGAGCAACAGGTAGGCATGCGCGGCGAGCGACCGATAGCAGCAGTGGCCATGGCGGGCCAACGCACATGGGGGCACAGGCACGTCCGTCTCGGGCGGCAGCAGCAGTAGCGTCGCGAGCCAGTGCCGGACGAGAGTGGGGCACGGTCGGCGCACGTGTAGGAGCAGGAAAAGAAGCAGCGCAGAAGAAGAAGTAGGAGCCAATGGTGACAGCGACTAGCAGCAAGAGCGGCATGAGAAGCAGTTGTTGCATAGCAGTAGCAAAGTAGTGCATCTGTAGCAGGCGACACCAACGACTAGGAGTAGCATTAGTAGATCAACAGCAGGAGCAGCAGCTCGGCGCAGGGCAACAGGCACTAGCTCGGGGACTGATACTTCTCCAACGTATCTATAATTTTTGATGGTTCCATGCTATTATCATGTCAACTTTGGATGTTTTATATGCATGAATATGCTATTTTATATATTTTTTGGGACTAACCTATTAACTCAGTGCCAAGTGCCAGTTTATGTTTTTACCGTGTTTTTGACCTTTTCAGAAAAGAATATAAAACGGAGTCCAAATGGAATAAAACCTGCGGGAAGATTTTTTCCATAACAGAAGATACGCAGGGAACTTGACAACCAAGGCAGGAGACCTCGGGGGAGGTCACAAGCCCCCTAGCCGCGGCCTGGGGGCCGCGCCTGGCAGGCTTGTGGCCCCCACGTGGCTCCTTTGCCCTACCTCTTTCGCCTATAAATTCTCTAAAATCCCGAAACCAAAGAAGAGAGCCACGAAAATACTTTTCCGCCACCGCAAGCTTCTATCTCCGCAAGATCCCATCTGGGGACTGTTCTGGTGCCCTACCATAGGGGGATTCGGACAAGGAGGGCTTCTTCATCAACACCATTGCCTCTCCGATGATGCGTGAGTAGTTCACCACAGACCTTCGGGTCCATAGCTAGTAGCTAGATGGCTACTTCTCTCTCTTGGATCTTCAATACAAAGTTCTCCATGATCTTCATGGAGATCTATCCGATGTAACTTTCTTTTGCGGTGTGTTTTTCGAGATACCATGAATTGTGGATTTATGGTCAGATTATCTATGAATATTATTTGAGTCTCCTCTGATCTCTTATATGCATGATTTCGTATCCTTGTAATTCTCTTCGAGTTATGGGTTTTGTTTGGCTAACTTGATCTATAATTCTTGCAACGGAGAAGTGCTTAGTTTTGGGTTCATACCGTGCGGTGTCCTCACCTAGTGATAGAAGGGGTAGCGAGGCACGCATCATGTTGTTGCCATCAAGGGTAAAAAGATGGGGTTTATATCACATTGCATGAATTTATCCCTCTACATCATGTCATCTTGCTTAAGGCGTTACTCTGTTTGTTATGAACTCAATACACTAGATGCATGCTGGATAGCGGTCGATGCGTGGAGTAATAGTAGTAGATGCAGAAAGTATCGGTCTACTTGTCTCGGACGTGATGCTTATATGTATGATCATTGCCTTAGATATGATCATGACTTTGCGCAATTGTATCAATTGCTCGACAGTAATTCGTTCGCCCACCGTAATACTTGCTATCATGAGAGAAGCCTCTAGTGAACACTATGGCCCCCGGGTCTACTTCACATCATATTTTCAGATCTACAAAATTATTTTGTTGCACTTTTCACCTTCAGATCTCACCTTGCAAATAATCGTGAAGGGATTGACAACCCCTTTATATCGTTGGGTGCAAGTTTGTTTGTTTTTGCGCAGGTACATTGGTGCCTCATCTTGATACTCCTACTGGATTGATACCTTGGTTCTCAAACTGAGGGAAATACTTATTGCTACTTTGCTGCATCACCCTTTCCTCTTCAAGGGAAAAACCAACACAACCTTGAGAAGTAGCAAGAAGGATTTATGGCGCCGTTGTCGGGGAGTATTCAAGTGAAGCATATCCAAGTAACTATCGCAAACTCATCTCTTGCATTTACATCATTTGCCTTTTGCCTCTCGTTTTCCTCTCCCCCACTTCTGGAAAAAACAAAATTTACAAAAATATTTTCCTTTTTCGTTTGCCTTTCCTTTGCTTGTGTGCTATGTGCCTTCAATATGCTTGCATCTTCGCTTGCTAAAAATCTATTGATATGTTGAACCAATTGCCTTCAATATCCTCATCCACTTGCTAATATTTTCAAGAGATCCAATTATGTTGAACCAATTGCTAGTGAGTTTTGTGCACTAGATTATCTTTATGAAGTTTTGCTTGAGATGCGTGAATATGAAAATCGTGATGACGAATTTTATGAAGTGATTCACGAGGGCTCCTTGAATGAAAAACATGATTGCAATGATTTCACTATGAACTCTATTAATGTCAATCATGCTAAAAATATGCAAAACCCTAAGCTTGGGGATGCTAGTTTTGCTATGTCCACTACTTGTTGCAATGATCGTGATTGGGTGATGATTTTTATTATGATCTTGAAAATTTGTTTAAGCCTCATGATGAATATGACATTTGCAATAATATTGAAAGTGGGTTTGGAGAAGTCATGACTTTAGTTGATGATAATACCACTATTTTTTAAGAGCGTCAACTTTGCATGCATGTGGATCATGAAAAGAATATCCTATGTGATAGTTATATTGTTGAATTTGAATATGATCCCACATGAAATTTTTATGAGAGAGGAAAATATTGTGGTAGAAACTTTCATGTTACTAATTTACCTCTCGTTATGTTGAGATTGCTATTGTCTCTTTCTTCTTCCTTGCATATGGTAGCTATTGGTTGTCTTGATAATTTGTTTTCCTATAAAATTCCTATGCATATGAAGTATGTTAGACTTAGATGTGATTTTCACATGCTTTAGGATGCTCTCGTTGTGCTTCAATTCTTGTCTTTTGTGTGAGCATCATTGAATTATCAAGGCCTAGCTAAAAGGCTTTAAAGAAAAGCGCTTGTTGGGAGGCAAACCAATGAATAAATTTATTTTTGCGCTTTGCTTTCTGTTTTGTTATGTCCACACCATGATAATTCTGTTCTAATTGTGTTTTTTTTGTTTTTTTGTGTTTGTGCCAAGTAGAACCTTTACGATTAGTTTTGGTGTTAGTTGTTTGATCATGCTGAAAAAGACAGAAACTTTGTGCTCACGAAATTATTTTTAGTTTCTATACTCAAAGCGATTTTAAGTTGATTCTTTTTTGTGCTGATTGATATGCATATTTCCCTAATTGTCATAATTTTTCAGAATTTTTGGGATACCATAGGTGTACGAAGTATACAGATTGCTAGAGACTGGTCTGTTTTTGACAGATTATGTTTTTGTTGTGTTGATTGCTTATTTTGATGAAACTATGGTTAGTATCGGGGGGTACTAGCCATGGAAAAGTGAGAATACAGTAATATAACATCAATCTAAATATAAATCAAGTTTACTACAGCACCTAAAGAGTGGTGGTTTGTTTTCTTATGCTAATGATATCACGTGTTTCTGTTTAAGTTTTGTGTTGTGAAGTTTTCAAGTTTTGGCGATGTTCTCATGGACAATGGGATAAAGAGTGGAAAGAGCTTAATCTTGGGGATACCCAAGGCATCCCAAGAAAAATTAAAGGACACCAAAAATCCTAAGCTTGGGGATGCCCCGGGAAGGCATCCCCTCTTTCGTCTTCAATCCATCGATAACGTTACTTGGAGCTATATTTTTATTAACCACATGATATGTGTTTTGCTTGGAGCGTCGTGTATTATAGGAGTCTTTGCTTTTTGTTTTGTCACAATCATTCCTTTCTGCACACCTTTTTGAGAGGGACATGCACTCATCGTGAATTTGTTAGAATACTCAATGAGCTTCACTTATATCCTTTGAGTTAGGCAATTTAGCTCGCATGTGCTTCACTTATATCTTTTGAGCTAGATAACTTTGCTATAGTGCTTCGCTTACATGTTTTGAGAGCACGACAGTGTCATATTTTGAAGAAATAAAAACTCTCGATCTTCACTTATATATTTTTGAGACTGATCTCTCTAAGTAACTTGGTAATTGGCGTGTGCTATGAAAGTAGTTCTAAAGATGATAGGCATCCAAAAAGGATATAATAAAATCTTCCATATTCAAGTGCATTGATTAGTAAGAGAAGTCTGATTCCTCACAATTAGTTTTGAGATATGGATATGGTAATATTAGAGTTATGTTAGTAGGGTATTGTGAATCTAGAAATACTTGTGTTGAAGTTAGTGATTTCCATAGCATGCACGTATGGTGAACCGCTATGTTAGGAAGTCGGAGCATAATTGATTTATTGATTGTCATCCTTTGTGTGGTGGTCGGGATCGCGCGATGGTTAACACCTACCAACCCTTCCCCTAGGAGTATGCGTTTAGCACTTTGTTTCGATTACTAATAAAACTTTCGCAATAAGTATATGAGTTCTTCATGACTAATGTGAGTCCATGGATTATACGCACTCTCACCCTTCCACCATTGCTAGCCTCTCTAGTGCCGCGGAACTTTCGCCGGTGCACAAACCCACCATATACCTTCCTCAAAACAGCCACCATACCTACCTATTATGGCATTTTCATAGCCATTCCAAGATATATTTCCATGCAACTCCCGCCGTTCCGTCTCATCACATGTACCTTCACTTTCATATTGCCATTGCATGATCGTAAGATAGCTAGCGAGATGTTTCAACGTCATACGCTAAGCTAGATCCTTGCACATCCCGGTACACTACCGGAGGCATTTCCTATAAAGTCATCATTGTTCTAAGTATTGAGTTGTAAGTAAATAAAAGTGTGATGATCATCATTATTAGAGCATTGTCCCATGTGAGGAAGAAAAATAAATAAATAAAAGAGGCCAAAGATGCCCACCAAAAAAATGAAAAAAAGAGAGGCCAAAGAGCCCAAACAAAAAGAAATGATGAGAGAAAAAGAGAGAAGGGACAATGCTACTATCTTTTTCCACACTTGTGCTTCAAAATAGCACCATGTTCTTCATGATAGAGAGTCTCTTGTTTTGTCGCTTTCACATACTAGTGGGAATTTTTCATTATATAACTTGTCTTGTATATTCCAATGATGGGCTTCCTCAAAATTTCCCTAGGTCTTTGTGAGAAAGCAAGTTGGGTGCACACCCACTAGTTTTCTTTTTGAGCTTTCACACACTTATAGCTCTAGTGCATCCATTGCATGGCAATCCCTACTCATTCACATTGATATCTATTGGTGGGCATCTCCATAGCCCGTTGATACACCGAGTTGATGTGACCATCTCCTCCTTTTTGCCTCACAACCTCCACGACACTCTATTCCACCTATAGTGATATATCCATGGCTCACGCTCATGTATTGCGTGAGAGTTGAAAAAGTTTGAGAAAGTAAGAGTGTGAAAAAAATCACTTGGCCAATACCGGGGTTGTGCATGATTTAAATTTGTTGTGTGGGGATGATGGAGCATAGCCGAACTATATGATTTTGTAGGGATAACTTTCTTTGCCCTTGTTATTTCAAAAGTTCATGATTACTTTGCTAGTATGCTTGAAGTATTATTGTTTTCATGTAAATAGTAAACTATCGTTTTGAATCTTACGGATCCGAACATCCATGCCACAAGAAAGAAGTTACAAAGGACAAATATGTTAGGTAGCATTCCACATCAAAAATTCGGTCTTTATCACTTCCCTACTAGAGGACGAGCAGGAGCTAAGCTTGCGGATGCTTGATACATCTCCAACGTATCTATAATTTTTGATGGTTCCATGCTATTATCATGTCAACTTTGGATGTTTTATATACATGAATATGATATTTCATATCTTTTTTGGGACTAACCTATTAACTCAGTGCCAAGTGCCAGTTTCTATTTTTTCCGTGTTTTTGACCCTTTTCAGAAAAGAATATTAAACGGAGTCCAAACGGAATAAAACATGCGGGATGATTTTTTCCATAACAGAAGATACGCATGGGACTTGAGAACCAAGGAAGGAGACCTCGGGGGAGGTCACAAGCCCCCTAGCCGCGGCCGGGGGGCGCGCCTGGCAGGCTTGTGGGCCCCACATGGCTCCTTTTGCCTACCTATTTCACCTATAAATTCTCTAAAATCCCGAAACCAAACAAGAGAGCCACGAAAATACTTTTCCGCCGCCGCAAGCTTCTGTCTCCGCAAGATCCCATCTAGGGACTGTTCTGGTGCCCTGTTGGAGGGGGATTTGGACATGGAGGGCTTCTTCATCAACACCATTGCCTCTCCGATGATGCGTGAGTAGTTCACCACAGACCTTCGGGTCCATAGCTAGTAGCTAGATGGCTTCTTCTCTCTCTTGGATCTTCAATACAAAGTTCTCCATGATCTTCATGGAGATCTATCCGATGTAATTTTATTTTGCGGTGTGTTTGTCGAGATCCGATGAATTGTGGATTTATGGTCAGATTATCTATGAATATTATTTGAGTCTCCTATGATCTCTTATATGCATGATTTCGTATCCTTGTAATTCTCTTCGAGTTATGGGTTTCGTTTGGCCAACTTGACCTATGATTCTTGCAATGGGAGAAGTGCTTGGTTTTGGGTTCATACCGTGCGGTGTCCTCACCTAGTGACAGAAGGGGTAGCAAGGCACCCATTGTGTTGTTGCCATCAAGAGTAAAAGATGGGGTTTATATGATATTTCATGAATTTATCCCTCTACGTCATGTCATCTTGCTTAAGTCGTTACTCTATTTGTTATGAACTCAATACACTAGATGCATGCTGGATAGCGGTGGATGTGTGGACTAATAGTAGTAGATGCAAAAAGTATCGGTCTACTTGTCTCGGACGTGATGCCTATATGTATGATCAGTGCCTTAGATATCACCATGACTTTGCGCGATTCTATCAATTCCTCGATAGTAATTCGTTCACCCACCGCAATACTTGCTATCATGAGAGAAGCCTCTAGTGAACACTATGGCCCCCGGGTCTACTTCACATCATATTTTCAGATCTACAAAATTACTTTGTTGCACTTTTCACCTTCAGATCTCACCTTGCAAATAATCGTGAAGGGATTGACAAACCCTGTATAGCGTTGGGTGCAAGTTTGTTTGTTTTTGCGCACGTACATTGGTGCCTCATCTTGATACTCCTACTGGATTGATACCTTGGTTCTCAAACTGAGGGAAATACTTATCGCTACATTGCTGCATCACCCTTTCCTCTTCAAGGCAAAAACCAACGCAAGCTCAAGAAGTAGCAGGGACGACGGCTACGGCGACCATTGGAGCGGGAAAACAGGGGGAACGAGAAGTGGATCTCATCACGAGCTAGATGGCGAGGTCAGGGTGGTTGGGGACGACCCAAAGCACCGGGGACCAGTGACAAGGTGCGGCGGCCGGGGCAAAGATGATGACGCTGGCGACTGCTATGAAACTTCCCTCCTGTATCCAATGCTCGGAATGGACGCAAACGAGGGCCATGAACCTCGAGGGCATGCTCCCTTGCAAAGGCGACGATGGTGGCCGCTGTAATGACGATGGCAAGCGCGGTCATGCCATGGAGCTCCGAGCTCCAATTCGATCCACATAGGAGGGGGTGATCCCCCCTATCGAGGGGGAAACGAACGAGGACAAGCTAGGGTTTTGGTTGAACGCAATTATAGGGCACGTGGGAGGACGTGTAGGCCATCCGCGGCCATTGCAGCGGGATGCTTATCACGAGCCTCCTGCCTCTCTTGTAGCGGGAGGTAGGAGAAAGGCCAGGGTGGGCTGGGTCAGCTGCACTATTCATTGGGCTGGTTAAGTGTAGAGTGTAGTCTCCCCCTTTTTCTTTTTTCACATTTCTTATTTCAACTCTATTTGGCATATCTTGTGCTCAAATGCCCTTTGAAAATTGTGCAACTTGTCACAATAATTACTTTGCATTATTCTGCACTGCCTAAAAGTTTGGTAGTTATTTAAATTAGTATAATTTCTCATAATTTAGAAAAGGCATTTCAAATAGTTTTTGGCCCATGTTTTAATTATTTTTGGGAACTTATACACTTTATAAAATGTTCGTTTCTCCACCAAAGTTAAATATGAATTATTTGCAACGTTAGGAACATTTTTGTTTTTCTGTGTGGAGAAATAATAATTTGACTTTATTTTAAATTTGAAAAAATGGCTTTGGTTTTTATCAAATAGCAATTTGTCTTTGTTAAACTTGATGACCTCGCATCATTATTGTGTGGTTACTGCAGCTTAACTACCGGGGTGTTACAAATATCCTCCGCTACAAGAAATCTCGTCCCGAGATTTAAGAGGTGGACTAAGGGGGGAAGTTCTGGTTATGAAATTCTAACGGTTCTTCTTGTCCTTGTTGCTCTCATCAAAGAGGTTGGTCCTTCTCGTTGATGTATTCATTATGCTGATTCAGGTCAACCTGATGGAGTCGTCATCCTTCCTCCGGGATCTTCATCGTCCTACGAATGGAATGAGAGGGAAAACTCTCGAAGAACGTACCTACACGAAGTTGGGCATCTGATGGTGAACTCAGGGAAGAAGACATGAATTATTACTTGACTTTTAGCTCGGGGAATTCATCAAGAGCAATATGTGATGGCACAAAAGTTTCAACGGGTAGGCAATCATTCGATGCCTGATCATAAGGTGAAAGGGGTTTAGTTCAACGAGAATGAACATTGTGTGTGATGCGACGATAGATCATCCCTTGGACGGTGGCTCGGGAATTACAAACGAAGCCAAGTGCAAAGGATACTTTGGAATCCAAGATGTACAAGAGAGTGAGGTTTCGATCCTATGGAACTGTGGGTTATTGGCCCATCATGTGGGTTAAAAGTACGCACGACGGTGACATCTTGCACGATCTTGGTAGCAAGACATGTCAGAGGATAGCCTGTCAGTTATCTTGGCAACAATGTCGGTACCAAGGGCGGGGGACGAATAGAACCATTTTCCTGATCATTAAAACGAGGCAGACCAATAGGCAAAGTTCTCATCCACCGGCGGCTACCGGAATGTTATCCATAATGGTAACAAGGCCTTACTCACAAAGTTGTACATCGAGGTTTTTACCTAAGCAGGGAATTACCACTCCTGAGGTAAGTTAGATTACAAGAAAGGTTAAACATACCAGTGGAAAGTAAAATGTGTTCACACACAAGTATTAGAGTATACCTTTCCCAAGGAAAAATAGAGCATGGTATACATGATAGGTCATCAAGTACATAGCCATTTAGATAAAGGGGCAAGGAGAATCATGATGTTCACCCATACGATTATGCTTGGATAACTGAGCAAGAACATTTTAGCATTGCGCCTCCAATGTTTCTGTTGACATTTGAAGTAACATCGACATGGTGATCACATAAAGGTCGGACTTTGGGTACACAAAGGATTCATAGGGAACAACTTATAAAATAAGTCATCAATTTCCTCATTGGAGAATGGCGAACTTTGCTGAACAAGATACTATAACAATAGGTCCTATGACCATGTGTGGTAGGCATAACATCACCTTACCGCTTCACGTAGAGACCTGTGTTATACCTTTTTGAAAATGTTCCCACTATCATATTTTCCCGAGATTCAAATCTGCTTGGTGTCAGGATACCTCAGACTCTGGATGTGTGAGAAGAAAACGGGGCAACAAAAATTGACGAGGTGATGATGCAAGATTCTCGGGATATGAACTATGGAAGCAAGTTTTGAATCATGAGTTGGATTATAAGACACATGAACACAATGTCAAGACATTCGTGCCCACATGGAATTCTTACAATGAAATGCAACAGAGTTCTGATTTGGGAACCATCATCGAGGATGTCAGGGTTCTTGTGTAAGTCAAGATTAGTTCTTATGAAGGAACTTCTTTTCCTTGATCAAATTAGTTAGTCTCTTGGGGTGCTCAGAAAGTTATATGAAGTGAAGGTAGCAAATCTTCAAAACATAGAATACTTCGCACATGCATGAATGATTTGGGATGATCCCAGACGAAGCAAAACAAATCTTTCTCATATTCACGGCAGCAAGAATGCACGTGAACTTTGGGAAAACACCTGTTTTATCAAACATATTCTTCATTAGCTAGGCACAAAGATAATGCTTTAAAAAGCATCATCATGAAAAACGGAGAAGTTGAGGGTGTGGACGATGGGCTCAGCAACAATCCCTCAAGATTTCAATAGGGATGAAATTCGAAAATTATAAGAAAAGGAGATAACATCTGTCAGATCAATTGATATAATGATGTATGCTCGAGGAAACATCAACAACTAAACATTGATCGAATTGTGCACTCGGAGATACGGACTGAGTAGCATGACCAATGCTAAAATGGTGGGTCAACAACTAACACACTAAGAATGAAACTATGAGTCATTAACTTCAAAGCAATAGGGTTGCCAGAAGTATTGGAATCACACATCAGAGTTCACTTGTCGATATTCCGATTATATACAACACGGGGACCAAGAAATGAATGGTGATGGCGAGAAGTGTCACTATATCATGAATTCTTAAGAGGTGCAACAATTCTCACAACATTCTTGACATAAAAGATGGTAATACTCCAAGGTAGAAGATAACATAAGCTGGATAGCAAGGAACTCAAGGGGCAACATAGAACATGAACAAGTTTGTGTTGGAGGGAAGGCAATAAGGTTGTCGATGATAACACAAATCATCGAGGGGCAAGGATGGTGTTTCTCATCATGAATTTGATTGATATCCTAGAAGAGCTCGGAATGTTGATGATGATCACGACACATTTGTCGAGAAGTTTCATGAAGATGTAATCGTTGACTAACGACATCAAACAAAGTAATGGTGAAGCGAAAGGTTGTGAGAATCACAAATTAGAGTGCTAGCTCAGAATAGAAATTGCCTTTCAAGACAACCAACATGACGTTGAAAGCTCGATGTAAGCTTAGTGCACTATTGGAATTGTGTACCGGGTATGAAGTACATAGATAGCATGGTCAAGCTCTAGCATGACGATGATGATGTAGCCTAACAGCTTGGAATGACATGATCGAGTACAACTCATAAGCAAAGAACATTACTAAGAGTTGTTGAATCACAATGCATACTCGATTCACTTATCGGTGTCCTTGAGTGTCCAACAACTTAGAACACGAGGAAACTGGAATCAACAAAATATCATATTTGATGAGGAGCTCATAAGAAGTTATATAGCTCCGTGATATTCTCGAGATACCAGGGATAATACTGAAGGTAGATCGGAGTGGAGGTTAAACTAGTGTATTGATGTGTGGAAGACAAGCACTTTAACTTGTGTGAGAATGAAATCCAAGTATAACAACATGGTCATAACCACGATTGGAAAGGACAAGATCAGAGATACCAAATCAAATTATACTAATGGAATTTTTTGTTACGAGAAACTTCCATGATAAGACATACATCGAGTCCATGGGCATGAACACAAAATTCAAGGTCGACTCCAACTTCGTCAATGCATCACCTGCCATTTACTCCTCGCCTTTTGATGAAGTTGTAGCTTTGAATGATTATCTGGCAGAACACCACAAGAGTAAGACCCGCGAAAACTCTTGGGTTCACGCGGATTAGGGAAGGCATAGGTTCAACCCATTGGGGCATCATAGGAACATACACCACAAACTTCAAGAGTAATTAACACATGCTTGAAGAGCATGGCTTACAAAATAATATGATACAACTTATCAGAGGGAGAGGACACAATTTACCAATGGCATCATGTATCAGGGGAAGACTATCAAAAGAATTTTTAATGTGAAGGATGCTATCGGATAATAACTATTGGGGAACGTAGTAATTTCGAACAAATTCCTACGTCACACAAGGATCTATCTACGCAAAAAACCCAGAAACGAGCAAAGGGGTAGAGCATCTTCATACCTTTGAAGATTGCTAAGCGGAAGCGTTGCTAGAACGCGGTTGACGGAGTCGTACTCGCAGCGATTCAGATCGTGGTGGATTCCGATCTATGCACCGAACAACGGTGCCTCCGCGTTCAACACACGTGCAGCCTGGTGATGTCTCCAATGCCTTGATCTAGCAAGGAGGGAGGAGAGGTTGAGGGAGAGCTCCGCCAGCACGACGATGTGGTGACAGTGGATCTGCGTGATATTCCGACAGAGCTTCGCCAAGCATTACGAAGGACGAGGAGGAGGAGGAGTAGGGTTGCGCCGAGAGAGAGAGAAATTGTGTCTCAAACAGCCCCAAACCCTCCACTATATATAGGAGGAGAGGGATCAGGGAGCCCACCCTTAGGGTTTCCCACCCTAAGGGGTGCGGTAGCCCTAGATTGGGCAAGGGGCGGCGGCCAAGGGTGGAAGAGGCGCCCTAGGGTTGGCCTTGGGCCAAAAGGTGCCCCTCCATGCCTAGGGTTTTGCCCCTCTCCACCCCTTGTGCGCCTTGGGCCCTTAGTGGTGGTGCACCAGCCCACCTAGGGGATGGTTCCCATCCACTTTGGCCCATGTACACTTTGGCGCCACTGGACGCCCGAAACCTTTCGGTGGTCCCGGTACATTACCGGTGACACCCGAAACACTTCCGGCGATCAAATCCTCACTTCCTATATATGAATCTTTACCTCTGAACCATTCTGGAACTCTTCGTGAAATCCAGGATCTCATCCGGGACTTTGAACAACCTACGGTAACCACTTACACTATTCCCAAATAACCCTAGCGTCATCGAACCTTAAGTGTGTAGACCCTACGGGTTTGGGAAGCATGCAGACTTGACCGAGACACCTCTCCGGTCAATAACCAACAGTGGGGTCTGGATATCCATGTTGATTCCCACATTTTCCACGATGATCTCATCGAATGAACCATGATGTCGGGGATTCAATCAATCTCGTATGCAAATTCCCTTTGTCTACTGGTATGATACTTGCCCGAGATTCGATCATCGGTATCCCTATACCTAGTTCAATCTCGTTACCGACAAGTCTCTTTACTCGTTCTCTAACACATCATCCCGTGGCTAACTCCTTAGTCACATTGAGCTCATTATGATGATGAATTACCGAGTGGGCCCAGAGATACCTCTCTGTCACACGGAGTGACAAATCCCAGTCTCGATTCGTACAATCCAACAGATCCTTTCAGAGACACCTGTAGTGCACCTTTATAATCACCCAACTATGTTGTGACGTTTAATAAACCCAAAGCACTCCTATGGTATCTGGGAGTTGCACAATCTCATGGTCTAAGGAAATGATACTTGACATTAGAAAAGCTTTAGCAGACGAACAATACGATCTCGTGCTATGCTTAGGATTGAGTCTTGTCCATCACATCATTCCCCAATGATGTGATCATGTTATCAATGACATCCAATGTCCATAATCACGAAACCATGATCATCTATTGATCAACGAGCTAGCCAACTAGAGGCTCACTAGGGACACATTGTGATCTATATATTCACACATGTATTACAGTTTTCGGTTAATACAATTATAGCATGAATAATAGACAATTATCATGAACTAGGAAATATAATAATAACCACTTTATTATTAACTCTAGGGCATATTTCCAACAATAATCCAACAATGGGTCTAGCGGCCCACAAAGGACCCAATGTGAGTATCGGTACCAAATCAGAGGAAGAAAAATCAAGGCATCGGATTAGAGATCCTGTGAATAATATCAATACTCAAATACCAAAGGAATTATGATTTCCGTGTTGGTGTATCACAATCAGATGCTCCGATCAAATAAAAGTAAGATGAGCTGAAAGCACAATTGCTCCCTAAGGTGGTTTTGGTACTTAATAATATCATATGTATCATTGAACTAATGATTTTATCCAAGTATATTTCAGAAAAGTTCAAGGATGCATTGGCCAAAGGATTGTGATGAGAAACACCTTCATGCAAGGAAAGGAATAGGATTGGCTCAAGATTCAAGCAAGAGGACTCTACATTTTACATTTGTGAGAAATCACTTTTGAGTCCATAGGAAAGTCAATACTATTAAAAGGGCTGAGGTATTATGATGAATTGGTTGCTCAAGTGCTTAGAGATAGCCACCAAAAACATTCAGTCATTCTCCCAAAAAAATCTCTCTCCCAAACCAAAACAGCAAAATCGGAACCACCAAGTTTTCCCATTCGGCCCTACCAAACTTCCAAGTGATACATCCTGTGCCAAACCCTAATCTCTCGGTACCACCAAGTTTCATATCGGTGCCACCAAAAAGCATGTGACCAACTTTTTGTTGAGCAGATTTCAAATATCAGAATTTCCGAGTTTGAAATCAGTCTCACCGTGATTTGGAAACTGCTCTAGGTCATCGAATCAGTACCATCGAAATTTATATATCGGTCTCACCGAGAATTCAAAAGTTGCCACATTTAGTGCAACTCGGTACCACCGAGATTCCTTTTGGTGTCACCGAGTTGGGCAATAATGTTGTCATGGTTGGATTTTGGGGGATGCCTATATATACCCCTCCACCTCCTCTCATTCGCACAGGAAGCACTTAGAACACGCACCCACTTGCCAGATCCATTTTTCTAGGAGGTATCCACCTACTCATGTGTTGAGATCAGGAGATACCAATCCGACCATTTGAAACTTGATCCGTAGCCTCCCCAAGCTGCTTTCCACAAAATCAATCTGTCCTACCCATGCCAAATCTGTGAGAGAGTGACTAAGTGTTGAGGAGACTATCTTTTAAAGCACAAGAGCAAGGAGTTCATCATTCTACCGCATCTATTACGTTTTGGAGGGTGGTGCCTCCTCGATGGGTTAGTTGTCGCTTGGGAGCCTCCTACTTTGTGTTGTGGAGTTGAACCAAGAAGTTTGTAAGGGCAAGGAGATCACCTATTTCGTGAATATCTACCATGAGTGAGGCTAGTCCTGTGTGGATGTAAGCCATGGTGGAATAGACAAGGCCGCGTCTTCGTGGACCCCTTGTGAGTGGAGCCCTCCGTGGACTCTCGCAGTAGTTACCCTCTGTGGGTTGAAGTCTGCACTAACGTGGATGTACGATAGCACCACCTATCGGAACCACGCCAAAAATCATCGTGGAAACCGTTGTGTTTGATCTTCCTTCCCTACCCTCTACAATACATTTGCATGTCTTTACATTCCGTTGCTATACTCTTAGATATGCATTTGTAGGGTGAAGTTGACTAGTCATAATTGCTAAAACTGGTCCACAATTAAAATTGGGAAAATGCTAAGTTTTTATTTGGTCAAGTAGTCTAATCACCCCCTCTAGACATACTTCGTATCCTACAAGTGGTATCAGAGCTTTGGTCTCCGTTTCATTGGTTTCACAACCTAGGAGATTATGGCGTCTAGTGAGGGAAATTATCACCATAGAGGTCCATATTTTGATGGTACAAACTTTGCTAGTTGGAAGCATAATATAAAATGCATATTCTTGGTCATAATATTGTAGTTTGGGCAGTTGTTTGTGTTAGTGTGCAAGGTAATTTCTTCGGAGAAGGAAGAGAACCGGATCGTGATGCGAGAGCGAAAGAATTGAAGTTGTTTCAATACAATGCTCAAGCCTGCAACATCCTGTTCAACTGCTTGTGCCCCGAAGAATTCAACAAAATCAGCCACCTTAAGAATGCAAAGGAAATTTGGGATACTTTGGTTGACCTGGACAAAGGTATTTAATCTGTAAGGGAATCTAAGTTAGATTTGCTTCAAAGTCAGCTTGATAAGTTCAAGATGAAGGATGTTCAAGAAGTCGCTGAGATGTACTCTAGGCTACCTCTCATCACAAATGAGATTGCCGGCTTAGGAAGCGAAGAGATGACCGACAAATTCATCATCAATAATAATCTTAGATATTTGGATGGAAGATACGATACCGTGTTGATACGTCCCAAACGTATCTATAATTTATGTTTGTTCCATGCTCTTTTGGGTGACATTGTTATATGTTTTGCTAGACTTCCATACATTTTTACACATATTTGGACTAACCTACTAACTAAGTGAACCCAGTGCCAGTTTCTGTCTGCTGATGTCTTTTTTTGCAGGGAATTTTACCCCAATTTACAAATCCCAAAAATCCCGAGAAAAATATGTATAAATCAGCGTGACGGAAGCTTCACGAGGCACCAAGGTGGGCCAGAGGGGAGCCAGGCCTTGCCCAAGCGGCCTCCCTGCATGGACCCCTCCTAGCCACGCCACCAGGTAGCCTGGGTGGGTACCACCTCCTCTGGTGCCCTCTTCGGCCTATATTTACCTCTCTAATAGGAAACCCTATCATAAGATCCAGAATCGCGAATTTCTCCATCGTCCGCCGCCGCAGCGCTTCCAAGATCGGGAGCGCCAGGAGACATCTTCCCGACACCCTGCCAGAGGGAGGATTGACCTCCGGGAGCTTCTCCACCACCATGGACACTTCCTGGATGTGTCGTGATTAGTCCTCCCTAGACCATGAGTCCATGAACAGTAGTTATGTGATGTCTTCTATACAATCTTGTGCTTCAGTCCTTAGCCCTTGTGAGCTGCCCTACATGATCAAGGCATCTATGTAATTTACCTGTTGTTGCTATAGTTGGTTTGATGGGATCCGATGGATTATGATATTATGTTCAGATTGTGATGAGTTATATATTTGCTTCTCCTGTTATATTATGTTCTTGAGTAATTCATGCATGTTTTCGGTTGCTTTTTATTGCTTTGGTCGAGTAGTAGATTCTAACTCCAAGAGGGAGCGTTATGCATCATTGTGGGTTCATGCCCCGTGATATCTAGCTTGAGTGACAGAAACATGAGACTAGGGGATGTGTTGTTGCCACTAGGGAGAAAACAACGGTTCTTGTAACCATGGTTGCAAGGATTATTTACCTTACACAAAGTTCGTTAATGCAGTTGTCCGTTGCTTTCAGTTTACACTTTGGGTGGGGCTCGCAACTTAATACCAGCGAGATGTTCTGGATTGACAACTCAAGGTGGATGATTTGATAGTAGATGCTGATGGATAAACGGTCTACTTGTCTTGGTGTACTACCCATTACTATTGAACCTCTAACTTTTAGTAGCATGATTACCATTGCGGTGCGTTTATAATTCTGTCAATTGCCCAGCTGTAATTTGTTTACCCAGCATTGTTGTTTACCATCTTGGGAGAGAGACATCATTAGTGAACATCATGGGACTCTGGTCCATATTACCACCATCGTTGACACCTCCACCATTTACTATTTTTATTTACCTTTCCGTTGAATTCACTATCAAATATTCCCGCATGTGTTTTGATCCTTTGCAAACTACAAGGCCGGCGAGATTGACAACCTCTCTGAACTCATTGGGAGCAAAGTTATTTGTCGTGTGTGCAGGTCCACGTCTTCCGCTAGCACGAGAGCAGCGGACACCTACTTGTTGATCCTCGGAGTCCTCCTGGTTCGATAAACCTTACAGTCCCCGTGTAAGGGAAATCTCTTGCTGACTACATCTCCACCTTTCACTTGGGGTAACCAACAAGGGGCGAGAAGTATATCCATCAACTCGTCATCACGTGTGCACATTGATCCAGATGATGCCAAACTACAAGGATCTCAAGCCTACTGAAGTAATTGGAAGGATTGTTGCTCATGAAATGTCACTCAAGGACAAAGATGAGTTGCACAACAAGTCAAGCGGTGCTTACAAAGCTTCAAGTGATGCTCCTACAACTTCAAATGACAACCTTGTTACCAATGAAGAGATAAGCCTCATGGTCAGGAAATTCAACAAGTTCTACAAGAGTAGAGGCAAACAGAGAAGCTCAAGCTCAAGATATGATGAGAAACATTCATCTAGTCATGATAGAAACTACTACAATTGTGGAAAGCCCGAACACTATTACAATGAGTGCTCGTCTCTCCACGAACGAACGAAAGACTCACCTAGAAGGCAAAGCTCAAGAGATGAGTCACCTCACAAAGAGAGAAGGAGAAGAGAAGATCGTTATGAACGAAGACACTCCCAGAGGGGCAAGGAATCAGAGAAGAAGGACAATTTCAACAAGAATAGTTCAAGAAGAATACATCAAGCTCACGCTGGTGAATGGGTATACAGATCCGAGTCAAACAACCAATCTGAGAGAAGATACCACTCCGACTCCGACTATAGTCAAGATGAAGGTGTTGCTGGTCTTGCACTTGTTTCCTCCAACTTCTACGACTTACTTGATTCACCAAATAAATGATTGGAAAATGCTTCATGGCAAAAGGCCCAAGGTAACACGCCCCGAGTATTTTGACTTTGATAGTGATGAGGATGACTTATTAGGAGATGATGACTTGCTCTTTGATAAGACTGGTGATAACATTGAAAATGAACTTGATAATAATCATGCTAGTCCAGAGAAGTCCAATGATGATGATAAGAAAGAGATTGAATGACTAACTAAAGAACTAGACACTCTTAAGTTAGCTCATGAAACTACTCTAGAATATCATAGAGAGATTGCAAGAACTCATGAGAAGCTACGCTCCGAGAAGCTAAATCTATAGGAAGAGCATGAGTTTCTAAAAGCAATCAATGATGATCTTCGATAGAAGAGTTCTTCTTATCTAGCCAAACGATTACTCTTGTCTACTTTTGTTCCACAAGTTAAACCTAAGAGCACTAGTAACAAAGGAAAGGAAGTTTCTTCATCTAGTAACAACAATGCTAAAGTTAAATCAAATGATGTTGTTGCTAGTAGCTCTCTTGATTCCACTAACGATTCTCTTAGCCAAGTTACACTTGAGAAAGAAAATGATTTATTGAAAGGAATTATAGAGAGAAGTGTCTTCAAGAGTCTTGTCAGAAGTAAGCAATTCGAGGAAATTGTGCGCAAGCAAGGAGGACATGGGAAGAAACAAGGTGTTGGCTACTTTAACGCCAATAGAGTTGAATGGGATGAAGGTAAATATCTCCTCCCGAAGTTTGTTCCTCAAAAGGAGAAGTATGATCATACTCTCACCAAGGGAACAAGCTCTCAAGATGACCTTCTAGCACAAGACCACAAGGGCAAGGACAAGGTTCAAGAGGAGATTGACTCGTTTGAGGAAGAACCCCAAGCCAAGGTGAAGTGGATTCCCAAGGACACTACTAGCTCTACTTCATCTAGTGCTACCACAATCCAAGGATCCCCATCAAGTTGATGTGGGTCCCCAAGAAGAAGAACTAGAGAAGTTCTTGAGGGGTGAATCCGCCAATAAAATTCACTCTTATTCATTTGGAAAGAACTATATTCAATCAACTCCAACCATATGCATTAGTTCAAGGAGTCACACATTCCCTCAAAGGTAAGTAAGGGACAAGGTAATTAATGTATCTTTGGACATCATATCACATGCATTTCATTCCATGTCCATATATATCCTTGTATGCGTTCCTTGTGCTTTGGGACTAACCCATGTAGGTGAGAAGAGTAAGAAACAACAGGGATTGCTCCCAACCCAAGATGATCTTCATCAACAACGAGCATCCACCACTACTACACCTACATGAAGTCTTCTACGTCAAAACCGAATGTTAGTTTATCCCTCTTAGGGGGGATGTCACATCAAGGGGGAGCTTTACTCTAAGACTTGAGTATAAGCATCTCTTAAAGATGTGAACACATTCAAAGCTTTATGTAAAAGTGGTAACCCCACTTGTGCTTAAATGATGAGTATGACCTATGATCAAGTATTCTTGCTTGGCTCCTAAGTCAATATACTCATGCCCTTGGAAATATTGGTTTCTCCTCTTATGAGAAATGCATTGGTGCCATTTGAATGCTTACATATGGAGTTCCCTGTGATCTCATTGATTAGTATGTCCAGATGATAGTCCACCTGCCTTGAGTCCATGTATAGGTTCTGCAAGGCTGTCATGGTTGTGTTTGGGCCGGAGTTCTTGAGAGAACCAACTATTGCCGATACAACACGATTGATGGTGATGAATGCCAGTAGGGGGGTCCTGGGGATGCTTTTTAGCATAGATTGTATGTACTTCGAATGGAAAAACTACCCTTCTGCTTGGCAGGGGCAGTATAAGGTCCATGTCCGAGCTCGGCATGGCTAGATCTCACAACGATATCAATGTGCTCCAGCGCTCTCTGATGTTTCCTAGGATGGCAGAAGGCAATTGTTTGGAGCTCGACGTTGAGATCAATAGCCATAGCTACAACAAAGGATACTATCAAGCCGACGGTATCTATCCACAGTGGATTACTCTTGTATAGACAATCCCCAACCTTGTAGGAGAGAAAAGAAAGAGATTTTTCTAAGAGCAAGAGAGTTCTAGGAAGGATGTGGAGCATTCCTTTGATGTTATGCAATCTCGATGGGGCATTGTTTGGTATCCTCGAAGAACTTGAAGCATCTAGAAGCTTTGGGAGGTGATGATTGCTTGTGTGATCATGCACAACATGATCATAATGGATGAGCGCAGAGAACATCTCCACGATCAAGGGTTTCACTTTCAGTGTGACAATGTTGTGCATGAGCATGGAGGAGCACCAACTTTTGCATAGTCCACGGAGTTTCGTCATCAAATGTGTGATTGGGAAATTAACATTTTAGCTGCAAGATGATTTGATTGAGCATATGTGGGCTCATGTTGGCAACCAATAAATGTATCGTCCATTTTTCTTTCAAATGTATTTAAGACAATTTAATGTTCATTTGGCTTGCAAAGTATGAGATATTTATGTGGTTCTAAAACTATGTAATATTTGCATTTTTATTGAACCATGTTAATTCAGGGCCAAAGTTTATACATATATGGTAGAACGATCAAAAAATGACTGCAAGCCGGCCGCACGGACGAAAAATGGGTGGGCGTGTTGGACGCACGACCGATCCAAACAAAAAATGAGATGGACATGCCGAACTAAACGGACAAAAAACGGACAAACCGTGCGTCCGTTTGGGTCGCCCGATTGAAGTTTCTCTAAGAGCATCTACAACCGGACCCCTCAAACCCTCCTCAAACCTTGGACACGCCGCTAGGTCACTAACCGGTCACGAAACATCGACCCACACAGACCCCTCAAACCGGCCTCAAACGCATGGGTTGACCGGCAGCCCTCATATCCAACCCAAATATGGGGTGGATATGAGGGAGTCGGGCGCGCCCGGGAATGCTCGCATGTCCTGCAGTGGCCCACGCTGGCTCACATCTACCCTACATATATTCTCCCCCATCCGCTCACCGGACCAAACCCTAGCCACTTCACTCCACTCCCCTTCACTCACATCCGCCACCCAAGCTCACGTCCGGCATGGCGGGCAGCGAATATAAGTCATTCACCTCCTGATTTGTCGACCACGAGCTTGATCCACGCTGCATCGAGGAGAAGATGGTCATCTAGGTTGCGCTCCGTCGCTCCCGGGAGGTGGCCACACGACGGCAACGCTCAGACTCGCAACGCCCGGAATACATTGCGTCCGCACTACCGGTGCTTGGATCCGGCGTTGCTGCCTCACCGGAGATGGTGTGGTCTGTCTAGTGTACGAACGTCGTGGCAGACATGGGCACGACGGAGTTGGACCAGCTCGGCTTAGTATTACGTTTATGTTTGTAAGCATAATTGCTCCCTAAGGTGATTTTGGTAATTAATCACAACATATGCATCATTGGACTAATGATCTTATTCAAGTATATTTCAGAAAAGTTCAAAAATTCCTTGGCTATAGGATTGTGACGAGATACCCCTTGATGCAAGGAAATGAATAGGATTGGCTCAAGCTTCAAGAAAGAAGACTCTACATTTTACATTTGTGAGGAATCACTTTGAGTCCATAGGAAAGCCAATACTATTAAAAGGGGATGAGGTATTATGATGAATTGGTTACTCAAGTGCTTAGAGGTAACCACCAAAAATACTTAGCCATTCTCCCACAAATTATTGTTTCCAAAGCCAAACCTGCAAAATCAGTGCCACCAACTATTTCCATTCAGCCCTACCGATTTTACACTTAACAGATCCTATACCAAACTCTGCCATCTCGGTACCACCAACTTTCACATTGGTGCCACCGAGATTCAGTTACCAACTTTTTGTTGAGAAGATTTCAACAATTGGAATTTTCGAGTTTGAAATCAACCTCGTCGAGATTTGGAAATTGGTCTAGGGCATTGTATCGGTACCACCAACATTCCTATATCGGTCTCACCGAGAATTCAAAATTGCCACATTTGGTGCAACTCGGTACCACCGAGATTCATTACGGCGTGATCGAGTTCGGCAATAATGTTGTAACAGTTCGATTTTGGGGATGCCTATATATACCCCTCCACCTACCTCTCATTCATATAGGAAGCACTCGGAACACACTTACAATTGCCAGATCCATTTCGAGAGAGAGAGTCACCTACTCATGTGTTGTGATCAAGAGATTCCATTCCCAAGTTTCTTTCCACAAGATCAATCTCACCTACCCCTGCCAAATCTGAGAGAGGGTGATTGAGTGTTGAGAAGACTATCTTTACAAGAACAGGAGCAAGGAGTTCATCGTTCTACCGCATGTATTACCTTTTGGAGGGTGGTGCCTCCTAGATTGGTTAGATGTCACTTGGGAGTCTCCTACTTTGTGTTGTGAAGTTGAACCTTTTGCGGAATGTAGTAATTTCAAAAAAAATCTTACGCCACAGAAGGATCTATCTATGGAGAAACCAACAATGAGCAAAGGGATAGAGCATCTTCATACCTTCGAAGACCACTAAGCGGAAGCGTTGCTAGAACACGGTTGATGGAGTCGTACTCGCATCGATTCAGATTGCGGTGGATTCCGATCTATGCACCGAACAACGGTGCCTCCACGTTCAACACACGTGCAGCCCGGTGACGTCTCCAAGGCATTGATCCAGCAAGGAGAGAGGAGAAGTTGAGGGAGAGCTCCGGCAGCACAACGGCTTCGCCACGGCTTCGCCAAGCACTACGGAGGACGAGGAGGAGGACTGCGCCGAGAGAGAGAGAGAAATTGTGTCTCAAAACAGCCCCAAAACTCTCCACTATATATAGGAGGAGGGGAGGATGGTTCCCACCAGTAGGGATTCCACCCTAAGGCGTGCAGAAGCCCTAGATGGGTGCAGGGGTGGCGCCCTCGGGTGGGCCTTAGGCCCAAGGCAGCCCCTCCATGCCTAGGGTTTAGCCCCTTAGCCCCTTGTTGCGCCTTGGGCCCTTAGTGGTGGCGCACCAGCCCACCTAGGGGCTGGTTCCCATCCACTTTTGGCCCATGTAGCACTTTTGGGCTGGTGGCCATTCCCAGTGGACCCCTGGAACCCTTCCGATGGTCCTCGTAAATTACCGATGATGCGTGAAACACTTTCGGCGATCAAATCCTCACTTCCTATATATGAATCTTTACCTCCGCACCATTTTAGAACAGCTCGTGACGTCCGTGATCTCATCCGGGACTCCGAACAACCTTCGGTAACAACGTACACTATTCCCATATAACCCTAGCGTCATCGAACCTTAAGTGTGTAGACCCTATGGGTTCGGGAACCATGCAAACATGACCGAGACACCTCTCTGGTCAATAACCAACAGTAGGGTCTGGATATCCATGTTGGTTCCCACATGTTCCACGATGATCTCATCGGGTGAACCACAATGTCGGGGATTCGATCAATCTCGTATGCAATTCCCTTTGTCTACCGGTATGATACTTGCCCAAGATTCGATCATCGGTATCCCTATACCTTGTTCAATCTCCTTATCGACAAGTCTCTTTACTCGTTCCATAACACATCATCCCGTGGCTAACTCCTTAGTCACATCGAGCTCGGTATGATGATGCATTATCGAGTGGGCCCAGAGATACCTCTCCGTCACACGGAGTGAGAAATCCGAGTCTCGACTCGTACAACCCAACAAACACTTTCGGAGATGCCTGTAGTGCACCTTTATAATCACACAATTACGTTGTGACATTTGATACACCCAAAGCACTCCTACGATATCCGGTAGTTGCACAATCTCATGGTCTAAGGAAATGATACTTGACATTAGAAAGCTTTAGCATACGAAAAATACGATCTAGTGATACGCTTAGGATTGGGTCTTGTCCATCACATCATTCCCCAATGATGTGATCCTGTTATCAATGACATCCAATGTCCATGATCAGGAAACCATGACCATCTATTAATCAACGAGCTAGCCAACTAGAGGCTCACTCGGGACACATTGTGATATAAATATTCACACGTGTATTACGGTTTCCGGTTAATACAATTATAGCTTGAATAATAGAAAATTATCATGAACAAGGAAATGTAATAATAACCAATTTATTACTGCGTCTAGGGCATATTTCCAGCAGTCTCCCACTTGCACTAGAGTCAATAATATAGTTCACATCACTATGTGATTGTAATGAATGTAATACCCGTACAATTCTGGGGTTCGGTCATGTCTTGCTTGTGAGAGAGGTTTATTAGTCAACGTGTCTGAACCTTTCAGATCCTTATGTGCCTTACAAATCTCTATGTCATCCTTTAGCCGCTGCTACCATGCACCATTTGAAACCATTCCAAATGACTGCTCCACTATAAGAATCCGGTTTACTATTCAGAGTTATTTGGATTAGTGTCAAAGCTTCCATCATCGTAACCCTTTACAACGAACTCTTTAATCACCTAATCGAGAAAAATTCCTTAGTCCACTAGTTACGAAGGATAACTTTGACCATTGTTGAGTGATCCATTCCTGGAACAATCTTGTACCCTTGATTGACTCATGGTAAGGCACACTTCAGGTGCAGTACACAGCATAGCATACTTATAGAGCCTACGGCTGATGCAGACCTTCGTCCTTTCTCTTTCTTCTGTCGTGGTAGGGCATTTGAGTCTTACTCAAATTCACACCATACAACACAGCCAAGAACTCCTTCTTTGCCGATATATTTTGAACTCCTTCACAAACTTGTCAAGGCATGTATTTCATTGAAAGTTCTATTAAGCACTTTAATCTATCTCCATAGATCTTGATGCTCAATGTTCAAGTAGCTTAATCGAGGTTTTCCTTTGAAAAACACTTTTCAAACAACCCTATATGCTTTCCAGAAATTCTACATCATTTCCGATCAAGCACATATACTTACCAGAAATTCTATAGTACTCCCACTCACTTCTTTGGAAATACAAGTTTCTCATAAACCTTGTATAAACCCAAAAACTTTGATCATCTCATCAAAGCCTATATTCCAACTCCGAGACGCTTGCTCCAGTCCTTAGAAGGATCGCTGGAGCTTTGCATACTTGTTTTCATTCTTAGGATCGTCAAAAACCTTCTCGTTGTATCACATACAACCCTTCCTCAAGGAAACTGTCGAGGAAACTATGTTTTGACATCCTATCTGCAAGATTTCATAAATGATGTTGTAACTCCTAACATAATTCCAATGGACTTTCATCGTCGCTACGAGTGAGGAAGTCTCAACTTTTTGAACTTTGTCGGAAACATCTTCGCGACAAGTCGACTTTCTTAATGGTGACTTTTCACCATCATCTTCCATCTATAGTTAAAGTCTTACGACCATCAAGTAGTTCTTCCAAAGTCTACACTTTGTTTTCATACTTGGATCCTCTCTCGGATTTCATGGCCTCGAGCCATTTATCAGAATCCGGGCCCACCATCGCTTCTCCATAGGTCATAGGTTCATTGTTGTGTAGCAACATGACCTCCAAGACAGGATTACCGTACCACTCCGGAGTTGTATACGTCCTTGTCGACCTACGAGGTTTGGTAGTGACTTGATCCGAAGCTTCATGATCACTATCATCAGCTTCCACTTCAATTGGTGTAGGCGCCACAGGAACAACTTCCTGCGCCATGCTACACCCACTTGGTTGAAGTGATGGTTCAATAACCTCATCATGTTTTCACCATCCTCCCACTCAATCCTTTCAAGAGAAACTTTTCCTCGAGAAAGGACCCGTTTCTAGAAACAAACACTTCTCTTTCGGATCTGAGATAGGAGGTATACCCAACTATTTTGGCTGTCCTATGAAGACACATTTATCCACTTTGGGTTCGAGCTTCTCAGGCTGAAACTCTTTCACATAAGCATCGGCCCAAACTTTTAAGAAACGACAGCTTAGGTTTCTCTAAACCATAGTTCATATGGTGTCATCTCAACGGGATTACGTGGTGCCCTATTTATAGTGAATGCAGTTTGTCTCTAATGCATAACCCATAAACGATAGTGGTAATTTTCATAAGAGACATCATAGTATGCACCGTATCTAATAGTGCACGACTATGACATACGAACACACAATCAGACTATGGTGTTCCAGGTGGCATGAGTTGTGAAACAATTTTCACTGGAAAAAAAATCTCATTGTCTTAAATGTTTACCAAACTCGTAACTCAGATATATATGTTTACCTCCACGATCATATCGTAGACATATTATCCCCTTGTAACGATGATCTTCAACTTCACTCTGAAATTACTTGAACCTTTCAATAATTCAGACTTGAGTTTCATCAAGTAAATATACCAGTATCTACTCAAATTGTCTATGAAATAAGAACATAATGATATCCACTGCGTGCCTCAGCACTCATTGGACTGTACACATCAAAATGTATTACTTCCAACAAGTTACTTTCTTGTTCCATCTCACTGGAAAACGAGGTCTTCGGTCATCTTGCCCATGTGATATGATTTGCATATCTCAAGTGATTCAAAATTAAGTGAGCCCAAACGATCCATCTGCATGGACTTTCTTCATGCGTTTATACCAATAGGCATGGTTCGCATGTCTCAAACTTTTCAAAAAATGAGTGAGCCCAAAGATCCATCCGTATCAAGCTTCTTCATGCGTTTTGTACCAATATGACTCATGCGGTAGTGCCAAAAGGAAGTAGTACTATCATTACTACTTTGTATATTTTGGCAACAATATTATGAACATGTGTATCACTACGATCAAGTTTCAATAAACCATTCATTTTAGGTGCGAGACCATTGAAGGTATTATTCAAGTAAACAGAATAACCATTATTCTCTTTAAATGAATAATCATATTGCAATAAAGATAATGCAATCAAGTTCATGCTCAACGCAAACACCAAATAATTATTATTTAGGTTTAACACTAACCCCGATGGTAGAGGGAGCATGCGATGTTTGATCACATCAACCTTGGAAACACTTCCAACATACATCGTCACCTCGCCTTTAGCTAGTCTCCGTTTATTCTGTAGCTTTCATTTCGATTCACTAACACTTAGCAACTGAAGCGGTATCTAATACCCTGTGCTACTAGGAGTACTAGTAAAGTACACATCAATATCATGTATATCCAATATACTTTTGTTGACTTTGCCAGCCTTCTCATCTACCAAGTATCTCGAGTAGTTCCTCTTCAGTGACTGTTCCCCTCATTACGGAAGCACTTAGTCTCGGGTTTGGGTTCAACCTTGGGTCTCTTCACTAGAGCAGCAACTGGTTTGCTGTTTCATGAAGTATCCTTCTTGCCCTTGCCCTTCTTGAAACTAGTGGTTTTACTAACCATCAAAAATTGATGCTCTTATTCGATTTCTACTTTCGCGGTGTCAAAAATAGCGAATAGCTCAAGGATCATCATATCTATCCCTGATATGTTATAGTTCATCACGAAGCTCTAGTAGCTTGGTGGCAGTGACTTTGGAGAACCATCACTATCTCATCTGGAAGAACAACTCCCACTTGATTCAAGCGATTGCAGCACTCAAACAATCTGAGCATATGCTCAACGGTTGAGCTTTTCTCCCTTACTTTGTAGAAAAATAATCTTGTCGGAGGTCTCATACCTCTTAACAATGGCACGAGCAAGAAATCCCAATTTCATCTCTTGGAACATCTCGTATGTCCCGCGACATTCGAAACGTCTTTAGTTGTAGCGACCCGACTCAAGACAAGTCAAGCCTGTGTGTTTCTGTGCCATCCCTGGATCAGTATGCTGGCACACACAGTACATCAATGTATATATCAAAGTGCAATCACATGTAAAATAGCGTAAAACTGATATATACCTTAAATATCTCAGCGGAAGCGGTCAAGGGAGTGGAGTCCCAATAAACACCAACGGCAAGTTGAGTGTAGACCGTAACCATGAATCGTACTCTTACTCGTCGAAGAAAAATATCTGCAACATAAGACGTTGCAGCCGTGTAGGTCAGCATATTGAATATGCCGGCAGGTCACATAAGAGAGGGGTGAAAAGTAATCATCTATACTATATGCATATATGGCAGGTGGAGCTATAAGTTTTTAGCGAAAAGCAAGTTTTCTCCTACATCAAGAGAGGGCTACAAGAAAAATGTTACTACATTGTTGGTTGTTAACGAGATGGTTCCGCCAACCAGTTCTCGTACCCGAGTTGTCAATAATTCCCACATCAATATTATTATTTGTGTTGAGAATTTCAGATAACTTCAGTTCCTTTGGCTCAAGTTGTCCATGACCGTGGACACGGCTAATCGATTAGGTTTGAGTACTCTGCAGAGTTTTGCACACGTTCCCCACAAGATTTGATCGCCTCCGTGTTTGTCCTCGCACTTCAGGGTGTTTGAAGACTGGATGATAAAAACATGGTCTTTCAACGGGTCCCTCTGAATTCCTATCGGTGCCCATCCATTCCTACCACATGATCATTTAATCAACCTCACATCACTCGTGTTATGCACTCAACCGAATTCCTGCCTACTCAAGCATAGCAATATGAAATTTGTCGTCCCGGGGCCAAGTATCAGAGTTGTTGTGTGCCTACCACATGATACTACAATCTATACTAAAATTTCCAAGTCCCTAAGCATCATGCAATTGGGCATAGGATGGTAGAACTACGGTGCATAAAACATAGGTGATAGTATGATCAAAGTGACTTGCCTGGTGATGTTGACGAAGAAGAATTTCTCGAGAAAATAACTTGATAGACTACTCTTTACTCTCCGATGTAATCTATATAACAAACATATCATTCACATAAGCACTCATACTAGCAATCATTCTAGCAATCAAAACAAAAGAGAGAGCGAATAGGAATCCGAAGGAAATTTCAAATAAGACTAGAGAGTCCTCTACTACATCAAACACTAAATGTTTTTTGTCCAACAGAAAATAATAACAAGGAACTAAGATATAAATCTAACTAATATAAAATAAAGTATTTTTCACAAAACTTTTTGAAAGTATTCCCAAACGGGATTTGAAACAGTGCGGAAACCAATTACAAGTTACTAAGGATCTAGAATTGATTTCATGATAACAAATAAAAATAAAATAAAAACTTGTTGCAAAACTACTGTTAACTAACATAAACAAAATAATAATGTTTCTGAAATAATAAATAAAATATTTTAAAACAAAAGTAGAAAAGGAATTAGCCGAAATCCTAAAAGAGGTGAAACAGAAATTGTTTCACAATAAACAATAAGCTAAAGTACTCCAACAAATCTGAAATTTTTACCACTGATACATAAGATCGCTAGTGATCAGTACCAAAAGGAATCAAATTATAAGCTATTTTTAAACTCCTAGAATAAGAAAAACAAGGTATAAACTAAATCTGATCTAACTCAAATTTGCAAAGTTCAAACATAGACAACTCGTATATTTATAAAAACTACAGGAAGTTTGTGAGCTACTGGAAAAAGAATCAACATCATTGGAGTTATGGATCAAAAGTTATGGGCTAAACAAGATTGGAACTTTTCTGTTTTTGGAATTAAACAGAAAAATAAGACAAACAGAGAATCCATGTGGCGGCTTCTGATTGGCTGATGGGTGTGCGTTGTATAGGCTAAACAGCGGATGGCCGAATTATAAGAAAATGCTTCGGTTCACTTAACTGATGGGCCGGTTCTTTTTAGAAAACCGAAGGGGTAAGTACCTATGTAATCTACACCGTAGATCCTGATCTAAGGGATGAAACTACGCAATAAAAAAACAGAACAATTAGCAGGAAAAAAATAAAGAGGAGAGGGATTACCTCCCGTGGGTGAACCCAGCAGGGTTGGAGCTTTCTCCGGCGTTGGGGAGCTGCGCCGGCGGGCAAAGGGGGCACTCCGGCGGGGGGGGGGGGGTGGCGAGACTCCAGGGGGGTGGTGGCGAGGCTCCAGGGGGGTGGCGAGGGGGAGTGGCGAGGGGTGCAGCGAGGTGGGGTGGTGGAGGAGGGGTGGACGAAGGGGTGGGGAGGGCTCGGCAGGGAGGATGCGGAGTGCATGGGGCGATGGGGGCTCGGGCAGATGGTGCTGGCTTGTCTTGGCAGTGGCTCCGGCGAGGTTTGGGCGGGGCGACGCGGCAGGGGAGATGGGGTTGGGAAAGGGGAAAACGGAGAGAGGAGGACGGTGGGAATATATAGGCGGTCTCGGATGGCGTTCGGAAGGAAAGAAGAGGGAGATCGGGAAGGAGAGAATTCCTTCCTCCATGGATGGAAAGCTTGGTGTGACGTGAAGAAGAAGAGAGGTAGGAGAAGATCTCCTGTTGGGCCAAAATAGGAAAGCTCTTAATAGGCCAGCAGGTCTTTCCAAATAAAAAGGGATTCCTTTCCTATTTTTAAAACTAGGAAACTAAAACGATAAAATGGAATTCAAATCAATTCGAAATAAAGAGTTTCTATATACTAAAATTATCAGAAAAATAAAATATAAATGATGGGCATTTTTCCACGGCAAAAATAAAAACTTCAGAAAAAATTATTTTCACAAAATTGCCTAAAAGGTTTATTTTCTTTTGCAAATAATTTTCAAATGACCCTCTAAGTTTTAGGGTTCAAATAACTTTCAAAATGCCCGTGGGTTTGAGGGTCATGTTCCTCCTCTCTAGAATGTATTTCCCGGCATTTCTTGCACGAAGAAAACGAATGGAAATGCAAAAGAATTCAAATGCAAATATCTCCGTTCAAATTATTTATAGTTGAAGAAGTCATGTCATCTTCTCTCTTTGCTTTTAAAAGATTGAATTTGAATTCACCGGAGAAGGGGAAAGTCATTTTAATCCCTCTCATTCAAAAGTTTTGAAAAGTTTCAGATTTCACACAAGTTTCAATCACTTAGGCAAACAAACAAACAATCAATCTAATAATTATATTAACATTCCCAAAATTATAATTTTGGGATGTTACATTAGCGCCTCAATTCTAAGTCGTTTAAGCAATATGCATTGAACTATCATGTAGTTATCAAAAACGTGTATGTCGGATTTTCGCAACATCCACAGGCCATGCTTGGGGTTCGACACATCAAGCGGTGCATTAAGGACATAAGCCTTTTGCTCAACAATGAGGACAATCCTCAGATAATGAACCCAGTCTGCATAATTGCTACTTCTGTCTTTCAACTAAGTTTTCTCTAGGAACATATCAAAAAACCCATAGAGCTATAGCGCAAGTTATAAGATAATTTGCAAAGACCTTTTTGACTATGTTCATGATAATTAAGTTCATCTAATCAAATTATTTAATGAACTTCCACTCAGATCGACATCCCTCTATTCATCCAAGTGATACATGATCCACGTCGACTAGCCCGTGTGTGATCATCACGGGAGACGAACTAGTCATCAATGGTGAGCATCTCCATGTTGATCGTATCATCCATACGACTCATGTTTGACCTTTCGGTCTCCTATATTCGAGGCCATTTCTATACATGCTAGGCTCATCGAGTCAACCTAAGTGTTTTGCGTGTGTAAACTGGCTTACACCCGTTGTATGCGAATGTTAGAATCTATCACACCCGATCATCACGTGGTGCTTCGAGACAACAATCCTTCGCAATAGTGCACACTTAGGGGAATACATATCTCAAAATTTTAATGAGGGATCATCTTATCTTTTCTACCGTCGTTCTAAGCAATAAGATGAAAAACATGAGAGACATCACATGCAATCATATAGTGACATCATATGGACAATATCATTTTGCTATTTTGATCTCCATCTTCGGGGCACCATGATCATGATTGTCACCGCCATGAGACCATGATCTCCATGATCATGATCTCCATCATTGTGTCTCCGTGAAGTCATCACGCCAACTATTACTTCTACTACTATAGCTAACGTTTAGCAATAAAGTAAAGTAGTCACATGGCGTTGCATCTCATACAATAAATTAAGACAACTCCTATGGCTCCTGCCGGTTGTCATACTCAACGACATGCAAGTCGTGAATCCTATTACAAGAACATGATCAATCTCATACATCACATATGTAACATCGCATCCTTTTGGCCATATCACATCACATAGCATACCCTGAAAAACAAGTTAGACGTCCTCTAATTGTTGTTGCAAGTTTTACGTTCCTGATTAGGGTTTCTAGCAAGAATGCTTCTTACCTACGTCACAGCCACAACGTTGATATGCCAATTCTATTTACCCTTCATAAGGATCATCTTCATCGAATCAGATCCGACTAAAGTGGGAGAGACACACACCCGCTAGCCACCTTATGCAACAAGTGCATGTCGGTCGGTGGAACCAGTCTCACGTAAGAGTACGTGTAAAGTCGGTACGGGCCGCTTCATCCCACGATGCTGCCAAATCAATATAAGACTAGTAACGGCAAGCAATTGACAAAATCAGCGCCCACAACTTTTGTGTTCTACTCGTGCATAGAATCTACGCATAGAACCTGGCTCGGATGCCACTGTTGGGGAACGTACTAATTTCCAAAAAAAGCATACGTCACATAATGATCTATCTATGGAGAAACCATCAACGAGCAAAGGGATAGAGTATCTTCATACCTTTGAAGATTGCTAAGCATAAGCGTTGCTAGAACGCGGTTGATGGAGTCGTACTCGCAGCGATTCAGATCACGATGGATACCGATCTATGCACTGAGCAACGGTGCCTCCGCGTTCAACACACGTGCAGCCCGGTGACGTCTCGAGCGCCTTGATCCAGCAAGGAGGGAGGAGAGCTTGAGGGAGAGCTCCAGCAGCACGATGACGTGGTAATGGTGGAGTTGTGTGGTATTCCGATAGGGCTTCGCCAAGCACGACGGAGGACGAGGAGTAGGGCTGCGCTGACAGAGAGAAATTGTGTCCCAAAACATCCCCAAAACCCTCCACTACATATAGGAGGAGAGGGAGGAGGGTTCCCACCCTTAGGGGTTCCACCCTAAGGGGTACGGCAACCCTATATGGGTGGAGGGGTGGCGCCTTAGGGTGGGCCTTGGACCCAAGGCAGCCCCTTCATGCCTAGGGTTTGGCCCCTTAGCCCCTTGTTGTGCCTTGGGGCCTTGTGGTGGTGCACCAGCCCACCTAGGGGCTGGTTCCCATCCACTTTTGGCCCATGTAGCACTTTGGGGCTGGTGGTCCTTCCAAGTGGACCCCCTGAACCCTTTCGGTGGTCTCGGTACATTACCTGTGACGCCCAAAACACTTCCGGCGGTCAAATTCTCACTTCCTATATATGAATATTTACCTCTGGACCATTCTGGAACTCCTCGTGACGTCCGAGATCTCATCCAGGATTCCGAACAACCTTTGCTAACCATGTACACTATTCCCATATAACCCTAGCATCATCGAACCTTAAGTGTGTAGACCCTATGGGTTCGAAAACCATGCACACATGACCGAGACACCTCTCCGATCAATAAACAACAGCGGGGTCTCGATATCCATGTTGGTTGCCACATGTTCCAGGATGATCTCATCAGATGAACCACAATGTCGGGGATTCAATCAATCCCGTATGGAATTCCCTTTTTCTACCGGATGATACTTGCCCGAGATTCAATCGTCGGTATCCCTATACCTCGTTCAATCTCGTTACCGGCAAGTCTCTTTACTCGTTTTGTGACACATCATCCCATGGAAAACTCATTAGTCACATTGAGCTCAGTATGATGATGGATTACCGAGTGGGCCCAGAGATACCTCTCTGTCACACGGAGTCAAATCCCAGTCTCGATTCGTACAACCCAACAGACTCTTTCGGAGATGCTTGAAGTACACCTTTATAATCACCGAGTTACGTTGTGACATTTCATACACCCAAAGCACTCCTACGGTATCCGGGAGTTGCACATGTTGGGGAACGTCGCATGGGAAACAAAAAATTTCCTACGCGCACGAAGACCTATCATGGTGATGTCCATCTACGAGAGGGGATGAGTGATCTACGTACCCTTGTAGATCGTACAGCAGAAGCGTTAGTGAACGCGGTTGATGTAGTGGAACGTCCTCACGTCCCTCGATCCGCCCCGCGAACAATCCCGCGATCAGTCCCACGATCTAGTACCGAACGGACGACACCTCCGCGTTCAGCACACGTGCAGCTCGACGATGATCTCGGCCTTCTTGATCCAGCAAGAGAGACGGAGAGGTAGAAGATTTCTCCGGCAGCGTGACGGCGCTCCGGAGGTTGGTGATGACCTTGTCTCAGCAGGGCTCCGCCCGAGCTCCGCAGAAACGCGATCTAGAGGAAAAACCGTGGAGGTATGTGGTCGGGCTGCCGTGGAAAAAGTCGTCTCAAATCAGCCCTAAAACCCCACTATATATAGGAGGAGGAGGGGGGAGACTTGCCTTGGGGTCCAAGGACTCCCAAGGGAGTCGGCCGAGCCAAGGGGGAAGGTCTCCCCCTCCCAAACCGAAATCCACTTGGTTTGGAAGGTGGAGTCCTTCTTCCCTTTCCCACCTCCTTCTTTTTTTTTTCCTTTCCTCTTTGATTTTCTTTCCTATGCGCATAGGCCTCTCTTGGGATGTCTCACCAGCCCACTAAGGGCTGGTGCGGCACCCCAAACACCCATGGGCTTCCTCGGGGTAGGTGGGCCCCCCCCCCCGGTGAACTCCCGAAACCCATTCGTCATTCCCGGTACATTCCCGGTAACTCCAAAAACCTTCCGGTAATCAAATGAGGTCATCCTATATATCAATCTTCGTTTCCGGACCATTCCGGAAACCCTCGTGACGTCCGTGATCTCATCTAGGACTCCGAACAACATTCGGTAACCAACCATATAACTCAAATACGCATAAAACAACGTCGAACCTTAAGTGTGCAGACCCTGCGGGTTCGAGAACTATGTAGACATGACCCGAGAGACTCCTCGGTCAATATCCAATAGCGGGACCTGGATGCCCATATTGGATCCTACATATTCTACGAAGATCTTATCGTTTGAACCTCAGTGCCAAGGATTCATATAATCCCGTATGTCATTCCCTTTGTCCTTCGGTATGTTACTTGCCCGAGATTCGATCGTCAGTATCCGCATACCTATTTCAATCTCGTTTACCGGCAAGTCTCTTTACTCGTTCCGTAATACAAGATCCCGCAACTTACATTAAGTTACATTGCTTGCAAGGCTTGTGTGTGATGTTGTATTACCGAGTGGGCCCCGAGATACCTCTCCGTCACACGGAGTGACAAATCCTAGTCTCGATCCATACTAACTCAACGAACACCTTCGGAGATACCTGTAGAGCATCTTTATAGTCACCCAGTTACGTTGCGACGTTTGATACACACAAAGCATTCCTCCTGTGTCCGTGAGTTATATGATCTCATGGTTATAGGAACAAATACTTGACACGCAGAAAACAGTAGCAACAAAATGACACGATCAACATGCTACGTCTATTAGTTTGGGTCTAGTCCATCACATGATTCTCCTAATGATGTGATCCCGTTATCAAGTGACAACACTTGCCTATGGCCAGGAAACCTTGACCATCTTTGATCAACGAGCTAGTCAACTAGAGGCTTACTAGGGACAGTGTTTTGTCTATGTATCCACACAAGTATTGTGTTTCCCATCAATACAATTATAGCATGGATAATAAACGATTATCATGAACTAAGAAATATAATAATAACTAATTTATTATTGCCTCTAGGGCATATTTCCAACAGCACAATCTCATGGTCTAAGGAAATGATACTTGACATTAGAAAAGCTTTAGCATACGAACAATATGATCTAGTGCTATGCTTAGTATTGGGTCTTGTCCATCACATCATTACCCAATGATGTGATCCCGTTATCATTGACATCCAATGTCCATGATCAGGAAACAATGATCATCTATTGATCAACGAGCTAGCCAACTAGAGGCTCACTAGGGACACATTGTGATCTATATATTCACACATTTATTACGGTTTCCGGTTAATACAATTATAGAATGAATAATAGACAATTATCATGAACAAGGAAATATAATAATAACCAATTTATTATTGCCACTAGGGCATATTTCCAACAGAACCAAGATGTTTGTAAGGGCAAGGAGATCGCCTACTTCATGAAGATCTACCGTGAGTGAGGCTAGTCCTGAGTGGACGGAAGCCGTGGTGGAATACACAAGGCCCCTTCTTCATGGACCCCTTGTGGTTGGAGCCCTCCGTGGCCTTTCGCAGCCATTACCCTCCGTTGGTTGAAGTCTCCAGTAACATGGACGTACGATAGCGCCAACCATCATAACCATGCCGAAAATCGTCGTGTCAACCTTTGTGTTTGATCTCCCTACCTTACCCTCTATTTTACATTTGCATGTCTTACTTTCCACTTCTATACTCTTAGATGTACTTGTGTATGGTGAACTTGACTAGTCATAATTGCTAAAACACGCCCACAACTAGAATTGGGAAAAGACCAATTTTTTATCTTGTCAAGTAGTCCAATGCCCCCTCTAGACATACTTTTGATCCTACAGCGTTGCATGTAATATTATGAATTTGAGACTTTTAATTTGAGATATCCGGATGTAGAATGCATTATTTGAGGCGTGATCGGTCAGTGTCCATGGACACGTCCAGCCGCTTCCGCGGACGTTTGAGGGTGTGGATTTGCAAGGTCCAGCTGTAGATAATCTATGCTCCCTTTCCTACGGAAAAAAGGAAGGAACGATGCATGAGCGTCTTGTGTTGATTTGTCACGTTCACTTGTATATGTGTCTGTTGTAACACACTTGTACATATGGTTGTAATGTTGGTTAACTGCATGACCTAGTCCTATGGATAGTTAGCTGATTATGCGGCACCGCCTCTCCCATATCCCTGCATGTAGGGATCGGTGGTGATCTCCCCTTGTATATGTACCTGTTCCGTGAGTAATAGAGACACTGAGATCTCTTTCCATACTTCTTCTTGGTAATCGGAGCTCCAACGATCCTCTCATGTCAACTAGCCCTAGATCACCATCGCTCGGCAACTCCGGTGATGCTGGCGACATCCCCACTCTGATGGCTGAACACCTTGGTGCTGCCATTGTTGCAGTCATTGCCTCCGTTGAGCTCCCTCGGACGGCGCCTACTCCTGATTTCACCGCAGCACTACCCTCTTTTGGTGCCCTCCCCCTTTCTACTTCCCCACCCAACCCTCTCCCGATTGTGCCCCTCGTCACTGACCCACCCCCTCGCCTCCCTTCTAGCATCTCTGATGTGGTCGACTTCAAGATGTCCCTTGACGACACGAACTTCATCCGATGGAGAAACTTCCTCAATCTCATCCTCGCCCGCTACCACGCCAAAAATCATGTCCGGGACGGTGCTGTCGAGCGCCTCTCCAACCCACAGTGGCGCGATGACGACAACACCATTGTGCTATGGTTCTTCGCCACTATAGAAAGGCTCTCCTCGACGTCGTCGCATCGGCCGGCTCCACCGCCTACACCATCTGGAAGCGCCTCCACGAGTAATTCCTCACTAACGAGGTAGAGCTCGTGATGCGTCTCGTGCAGGAATTTCGGGCGTGCGTTCACGGCGATCTCTCCGTCAACAACTATTGTCACCGTCTGCAAGGCATCACCGTCGCGCTCGCTGACGTCTGCTAACCAGTCTCGGATCGTACCTTGACACTGTAGATGTTGGATGGCCTCGGGAAGAAGTTCGAGCTTCAAGCCGCCACCATCTAGTCCATCGTGCCGCTCCCCTCCTTTGCCCAGGACCGCTCGAGCCTCGTCCTGGTGGAGCTCACCTTCGACAAGCGGGCACGCACTGAAGGCGTGCACGTGCTTGCCGTCCACGATGAATGAGGCGACGGGCGCGGCGACGATGACCGTGGTGATGGTGGTCGCGGCGGCGGCAACCAGGGCGGCGGTGGTCGCGGTGGGGGCAACCAAGGCGATGATAACCCAAAAGTATAGGGGATCAATTCTAGCTTTCTCGATAAGTAAGATTGTCGAACCCAATGAGGAGCTAAAGGCAAATATTCCCGCAAGTTCTATCGACCACCGATACAACTCTACGCTCGCTTACCTAGAACAAGTATGAAACTAGAAGTACTTTGCACGCGTTATAGGATAGGTTTGCAAGAAAGTAAAGAACACGTAATAAAAACTAGGGGCAGCTAAGATAAAGAAACAACTAAGTTGGTATTAGTAGAGATCTTTTTGTCACAAGAAGGTTATTTGTCCCTAGGCAATTGATAACTAGACCGGTAATCATTATTGCAATTTTATATGAGGGAGAGGCATAAGCTAACATACTTTATCTACTTGGATCATATGCACTTATGATTGGAACTCTAGCAAGCATCCGCAACTACTAAAGATCATTAAGGTAAAACCCAACCATAGCATTATAGTGTAACAAGTCCTCTTTACTCCCATATGCAACAACCCACCTACTCGGGTTTATGCTTCTGTCACTCAAGCAACCCACCATAGGCAAATGACAAACACATTGCAATACCCTACAACGGGGATCCCTCACGCTTGCGCAACATGGGGAGCATCATAGGACAACACCAATAATAAAACATGCAACTCAAACCAATCATGATCATCAATCAACCCATAGGACAAAACGGATCTACTCAAACATCATAGGATATCCATACGTCATTGGGAAATAATATATATCATAGAGCACCATGTTTAAGTAGAGATTACAGTGGGCAGAAGGGGTGTTACATCGCTGCATAGAGGGGGAGAGTTAGTGATGACGGCGGCGAAGTTGTTGGTGTAGATCGATGTCACGATGATGGCCCCGGCGGCGTTCCGGTGCCACTGGGAGAGAGGGGGAGAGAGCCCCCCTCCTTATTCTTATTCATTGTCCTTTCCCCTAGATGGGAGGAAGGTTTTCCCTCTGGTCCTTGGCCTCCATGGCGGCGGAGGGGTTAGAGACCCTCCGAGATTGCATCTCTCTCTTTGTTTCTTTCTGTTTCTGCGTTTTCTGCCTTACAGATTCTGGCGTTTCACCGTTTCTTATATTTCTGTAGATCTGTAACTCCGATTGCGGTGAAATTTTAACATGATTTTTATCCATATATTAGCTTTCTTGTGGCGAAAGAAGGGCACCAACCGCCTTATGGGGTGGCCACAAGACAGCCTGGCGCGCCCTACCCCACAGGTCACGCCCCTATGGCGTGTGGGCCCCTTGGGCACCGCCTTCTATTGATCCCACTTCCCAAAATTCACATATATTCCAAAATAAATCTCCGTAAGTTTTTATCCCATTTAGACCTCATGTGATATGGATTTTCTACGAAACAAAAAACATGCAACAAACAGGAATTGGCACTCGGCGCTGGATCAATATGTTAGTCCTAAAAATAGTATAAAAATTTGCCAAAAGTATATGAAAGTTGTAGAATATTGGCATGAAACAATCAAAAATTATAGACACGACGGAAAGGTATCAGCATCCCCAAGCTTAATTCCTTCTCGTCCTCGAGTAGGTAAATGATAAAAAGATATTTTTTATGTGGAATGCTACCTAGCAGAATATTGATCATATAATCTAATCATGGCATGAATATTAAGACACGAATGATTCAAAACAATAGTCTATCATTTGACATTAGGACAATAGTACTTCAAGCATACTAATAAATCAATCATGTCTTCTCAAAATATCATGTCTAAAAGAAAGTTATCCCAACAAAATCATATAGTTTAGCTATGCTCCATCTTCATCACAGAAAGTATTAAATCATGCACAACTCCAGTTTTAGCCAAGCAATAGTTTCATACTTTAGTATTCTCAAACTACGCCATACATGAGCGTGAGGCATGGGTATAGCACTATAGGTGGAATAGAATATGGTGGAGGTTGTGGAGAAGACAAAAATAAGGAGATAGTCTGACATCAACTAGGCGTATCAACGGGCTATGGAGATGCCCATCAATAGATATCAATGTGAGTGAGTAGGGATTGCCATGCAACGGATGCACTAAAGCTATAAGTGTATGAAAGCTCAAAAATAAACTAAGTGGGTGTGCATCCAACTCGCTTGCTCACGAAGTCCTAGGGAAATTTGAGGAAGCCCATCATCGGAATATACAAGCCAAGTTATACAATGAAAAATTCCCACTAGTATACGGAAATGTCAATATAGGAGAGTCCCTATCATGAAGATAATGGTGCTACTTTGAAGGACAAGTGTGGAAAAAGGAATAGTAGCATTGCCCTTCTCTCTTTTCTCTCATTCTTTTTTGTTTTTTGTTTTTCCTGTTTTTTATTTTCTCCTTTTTTTGGTGGGCTTCTTTGGCCTCTTTTTTTATTTGGGCTTCTTTGGCCTCTTTTATTTTTCATAAAGTCCGGAGACTCATCTCAACTTGTGAGGGAATCATAGCTTCCACCATACTTTCCTCACATGGGACAATGCTCTAATAATGATGATCATCACACTTTTATTTACTTACAACTCAAGAATTACAACTCGATACTAGAACAAAATATGACTCTATATGAATGCCTCCGACAGTGTACCGGGATGTGCAATGATCTATCATAGCAATGATATCAAAAAATTGACAAGCCATGAAAACATCATGCTATCTATCTTACTATCATGCAAAGCAATATGACAATGATGGTGCGTGTCATAATAAATGAAACGGTGGAAGTTGCATGGCAATATATCTCGGAATGGCTATGGAAATGCCATAATAGGTAGGTATGGTGGCTGTTTTGAGGAAGGTGGGTTTAATGCACCGGCGGAAGTTGCGCGGTACTAGAGAGGCTAGCAAATGTGCAAGGGTGAGAGTGTGTATAATCCATGGACTCAACATTAGTCATAAAGAACTCACATACTTATTGCAAAAAATTATTAGTCATCGAAACAAGGTACTACACACATGCTCCTAGGGGAAGGGTTGGTAGGAATTAACCATCATGTGATCCCTACCTCCACACAAAGGATGACAATCAATTAATCAATCATGCTCCGACTTCTTCACATAACGGTTCACCATACGTGCATGCTACGGGAATCACAAACTTTAACATAAATATTTCTACCAATCCACAATTACTCACTATCATGACTCTAATATCACCATATTTATATCGCAAAACTATTGCAAGGAAACATATCATATTCAGTGAGCTGCAAGTTTTATGTAGGATTTTATGACTAACCATGTGAATGAACAACTCCGGTTAACTCTCTAAATAGATATAAGTGAAGCATGAGAGTTCAAGTATTTCTACAAAAGATATGCCCATGCTCTAACAAATATAAGTGAAGCAAAAGAGCATTCTACAAATGGCAATTTTCTATGTGTAGAGAAACAGGCAATCCAAACTTCAAATGATATAAGTGAAGCACATGAAGCATTCTATAAAGCCATACTCAAAAGATACAAGTGAGGTGAAAAGAGCCTTCTATAAATCAACCAAGGACTTTCTCATACCAGCATTGTGCATTGTTAAAAAAAGCACACGTCGCTCCAAGATTTACGCATATCATGTGACGAATAAAAATATAGCTCCAAGTAAAATTACCGATGGTTGTTAGAAGAAAGAGGGGATGCCTTTCGGGGCATCCCCAAGCTTAGTTTCTTGGGAGTCCTTGAGTATTACCTTGGGGTGCCTCAGTCATCCCAAAACTTAGTCTCTTTCCACTCCTTATTCCTTCATCCATCGTGATCTCACCTAAAACTTGAAAACTTTAATCACACAAAACTTAACAAAACCCTCGTGAGATCTGTTAGTATAATAAAGCAAATCACCACTTTAAGTATTGTTACCAACCAATTCATATTTTGTTTTTGCATTTTAGCTGCTGTAATATAAATTTTCCATGGCTTATACCACCGATACAATCGATATTTTCATCAAAACAAGCAAAACAATGCATCAAAAAACAGAATCTGTCAAAAACAGGATATTCTGTTGTAATATGAACATTCAACATACTTGTGTAACTCTAAAAATTCTGAAAACTTAGGACATGGTCAAGAATTTGTATCAAATAATTGTGTAAAAATTTCAGAATTTTTGCACGCTCCATAAAAATATAGAAATTCAAACACTGCAGCAAAAGTTTTTGTTCTTACACAGCACATATCAAACAAGCAATTTAGACATCCTAAAGGTAATTCTTGGCACATTATTTTTTATAATAAAATGGATTTATACATAGGTATAATTATTTTTGTTGAACATTTTCTGTAATTAAGATTTCCATGGGCATGAACAAAGTTCAAGGCATGCTCCCATTTTAACAATGCTTGTCTCTCTCACGTTGACTTTTCTTTTTGAAAAACTTTTAGGTTCCCCACTTTTATTTTAAACTATATAAAAATACATAACAGAATAAAATGACTCTCCAAAACGTCCGGGATGTCTCCCTGGCAGCACTTTCTTTAAAGCCATTAAGCTAGGCATAAAGTGCTCAAGTAATGGATCCACCCGGATCCCAATGTATATCAAAGCCAATTTTAATTAACAATGATTTGTAATTTAGTAGTGAGCACAAAGTAACATATATCACACAACAACAAACTCTAACTCTCTTCCTATGCATTGGCATGTCACGAAATAACAATTCATGCACACAAAGTAATGGCCAATGCATAGTATAAACAATTTCTTGCAATTTTATCGTATTGGAAATATAGAGAGGCACAGATGTAGTTCCTCTCTCATAATAATTGCAAGTAGGAGCAGCAAGAACATGCATATTATATCTATCAAAATCATCATGTGAAACAGTAAAAGCAAACCCATCTATATAATCCTTAATAAGTGCAAACTTCTCCAATATAGTGTAGTTGGGAGAATTCAAAAAGATAATAGGACTATCATGTGTGGGTGCAATAGCAACAATTTCATTCTTAACATAAGGAACTATAGCAAGTTCATCTCCATAATCATCATTCATATTGGCATCATGGCCACAAGCACAGCAAGCATCAAGTTCATCAAAAAGGGATATTTCAAATGAATCTAAGGGATCATAGCAATTATCATAGCATTCATCCTTCGGTAAGCACGAAGGGAAACTAAACAATGTATGAGTTGGAGAGTTACTCTCATTAGAAGGTGGTCATGGGTAGCTAATTCGCTCTTCCTCCTTTTGTTCTTCGCTCTCCTCCTCATCTTTTTCATCCAATGAGCTCACGATGTCATCAATTTCTTCTTCCATAGATTCCTACAAAATATTAGACTCCTCAAGGACAGCGGAGGAGTCCTCAATATATGGCTTAACATAAGCACTAGAAGCATAGTTTTCATAGAATACTTAAGTATGGCAAAAGTTTCAAATTTGTAAAGAGTAGCATCATACTTTTCAATCAAAGAAGCAATTTCATAGGCACCCTTAAAAGCAACAAATTCTTCAATTTTCTCAATATCATAGTAATTATAAACACTCTTGGCATAAGATGATACGATTCCATTATCCTTAAACTCAAATTGATAGGGAAGGTGCTTTTTAGGGTCTTCGGAACAACAAGTAAAATCATAAATTTCGCACAAACTCCAAGCATAGAATTGCAAAGTATTAATATGATGCCATAAAAGTTTCCCTTTTTGAGATAAGTGGTGTCGCACGTAATAAGAATACTCATTTAATGATTTCCCCCAACTAAGCTAGTTGGGGTTTCAACACAAGCACAAATGGATCGAAGATGACCCAAGTAATATTCTTCGGTGGTACGGAACGCTAGTGGTTCCTCAACTTTTGGAGCAGCAAGTACATCTAATTTTTTTGGTATTTTGCCTTTCCTACCCATATATAAAGACTGAAAACAATATAAATAGCAAATAAAATCTACTTAGTGATAAAGCAAACAAGCACAGACAAGAATATTCACCCCACGCTATTGCTCCCCGGCAACGGCGCCCGAAAAAGCTCTTGATAACCCACAAGTATAGGGTATCAATTGTAGCCTTCCTTGGTAAGTAAGATTAGCGAAGCCAACGAGGATCTAAAGGTAGAACAAATATCCCCTCAAGTCTATCGACCACCGATACAACTCTACACACGCTTAACGTTCGTTGTACCTAGAACAAGTATGAAACTAGTAGTACTTTGTAGGCTTGATAGGATAGGTTTGCAAGAAAATAAAGAACATGTAAATAAATACTAGGGGCAACTAACATAAAGAAATAACTAATTTGGTATTAGTAGAGATCTTTTTGTCACAAGAAGGTTATTTGTCCCTAGGCAATCGATAACTAGACCGGTAATCATTATTGCAATTTTATATGAGGGAGAGGCATAATCTAACATACTATCTCTACTTGGATCATATGAACTTATGATTGAAACTCTAGCAAGCATCTGCAACTACTAAAGATCATTAAGGTAAAACCCAACCATAGGATTATAAGGTATCAAGTCCTCTTTACTCCCATATGCAACAACCCACCTACTCGGGTTTATGCTTCTGTCACTCAAGCAACCCACAATAGGAAAATAATGAACACATTGCAACACCCTACAGCGGGGATCCTTCACGCTTGCGCGACACGGAGAGCACCATAGTATCTCTCTCCGTTTCTTTCTGTTTCTACGTTTTCTGCCTTGCACATTCTAGCGTTTCACCGTTTCTTATACTACCGGAGATCCGTAACTCCGATTGGGCTGAAATTTTAACACGATTTTATCCGTATATTAGCTTTCTTGCGGTGAAAGAACTGCACCGACCGCCTTACGGGGTGGCCACAAGAAGCCTGGCGCGTCTTACCCCCCAGGACACGCCCCTATGGCTTGTGGGCCCTTCGGGCACCGCCTTCTGTTGATTCCACTTCCCAAAATTCACATATATTCCAAAAAAACCTTCATAAGTTTTTATCCCGTTTGAACTTCATTTGATATGGTTTTTCTGCGAAACAAAAAACATGCAACAAACAAGAACTGGCACTGGGCACTGGATCAATATGTTAGTCCAAAAAATAGTATAAAAAGTTGCCAAAAGTATATGAAAATTGTAGAATATTGGCATGAAACAATCAAAAATTATACATACGATAGAGACATATCAAGCGGCGCTAATTACGCCGGGCTTGGTGGTGGCAATCGCTTTGGTGGTGGGCATGGAAGCGGCCGTGGCCGCGGCCACGGTGACGCCCGTGCTGGTGGTGGCCACAGCTAACCGCAGCAGTCGTGGCTCGGGTACTTTGCACCCGTCGGGATGCCATTCCCGCTGCCACGAGTGCCATGGATCCCGCCAAACCCCGCCGACATCCTTGGTTCTCGTCCCGACGTCCCAACTCATGCATATCCGGTGATGCACACTCCCTCGCCGCTTGTCCCGTACTCCAGCACGCCTCACTCATGGGACACGACGGCGATGTACCACAGTGCACCAAGCTACGGAACGGCCTTCTCACCTCATGCTGAGCGGGTTATGGACACGGGAGCATCTTACCATGTGATCGAGGACCCAGGTATCTTGCTCGAGTCTCATCCTTTTTTAGTGCATAATTCTCGTCACGTTATTGTCGATAATGGGGCTCGTCTCCCGGTCGTCTCCAATGGTAACGCTTATCTTCCTCCTCGACCCTTCTTGTTGGACATATGCCCTAGAGGCAATAATAAATTAGTATTATTATATTTCCTTGTTCATAATAATCATTTATTATCCATGCTAGAATTGTATTGATTGGAAACTCAAATACATGTGTGCATACATAAACAACACAATGTCCCTAGTGAGCCTCTAGTTGACTAGTTCGTTGATCAAAGATGGTCAAGGTTTCCTTGCCATAGGCAAGTGTTGTCACTTGATAACAGGATCACATCATTACACTATAAGAAATATGCTAATACACGACGCTATATTTTTGTCTCTACATCGTCACGGTTTTTAATTTACAACAATCTCACGCCGAAAAACGAAGCGTCAAAAACTGACAGCAGCGATGTTTTGATCGAAATCATCGTAACTTTTACGATGATTCTTGGATCGTCGTAACCTTTACGACGATCCTAAATCGTCGCTGGCAATATAAACCAGTCCTACGTGGCAGTCCTACGTGGCAAAATTATGATCAAATCAAAACGTCATGGTTGAAATCAGCCCAACCCATTTCAATTGATCACATGGGCTGGTTTTATTTTTTGGGGCTTTTTCTTATTGGGCCTTAGCCTATTTACAGCCACTACTAGTATTTTCTTTTAAAAAAAATTATCATTATAATTTGGGCCGTGGCCTTTTAGTGCCCAAATACATTTGGTCCAGTTTCATTTTTGGCTTTTTTTATTTTTGAATTCGGCAACCTTTTGTCCCTATTATTTGTTTAATATTAAATCCAACACTATTTCATATTCAAATCAAGAAAAATCCAAGTCGAGTTAAAATCATCCATCATATAACATCCCATAATACATCTCCCAGATTTACATAACACAATAACTCATCTCTTGAATACATTTCCTTACACTGGAATATAGCAAGAACTGACAGAATTGCACAATAGAACAACGGCACATCTGCTAACAATGGAGTTCATTCCACTCTCATATGAGACATATGTCGGGACCCCGATCCTAAGCCATAGGAATCCAGCCTGTAACACATCGCATCCCTTTGCGGTCTCACGCACGGTTAACCCCACGGTTGCAGCCTTACCTTAGATGGGACCGTTTGCGCCTTTTGACTCACGTATGCAATTGTGTCGCTAGCATTCCAATGACAAAGAACCCGGATCGACATGTCTAATCATGAGCCAAAGTGGCAGTTCCGCACAGGGACAGGCATGCATGACCCAGCAAAGCAGGTGTCGGTCATCAACGAATGTAGACGAGTCGTAGCAAGCTACAAGGACTCCATTACATCGCGTGACATTTCCCCAAAAGGGACAGACACAGCAGCTAAGAAGGACACACACCGGTCAACCAATGTGTCCGGAGCAGTAGCGAGCTACCATGGCTCGTTGGATCACAAAGGGGCATTTCCCTGTAAGGAGTGCTACTAAAGTTTACGGCTAGGTAATCGAACCCCATACATATCAAGTACGACACACGTACGCATGGCATACCGATATGTATAGATACATCGATGGCATCACAACATAACCATAAACATACAAGCTTTATTTAAGAGGCTCGGAAGAGCCACACACATAATATTACACAGTAAGGGTCTCACGACCCATCATAGCAGTCATTCAGTTACAAGCCAACGGAAGTGTTTAAAACTGTCTGAGTATAGACAGGTGAAACTAGAAGGCACATGGCCTGACTATACTACAGACCCAACCTAGGGCCAGATCGTAGCTGGGACACCAGCTACTCGTCGTCATCGATGTCTAGGAAGAACCCTCCGTTAGGGTCATTAACAACCTCTGCAACAATTATTAAACAAACATGAGTCCACGACACTCACGCCGTCCACGACACTCACGCTTATCTTCACAATTTTATGGGTAGCCATTGAAGTTATCTATGAACAACATATGTCTCCAAGTAGTCCATATCCGCGGACACGACTATTCGAATAGATCATAACCCTGCAGGGGTGTACTTCGTCACACACGCTCTCGCCACTTATCGCCATGTGCACGTCATGCACCTCGGCAACCTTCAAGCGGAAGCCCAGCGAGGGAGTCGGCCACGACCGTTAACCACACTAGTACCTAGTCCAGGTCTATCGCCTATCTGAGGGTAACCCGCACGAAAGTCCGGCCGAGGTTTCCGCCACGGCCCCTAACAATGTGCGCAGGGTTCCCAAGCCCACCATCCGGGTGCCACTTGGTACACCGTGCCACTGCCTACCGCATCACAGCCCACCTCTCAGGTCAGCACCATGCACGGCCTCCAGCATGACTATAAACACCAGAAACTACTTGCAACTCCTGGACCGAGTACTAAGCGATTAATAAGTCGAGCGGGGTCATATTTCAGGGCCCAGCGTGTGGTAGTATCTCGTCTTGGATTACATACACGGAACTCAATTCCTAAGGACGGTTCCAATGAAACAACCCGCCATGTACTCCTACACAGCCTTTCACCGGTACCTTTACCAGTTCAGGTTCAACACACAACCTTTGCTTACCGAACACATTCTCACAATTCTGTTCATCTCGGAGATGACAGACCATACACAACTCTAAGCATAGCATGCATAGCAGGATAAGGCACATCATGGCTCAAGCAACTACCAGGTATGCTAGGTTGCAAGGTTCAGCTATTTACTGTGACAAGGATAGGTCATGCAAAGGAAGTGGGTTCAACTAACGTGGCAAAACATTTGAAGCATTTGATCCTAATGCAACAAGTAAGTGCAGGAGCAAGAACATGGGATTTATCGGGATGATCAAAATGGTTGCTTGCCTTGTTGCTCAGAGGAGGGACAATATCCGTTAGTCGGATATTCGATGGAATCCGGAGGAGTGGAGCCTACCGAAAAGAGTGACAACGATCAATAACAAGCATATGCAACAAGATGATGCATGAGTATGGCATGAGGATGCAAAGTGGTATACTATTATAGCTATCATTTATTAGGTTTGAAGTTGATTTGAATCAAATTCAAATATTACTTCAAACGAGGTATTCTACCATTTTAATTGATTCGACCTGATGCTCAGATCAACTTGCTTTTAACATGCATGGAATGACATGTTAGGTTGCTGGTTTGTGATTTGGACAGTGTTTGATCATATCATTTGTAGTGAAATTTAAATAATTTCCAAATTCCATCTCCAAAGTATTTATAAGAATTAACTTATTCATTGATCTACATGTTTGGGTTCAGTAACATTTTCAAACATGTCTGAAAATGACATATTCAGATTCCTTGAATTTTCTGATACTTTTTCATATATAAATTATTTTCATTGGACTTACAGATTATTTTCTATGATTTTTAGAAGTTTTAGACATTTCTGGAATTATTTTGATATTAGAAAATCCCTTTATTGCGTCACAGTGACGTCTCTGGTCAACAGAGGCTGGGCCAGGTCAAACCTGACCAGTGGGGTCCACTGGTCAGTGACCAGGGACTAATCCCCGAGTTGACCAGCCCCTTACTGGGGTTTGACCCACCATGGGGCCCACTGTCAGTGGCTAGGGGGGGTGTTTAGTGGGTAATTAGGTTGACCACGTCGGCCCCCACCGGAATATGGCCGGCGGCGACCACGGGCGCGGCGGAGGACTCACCGGAGTTGAGCTAAACGGCGCTACAGGCCTCGGTTTTGGGCGCAGTTTAGTGCTACGGCTAGCTAGTGAAGCGCCGCATCTAAAGGGGGAGGAGCTGGACCCAGTGGTCACCGGAATCCACGCCGACGACGAGGTCAGCAGCGGCTACGGCTCGGGCATCGTCGAGTGTGGCGTTGCGGGGCACTAGCGAGCTGGGGGAAGGGCTCTACGGCATCTACAGAGCTCGAGGAGCTCATTTTTGAGCTTGGTCTCGCGAGCGGGGTACCACAACGACGGCAACAACATGGCCAGCGACGAGGACCTTCGGGTTTCGGCAGCTAACGAGGTTAGAGGAGGGGAATGGCCTCGGGAAGAGGGGGAACGGGAAGAGGAGCTCACGGCGGTTCTGGTGAAGCTGCCCGCAGGGTCGGGGAGGACCGGGAAGCGACGGATCGACGGCGACCGGAGCTTCGGGGAGAGAGAGATTCGAGAGGGAAAAGGAGAACGAGAGGCCGAGGGGAAGAGATAAGGCTGCGGGGAGGAGGAGAATTAGGCTCGGGGCGTCACGCTGGCGCTCCTGGGGGCCTCCAGCGGCGAGCAGGCAGGCAGGAGGTGTCCGGGGCTTGGCCGCGGTGCTCATCTTCTCCTCTGCCTACTCGCAGGAGGAGGAAGATGACCGGGGAGCCCCTGGTGGGCTGGGCCGGCGACAGATAACAGGTAAGCTCTTCCTTTCTCTTCTTCTTCTGTTTTATTTACTAACATTGTTCCCATTTATTTTGGCTTCACAAACAAACCATAAATAGTTTGAAAAATGTTGGGGTGTTAGTTGGAATATTTCCAATCACCCATAAAGTTTTCAACATTTTTGAAAACTATAAATCTTTGAATTCAAATTTAAAACTTGAAACCAGTAGTCTTTTGCATTTATTTAAAATGCCAAAAGTATAAAGGAAATGGTTTCCTTCATTGCTTATTTGTTTTCAAGAATTATCAGAAAAGTTGAACTTTTCTTGAGGCCATTTTGGGTTCATTGATTTGAATGAGTTTATAATTCCTTTGAATTGAGAAGTGGCTAGGGTTTTGAGTTTCCCTTCACCACTTACTTTGATCTTGTTGCCATTTTCTTGGATGCAATGCAAAGAAAATATGAGCACAATGCTAAACCTTGATTAGGGTTCCAGGGATGTGACAACTCACCCCCACTCAAAAGAATCTCGTCCCGAGATTTAGAAGTCGTCGGGAATAGCGCGGGATACTCTTGTCGAAGACGATCCTCTCTTTCCCATGTTGCCTCTTTCTCAGAATGATTTGACCATTGAACTTTAATAAACTTAATGTTCTGACGTCTAGTAGTACGCTCAGCTTGGTCGAGAATACGAACAGGGTATTCTCGATAAGAAAGGTTATCTTGGAGATCAAGCGTTTCGTGGTCCACTTCACGGATAGGATCCGAAAAGCAACGCCTGAGTTGCGAGACGTGGAAGACATCATGAACCTTGGAAAGATGTGGAGGAAGTTCCAACTAGTAGGCAACTTCTCCTTGTTTGGCAAGAATGCGAAAAGGACCAATGTAACGAGGAGCCAACTTGCCCTTGATACCGAATCGATGGGTACCCTTCAAAGGTGTAACCCGAAGGTAAGCCTTCTTGTCAACTTCAAAGGTCACAGCCTTATGATGACGATCATATTGGCTCTTTTGACGAGACTGGGCTGTTTTCAACTTTTCACGAATAATGTGAACCTGCTCTTCTGCATCCTAGATCATATCCGGGCCAAAGAGTTGCCTCTCTCCGGTTTCTAACCAATTAAGTGGTGTTTGACATCTTCGTCCATAGAGAACTTAAAAAGGAGCTTTGCCCAAGCTTGATTGATAACTATTGTTATAAGCAAATTCGGCGAATGGAAGGCACTTCTCCCAATTCATACCGAATGATATAACACAAGCTCGGAGCATATCTTCCAGGATTTGATTCACTCTTTCTACTTGACCACTTGATTGGGGATGGAAAGCAGTGCTAAAAGATAAGTGAGTCCCGATGGCATTCTGAAAACTTTCCCAGAAGCGAGAAGTAAACATACTCCCACGGTCCGAGTTAATCTCCAGGGGAACACCATGAAGAGACACTATTCGAGAGATATATAACTCCGCTAGCTAGCTAGCTGTTATACTCTCAGGAACGGGAAGAAAATGAGCTACTTTGGAAAGACGGTCAATGACCACAAAGATAGCATTATTTCCTTTCTTGGTCTTGGGAAATCCGGTAATGAAATACATACTAACTTTATCCCATTTCCATTCAGGAATAGCTAAAGGTTGAAGGGTGCCAGCATGCCTTTGATGTTCTGCCTTAACTCGACGACAAACGTCGCAGTTAGAAACGAACTCAGCAATTTCTCTCTTCATCCTAGTCCACCAGAACCTCTGGCGTAGGTCCTGATACATCTTAGTACTACCGGGATGAATGGTGAGAGGAGAATCATGGGCCTCCTTAAGAATTAACTGCCTTAGATGTAGGTTCTTAGGAACCACTAGACAATTCTGGAAGAACACAACACCTTGATCATTCATGGAAAATTCTTTAGCGTTTCCGCTAATAATATTCTCCTTGATCCGTGATATACCCTTGTCACGCTTCTGTCCAGCTATTTTGATCCTTAAGGGTAGGATTCGCCACCAGGGTAGAAAGGAATCCTTGAGGAACAATATGAAGATTCAACTTCCGAAAGTCCTCATAGAGATGTGGTTGACCTTGTTGTAGCATCAAATTGTTACAATAAGATTTACGACCTAGTGCATCGGCCATAACATTGGCCTTCCCCGGGGTGTAAGTTATCCCTAAGTCATAATCCGAGATCAACTCAACCCACCGTCTTTGCCTGAGATTCAAATCCGGCTGGGTGAAGATATATTTCAGACTTTGGTGATCAGTGAATATTTCACAAGATTACCCAGAAGGTAATGTCGCCAGGTTTTTAGTGCATGGACCACAACTGCAAGCTCAAGGTCATGTGTGGGATAATTATCCTCATGTGGACGCAACTGTCGAGATGCGTATGCGATCACATGACGATCTTGCATGAGAATGCAACCTAATCCTTGTCGCGAGGCGTCGCAACAGATAACAAAGTCCTTAGAAAAATCTGGTGGTAGCAACACAGGTGCGAAAGTGAGGCGTCTTTTCAGTTCCTGAAAGCTATGCTCACACTGTGGTGTCCACTCGAACTTTTTATCTTTCTTGAGGAGTTCAGTTAGAGGCTTTGCAACCTTGGAGAAGTTCTCAACAAAGCGACAACAATAGCTCGCTAGACCAAGAAAACTCCTAACTTGCTTAACCGATTCAGGTTGAGTCCAATCAAGGACGGCTTGAACTTTCTCGGGATTGACAGCAATACCCTTACCAGAGATTACGTGACCTAGATAGGTCACTTCTGGTAACCAAAATTCACATTTTGAAAACTTGGTATAAAGGCGATGCTCTCGAAGTTTCATCAATACCAGCCTTAGATGCTCAGCATGTTCTTGTTCGTTCTTCGAGTAGATGAGAATATCATCGAGGTATACCACGACGAATTTATCTAAATACTCCATGAAGATTGAATTCATCAGACGAGAGAAGGTGGCTGGGGCATTGGTTAAACCGAAGGACATGACGATGTACTCGTATTGGCCATAACGAGTAACAAAAGCCGTTTTTGGAATGTCCCCGTTCTTGATCTTGATTTGATGGTATCCCAACCTCAAATCCATTTTGGAGAAGACTGAGGATCCAGCAAGCTGATTGTACAGATCGTTGATCCTGGGGAGCGGATACTTGTTCTTTATGGTGACCAGATTAACTGGTCGGTAATCTACAACCATCCGATCCGTTCCGTCTTTCTTCTTGACGAAGAGGACGGGGCAAGGCCAAGGAGAAGAGCTAGGACGAATGAAACCTTTATTCAAGGCCTCATCTAGTTGCTTCTTAAGTTCGGCTAGCTCCACGGGTGCCATCTTATATGGTCTTCTGGCTATTGGGACAGTTCCCGGAACAAGATCTATCACAAACTCTACATCTGTGTGAGGTGGAATTCCTCGCAGTTCCTGTGGAAAAACATCCGGAAAGTCACGGACAATCGGGATGTCTTCAAGTTCCGGAAGAGGGTTGGCATTTAGGGAATAGAGTTGGCATTTGGCAACTCGAGTAGAGACATTGACTATCTCACCCGAGGGATGGGTAAGCTGAACATTTCTAGAATGAGTATCTATCTTGGCATTGTGAGCTGACATCCACTCCATACCCAAGATGATATTGATATCCGAAGATTTCAAGGCTATCAATGAGACTAGAAAAACTAGCCTGTCTACTAGAATTTCATTGTCATAGGTTATCCTAGAGGTTTGCCAGTTACTACCAGGAGTTTGGACAACCAATGGGATTGGCATATCACAAAAAGACATGTTACGCAACTTGCATAACTTTTTGAAATGAAGGAATGAGAAGACCCAGTGTCAAAGAGAACAAACGCTGGGTGATGATTAACAAGAAGCATACCCAGTATGACGTCGGGATCCTCTGCAGCTTCTTCTGCTGAGACATAGTTCACACGGCCACGTGCAGGAGTTGGCTTCACATAGTAAGCTTTGCCCGACTTGCCTTGCCCGACGGACTTTCCGGGTTGCTTGGCACCCACATTTTGAGGACACTCACGGGAATAGTGCCTTGGTTCTCCACACTTGTAGCATATCACTTGGTTGGCACATGGTGCAGCATTGCTAGCTGGACCACCATAAATTTTTGCTGGAGGGTTAGTCTGATTCGTTTGAGGCGCCATGTAGGATGGCCTCGGAGTGTATCTTGGCGGCAGAGAACTGTTCGGAACCCACAGCCTGCATTTTGGAAACGCGGAACCAGATGACAAGCCAAAGTCACGGGAGTGCTTCCTTGTGGCTTCAAAGTCGGTATGACCATTCTCGGCACTGATCGCCTTGTTGACCAGGGCTTGAAAGCTTGCACACTTGTGGAGGCGCAGATCACGATGAAGCTCAGGGCTCAGACCCTTACGGAATCTTGCTTGCTTCTTGGCGTCAGTAGACACCTCCTCTGTTGCATAGCGGGTGAGGTTGCCGAACTTGCTGCTATAGGCATCCACGGTCAACTTGCCCTGGGTGAAAGCACAGAACTCCTCTCTCTTTCTATCCATCAGGCCCTCTGGAATATGGTGCAGACGGAAGGCTGCACTGAAATCTGCCCATGTGGCTGCTGGTTCAGCAGGACGCAGAGCTTCAAAGTTTTCCCACCACAGATTGGCGGGTCCTTCCAGAAAATACACCACAAAGGTCACCTTGTCGGCCTCAGAAACATTCGAAGAGCGAATCTTGCGTGAGATGTTGCACAACCAGTCATCAGCGTCGAGGGGATCGACGGAGTGATGGAACTTTGGAGGATTCAGCTTCACAAAGTCATTGAGGGACATTGCAGCATTCCTAGGCTGGCGAGCCGTATTCTGCTCAATACGCTCTAACAGTCGGTTGGTCTCTCTTTTGTTCCTCTCTGCCTCAAGCATAACTTCCGCCAGAGAGGGCGGGTGAGACAGGTCTTCCTGCGACGCTTGACTACCCTCGCCTTGCTCATGAGCAGGGGCACGGTTCAACCTGGTGAACACCATCCTGGCAAACAAACTCACAGCTTAGACCAATATCATATCAATACTAGCTATGGATTAAGAATGTACTGAACACACGGAATGCGGAAATGAATATCCGAACAACATGGTAACAAGCATCTGCTATATATACACCATGGTTCATACACACCCTTACATAGTTCAGTACAACCTTAATCGAAGAGCAAACTACTGAAATTATGAAACTACTCATCATAGGCTTACAAGCTTCCTATACATTATTTATCTAGGCCTCCGGAATTCATTTCACATCACAGGCATACTTCACAAGTCACGCAGGACTGTGAACGTACGGCTACTACCATACTATCCCTCCACACAAACCTCAGGCATCCGCATAGAACATCTCATAGAGATTGCCTCCATGGCCTGGAAGCTCAACCTGCGGATCAGGAAACACTCTGGCCTGAGATCCCTGGGATCCATAAGGACACCGATGTGGCCTCGGTCCCCTGACTGGTGGTAACAGGGGTCCCCGAAGAGGGGTGACTCCTCCTATAGCTGGCCAGTCAACGTGGGTCGGAAGATGGGTCCTAACAGGGTTCAGCATCTCCATATCTCCGTACCCTGTCTGGACTACCGGTGCCAGCTGCGTCAAAGCCATCCACAGACAGGCACGTGTAGCATAAAGCTCCATGCGGAGAGCACGAGCATCCATGTCTCTGTTCTCTAGCATCTCAGAAGTGGACTGAAGTAGCGGATCCTCCATAGAAGAATCAAAATAGACTCCGCTAAGGTATCCCTCTTCACCACGCTGAGAGGCAGGAACATAGCAGAACTCTGAATTCTGCAACAGTGCATGTCTCGCTCTCATAATGGTCAGCATTGAATAGGCAGCATCTTGTACTGCCATGTCAACAGTGACTCCCAACCCATAGGACCAATGGATTGGCTCCTCAGCTCCAGGGTAGTCTGGAAATACCCTAACAGTGCAGATATACTGGCTCTGGTTGAAGTCTCGGTACTGTTCCTCCACTGTGTACTCGGGGTACCAGCGGTAACCGCACACCGACATCACCCTGACCAGCATGGCCCTATGACCCGGCACATCAATGCACCTGGTCAAACGTACCACCTGACGAGAAGGACGACCAGGCATCTGAAAATAGAGAGTAATGCAAAAGCATTAGAGCTCTGAATGCAAAATTGGGCAGCATAATGGCTGTAAATGCTCAAAAACAATTTTTGAGACAACCCCAAAAATAGGATGGCGTAACCACTCAACTATCAAATTCAATTCTCTGATCATCAAACTTACTTCCTTTTTCCTAGGGATAAAAGAAACCCAATATAACTCTCGACCCGTAGTCTTGTAATCTACCGATCAGAAACACGAGCCTAGAAGAAGATGGGTAACCTAGTCCTTAATTCCCGCAGAAAAGACAAGGATGACCAGAATAGAATAACTTGCGAAGAGAACAAGAGTCTTACGTTCCCTTCCACAAACAATTCCCTTATATATAACTAAAGCAATTCTAGACTCAACTTCGACCAGTTTAGCTTAGTAGTCCTACAGTCAGTCAGGCTCTGATACCAACGTTGTCGGGACCCCGATCCTAAGCCATAGGAATCCAGCCTGTAACACATCGCATCCCTTTGCGGTCTCACGCACGGTTAACCCCACGGCTGCAGCCTTACCTTAGCCGGGACCGTTTGCGCCTTTTGACTCAGATATGCAATTGTGTCGCTAGCATTCCAATGACAAAGAACCCGGATCGACATGTCTAGTCATAAACCAAAGTGGCAGTTCCGCACAGGGACAGGCATACATGACCCAGCAAAGCAGGTGTCGGTCATCAGCGAATGTAGACGAGTCGTAGCAAGCTACAAGGACTCCATTACATCGCGTGACATTTCCCCAAAGGGGACAGACACAGCAGCTAAGAAGGACACACGCCGGTCAACCAATGTGTCCGGAGCAGTAGCGAGCTACCATGGCTCGTTGGATCACAAAGGGGCATTTCCCTATAAGGAGTGCTACTAAAGTTTACGGCTAGGTAATCGAACCCCATACATATCAAGTACGACACACGTACGCATGGCATACCGATATGTATAGATACATCGATGGCATCACAACATAACCATAAACATACAAGCTTTATTTAAGAGGCTCGGAAGAGCCACACACATAATATTACACAGTAAGGGTCTCACGACCCATCATAGCAGTCATTCAGTTACAAGCCAACGGAAGTGTTTAAAACTGTCTGAGTACAGACAGGTGAAACTAGAAGGCACATGGCCTGACTATACTACAGACCCAACCTAGGGCCAGATCGTAGCTGGGACACCAGCTACTCGTCGTCATCGATGTCTAGGAAGAACCTTCCGTTAGGGTCATTAACAACCTCTGCAACAATTATTAAACAAACATGAGTACGGAGGTACTCAGCAAGACTTTAGGATAACTATATACTCATGCAATTATCAATAAGGAATTGTGGGGTTTCATGCGGAAAGCCAACATTTGACTCGTGGCTAGACAACTTACATTTTAAAACAATTTTTGACAACTTGATTTCTCGCACACGAGTCCACTAACACCACAACAATACTCCATCGTGGAATCATTCTGTCTCCATACGAAAATGCCGTACACGACACTCACGCTTATCTTGACAATTTTATGGGTAGCCATTGAAGTTATCTATGAACAACATATGTCTCCAAGTAGTCCATATCCGCGGACGCGGCTATTCGAATAGATCATAACCCCGCAGGGGTGTACTTTGTCACACACGTTCTCACCACTTATCGCCATGTGCACGTCATGCACCTCGGCAACCTTCAAGCGGAAGCCCAGCGAGGGAGTCGGCCACGACCGTTAACCACACTAGTACCTAGTCCAGGTCTATCGCCTATCTGAGGGTAACCCGCACGGAAGTCCGGCCGAGGTTTCCGCCATGGCCCCGAACGATGTGCGCAGGGTTCCAAAGCCCACCATTCGGGTGCCACTTGGTACACCGTGCCACTGCCTACCGCATCACAGCCCACCTCTCAGGTCAGCACCATGCACGGCCTCCAGCATGACTATAAACACCAGAAACTACTCCCAACTCCTGGACCGAGTACTAAGCGATTAATAAGTCAAGCGGGGTCATATTTCAGGGCCCAGCATGTGGTAGTATCTCGTCTTGGATTACATACACGGAACTCAATTCCTAAGGACGGTTCCAATGAAACAACCCGCCATGTACTCCTACACAGCCTTTCACCGGTACCTTTACCAGTTCAGGTTCAACAGACAACCTTTGCTTACCGAACACATTCTCACAATTCTGTTCATCTCCGAGATGACAAACCATACACAACTCTAAGCATAGCATGCATAGCAGGATAAGGCACATCATGGCTCAAGCAACTACCAGGTATGCTAGGTTGCAAGGTTCAGCTATTTACTGTGACAAGGATAGGTCATGCAAAGGAAGTGGGTTCAACTAACGTGGAAAAAGCATTTGAAGCATTTGATCCTAATGCAATAAGTAAGTGCAGGAGCAAGAACATGGGATTTATCGGGATGATCAAAATGGTTGCTTGCCTTGTTGCTCAGAGGAGGGACAATATCCGTCAGTCGGATATTCGATGGAATCCGGAGGAGTGGAGCCTCCAGAAAAGAGTGACAACGATCAATAACAAGCATATGCAACAAGATGATGCATGAGCATGGCATGAGGATGCAAAGTGGTATACTATTATAGCTATCATTTATTAGGTTTGAAGTTGATTTGAATCAAATTCAAATATTACTTCAAACGAGGTATTCTCGGATACCATTTTAATTGATTCGACCTGATGCTCAGATCAACTTGCTTTTAACATGCATGGAATGACATGTTAGGTTGCTGGTTTGTGATTTGGACAGTGTTTGATCATATCATTTGTAGTGAAATTTAAATAATTTCCAAATTCCATCTCCAAAGTATTTATAAGAATTAACTTATTCATTGATCTACATGTTTGGGTTCATTAACATTTTCAAACATGTCTGAAAATGACATATTCAGATTCCTTGAATTTTTCTGATACTTTTTCATATATAAATTATTTTCATTGGACTTACAGATTATTTTCTATGATTTTTAGAAGTTTTAGACATTTCTGGAATTATTTTTATATTAGAAAATCCCTTTATTGCGTCACAGTGACGTCTCTGGTCAACAGAGGCTGGGCCAGGTCAAACCTGACCAGCGGGTTCCACTGGTCAGTGACCAGGGACTAATCCCCGAGTTGACCAGCCCCTAACTGGGGTTTGACCCACCCTGGGGCCCACTGTCAGTGGCTAGGGGGGTGTTTAGTGGGTAATTAGGTTGACCACGTCGGCCCCCACCGGAATATGGCCGGCGGCGACCACGGGCGCGGCGGAGGACTCACCGGAGTTGAGCTAAACGGCGCTACAGGCCTCGGTTTTGGGCGCAGTTTAGTGCTACGGCTAGCTAGTGAAGCGCCGCATCTAAAGGGGGAGGAGCTGGACCCAGTGGTCACCGGAATCCACGCCGACGACGAGGTCAGCGGCGGCTACGGCTCGGGCATCGTCGAGTGTGGCGTTGCGGGGCACTAGCGAGCTGGGGGAAGGGCTCTACGGCATCTACAGAGCTCGAGGAGGTCATTTTTGAGCTTGGTCTCGCGAGCGGGGTACCACAACGACGGCAACAACATGGCCGGCGACGAGGACCTTCGGGTTTCGGCAGCTAACGAGGTTAGAGGAGGGGAATGGCCTCGGGAAGAGGGGGAACGGGAAGAGGAGCTCACGGCGGTTTTGGTGAAGCTGCCCGCAGGGTCGGGGAGGACCGGGAAGCGACGGATCGACGGCGACAGGAGCTTCGGGGAGAGAGAGATCCGAGAGGGAAAAGGAGAACGAGAGGCCGAGGGGTAGAGATAAGGCCGCGGGGAGGAGGAGAATTAGGCTCGGGGCGTCACGCTGGCGCTCCTGGGGGCCTCCAGCGGCGAGCAGGCAGGCAGGAGGTGGCCGGGGCTTGGCCGCCGTGCTCATCTTCTCCTCTGCCTACTCGCAGGAGGAGGAAGATGACCGGGGAGCCCCTGGTGGGCTGGGCCGGCGACAGATAACAGGTAAGCTCTTCCTTTCTCTTCTTCTTCTGTTTTATTTACTAACATTGTTCCCATTTATTTTGGCTTCACAAACAAACCATAAATAGTTTGAAAAATGTTGGGGTGTTAGTTGGAATATTTCCAATCACCCATAAAGTTTTCAGCATTTTTGAAAACTATAAATCTTTGAATTCAAATTTAAAACTTGAAACCAGTAGTCTTTTGCATTTATTTAAAATGCCAAAAGTATAAAGGAAATGGTTTCCTTCATTGCTTATTTGTTTTCAAGAATTATCAGAAAAGTTGAACTTTTCTTGAGGCCATTTTGGGTTCATTGATTTGAATGAGTTTATAATTCCTTTGAATTGAGAAGTGGCTAGGGTTTTGAGTTTCCCTTCACCACTTACTTTGATCTTGTTGCCATTTTCTTGGATGCAATGCAAATAAAATATGAGCACAATGCTAAACCTTGATTAGGGTTCCAGGGATGTGACAACATAGGTTCAGAAATTTTTATGTTGTGTTGATTTGAATGTCCCAAGTAGGCATCATCGACATCGTCTCACCACTTTCCTACCAACAGAAAAAGAGACAAAACAAAAAACATTAGACCGTAATATTACACCAGAGCACAGATCAGTAACTTCAAATCACAAAATATATCCATTATACTATATGTCAGGGTTGTATAAAAGATGCTACTTATAAAAAAACCATTATATGTATGAGTATGAACTTGAATTTAATTTTATAGATCCACCTACAATATATAGAAAAGTATCATCCAGTTGAGCAAATATGCTAACTTGTATGAATAAGCATCACAGATAAACGAGAGTTGACTCCTTTATAGCTATTCAATATCAGGTATGAAGAGGACATTAGTTGAAATAATTTTCTACCAGTTCAAGATTCCAATAAAATAGGTGTCCACAAAAGGTTTAAACGGATCTTTTAATTGTGTTGAGTAGGAAAAGTTGTCCACCCTATATGGACACTACACAGTTTAATACAATAGCACATAAAAAATTAACGAATATGTTAAAGTGATTATAGGACAATTGACTAGAGCTGGAGTAATATGGATCATACAAGAAACGATAAACTGTTGTGATGAATATATAATTTTTTAGAACGAAAATATATGTATCAATGCTACTTTGTGCAGGCATGTTTATTCCTAACAATGTAACTTGGACATAGACATTGGTGATTTAGTAAATGCTACTTTATGTAACCAAGTACTCCTAAAGTTCCAAACTACAGACTGATAACCTTAGATAAGAAAAACTGCCCACTGAAAATTAGATAGCGGATACTGTTATTTAGCAAATGGATCCGAACTCACAGCTACTATTTGTTTTTGTTTAGCAATATAAGTTGCACAACAGAACTGCACAGACATGCATGATAGGAGAAATGATGACCTGGTTATGGAATGTCCAAATTCGCTTCCAAGAATCGAGGCAGCAAAATGTGGACAATATCAGAGGCTCCTCTACCCTGAAAATCAGTTCTTCTAATAATAAAATATATTAGAGCGGCTAAGCTAGCCTGCTCCACATTCATCCTCTGTTGTGAGTGAGAGTTACTCCCCTGGTGACACGTTTTCCCCCATTTTTCTTATTGTTGACTTTTTTTACTTCCCAAAGGAATTACCCCTGAAATACAATATACTACTTGATGTCGGTGGCATTTTTTGATGCAATTGGTGAGAGCAGTGATTACTTCTTATTGCAAACGTAGTTTGTTTATATTTTCGTTTACCTAGAGAAGATAAATAGGCCATTACTTGATGTTAAACTGACTCGGACCGGAGGTATTGATCAGCAACAACTGAACATCATGTATGTATAGATATATAAATTTTGACTTCAGTTTTCTTTTTATTGGGTTTGGGAATGAAAAGTTAACAATAAATACATTGTAGCAAGTGTATAGATTAGTTAGAGTGTCCTTACTAAAATTTAATGGTTTCTCATATTCTTATTGTTTGCTGATAGTAAGAAATTGTTCTTTATAAACCTCTACATAGCTGGTAGTGAACATGTCAGATAGATTTCTGAAATTCTGAATAGCTAGATTACAATGCTGACATCCACATCATCTCCATATTTTCCTGATGCAAATGTTTTCCATGGCTTATACCTTCTAGATTTCATTTCTTAGTTAGTACCATAATATCATACCTGCACAGATGTTTACATGCAGATTTTTTTAGATATATAGTGCCTGATTGTGTCATTAGAGAAGAAATGTTTCTTTACTTTGCATGATTAACTCTATTCTATTCTCCCAAGTGATAGAATATTTCACGCCAACTTTTTCTGATATTGCCTAATTGTGTCATTAGAGAAGAAATGTTTCTTTACTTTGCACGTCTAATTTTGGTTATGTTCTCCTAAGTGATAGAACTTCTTCAGAGATAGGGATTGCAATATTTTGGTGGAGGGGTACGTCAAGTCGTCAACTTAATTGAAAGTTAACAGTTTGCTTTTCATAGAAATAGTATATAATTGACATTCCCATTCAGAAAACTACTTTGTTATCTAGAACCAAACAAACACAATTTTATGATTTATCACTATTAAACTCGGTACTCAAATACTAGAGTTGTACTACTTGCTGGGAATTTTCAGACAGAGTTTATCGGTAAAGGCATATATAGAAATATCTATGTATGACTTATTCTTCACTCACTGGAAGCCATGCTTTCATTGAAGGATCCGGAAGCTAGAGTGTGGCTTCCTAGGACATATAGAGACCTATTTCACTGCTTGTGTTGTAGATATGTGTGTTGTACTATACCATTCTTTACCCCTTTTATCCATTCTTCTAACTTTTTAGCCAGTGCAGACATGTCTTCCACGAACTGCACCAATGCATGCACGTACATCCGAGTTCATATTCATGTAAACGCGCATGTTCATTCTAGACACAGACAAGATGTGTGTGTGTGTGTGTGTGTGTGTGACTCGAGATATATATAGTTGACTGAAATTGTATGGGCTTCTGTATGAAATTGTGGTTGTTTATCTCAACCTGCATTTTTGCTGTCTTTTATTCGGCAAAATACAACCAGTGCATGGTCGTTTCTCACATTGTCAGTTTGTCACAAAGACATGACGCTAGGGCCGGTGCATCATGACTGATGGGTGGGGTGGTGTGCTCGTACCTTTTCCTGGTGCCGAACACGTCGACGACGATGTGGCCGGAGGTGCACTCCACGAGCTTATGCCCGTAGGCCACGGCGGCGTACACCAGCGCCTGCTTGTCGGGGGACTCGCCCTGGTACTCCACCAGCTTCGCCGCTGGGTTCACCGTGTCCTCAACGATGGACACAATGGTGTTGCAGGTCGCCAGCGCTACGAACAGGTCGCGGGCGCGGCTGGCCTTGGTGCATGTCCCGTCCTTGAGCAGCGCCGTCAGCTTCGGGTCCGTCTTCACCGCCGTCTTCAGTCTCAGGATCACGCCATCCACTGCGAGTCACCCAAATGGAATGTCCCATCAAACATGGATCAGGTTGTCTGCAGAAAACAAAAATGCTCGCGCAGCGGAAGTCAACGAACACCGAACGCCCGGAGGCGAACGAAAGGGAGGAGGGCGTACCAAGGCAGCGTTTGCCCTTGACGTAGCCGACGGCGGACCCGTCGTCGTCCTCCTCCGCGGCCCCGAGGCCGGCGCAGGTGAGCGAGAGCATCGCCGAGTCCATGCCGCTCCGCTAGGGCCGGTGCATGGAGGCGGGGTGGGGTGGGGTGGGAGGTCGCGAGGAGAGGTGGATCCAATTCGTCGAGGCCTCCAATTCGCGAGTAGCATTGATACAGGATCAGATCCGGTGGCCTCAAATTCACCGAGGAGTCCCGCGACGGCGCGGCGGCCGATGGTGGCGAGTTGGGCGGCGCCATGGGATCGGATGTGGGAGGAAGGGAGGGAGGAAGGGGCGTGGGTTTGGGGTGGCTGCGGACTCGGGATGAGGGAGGAGTGGGTGGCAGCGGGAGGGGGGATGGAAAAATGTCCAAAGGACAAACTTAGGTTTTCAGCTAGGTAGGCGAGGCATGTCGTTGGATCCGGGATCATCCGACAGTCTTTTATGCATGATCCGTGTGACATGCTCATTGAACAATCAGAACACGATATGATATTGAGACCATTTAAAGTGCCCAAAGTGGGTTTTTTGTGAAGGACTTACCAAATGTTTGTTGCAAAATTGGACAAAATAGGAAAATGAATATTGCAGAATTATTTTTGAACTATGGAAGGAAGGGTTTTCACATATTTGAGGAATATATGATCCAAAGTATTTATGAGAATTTTTTGAGAATTTTTGGAATGATAGAATAGTAGGTTGCTTCATAAACTAGGATGAGGTGGGATAGAATGGACCCACGAGTGACATGTCAACATAGTTAGAACATTTTATGACATTTTTATAATCGTCGTAAAAGTTATGACGATTTAATCTTATGCGGTTACGACGTTTTTGACTCACATCGTCGTAATTTATATATAGATTTTGATCCCCTCAAACAGTTTATGACGATGTCGGATGAAATCGTCATAGATTTATGATGAATTCATCAACAACATCTTAAAAAACGTCATGTATGAGCATATTTCTTGTAGTTTTAGGAGAATCATGTAACGGACAAGACCCAAATTATGAACGTAGGATGTGATCGTGTCATTTTGTTGCTATTGTTTTCTGTGTGTCAAGTATTCTTTCCTATGACCATGAGATCATGTAACTCACTCACACCGGAGGAATACCTTGTGTGTATCAAACGTCACAACGTTACTTGGTGACTATAAAGGTGCTCTACAGGTATCTCCGAAGGTGTCCATTGAGTTACCATGGATCAAGAGTGGGATTTGTCACTCCGTGTGACGGAGAGGTATCTGGGGGCCCACTCAGTAATACAACATCACATACAAGCCTTGCAAGCAATGTGACTCAAGTGTAAGTCACGGGATCTTGTATTACGGAACGAGTAAAGAGACTTGCCGGTAGCGACACTGAAATAGGTATAGGGATACCAACGATCAAATCTCGGGCAAGTAACATACCGAAGGACAAAGGGAATGTTATACGGGATTATATGAATCCTTGGCACAAAGGTTCAACCGATAAGATCTTTGTAGAATATGTAGGATCCAATATGGACATCCAGGTCCCGCTATTGGATATTGACCGAGGAGTGTCTCGGGTCATGTCTACATAGTTCTCGAACCCGCAGGGTCTGCACACTTAAGGTTCGATGATGTTTTAGTATAGTTGAGTTATATGTGTTGGTGACCGAAGGTTGTTTGGAGTCCTGGATGACATCACGGACGTCACGAGGGTTTCCGGAATGGTTCGGAAACGAAGATTGATATATAGGAAGTTGGTGTTGAGATTCCGGAAAGTTTTCGGGCATTACCGGCAGTGTACGAGGAGTGACGAATGGGTTCCGGGGGCCCACTAGGTGGGCCCACCATGCCCCAAGGGGTCCACGTGGGTTTATTGGATGTGCAATAAGGCATAATGGGCTGACAAAGTCATCCAAGGAAAACCCAAAAGTAAAAAGTGGAAAATCCAAAAGAGGTGGGAAAATAAGGAAGGAGTCCTAATCCAAGTGGAATTGGAGGAGGACTCCTCCCTCCTCCACTTCGGCCGACCCAAGGGGGTTTCCCTTGTGGCACCAAGGCTACCTCCTCCCTCCTCCTATATATACTAGAGGTTTAGGGCTTTTGAGACACAACTTTGCCACGTCCAACTCAAACCTACACCTCGTAGTTCTTCCTCTAGATTAGATTTCTGCGGATCTCGGGTGGAGTCGTGCAAGAATAGATCATCACCAACACCGGCGCGTCGTCACGCTGCCGGAGAACTCATCTACTTCTCCGTCTCTATTGTTGGATCAAGAAGGCCTAGATCATCATCGAGTTGTACGTGTGCTGAACGCGGAGGTGTCGTCCGTTCGGTGCTAGATCAGAACGGATCGTGGGACGACGGTGATTTGAATCAAGAAGTTGTACCACTACATCAACCGCGTTTCTTAACGCTTCCGTCTTAGCAATCTACAAGGGTACGTAGATGTAATCTCCTCTCGTAAATGAGCATCACCATGATAGGTCTTCGTGTGCATAGGAATTTTTTTGTTTCCCATGCAACATTCCCCAACAGTGGCATCATGAGCTAGGTTCATGCGTAGATGTTCTCTCAAGTAGAACACAAAAGTTTTTGTGGGAGTTGATGTTCGATTTGATGCCCTCCTTAGTCTTTTCTCGATTCAGCGGTATTGTTGGATTGAAGCGGCCCGGACCGACATTACTCGTACGCTTACGAGAGACTGGTTTCATCGACTAACATGCAACTCATTGCATAAAGATGACTGGCGGGTGCCTGTTTCTTAAACTTTAGTTGAATTGGATTTGACCGAGGTTGTCCTTGGATAGAGGTTAAATAGAAATTTGCACATCACTGTTTTGGTGTTTGCGTAAGTAAGATGCGATCATACTAGATACCCATAGCAGCCATGTAAAACATGCAACAACAAATTAGAGGACGTCTAACTTGTTTTTGCAGGGTATGCTTGTGATGTGATATGGCCAAAGACATGATGTGATATATTGGATGTATGAGATGATCATGTTGTAATAGTTAATATCGACTTGCACGTCGATGCTACGGCAACCGGCAGGAGCCATAGGGTTGTCTTTAAACTAACGTTTGTGTTTGCAGATGCGTTTACTATAATGCTAGGTTGTAGCTTTAGTAGTAATAGCATAGATAGCATGACAACCTCGATGGCGGCAGAGATCATGGTGTGGTGCCGATGATGATGAATATCATGTCAGTGCTTTGGTGATGGAGATCAAGAAGCACAAGTTCATGGCCATATCATGTCACTTATGAATTGCATGTGATGTTAATCCTTTTATGCACCTTATCTTGCTTAGAACGACGGTAGCGTTATAAGGTGATCCCTCACTAAAATTTCAAGATGAAATTGTGTTCTCCCCGATTGTGCACCGTTGCGACAGTTTGTCATTTCGAGACACCACGTGATGATCGGGTGTGATAGACTCAACGTTCACATACAACAGGTGCAAAACAGTTGCACACGCGGAACACTAGAGTTAAACTTGACGAGCCTAGCATGTGCAGACATGGCCTCGGAACACATGAGACCGAAAGGTCGATCATGAATCATATAGATGATATGATTAGCATAGGGATGCTTACCACTGAAACTATACTCAACTCACGTGATGATCGGACTTGAGCTAGTGTAAGTGGATCATGAACCACTCAAATGACTAGAGAGATGTACTTTTTGAGTGGGAGTTTAGCGAGTAATTTGATTAAGTTAAAATATAATTATCTTGAACATAGTCCAAGTCCACTTTGAATATATTTGTGTTGTAGATCATGGCTCACGCGACAGTCACCCTGAATTTTAATACGTTCCTAGAGAAAGCTAAGTTGAAAGATGATGGAAGCAACTTTGTAGACTGGGCTCGTAATCTTAAGCTAATCTTACAAGCTGGGAAGAAGGATTATGTCCTTAATGCTGCGCTAGGAGATGAACCACCCGCTATGGCTGACCAGGATGTTAAGAACGCTTGGTTAGCACGTAAGGACGACTACTCAGTAGTTCAATGTGCAGTCTTGTATGGCTTAGAACCGGGACTTCAACGTCGCTTTGAGCGTCATGGAGAATTTGAGATGTTCCAGGAGTTGAAGTTGAGGAGCATGAATCTATAGTTGATATGATTAGCATAGAGATGTTTACCACTGAAACTATACTCAACTCACGTGATGATCGGACTTGAGTTAGTGGATTTGGATCATGCACCACTCAAATGACTAGAGGGATGTATTTTTTTTGAGTGGGAGTTCTCAAGTAATATGATTAATTGAACTAATTATCATGAACATAGTCAAAATGTCTTTGCGAATTATGATGTAGCTTGCGCTATAGCTAAACTATTTTTTATATGTTCCTAGAGAAAATTTAGTTGAAACATGATAGTAGCAACTTTACGGACTGAGTTCGTAAAACTGAGGATTGTCCTCATTGCTGCACAGAAGGCTTATGTCCTTAATGCACCACTTGGTGTGCTGCACCTCGAGCATCATCTGTGGATGTTGCGAACATCTGACATACACGTTTTTGATGACTACGTGATAGTTCAGTGCGTAATACTTAATGGCTTAGAAGCAAGGCGCCGAAGACATTTTGAAAACGTCACGGAACATAAGATATGTTTTAAGAGATGAAATTGAGATTTCATGCTCGTGCCCTTGTTGAGAGGTATGAGACCTCCGACAAGATTCTTTGTCTACAAAGTAAAGGAGAAAATCTCAATCGTTGAGCATGTGCTCAGATTGTGTGAGTACAACAATCGCCTGAATCAAGTGGGAGTTAATCTTCAAGATGATATGGTGATGGTTCTCCAAAGTCAGTGCCACCAAGCTTCTAGAGCTTCGTGATAAACTATTGAAAGTACGTGGATGTCGCCTAGAGGGGGGTGAATAGGCGCTTTAAAATAGTTACGATTTAGGCTTGAACAAATGCGGAATAAAACTAACATTTAATTTGTCAAGCACAAAACCTACAACAACTAGGCTCACCTATGTGCACCAACAACTTATGCTAGGCAAGATAAACAACTAAGTGATAGCAAGAAATATGACAATAAACAATATGGCTATCACAAAGTAAAGTGCATAAGTAAAGGGTTCGGGTAAGAGATAACCGAGGCACGCGGAGACGATGATGTATCCCGAAGTTCACACCCTTGCGGATGCTAATCTCCATTGGAGCAGTGTGGAGGCACAATGCTCCCCAAGATGCCACTAAGGCCACCGTAATCTCCTCACGCTCTCGCACAATGCAAGATGTCGTGATTCATCTAAGGGACCCTTGAGGGCGGTCACCGAACCCATAAAAATGGCAAACCTTGGGGGCGGTCACCGATACCCGTACAAATTGCTCGAGGCAATCTCCACAACCTAATTGGAGACCCCGACACTTGCCCGGAGCTTTACACCACAATGATTGAGCTCCGAGACACCACCAAGCTTCTAGGACGCCAAAGAATCCACGAAGAACAATATCTATGGTACTAAGTACCAAAGGTAATAATCTTCTCAAACTTAACTTGCACGTATCACCGTGGAGAACTCAAACCGATGCAACTAAGGCAATGGCAAGGGCACACGGAGTGCCCAAGTGCTTCTCTCCCAAATCCAACCAAAGCAACTAATGCTAGGGAGGAAAATGAGAGGAAGAACAAAGAAGAACACGAAGAACTCCAAGATCTAGACCCAAGGGGTTCCCCTCACTTAGAGGAGAGAGTGATTGGTGGAAATGTGGATCTAGATCTCCTCTCTCTTTTCCCTCAAGAACTAGCAAGAATCATTGGAGGGATTGAGAGTTAGCAAGCTCGAAGAAGGTCAACAATGGGGGAAGAACACGAGCTAAAGAAATAAGGTTCAATGGGGAAGAATACCCCCTTCTATAGGTGGGGAAAAATCCAACCGTTAAGCCTCACAACCCGCACATAGCGGTACTACCGCTCATGGAGCGGTACTACCGCTCGGTACGTTCATCAACCATGCTGAAGCCAAAAAGTATGCAAAAAACAGTCCGACGAAGTGGTCCTGGAGCGGTACTACCGCTAGGGAGTGGTAGTAAAAATTACTACCGCTCCGGGGGCGGTAATACCTCTCCGGGGGCGGTACTACCACTACACGAGCGGTACTACCGCTCGCACGAGGAGCGGTACTACCGCTGGATACTGAAACTGCTATAACTTTCGCATACGGACTCCTAATTCAACGAAACCAAGTTTGTTGGAAAGATAACCACATGGGATAACACAATCTTGATAGAAATATCAATAATAAGCAAGTGAGAAAATTCCCATAAGAAAATGGTCAGAACCCTTCTTCGAGTAAGACCGGTAAAAACTCCCAACATCGAAAACATCATAGAAGATGCATATGGACTCCGTTTTCAATGAACTCGAGTTTGTCATGAAGCTGAACATAAGCTCTAAAACTCACAAAGAGAAACACCAAACAAGAACCAAGAAGTATGATGCAAGGATGCAAATGGTTTGAGCTCTCAACGAACGATACGATCAAGCTACTCACTTGAGAGCCCCCCTTGACAGTACGACAATCTATCCTAAAACAGAAAACCAATCAAGGGCAAACCTATACCTCGCACCTCGTCCTCTTGATCTAGATGATGATGATCTTGGCTTCCTCAAGATGGACCACCTTTCTTGATTGCGTTGGCTTGATGAAGACTAGTTGATTGCTCCCCCATACACACTATGGGTGAGCCGCTCTTCAGCATATCTTCACAAGTCCATTGCCACCACAATGGACGGCAAGCATCAAGCATGATATATTCGTGCTGATCCACTTGAACTTGCACACCGCAATCTTGATGACGATCATCACTTGACGTCATCCTTCATGGGTTGGATGAGATCTTATTTTGATGCAAGCCCATGGAAGCACACCTAACCCCCACATAGAACTCTCACAAAGACCATGGGTTAGTACACAAACACGTAATGGACAATGCTTACCATACCATGGGATCACTTGATCCCTCTCGGTACATCTTTTACGCTTTGTGTGTTGATCATCTTGATTTACTCTTTGTCTGAGATCTAGATCAACCTTGTGTCTCTATGACAACTCTTTGGATAATACCTTGAATACCATCTTGGTCATCATATAAACTCCTTGAACCCAACAGATGGACTTCAAGAAGTGCCTATGGAAAATCCTATAAATATAACTTAAGGCAACCATTAGTCCACAGGAATTGTCATCAATTACCAAAACCACATATGGAGATATATGCTCAAACAATCTCCCCCATTTGGATGATGTCCCCAAGGGGGCAGAGCTAACCACTGTGATAGGGTGTTCTTGGAAATAATGCTTAAGTTTTCGACTCGCCATAAACACCCCATATACCAACTTCTGCCAGTGTGGGTACCGCTGCTTGGAAAGAGTTAACAACTCGCTGATAAAATATACCGGGCGTTGCACTGGGTACTCCTTCCCTTCCTCCTTTCTTTCAACGACCACTGCCACACTTACTGCTTTGGAATTTGCCGCGATATACAGAAGCATGGGCTCTTTTTCAATCGGGGCGGCCAGGACCGGCGGGTTAACCAATTGGCATTTTAGGGCTTCGAGCGCCTCGTCTGCCTCATTCGTCCAAACAAACCGATCAGATTTCCTTAATAACTGATAAAGAGGAATCGCCTTCTCACCCAGGCGACTTACGAAACGACTTAGGGCCGCAATGCGACCCGCCAGTCGTTGAACTTGATTAACGTTCGCCGGCTTTCCAAGGGATGTAACTGCTTCGATCTTGTCCGGGTTAGCTTCAATGCCGCGCTCCGATACCAGGAAACCCAGCAATTTCCCTGCAGGCACACCAAAAACACATTTGGTGGGATTTAGCTTCATCTGATATACCCGTAGATTATCGAACGTTTCCTTGAGATCCTCCAGTAGTGTCTCCCCCTGGCAGGTTTTGATCACAATATCGTCGGCATAGGCATGGACGTTGCGACCGATTTGGTTGCGGAGGCAATTCTGGATGCAGCGCTGATAAGTCGCCCCCGCACTCTTGAGTCCAAAAGGCATGGACACATAACAAAAAGCCCCAAAGGGGGTTATAAAGGTTGTTTTCTCTTGATCCTCCACGGCCATCTTGATTTGGTGATATCCTGAGTAGGCGTCCAAAAAGCACAATCGTTCGCATCCCGCCACCGAGTCAATGATCTGGTCGACGCGGGGAAGAGCGAAGGGATCTTTTGGACAACCTCTGTTGAGGTAAGTGTAGTCAATGCACATACGAAAGGTACCGTTCTTCTTGAGTACCAAAACCGGGTTAGCCAGCCATTTGGGGTGAAAAACTTCCATGATGAATCCGGCTGCTAAAGGACGGGCAACCTCTTCCCCAATCGCCTTGCGTCGCTCCTTGTTAAATCTGCGAAGGTACTGCTGGATGGGTTTTGCCTTTGGGTCAACATTAAGATGGTGCTCAGCGAATTCTCTCGGCACACCAGGCATGTCAGAAGGTTTCCACGCGAAGATGTCCCGATTCTCACGGATGAATTCGATGAGCGCGCTTTCCTATTTGGGGTCCAGACCCGTCCCAATGGTGAACTGCTTGGATGAATCGCCAGGAACGAAATCGATTATCTTAGTGTCATCCATTGGCTTGAAAATGAGGGGCGACTCAGTATCTGTAGTCGCTTCTTTAGGGGTGACATGTCCGCCGGGTCAACATTGGCCCGATGGTGTTTGAGCTCCTCTGCAGCGCAGGCGACTTCCGCATAAGCCGCGTCCCCTTCTTCACATTCCTTTGCAATCCTTCTATCTCCATCAACCGTGATAGGTCCTTTGGGACCAGGCATTTTGAGCTTGGTGTAAACATAGCACGGGCGAGCCATGAAGCGGGCGTAAGACGGCCGCCCGAATAACGCATGGTAGGGGCTTTTCAATTTGACCACCTCGAAAATCAGTGACTCCAACCTGTAATTCTGCGCAGTTCCAAACGCCCTGTGAGCCTGACCCGGCCTATGGGGTAGGCCGACTTGCCCGGGACGATTCCGTGGAAAAACGTGGTTGAAGGCATCAGGTCCTTTTCCAATAGGTTCATCCTTTGGAAAGTGTCAAAATATAAGATATTGATGCTGCTGCCACCATCCATTAGCACTTTGGACAGGGTGTAACCCCCAACTTGGGGAGCCACGACCAACGCTAAATCGCGTGGGTTGTCAACTCTTGGCGGGTGATCCTCCCTGCTCCATGTTATGGTTTGTTCAGATACACTGTACACCCAGTGACTCACCTTCTTATCGCGCCTGCAAGCATTGGTGGTGAAAACATGATACTGCCCATTACTTAACTGTTTGGGGTTGCTGCGGAAACCCCCGTTATCATCCTGACCCTGCGGAGCCTCCTGTGGGGGTGGCTGCTGAAAGGCTCCTGGCGGGTTATACCGCTGCTGGTGGTGCACCGGGTATTGGCCGCCGCCTGGTTGTGGGCCTCCCTGAGCCCCCTGTTCGGGAAAGTCGTCAAAGGGGTTATGTCGTTGGTTGGGTGCGGCGAACTGCTCCTGGCGCTGGTCCGGGTCGTCGTTTTGACTTTTCTTGATCGCCTCCGCCCGAAACTCCCGCATTACGAAGCAGTTCTCCCAGGAGTGAGTCGTCGGACCGTCTGCCATGCCATGGTGCGGGCAAGGGCCTTTGAGTAGCTCTTCATAGTTATGCGGCCTCTTCCCGCTAAACCCCCTGTTTTTCTTCTGGCGTTGGTTGCCATTGTTGGCGTCGGTATTGGCGACTAAGTCCGAGGGCTCTTCTTGTGGTCTTCGCTTGCCATTGGCCCCTTGATTGTGGCGGTTACGTCCCTGGAACCGGGCATGGTTTTTGGATGACTCGCCCTTCTTGGGCGAATTAGACTTACCGTCCTCACCAGGATCTTTGGTGTCATCTGCCTCAGCGTACCTAGTGAGGGTGTCCATCAGCTCTCCCATGTCTTGGACCTTTCTCCTGAGTCGCCCCAATTTTTGCACCAAGGGTTCGTAATGGCAATTCTGCTCGAGGATCAGCACAGCTTGAGCCTCCGTAATACCATCTGACGAATGGATAATTTCTACAACCCGCCGTGACCAATGGTGAGCCGACTCATCCGGGCGCTGAACACAGTGTTGTAGATCGACGATCGTCATCGGACGTTTGCAAGTTCCTCGGAAGTTTTGATGAAACGCTCTTTTAACTCGGCCCAGGTCTGGATGGAGTTGGGAGGTAAGTTTTTCAACCAAGTACGTGCTGACCCCTCGAGCATCATCGTGAAGTATCTGGTGCAAACCGCCTCGTTTACGTCCAGCATGTCCATGGCGATTTCATAACTCTCGATCCACGATGCCGCCTCAAGGTCCGGGGTGTAATTAGGCACCTTTCTTGGTCCCTTAAAATATTGGGGCATCCTTTTGTTACGAAGGGCGAGGGCCAAGCATGGCACCCCTACTCACCCTCCGCCCCCGACAAGGGGGGCCGGTTCATCTTGGGTGTTCGGGAGATCCCGGCCCGGTGGGTTCTGATCAGGCGGGTTGTCCTATGGGACGTGTCGCGGCCCGCTGTTTACGGCGGGCTGGTCCTCTGGCCGGCTCCTGGTGTAGCTTGCCTGGGGAGTGGAATGCAACCTCGCGAGGTTGTGTGAGAACTGGGCATTTTGAACCACCGCCGTCTTCAACATCTCGATGGTGTTCCTTGCTTCTATCTTGGCAGGAGTGTTGCCGTGAATCAGAAAAGATTCCAGATGGCGAGTTACGGCAAGGACGTTGTCCATCGGGTTGGAAAAGTGGCCTTGAGGCGTCCGGAATCGAGGAATGCGATCCTCAGCCGGCTGACCCGGCGGGTTAGGCGGGCGACCCTGTCCTACCCCCGGGGCGGCTCCCGCCCCAGGGGTTCGTGGAGTGTCGAACAGGCGGGTCGGGTTGAGATCATGGGGCAGGCGACCCTGGTGTCTCCGTTGATGGACGACGTCAGATGCGCGCTGCTGTCTTTCGAGCCGCCAGTTGTCAGTGTTTAAACGCATCCTTTCGGCCGCAATTTGAGCTTGCCGAGTCTCGATCCTAGCGGACTACACCTCGGCATCCCGATGAGCCTTTGCCACTGCCTCTCTGAGTTTCGCCAGCTCTGCGTTTATCTCCTCCTGGTTTTCTGGTGTGAGGGGAGTCGCCATCATCCTTGTGATTTCTGCCGCTAAATCCACCAGGACTGCGGCCGGGCTTCTGGACGTCTCGCCGGCTCCATCGCCTCCGGTGGGGTTTTGTGTGGGTTGAGTCGCCCCCGCCATGTAAATGGCGATCTGACGGCGGGTTCGGTCAAGGACTTCGAGGTCCATGGCCAACGAAAAGCCCCCAAGACAATCCCCATGTAGAGACCGGATTGAATCTGAATCGCCCATGGATGATTCATCATCAGAGTTGACCGGTGTAGTTTCCTGAGTCGACGAGCGCTCTTGCTCCTCCGATCCCTGCATGAACCCCACGAAGACCAGGGGAGTCAGATTTGGCATTATTACTGGGCGGATGTACCTGGCCGGCTCGACGATGTCGGTGGAGATGTCCGGCTCAAGCACGGATGATCCGATCATGCCGATGAAGATGTTGATCTTGCCGAAGGGGACCCTGTAACCAGATTCAATCGAATCCGCTTCAGGTCCCCATCGCTGGTTGTCGATGTAGGTTTTCCCGCGGCGGCTCCAGGTCATGAGCCCCATCGCGTAACTCCAAAACCCTGGTAGGGCTCCCTTTGAGAACTCAACTCCACCGTGCGTAGGCCCCACGGTGGGCGCCAACTGTCGTGGTTTTGTCACGGCAGATGTCCTCGTGAAAGGACTTAGTACTGGAGCCATCGCACCCTGGTGGCGACTCAAAGGGGTTAAGCGGGAGAGACACGGCAATTTACCCAGGTTCGGCCCCTCGTGAGGAGGTAAAGGCCTATGTACTGCTTTGGTTTGTATTGATGTGGTTTCGATTACAAGGAAGGCGTAACTCGCCAGACCTAGCACTCGATGATTTTTAACCTGCCCTCTCCTTCCCTGGGACTCGCCTTTATATACAGGTCGAATCCTTAGGGTTTACAAGGATACTTTCCTTTCTACAAATCGTGACCCCCGTGGTCTCTAAGTCGTCGTCCTTCAAAGCTTGGAGACCTTCCAGAAATCATAAACCGCCATATGACCTTGATCTGGCCAGGCCAAGGCCCAAATCACTGTTTAGGTGAATCGCCTGATTTGGTGACCCGGCCCAACTAGGGCGGGTTATTAACAGGTAATATCCCCAACAGGAAGCGCTTGTGCATACCTAACAAGGCCGAACTTAAGGACTTGATCCTGCAAGAGGCTCATGACACACCATACTCTATCCATCCAGGTGGTACCAAGATGTACCAAGACATCCGAGAACGATTCTCGTGGCATGGCATGAAGAGGGAAATTGGCTCCTATGTCGCTAAATGCGATGTATGCCAGCGAATCAAGGCTGAACACCAGCGACCTGTTGGATTGTTGCAACCTCTTCAAGTGCCGGAATGGAAGTGGGATAAAGTCGGCATGGACTTCATCACCGGGTTGCCCCGGTCGAATAAGGGTCATAACTCCATTTGGGTCATAGTCGATCGTTTGACCAAGGTGGTCCATTTCATCCCCGTTAACACCACCTACGATGGCAGCCAGCTGGCCAGTCTATACATTCATCGAGTGGTGAGTCTCCATGGAGTTCCCAAGGAGATCGTGCCCGACCGCGGCACGCAGTTCACCTCAAGATTCTGGAAGAAGTTTCAAGAAGCTCTCGGAACCAAACTCTCCTTCAGTACGGCTTTCCACCCGCAGACGGGCGGACAACCAGCGCGCGCAGCCGCTGACGCTGACCCCAGGGGCTCGCAGGTCAGGTTTGAACCTGGCCCATGCGCGCCTGGTGGCCAGGCCTGCTGGTTGGGCCGGCTAGATCTCCCCTGGCCTTTTTATTTTTATTTTTAACCTGCAACTTAAATGATTTTTATAAAAATATTTAGCCAGTAGAAAAATATGATTCTTCCACCAGTAATTTTCTAAAAATGTGTAGTAATTGATTCTGTAGTGTTTGACAATTACCAAAAACAGAAACTATTTTGGTATAATAAAATGATATTAAAAGCAACGGTTTTCTTCTGTTTGCTTTTAAATAAATATGCTTAGCTAATAAAAACCATAGGAAACATTTTCCAAAATAATAAACTGAATTTATTCAAGCTTTGCAACATTTTTAAAAGCACCTTGTGATATGTTTTGGTGTGAGCTATTATTTATTTATTCGTTTCTCGACGGTAGAGTTACCGAGTGACGGAGGATCCGGAGCAGAAGACCTCGAAGTCCCCGGATACCTAGCTGACCAAGGCAAGCAGCCCTTTGACCATGACTTGAGCATATAAAATGATGCATGCTAGAATAGCAAGTACTTTCCCGTTGCATGTGATGACGATGCCGGTTCATCATTGTGGTGATGGTACCGAAGGCTTCTTCGAAGCACTTGCATGATAGTAATGTTATTCATATGGCTCCTCGGAGCACAAGCATGATGAGCTTGACCATACCATCTATTAGGATCATGCTACTGTCATGCTGACTAGTAGAGTAAGATCATTGCACTGAGCTTGACCCTACCCCTTGAGGGTCATGTTAATACCATGTTGACAAGTAAAGATAGAGCATTTTATCATGAGCATGATGATGAGTTAAATCAAAGAGTTTACGAAAACCCCGTCGGGTGCCACTAATGCCCGAGGGTGATGATGAGTTGGTGATCACTTTTGGTGAAGTCATGCACCGGTGTTTTGGTGTGACTATTGGTTTCGGAAATGGGATTAGATTTATGATGTGTCGACCGTCCCAACCTTACCAGTACGACCACGATACCCCTTTTTGGGACGGGGCTTTGTTGATTACTCTGGTCGGTGCTAGCAAAGAGCCACATTACTAGTGGCGGGAGTGATCGGTGTCACTCTCGTGATGGGGTCGTGCCAGGTAGGACGACTATGCCATTTTTATGAGTTCCAGGCTCACCGTTGGTCCCTGCATGGTTGATACTGTCCAGAGTCGGTGCTCGTAAGACGTACAACATGTGGGGTGGGTACCAATCGAGTGGACCTCTTTTTCTAGTATCGTCGGGGGAAAGATGATGATCGGGTACTTACCTCGGGTATATGTGATATACCGCGAGTCGTGGATGACTCAGAAGTTTCCCGTTTCTTGTGGGTCCAGCGTACTACCTCTGCAGAGTGTAAACTATTCGAATAGCCGTGTCCACGGTCAAGGACAGTTGGGTGGTGCTGCTTAAACTACGTCCAGCGTTTCCGCATAAACCAAGTGTGAGTGTGTGTGTGTGCTGTTAAAAAGGCGTTGTTATAAAAATAATAATATGACCAAGTTCGGTGACTTGGCATATAGGGTAAACCCGGATGGTTTAGCCCTCAGCTGATACATTTAGGTTATGACAAGTCCGATGACTTGGTATATAGGGTGAACCCGGTGTGTTCATTCCTCGGTCAGATATGTCGATATCTGTAACCTGTTCTTAAAGAGTAATTCTTTAACTTGTTGCATATACCTGATCATTCCACCAAATTGCATTCCACTAAAGATGCATGTTACTGTTATTTTCACTATAAATGTTCATATCATGGGCTGTTTGCGAGTACATTCAAATTACTCATTGGCTTGCCACTGGTTATATTATTGACCAGACATGGAAGGACCGGAGTTTGGCGACGAGTACGCCGTCGGAGACGAACCTGCGATCTAGGACGCTTCCAAGTCAGAATGCCTGTCGGTGTAGGCTTGATGGCATGGGCACCGCTTAGCCCTTACGAGTTTCTGCTACTCGATGTATCTGTTTAATTTGGCCTTAGGCCACGCTCTTGAACCCGACCTTTTGGTCGTTTGATGTAATAATTTCGGTACTTGGATGTAAGACTCTATTATTCAGTATCTGTGTTCAGTGAACATTGATCCTTGGGGTCACTGGGCACGGCGAACTCGACTTGCTAGTCGGGGTCCCCACAGAACTGGTATCAGAGCCATCCTGACTATAGGAAGCCTTAGATAGCATGGACGTTAGCCGACAACGTTAGAACGCCAGCCTTGCACAAACTTTTGCACATACAACCTTCTGACTTCTCTCCTATGCCTTGTAGATGGCTGCCGTACCTGAGACGCTTTTGGAGACCGGCTTTCCACTACTCCTGGTGGATTGTCTCAAGAAGTGCCACGTACGTCGCACGCCCATCTTCCTCTACCACGAGCACTGGGTCAACGCCGACACTAAGGAATATCACGTGGACGTGATAGTGAAGGCTAATGACTCCCCGTCTAGTTGGTTCTTCGAAGGACCACAGATGGGAGATCTGATGTTGGCAGTGGAGACGGTTGCACGTGAGGCACTCGTGCATCTCCGCCGCATCCTCCCTGAGATGGCTAATGAGCCTGTCACTCGTCACCTACCTTTCATTAAGGAAGGAGTGGATGGGAGTTGGACACTCACCCCAGCCACGGAGGATGGGATACCATTAAGGTTTCGGACCTACTTCAGCCTCTCGTCGGACACCCTCACGCACTTCCTGGTTAAGGAATCAGTCAAGCTTCGCCAAGAGCTACATCTAGTCAAGGGCGTGCTCCACACTGAAAACATGCAGAACCGCAAAGTAAAGAAGGCAGGCGCACCTGAAGGGCGGACTGTTGTTGCCACTAGGGGTGGTGTGTTACCCATCCACGTAGTCCCTCTTCGGAGTCGCCGGTTGATGGACTCGTACTCGCAGCGATTCCGATCTAGTGCCGAACAACGGCACCTCCGCGTTCAACACACGTGCAGCCCGGTGACGTCTCCCGCACCTTGATCCAGCAAGGAGGAGGGAGAGGTTGGGGAAGAACTCCAGCAGCACGACAGCGTGGTGTCGATGGAGAGACGAGGTCTTCCGGCAGGGCTTCGCCAAGCACCGGCAGAGAGGAGGAGGAAGAAGGGCAGGGCTGCGCCGAGAGAGAGGGAAAACCGTGTCCCCTAATGGCCAAAACCCCTCTCTATTTATAGGAGGAGGGGGGAGGGCTGCGCCACCCCTAGGGTTCCCTCCCTAGGGGCCGGCGGCCACCAGATGGGAGAGGGGGCGATGGCTAGGGTGGGAGGGGGTGTGGCGCAGCACCTGGTGGGCCTAAGGCCCACCTGCGCCTAGGGTTCCCCCTCTCCCCACCACTTGCGCATTGGGCTGGGTGTGGGAGGCGCACCAGCTGACCTAGGGGCTGGTTCCCTTCCGCACTTAGCCCATCTAGCCTCTCGGGGTCGTTGCCCCCCTTCGTGGACCCCAGGGGCCACCTCTGGTGGTCCCGGTGGTCCCGGTACGTTACCAGTGATGCCCGAAACATTTCCGGTATCGGAAACCATCCGTCCTATATATCAATCTTTACCTCCGGACCATTCTGGAGCTCCTCGTTACGTCCGGGATCTGATCCGGGACTTCGAACAACTTTCAGTAACCTCGTATAACAATTCCCTGTAACCCTAGCATCACCGAACCTTAAGTGTGTACACCCTACGGGTTCGGGAGACAGGCAGACATGACCAAGACGCCTCTCCGGCCAATAACCATCAGCGGGGTCTGGATACCCATGGTGGCTCCCACTTGCTCCATGATGATCTCATCGGATGAACCACGATGTCAAGGATTCAATCAATCCCGTATACGATTCCCTTTGTCTATCGGTATAGAACTTGCCCGAGATTCGATCGTCGGTATACCTATACCTTGTTCAATCTCGTTACCGGTAAGTCTCTTTACTCGTTCCGTAGCACGTCATCATGTGACTAACTCCTTAGTCACATTGATCTCATGATGATGTTCTACCGAGTGGGCCTAGAGATACCAGCATTCCTACGGTATCCGGGAGTTGCACAATCTCACGGTCGAAGGAAAAGATACTTGACATTAGAAAAGCTTTAGCATACGAACAATACGATCTAGTGCTATGCTTAGGATTGGGTCTTGTCCATCACATCATTCTCCCAATGATGTGATCCCGTTATCAATGACATCTAATGCCCATGATCAGGAAACCATGATCATCTATTGACTAACGAGCTAGCCAACTAGAGGCTTGCTAGGGACACATTGTGATCTATTTATTCACACATGTATTACTGTTCCTGTTAATACAATTATAGCATGAACAATAGACGATTATCATGAACAAGGAAATATGATAATAACCATTTTATTATTGCCTCTAGGGCATATTTCCAACACCTGTGGCCGCTTCCCTTGTTGCTTGTGACTTTGGGGCTTCTTCTTTAGTGGGAAAAATCTAACATGGTGCCCTTCAATTTTGCACTTGAAGCAAATAATCTTGGCTGAATTCTTGACTTGTTCTTGGCCCTTCTTATTTAAGTTTTTGGACTTCTTCTTCTTCTTGGAGTTGAATCCAAGCCCATCTTTGTAATTCAGGGATTTTTGCCCACACAAGACATTGTTGAGTGTGGACATCCCTTCATGACTCTTTTCCAAGTCTTTCTTCAAAGAAGTGACTTGGGCCTTGAGCTCTTCGATTTCCTCTACATGGTTAGTATCAACACAAGTACTAGAGGAAGTATAAGCTTCATTGTTAGAGCAATAAGGCAAGGAAATTAATTCATCACAAGAGGTAGCAACATTATGAGTAGAAGAATTACGAGGACTAGCACATGGCAATATAGCATTTTGACTAGAAGTAGTGCCATTGTCCACATGAGGCTCACTTGATGTTACCTTGGTAGTAATAGCCTCATGAGCTAATTTTAGCGCATTATGGGATGCTAGAAGATCATCATGAGAGCTTGTGAGCATTACATGACTTTCTTCCAATTTCCATAATTGCTAGATAGCAACTCAAGTTGAGCCCTTAGCTCAACATTCTCCTTTAAAATGGATGCTTCACAAGAAGTAGAGTTAGTAGCACAAGCATCATCATTAGCAATAAGAGGAGAAGGCACCTTGGCAAGCTCTTTAGCATATGAAGCTTCAAGTTGAGCATGAGACTCGGTGAGTTCGATGAGCGAACTCTTAATAGCCCTTGAGCCATTTTTGAGGTGCTCATAGTCCTCAAGGAGTTTAGCATGTGCAACTCCAAGCTTGTCATTTTTAGTTCTAAAATAATTAGCCACCTCGAGAGCTCTATCATGGGATCCCTTTAATCTAGATAATTCTAGAGCAAAGGTTTCCTCAAGAGATTCCTTGGTGGTTTGTTCATTTTCAAGAGCTTGAGATAGCTCTGCGATCTCATTAGCTAATGACGCTCATGACCTTCCATTGTCTCAATGGTGGCCTCATGCTCCTCAAGATGAGCTTCCAACTCCTCAATGTATTTCTTGCCCTCGGTGGCAATAGACATGATTTCCAAGAAGTTGGAACAAGCAAGTTTATTCTTATAAAGAGATTTAAAAATGATTTCACCCTTAATTTTTAAGGATGCAATATTATCACTCTCTTCATCATTATCCTCATCCCCATTATCATCAACATCATCATCATGAGATATATTGGGATTCAAAGTAGGATATACCTTTGAAGCCTTAGCTATAAGGCAAAAGTGAGTCACAATAGATGATGATGTAGGATCCCTTCAAGCGTCATTCAAGGCCACATCTTGTTCCATGGAGTGATGAATTTCCTCTACATTGTTAGCACAACAACTCAAGGAAATGTATACATTTTTATCATGGCAACAAGATATAGGAAGCATATCATCATGAAATTTAGTCAAGCGATTTTTACATGATATGCAAGGACTATCAACACAAGCATGTAAAACATTTAGAGTGCTCGAAGTAGTAATGCCCAAAGATGAAGCATTGCAATAATCTAGTGATGAAGGATCATCAACAATAAGCCCACTATCATCATTGCAATGATCACCACTACTCACCATATCATTACCTTGTGGCAATCCACATGTAGGTGAAATAGATGAAGATGAGAAGACCACACGACCGGAGGTGTATGGAGAACAATCATTCCCACAAATCTTGGACATACCATATTTATCTTGAAGCTTTGTCCACAACTCATGAGCATCCCGGAATGGCATGAGTTGAAATATAACTATATTGCTCAAAGCATCAAAAACCACATTAGAAGCTTGAGCATTGAGATAAGAGTTTTTCTCATCCTCTAAAGATATATTTTGAGAATCCTTTGGAGGAGAAAAACCCATATCTACAATTCGCTCTAAATTTGGGTCCAAGACCCGAAAGTGATTAAGCATGCGAATTACCCAAACATCAAAATTTGTGCCATCGAAACTAAGAGTGTCAGTGAATCCTAAACCCCTAGTTGACATCCTTACTCTCTAGGTGGTTAAACCTAATAAAGAGAGACCTAGCTCTGATACCAATTGAAAGGACGTGGATGTCGCCTAGAGGGGGGTGAATAGGCGCTTTAAAATAACTACGGTTTAGGCTTGAACAAATGCGGAATAAAACTAACGTTTAATTTGTTAAGCACAAAACCTACAATAACTAGGATCACCTATGTGCACCAACAATTTATGCTAAGCAAGATAAACAACTAAGTGATAGCAAGAAATATGAAAATAAACGATATGGCTATCACAAAGTAAAGTGCGTAAGTAAAGGGTTCAGGTAAGAGATAACCGAGGCACGCGGAGACGATGATGTATCCCGAAGTTCACACCCTTGCGGATGCTAATCTCCGTTGGAGCGGTGTGGAGGCACAATGCTCCCCAAGATGCCACTAAGGCCACCATAATCTCCTCACGCTCTCGCACAATGCAAGATGTCGTGATTCCACTAAGGGACCCTTGAGGGCGGTCACCGAAACCGTACAAATGGCAAACCTTGGGGGCGGTCACCGATACCCGTACAAATTGCTCGGGGCAATCTCCACAACCTAATTAGAGACCCCGACGCTTGGCCGGAGCTTTACACCACAATGATTGAGCTCTGAGACACCACCAAGCTTCTAGGACGCCAAAGCATCCACGAAAAAAAATATCTAGGGTACTAAGTACCAAAGGTAATAAGCTTCTCAAACTTCACTTCCACGTATCACTGTGGAGAACTCAAACCGATGCAACTAATGCAATGGCAAGGGCACATGGAGTGCCCAAGTCCTTCTCTCCCAAATCCCACCAAAGCAACTAATGTTAGGGAGGAAAATGAGAGGAAGAACAAAGAAGAACACGAAGAACTCCAAGATCTAGACCCAAGGGGTTCCCCTCACTTAATTTGTCAAGCACAAAACCTACAATAACTAGGATCACCTATGTGCACCAACAATTTATGCTAAGCAAGATAAACAACTAAGTGATAGCAAGAAATATGAAAATAAACGATATGGCTATCACAAAGTAAAGTGCGTAAGTAAAGGGTTCAGGTAAGAGATAACCGAGGCACGCGGAGATGATGATGTATCCCGAAGTTCACACCCTTGCGGATGCTAATCTCCGTTGGAGCGGTGTGGAGGCACAATGCTCCCCAAGATGCCACTAAGGCCACCATAATCTCCTCACGCTCTCGCACAATGCAAGATGTCGTGATTCCACTAAGGGACCCTTGAGGGCGGTCACCGAAACCGTACAAATGGCAAACCTTGGGGGCGGTCACCGATACCCGTACAAATTGCTCGGGGCAATCTCCACAACCTAATTAGAGACCCCGACGCTTGGCCGGAGCTTTACACCACAATGATTGAGCTCTAAGACACCACCAAGCTTCTAGGACGCCAAAGCATCCACGAAGAAAAATATCTAGGGTACTAAGTACCAAAGGTAATAAGCTTCTCAAACTTCACTTCCACGTATCACTGTGGAGAACTCAAACCGATGCAACTAATGCAATGGCAAGGGCACACGGAGTGCCCAAGTCCTTCTCTCCCAAATCCCACCAAAGCAACTAATGTTAGGGAGGAAAATGAGAGGAAGAACAAAGAAGAACACGAAGAACTCCAAGATCTAGACCCAAGTACTACCTCTCCGGGGGCGGTACTACCGCTCGCACCAGGAGCGGTACTAACGTTGGATACTGAAACTGCTATAACTTTCGCATACGGACTCCGAATTCAACGAAACCAAGTTTGTTGAAAATATAACGACATGAGCTAACACAATCTTGACAGAAATATAAATAAGAAGCAAGTGAGAAAAATCCCATAAGAAAATGGTGAGAACCCTTCTTCGAGTAAGACCGATAAAAACTCCCAACATCGAAAACATCATAGAAGATGCATATGGACTCCATTTTTGATGAACTCGAGCTTGTCATGAAGATGAACATAAGCTCTAAAACTCACAAAGAGAAGCACCAAACAAGAACCAAGAAGTATCATGCAAGGATGCAAATGGTTTGAGCTCTCAACGAACGATATGATCAAGCTACTCACTTGAGAGCCCCCTTGACAGTACGACAATCTATCCTAAAAGAGAAAACCTATCAAGGGCAAACCTATACCTTGCACCTCGTCCTCTTGAGCTAGATGACGATGATCTTGGCTTCCTCAAGATGGACCACCTTTCTTGATTTCGTTGGCTTGATGAAGACTAGTTGATTGCTCCCCCATACACACTATGGGTGAGCCGCTCTTCAGCATATCTTCACAAGTCCATTGCCACCACAATGGACGGCAAGCATCAAGCATGATATATTCGTGCTGATCCACTTGAACTTGCACACCGCAATCTTGATGACGATCATCACTTGACGTCATCCTTCATGGGTTGTATGAGATCTTCTTTTGACGAGAGCCCATGGAAGCACACCTAACCCCCACATAGAACTCTCAAAATGACCATGGGTTAGTACACAAACACGTAATGGACAATGCTTACCATACCATGGGATCACTTGATCCCTCTCGGTACATCTTGTACGCTTTGTGTGTTGATCATCTTGATTTACTCTTTGTCTGAGATCTTGATCAACCTTGTGTCTCTATGACCATTCTTTGGATAATACCTTGAATACCATCTTGGTCATCATATAAACTCCTTGAACCCAACAGATGGACTTCAAGAAGTGCCTATGGACAAATCCTATAAATATAACTTAAGGCAACCATTAGTCCATAGGAATTGTCATCAATTACCAAAACCACATATGGAGATATATGCTCTAACAACTATAACATATCAATGATAGATATGATGATCCTTGAGCGATTCACAACGTTTGACACTGCGAAAGTAGAAATCAAGAAGGAGCATCAATTGTTGATGGTTAGTAAAATCACTAGTTTCAAGAAGGGCAAGGGATAGAAGGGATACTTCATGAAACGGCAGAACCAGTTGCTCCTCTAATGAAGAAACCCAAGATTGAAACCAAAACCCGAGACTAAGTGCTTCTGTTATGAGGGGAACGATCACTGAGGCGGAGCTACCCTAGATACTTGGTAGATAAGAAGGGTGGCAAAGTCAACAAAAGTATATTTGATATACAAGATATTGATGTGTACTTTACTAGTACTCCTAGTAGCACGAGGGTATTGGATACTGGTTCGGTTGTTAAATGATTAGTAACTCGAAATGAAAGCTACCGAATAAACAGAGACTAGCTAAAGGCGAGGTGACGATACGTGTTGGAAGTGTTTCCAAGGTTGATGTGATCAAAACATCGCACGCATCCTCTACCATCGGGATTGGTGTTAAACCTAAATAATTGTTATTTGGTGTTTGCATTGAGCACGAACATGATTGGATCGTGTTTATTGCAATACGATTATTCATTTAAAGAGAATAAATAGTTATTCTATTTGCTTGAATAATTACCCTCAATGGTTTATTGAATCTCGATCGTAGTGTTACACATGTTCATAATATTGGTGCCAAAAGATAGATAGTAATAATGATAGTACCACTTACTTGTGGCACTGCCACTTGAGTCATGTTGGTGTAAGATGCATGAAGAAGCTCCATGCTAATGGATCTTTGTACTCACTCATTTTTGAAACGTTTGATACATGAAAACCATACCTGTTGGAATAAACGCATGAAGAAACTCCATGCGGATGGATCGTTTGGATTCACTTGATTTTGAATAGCTTGAGACATGCAAAATCATACCACATGGAACAAGAAAGTAAATCGTTGGAAGCAATGCATTTTGATGTGTGCAATCCAATGAGTGCTGACGCACGCAGTGGATATCGTTATGTTCTTACTTCAGTGACGATTTGAGTAGATACAGGAGTATTTACTTGATGAATCACAAGTCTGAGATATTCAAAAGTTCAAAGCTATTTCAGAGTAAAGATCATCGTGACAAGAGGATAAAGTGTCTACGATATGATCATTGAGATAAATATGTGAGTTGCGAGTTTTTGTTACACAGTTAAGACAATATGGAAATTGTTTCGCAATTCATGCCACCTAGAACACCATAGTGTGATGGTGTGTACGAACTTCATAGCCGCGCCCTATTTGATATGGTGCATACTATGATGTCTCTTATCAAATTACCACTATCATTTATGGGTTATGCATTAGAGACAACAACATTCACTTTAAATAGGGCACCGCATATTTCCGTTGAGATGACACAGTATGAACTATGGTTTGGAGAAACCTCAGCTGTCGATTCTTGAAAGTTTGGGGTTGCGACGCCTATGTGAAAAAGTTTCAGTTTGATAAGCTCGAACCCAAAGCGGATAAATGCATCTTCATAGGATATCCAAAACAGTTGGGTACATCTCCTATCTCAGATCCGGAAGCAAAGTGTTTGTTTCTAAAAAGGGTCCTTTCTTGAGGAAAGGTTTCTCTCAAAAGAATGGAGTGGGAGTGTGGTGGAACTTGATGAGGTTAGTGAACCGTCACTTCAACCAGTCTATAGCAGGGCGCGGGAAGTTGTTCCTGTGGTGCCTACACCAATTGAAATGGAAACTGATGATGGTGATCATTGAGCTTCGGATCAAGTTACTACAAACCTCGTAGGACGACAAGGTCGCGTACTACTACACAGTGGTACGGTAACCCTATCTTGGAGGTCATGTTGTTGAACAACAATGAACCTACGAGCTATGGAGAAGTGATGGTGGGCCCGGATTCCGACAAATGGCTGGAGGCCATGAAATCCGAGAGAGGATCCATGTATGAAAACAAAGTGTATACTTTGGAAGAACTACTTGATAGTCGTAGGACTATTAAGTGAATATGAATCTTTAAAGGGAAGACGGACGATGATGGTGAAAAGTCACCATTAAGAAAAGCTTGACTTATTGCAAAGATGTTTCCGACAAGTTCAATGAGTTGACTATGATGAGACTTTCTCACTCGTAGTGATGCTAAAAGTCTGTTGGAATTATGTTAGCAGTTGATGCATTATTTATGAAATATTGCACATAGGATGTTAAAACATTGTTTCCTCGACGATTTCCTTGAGGAAAGGTTGTATGTGATACAACCAGAAGGTTTTGTCGATCCTAAGGATGCTAACAAGTGTGCAAACTCCAGCGATCCTTCTATGGACTAGTGCAAGCATCTCGGAGTTTGAATATACGCTTTGATGAGATGATCAAAGATTTTGGGTTTATACAAGGTTTATGAGAAACTTGTATTTCCAAAGAAGTGAGTGGGAGCACTATAGAATTTCTGATAAGTATATGTGGTTGACATATTGTTGATCGGAAGTAATGTAGAAATTCTGTAAAGCATAAAGGGTTGTTTGAAAGGAGTTTTTCGAAGGAAAACCTGGATAGAGCTACTTGAACATTGAGCATCAAGATCTATAGAGATAGATCAAAACGCTTAATAGAACTTTCAATGAAATGCATGCCTTGACAAGTTTTTGAAGGAGTTCCAAATAGATCAGCAAAGGATGGGTTCTTGGTTGTATTGTAAGGTGTGAATTTGAGTAAGACTCAAAGCCCGACCACGGCAGAAGATAGAGAAAGGACGAAGGTCGTCCCCTATGCCTTAGCCATAGACTCTAAAGTATGCCATGTTGTGTACCGCACCTTATGTGTGCCTTGCCACAAGTCTGCTAAGAGGTACAGAGGGTGATCCAGGATTAAATCACTAAACAGCGGTCAAAGTTATCCTTAGTAACTAATGGACTAAGGATTTTTTTTCTCGATTATGGAGGTGGTTAAAGAGTTCGTCGTAAAGGGTTACGTTGATGCAAGCTTTGACACTAATTCGAATAACTCTGAGTAGTAAAACGGATTCATATAGTAGAGTAGATATTTGGAATATTTCCGAATAGCACGTAGTAGTAGCATCTATAAGATGACATAAAGATTTGTAAAGCTCACACGGATCTGAAAGGTTCAGAACCATTGACTAAAACCTCTCTCACAAGCAAGACATGATCAAACCCCAGAACTGTATGGGTGTTGGATTCGTTAAAATCACATAGTGATGTGAACTAGATTATTGACTCTAGTGCAAGTGGGAGACTGTTGGAAATATGCCCTAGAGGCAATAATAAATTAGTTATTATTATGTTTCCTTGTTCATAATAATCGTTTATTATCCATGCTAGAATTCTATTGATTGGAAACTCAAATACATGTGTGGATACATAGACAACACACTGTCCCTAGTGAGCCTCTAGTTGACTAGTTCGTTGATCAAAGATGGTCAAGGTTTCCTGGCCATAGGCAAGTGTTGTCACTTGATAACGGGATCGCATCATTAGGAGAATCATGTGATGGGCAAGACCCAAATTATGAACGTAGCATGTGATCGTGCCATTTTGTTGCTATTGTTTTCTGCGTGTCAAGTATTCATTCCTATGACCATGAGATCATGTAACTCACTGACACCGTAGGAATACCTTGTGTGTATCAAATGTCACAACATTACTGGGCGACTATAAAGGTGCTCTACAGGTATCTCCGAAGGTGTCCCTTGAGTTAGCATAGATCAAGACTGGGATTTGTCACTCCGTGTGACGGAGAGGCATCTCGGGGCCCACTCGGTAATACAACATCACATACAATCCTTGCAAGCAATGTGACTCAACTGTAAGTCACGGGATCTTGTATTACGGAACGAGTAAAGAGACTTGCCGGTAACGAGATTGAAATAGGTATAGGGATATTGACGATCAAATCTTGGGCAAGTAACATACCGAAGGATAAAGGGAATATTATACGGGATTATACGAATCCTTGGCACAGAGGTTCAACCAATAAGATCTTCGTAGAATATGTAGGATCCAATATGGACATCCAGGTCCCGCTATTGGATATTGACCGAGGAGTGTCTCGGGTCATGTCTACGTAGTTCTCGAATCCACGGGGTCTGCACACTTAAGGTTCGGTGACGTTTTAGTTTAGTTGAGTTATATGTGTTGGTGAATGAAGGTTGTTTGGAGTCCCAAATGAGATCACGGACGTCACGAGGGTTTCCGTAATGGTCCGGAAACGAAGATTGATATATAGGAAGTTGGTGTTTGGATTCCGGAAAGTTTTCGGGCATTACGAGCAGTGTACGAGGAGTGACGAATGGGTTCCGGGGGCCCAATGGGTGGGCCCACCACACCCCAAGGAGCCACCTGGGTTTATTGGATGCGCAATAAGGCATAATGGGCTGACAAAGTCATCCAAGGAAAGCCCATAAGGAAAAAGTGGAAAATCCAAAAGAGGTGGGAAAATAAGGAATGAGTCCTAATCCAAGTGGAATTGGAGGAGGACTCCTCCCTCCTCCACTTCGACCGACCCAAGGGGGTTTCCCTTGTGGCACCAAGGCTGCATCCTCCCTCCTCCTATATATACTAGAGGTTTAGGGCTTTTGAGACACAACTTTGCCATGTGCAACTCAAACCTACACCTCGTAGTTCTTCCTCTAGATTAGATTTCTGCGGAGCTCGGGCGGAGCCCTACAGGAATAGATCATCACCAACACCGGCGTGTCGTCATGCTGCCGAAGAACTCATCTACTTCTCCATCTCTCTTGCTGGATCAAGAAGGCTGAGATCGTCATCGAGCTGTACGTGTGCTGAACGCAGAGGTGTCGTTCTTTCGGCGGTAGATCGGAACGGATCGTGGGACGACGGTGATTTGAATCACGAAGATGTACCACTACATCAACCCCGTTTCTTGACGCTTCCCGCTTAGCGATCTACAAGGGTACGTAGATCTAATCTCCTCTCGTAGATGAACATCACCATGTAGGTCTTCGTGTGCGTAGGAAAAATTTTGTTTCCCATGCAACGTTCCCCAACACTTCTATCTCACTCATATTCTCTTGTCTCCTAACATTGTCTAGAATCTTATTTCCGTGCGTAAATTCACTCATGACAATATATGCTCTATGGAGTTTGATCCTTTTGGTTTTTTCATGCAGGATCTTCGCACCAAGGCGGTCCTTCTGAGGTGCAATAACTCCGGCGATCTTTACGGTGCCTCTAGCAATCATGGCGATACTCCTCCGGTAACTCTCACCGTTACTTCATCAAATCTTTGTCATAAACATCTCAGGTACTCGAGCTCCTCTACATTAGTTTATTTGCCCTTTGATGTCCCCAAAGTGTAATAAAAATTCCTTGTCACCCCTGTACTGCGTGCCAGTTGGGCAAGAACACATGCCTCCCCTTCCCCACCTCCACTTCCTATACCGCCGCGCCATTTCAACTTTTACATTGTGACTTTTGGACCTCTCCATTGTTAATTTTTCGGGCTATAAATACTATTTTATTGTTTTAGATGATTATACAAATTATTCTTGGACTTCCCCTCTCCGTGCCAAATCCCATACTTATGCCACGTTGCAATGTTTTTTCTGTTACATTCTTACTCAATACCAAGTGATTGTATGAAGTTTGCACTGCGACAACGGCGGTGACTTCCTCACGATGGCGCTCCGCGACTTCGTCTCTTCTCATGGCATCACATTTCGTCTTATGTGTCCGCATACATCACCACAAAATTGCAAAGCAGAGCGGCATATACGAACTACCAACAATGTTGTCCGCACCCTCCTTTTCCAAGCACATCTACCCCCACCATTTTCGGTCGAAGCACTCCACACCACCCTCCTCAACATCCGACCATCCCGTGCCATTCAGCACTTCACCCCACATTTTCTTCTCTATGGCGAAAACCCCACCTACGATCACTGATGACCCACAAGTATAGGGGATCAATTGTAGTCCATTCGATAAGTAAGAGTGTGGAACCCAACGAGGAGCAGAAGGCTCTGATAAACGGTTTTCAGCAAGGTAATAACTGCAAGCACTGAAAGTAGTGTAACAAGTGATGGTTTAGTGAGGTGAAACGTAGCAGGTGAAAAGTAACAAGTAATAGCAACGGTGCAGCAAAGTGTCCCAATCCCTTTTGTAGCAAGGGACAAGCCTGAACAAAGTCTTACAAGAGGAAAAACGCTCCCGAGGACACACGGGAATTTCTGTCATGCTAGATTCATCATGTTCATATGATTCGCGTTCGTTACTTTGATAGTTTGATATGTGGGTGGATCGGCGCTTGGGTACTACCCTTACTTGGGCAAGCATCCCACTTATGATTAACCCCTCTCGCAAGCATCCGCAACTACGAAAGAAGAATTAAGACAAGGTCTAACCATAGCATTAAACTAGTGGATCCAAATCAGCCCCTTACGAAGCAACGCATAAACTAGGGTTTAAGCTTCTGTCACTCTAGCAACCCATCATCTACTTACCACTTCCCAATGCCTTCCTCTAGGCCCAAATAATGGTGAAGTGTTATGTAGTCGACGTTCACATAACACCACTAGAGGAAAAACAACATACAACATATCAAAATACCGAACGAATGTTGGAATTAGGCCCTAGAGGCAATAATAAATAAAGTTATTATTATAATTCCTGTATCAAGATAATCGTTTATTATTCATGCTATAATTGTATTGGATGAAGACTTATATACATGCGTGGATACATAGACAAAACACTGTCCCTAGCAAGCCTCTAGTTGGCTAGCCAGTTGATCAACGATAGTCAGTGTCTTCTGATTATGAACAAGGTGTTGTTGCTTGATAACTGGATCACGTCATTAGGAGAATCACGTGATGGACTAGACCCAAACTAATAGACGTAGCATGTTGATCGTGTCATTTTATTGCTACTGTTTTCTGCGTGTCAAGTATTTGTTCCTATGACCATGAGATCATATAACTCACTAACACCGGAGGAATACTTTGTGTGTATCAAACGTCGCAACGTAACTGGGTGACTATAAAGATGCTCTACAGGTATCTCCGAAGGTGTTCGTTGAATTAGTATGGATCAAGATTGGGATTTGTCACTCCGTATGACGGAGAGGTATCTCGGGGCCCACTCGGTAATACAACATCACACACAAGCCTTGCAAGCAATGTGACTTAGTGTAAGTTGCGGGATCTTGTATTACGGAACGAGTAAAGAGACTTGCCGGTAAACGAGAATGAAATAGGTATGCAGATACTGACGATCGAATCTCGGGCAAGTAACATACCGAAGGACAAAGGGAATGACATACGGGATTATATGAATCCTTGGCACTGAGGTTCAAACGATAAGATCTTCGTAGAATATGTAGGATCCAATATGGGCATCCAGGTCCCGCTATTGGATATTGACCGAGGAGTCTCTCGGGTCATGTCTACATAGTTCTCGAACCCGCAGGGTCTGCACACTTAAGGTTCGACGTTGTTTTATGCGTATTTGAGTTATATGGTTGGTTACCGAATGTTGTCCGGAGTCTCGGATGAGATCACGGACATCGCGAGGGTTTCCGGAATGGTCCGGAAACGAAGATTGATATATAGGATGACCTCATTTCATTACCGGAAGGTTTTCGGAGTTACCGGGAATGTACCGGGAATGACGAATGGGTTCTGAGAGTTCACCGGGGGGGCACCCACCCCGGGGAAGCCCATAGGTGTTGGGGGTGCCGCACCAGCCCTTAGTGGGCTTGTGGGACAGCCCAAGAGGAGCCTATGCGCATTGGGAAGAAAATCAAAGAGAAAAGGAAAAAAAGGAGGAGGTGGGAAAGGGAAGAAGGACTCCACCTTCCAAACCAAGTAGGACTCGGTTTTGGAGGGGAATCCTTCCCCCCTTGGCTCGGCCGACCCCTTGGGGGTTCTTGGACCCCAAGGCAAGGCTCCCCCCTCTCCCTCCTATATATAGTGGGGTTTTAGGGCTGATTTGAGACAACTTGGCCAAGGCAGCCCGACCACATACCTCCACGGTTTTACCTCTAGATCGCGTTTCTGCGGAGCTCGGGCGGAGCCCTGCTGAGATTAGATCACCACCAACCTCCGGAGCGCCGTCACGCTGCCGGAGAACTCATCTACCTCCCCGTCTCTCTTGCTGGATCAAGAAGGCCGAGATCATCGTCGAGCTATACGTGTGTTGAACGCGGAGGTGTCGTCCGTTCAGCACTAGATCGTGGGACGGATCGCGGGACGTTTCGTGGGACGGTTCACGAGGCGGATCGAGGGACGTGAGGACGTTCCACTACATCAACCGCAATCACTAACGCTTCTGCTGTGCGATCTACAAGGGTACGTAGATCACACATCCCCTCTCGTAGATGGACATCACAATGATAGGTCTTCGTGCGCGTAGGAGAATTTTTGTTTCCCATGCGACGTTCCCCAACAGTGGTATCAGAGCTAGGTTCATGCGTAGATTTCTTCTCGAGTAGAACACAAAAGTTTTTGTGGGCGGAGATGTGCGTTTTGCTGCCCTCCTTAGTCTTTTCTTGATTCCGCGGTATTGTTGGATCGAAGCGGCTTGGACCGACATTACTCGTACGCTTACGAGAGACTGGTTTCATCGCTGCGAGTAACTCCGTTGCTCAAAGATGACTGGCGGGTGTCAGTTTCTCCAACTTTAGTTGAATCGGATTTGATCGAGGAGTTCCTTGGATGAGTTTAAATAGCAACTCATATATCTCCGTTGTGGTGTTTGCGTAAGTAAGATGCGATCCTACTAGATACCCATGGTCACCACGTAAAACATGCAACAACAAAATTAGAGGACGTCTAACTTGTTTTTGCAGGGTATGCTTGTGATGTGATATGGCCAACGATGTGATGTGATATATTGGATGTATGAGATGATCATGTTGTAATAGAATATATCGACTTGCACGTCGATGGTACGGCAACCGGCAGGAGCCATAGGGTTGTCTTTGTAACTAACGTTTGTGCTTGCAGATGTGTTTACTATTTTGCTAGGATGTAGCTTTAGTAGTAATAGCATGAGTAGCACGACAACCCCGATGGCGACACGTTGATGGAGATCATGGTGTGGCGCCGGTGACAAGAAGATCGTGTCGGTGCTTTGGTGATGGAGATCAAGAAGCACGTGATGATGGCCATATCATGTCACTTATGAATTGCATGTGATGTTAATCCTTTTATGCACCTTATTTTGCTTAGAACGACGGTAGCATTATGAGGTGATCTCTCACTAAAATTTCAAGACGAAATTGTGTTCTCCCCGACTGTGCACCGTTGCTACAGTTCGTCGTTTCGAGACACCAGGTGATGATCGGGTGTGATAGACTCAACGTTCACATACAACGGGTGCAAAACAGTTGCGCACGCGGAACACTCGGGTTAAGCTTGACGAGCCTAGCATGTGCAGACATGGCCTCGGAACACATGAGACCAAAAGGTCGATCATGAATCATATAGATGATATGATTAGCATAGGGATGCTTACCACTGAAACTATACTCAACTCACGTGATGATCGGACTTGAGCTAGTGTAAGTGGATCATGAACCACTCAAATGACTAGAGAGATGTACTTTTTGAGTGGGAGTTTAGCGAGTAATTTGATTAAGTTAAACTCTAATTATCTTGAACATAGTCTAAGTCTACTTTGAATATATTTGTGTTGTAGATCATGGCTCACGCGACAGTCACCCTGAATTTTAATACGTTCCTAGGGAAAGCTAAGTTGAAAGATGATGGAAGCAACTTTGTAGACTGGGCTCGTAATCTTAAGCTAATCTTACAAGCTGGGAAGAAGGATTATGTCCTTAATGTTGCGCTAGGAGATGAACCACCCGCTACGGCTGATCAGGATGTTAAGAACGCTTGGTTAGCACGTAAGGAGGACTACTCAGTAGTTCACTGTGCAGTCTTGTATGGCTTAGAATCGGGACTTCAACGTCGCTTTGAGCGTCATGGAGCATTTGAGATGTTCCAGGAGTTGAAGTTTATATTTCAGAAGAACGCCCGGATCGAGAGGTATGAGACCTCCAATAAATTCTATGCTTGCAAGATGGAGGAGAACTCGTTTGTCAGTGAACATGTGCTCAAAATGTCTGGGTACTCAAACCGTCTAGCTGAGCTGGGGATCGAACTCCCGCATGAGGCTATCACTGACAGAATCCTTCAATCACTGCCGCCAAGCTATAAAGGCTTTGTGTTTAACTACAACATGCAAGGGATGAACAAGTCTCCCGGCGAGTTGTTTGCGATGCTGAAAGTCGCAGAGTCTGAACTCCGTAAAGAGCATCAAGTGTTGATGGTGAATAAGACCACTAGTTTCAAGAGAAACTGCAAAGGCAAGAAGGGTAATTCAAAGAAGAGCGGCAAGCCTGTTGCCAATCCAACGAAGAAACCCAAAGCTGGAACTAAGCCTGAAACAGAGTGTTACTATTGCAAGGGTATGGGTCACTGGAAGCGCAATTGCCCCAAGTATCTGGCTGATAAGAAGGCGGCCAAAGAAAATTCAGGTATATTTGATATACATGTTATTGATGTGTACTTAACCAACTCTCGTAGTAGTGCCTGGGTATTCGATACCGGTTCTGTTGCTCATATTTGCAACTCGAAACAGGAACTACGGAATAGACGAAGGCTGGCGAAAGATGAAGTGACGATGCGCATAGGAAATGGTTCCAAGGTTGATGCAATCGCCGTCGGCACAGTTTCACTTTAGTTACCATCAGGATTAGTTATGAACTTGAATCATTGTTATTTAGTGCCTGCGTTGAGCATGAACATTATATCTGGATCTTGTTTATTGCGAGACGGTTACTCTTTTAAGTCAGAGAATAATAGTTGTTCTATTTCTATGAGTAACATCTTTTATGGTCATGCACCCAATGTGAGAGGATTGTTCATATTGAATCTTGATAGTGATACACACATACATAACATTGAGACCAAAAGAGTTAGAGTTAACAATGATAGCGTCATGTTTTTGTGGCACTGCCGCTTAGGTCATATTGGTGTAAAGCGCATGAAGAAACTCCATACTGATGGACTTTTGGAGTCACTTGACTTTGATTCACTTGACACGTGCGAACCATGCCTCATGGGCAAGATGACTAAAACTCCGTTCTCCGGAACAATGGAGCGTGCAAGTGACTTGTTGGAAATCATACATACCGATGTGTGTGGTCCGATGAGCGTGGAGGCACGCGGCGGATATCGTTATTTTCTCACCTTCACTGACGATTTGAGTAGATATGGTTATGTCTACTTAATAAAGCACAAGTCTGAAACATTTGAAAAGTTCAAGCAATTTCAGAGTGAAGTTGAAAATCATCGTAACAAAAAGATCAAGTTCCTACGATCTGATCGTGGGGGTGAATATCTGAGTTTCGAGTTTGGTGCTCACTTAAGACAATGTGGAATTGTTTCACAGTTGACACCGCCTGGAACACCACAGCGTAATGGTGTGTCCGAACGTCGTAATCGTACTTTATTAGAGATGGTGCGATCTATGATGTCTCTTACCGATTTGCCATTATCATTTTGGGGTTATGCATTAGAAACAGCTGCATTCACTTTAAATAGGGCACCATCAAAATCCGTTGAGACGACACCATACGAACTGTGGTATGGCAAAAGGCCAAAGTTGTCGTTTCTTAAAGTTTGGGGATTTGATGCTTATGTCAAAAAGCTTCAGCCTGAAAAGCTGGAACCCAAAGCGGAAAAGTGCATCTTCATAGGTTACCCAAAAGATACAGTTGGGTACACCTTCTATCTCAAATCCGAGGGCAAAGTGGTTGTTGCTAAAAACAGAGCTTTTCTCGAGAAGGAGTTTCTCTCGAGAGAATTGAGTGGGAGGAAGATAGAACTTGACGAGGTTGTCGAACCTCTCATCCCTCTGGATGGTGGCGCGGGGAAAGGGGAAACCTCTGTCTTTGCAATGCCGGTTGAGGAGGAAGTTAATGATGATGATCATCAAACTCCGGTTCAAGTTTCTGCCAAACCACGCATGTCGACGAGACCACGTGCTGCTCCAGAGTGGTACGGTAATCCCGTCTTGTCAATCATGTTGTTAGACAACAATGAACCTGCAAATTATGAAGAAGCAATGGTGGGCCCAGATTCCAACAAATGGCTAGAAGCCATGAAGTCCGAGATAGGATCCACGTATGAGAACAAAGTGTGGACTTTGGAAGTGTTACCTGAGGGCCGCAAGGCTATTCAGAACAAATGGATCTTTAAGAGGAAGACAGACGCTGACGGCAATGTGACCGTTTATAAAGCTCGACTTGTGGCAAAGGGTTTTTCACAAGTTCAAGGAGTTGACTACGATGAGACATTCTCACCCGTAGCGATGCTTAAGTCCGTCAGAATCATGTTAGCAATAGCTGCATTTTTCGATTATGAAATCTGGCAGATGGATGTCAAAACGGCGTTCCTTAACGGTTTCCTTAAGGAAGAATTGTATATGATACAACCCGAGGGTTTTGTCGATCCTAAGAATGCTAACAAGGTGTGCAAGCTCCAGCGATCCATTTATGGACTCGTGCAAGCATCTCGAAGTTGGAACAAACGCTTTGATGAGGTGATCAAAGCATTTGGGTTTATACAAGTGGTTGGAGAATCCTGTATTTACAAGAAAGTGAGTGGGAGCTCTGTGGCATTTCTAATATTATATGTGGATGACATATTGCTGATTGGAAACAACGTAGAGTTCTTGGAGAGCATAAAGGATTACTTGAATAAAAGTTTCTCTATGAAGGACCTAGGAGAAGCTTCTTACATTCTAGGCATTAAGATCTACAGGGATAGATCAAAACACCTGATAGGACTTTCACAAAGCACATACCTTGATAAAGTTTTGAAGAGGTTCAAAATGGAACAGTCCAAGAAAGGGTTCTTGCCAGTTTTACAAGGTACAAGATTGAGTAAGACTCGGTGCCCAGCAACTGATGAAGATAGAGAGCATATGCGCTCCGTCCCCTATGCTTCAGCCATAGGTTCTATCATGTATGCAATGTTGTGCACTAGACCGAACGTTAGCCTGGCCATAAGTATGGCAGGTAGATTCCAGAGTAATACAGGAGTGGATCACTGGGCGGCGGTCAAGAATATCCTGAAGTACCTAAAAAGGACTAAGGAGATGTTTCTCGTGTATGGAGGTGACGAAGAGCTCGCCGCAAAAGGTTACGTCGATGCAAGCTTTGACACTGATCCGGAAGACTCTAAGTCGCAAACCGGATACGTATTTATTCTTAATGGGGGTGCGGTAAGCTGGTGCAGTTCCAAGCAGAGCATCGTAGCAGATTCTACATGTGAAGCAGAGTACATGGTCACTGAATCCAATAACCTTGTTCTGTGACAACACGGGTGCCATTGCCCTAGCAAAGGAACCACGGTTTCACAAGAAGACCAGACACATCAAACGACGCTTCAACCTCATCCGCGACTACGTCGAAGGGGAGGACGTAAATATATGCAAAGTGCACACGAATCTGAATGTAGAAGACCCGCTGACTAAACCTCTTCCACGGGCAAAACATGATCAACACCGGAACTGTATGGGTGTTAGATTCATTACAATGTAATTCACATGATGATGTGAGGGCTAGATTATTGACTCTAGTGCAAGTGGGAGACTGTTGGAATTATGCCCTAGAGGCAATAATAAATAAAGTTATTATTATAATTCTTGTATCAAGATAATCGTTTATTATCCATGCTATAATTGTATTGGATGAAGACTTATATACATGCGTGGATACATAGACAAAACACTGTCCCTAGCAAGCCTCTAGTTGGCTAGCCAGTTGATCAACGATAGTCAGTGTCTTCTGATTATGAACAAGGTGTTGTTACTTGATAACTGGATCACGTCATTAGGAGAATCACGTGATGGACTAGACCCAAACTAATAGACGTAGCATGTTGATCGTGTCATTTTATTGCTACTGTTTTCTGCGTGCCAAGTATTTGTTCCTATGACCATGAGATCATATAACTCACTAACACCGGAGGAATACTTTGTGTGTATCAAACGTCGCAACGTAACTGGGTGACTATAAAGATGCTCTACAGGTATCTCCGAAGGTGTTCGTTGAGTTAGTATGGATCAAGATTGGGATTTGTCACTCCGTATGACGGAGAGGTATCTCGGGGCCCACTCGGTAATACAACATCACACACAAGCCTTGCAAGCAATGTGACTTAGTGTAAGTTGCGGGATCTTGTATTACGGAACGAGTAAAGAGACTTGCCAGTAAACGAGAATGAAATAGGTATGCAGATACTGACGATCGAATCTCGGGCAAGTAACATACCGAAGGACAAAGGGAATGACATACGGGATTATATGAATCCTTGGCACTGAGGTTCAAACGATAAGATCTTCGTAGAATATGTAGGATCCAATATGGGCATCCAGGTCCCGCTATTGGATATTGATCGAGGAGTCTCTCGGGTCATGTCTACATAGTTCTTGAACCCGCAGGGTCTGCACACTTAAGGTTCGACGTTGTTTTATGCGTATTTGAGTTATATGGTTGGTTACCGAATGTTGTGCGGAGTCCCGGATGAGATCACGGACGTCACGAGGGTTTCCGGAATGGTCCGGAAACGAAGATTGATATATAGGATGACCTCATTTGATTACCGGAAGGTTTTCGGAGTTACCGGGAATGTACCGGGAATGACGAATGGGTTCCGAGAGTTCACCGGGGGGGGCACCCACCCCGGGGAAGCCGGTGGGACAGCCCAAGAGGAGCCTATGCACATTGGGAAGAAAATCAAAGAGAAAAAGAAAAAAAGGAGGAGGTGGGAAAGGGAAGAAGGACTCCACCTTCCAAACCAAGTAGGACACGGTTTGGGAGGGGAATCCTTCCCCCCTTGGCTCGGCCGACCCCTTGGGGGTTCTTGGACCCCAAGGCAAGGCTCCCCCCTCTCCCTCCTATATATAGTGGGGTTTTAGGGCTGATTTGAGACAACTTGGCCAAGGCAGCCCGACCACATACCTCCACGGTTTTACCTCTAGATCGCGTTTCTGCGGAGCTCGGGCGGAGCCCTGCTGAGATTAGATCACCACCAACCTCCGGAGCGCCGTCATGCTGCCGGAGAACTAATCTACCTCCCCGTCTCTCTTGCTGGATCAAGAAGGCCGAGATCATCGTCGAGCTATACGTGTGCTGAACACGGAGGTGCCGTCCGTTCGGCACTAGATCGTGGGACGGATCGCGGGACGGTTCGTGGGACGGTTCCCGGGCGGATCGAGGGACGTGAGGACGTTCCACTACATCAACCGCGTTCCCTAACGCTTCTGCTGTGAGATCTACAATGGTACGTAGATCACACATCCCCTCTCGTAGATGGACATCACAATGATAGGTCTTCGTGCGTGTAGGAAAATTTTTGTTTCCCATGCGACGTTCCCCAACAACGAATACCAAATTCACATGACTATTATTAGCATGACTTATCACATGTCCTCAGGAAAAAAGTAACTACTCACAAAGTATAATCTTAATCATGATCAGAGGTGTAATGAGTAGCATCAAGGATCTGAACATAAACTCTTCCACCAAGTAATCCAACTAGCATCAACTACAAAGAGTAATCAACACTACTAGCAACCTTACGGGTACCAATCGGTGTTGCGAGACGGCGATTGGTTACAAGAGATAGACTAGGGTTTGGATAGGAGATGGTGCTGATGAAGATGTTGATGGAGATGACTCCCCTCCGACGAGAGGAGTGTTGGTGATGACGATGGCGACGATTTCTCCCTCCGGGAGGGAAGTTTCCCCGGCAGGATCATCCTGTCGGAGCTCTAGATTGGTTCTGCTCAAGTTCCGCCTCGTGGCGGCGGCGCCTCCTCAAAAAAGCTTCACCCCAATTTTTGCCGGACGAAACCCTTCATATAGCAGAAGAGGGGGGCCAGTGGGTCACCAGGGTGCCCACAAGCCCTGTAACCGCGGCCAGGGGGCAGGCCGCGGCTACCAGGCTTGTGGGCCCCTGGCAGCTCCCCTCTCGCACTTCTTTTGCCCAATATTTTTTATATATTCCCAAAAAAATCCACGTTGATTTTAAGGGCATTTGGAGTTGCGCAGAATAGAGGACTCAGACTTGCTCCTTTTCCAGTCCAGAATTCCAACTGCCGGTATTCTCCCTCTTCAAATAAACCTTGCAAAATAAGAGAGAAAAGGCATAAGTATGGTACCACAAAGTATAATAACAGTCCATAAAGCGATAAATATCAACATGAAAGCATGATGCAAAATGGACGTATCAACTCCCCCAAGCTTAGACCTCGCTTGTCCTCAGGCGAAAACCAAGATCCATAAACATGTCCACATGTTTAGGGATGAAGGTGTCAAAAAAACATAATGCGGACATGAGGGCATCATGATCACACATAGAAAAGCAATACATCATAAATATTCTTATGGGAAAGTAACAATTACTTCACAAAGCAAGTTACCGAGAAGTAGCCAACAACAGTCCATAGTCATCGAAGCAATTGCAATTTATCATAACATCAGAAACAGTCAAATAAGAGCTTGTAAAGCAAATCCACATACTCAATCATCTCTTTTGTTTTCCACAATTGTTACAACTCACGTGGTACTCATGGTATCAAAGTTTCAGTTGGACACAGAGAAAGATAGGGGCTTATAATTTTGCCTCCCAACCATTTACCTCAAGGGTGAAGTCAACAATAATAAAGCATAAGTACTCATCTCCAAGTTGATACATGAATATAGATCTTTCCCTAGCATATGTCGTTCACCAAGATGAAGACGGAATAGGGAATTGGTGTTGATCACCATGACTTTCACAAGGACAAAAGTAAAGGTACAAGATAGGCCCTTCGCAGAGGGAAGCAGAGGTTGTCATGCGCTTTTAAGGTTTGGATATACGACCTCTTAGTGTAAAGGAACGTCACTTTATATTGCCCCCTGTGATAAAGAACTTTATTATGCAATTCGTCGCTTTTATGTCTTCCTCATCACAGGTTCGTACAAAGCTTATTTTCCACACACTAATAAATCATACATACTTTAGATAGCAACTTTTTATTCCTTGCACCGATGACAACTTACTTGAAGGATCTTATGCAATCCATAGGTAGGTATGGTGGACTCTCACGGCAAAACTGGGTTGAAGGTTTATGGATACACAAGTAGTATTTCTACTTAGTACGAAAGTTTTGGCTAATATGAGGTGGAAGCAATCGTCACATGCTGAGGGATCTCTAGACATATAACATTGTTTGGAACCAAGCAAACACAATTCATTATGTTGTCTTTCTTATCCAACATCTACTTCTAAGCATGTAATAGTTTGGTGAGTGCTCACAATTTTAGAAAGTGTCTATGATGATATATTTATATGTGAACCTCTCTTTCCTTATTACTTCTTATTAATTGCAACAATGATTGGGGTCTATGTTGGTCTATTCTCAATAAGTTTCAATCATCATACTTGTTATATGTGAAGCTATCACTTTCCATAGGATCATCTCATGATCTTTCATGCTATCGTTCTTTTCATACTTTTGATCACGGCACAAAACAAAGCCCTTGACTAATATACTCATTATTATATAGCTCGCAAGCTCGAATACATCGGGGGAGACACAAGGCAAAAGACTCAAACTAAACAATAAAGACTTATCCCACTAAGAGAAGAAAGTAAAAACTCAAAAGGAAAGAACTAAAACAAAGGTAAAAGCAAAAGATATAAAGGTGATACGATACCAGGGCAACTCCCCCCAAGCTTGGCAAAAGCCAAGGGGGTTGCCCATACCAATGCTCAGTTGTCTTCCTTTGGTGGTGGAGGAGTTGCAACATGAGTTTGATCCTCCGTCTTCTAAGGCATAGGTGCTCCATCATGGCAGGATGAACGAGTCGTCGGAATCCTCAAATCTGCTGCCAACCGTATTGATTTAAATCTATACTCATACTCACAGTTTTGGTTCTGCAGGTCATAGATCTGGCCCTGGAGTTGATCAACCCTGTCATAGAGCCTGGAGAGGTGCTTCCCAATGTCATTGGCATCCATCTTGTGCTTGTTTCTGAACTCCGTGATCATCATGTGGTTGGCGATGAGTCCACGCTCCACCATCCCTTGGCACTTGAAGACTTGTTGCTCCATTGCTTCGAGCCTCGTCTCCACGCTTCCGGTCTTCTTAGGCCCCTCAACATCACGGATGTGCAACATCCCCTCACGCATCTCAATAGATTGAGGGTGTTGCAGCACTTCCGTGAGGTAGGGATTGATGACCTTCTCGAAGATCTTGTCCTTAGGAGCTTTTGGGGAAGTCATGACAATCTAGATCTGCAATAGAAACAGGCTCAAAATGAAAAACAGAGGAAAACTGCACGATACGGAGATCAAAACCCTCGGGCGTATATATAATGATTTTTCTGGACCAGAAGGAGTGCTCCGCAAGAAAACGGAGTCCGGGAGGCACACGAGGTGCCCACAAGCCCTGTAGCCGCGGCCAGGGGGAGGCCGCGGCTACCAAGCTTGTGGCCGCCTCGTGCGCTCTCCGGACTACTTTTTATTTTTCTAATTTTCCATAAATTCCAAAACGGAGAAAATTATCTACTGGAAAAGTTTTGGAGTCCAATTCCTTACCGAAACACATACCTCTTCGTTTTCAGAGTCTGAAACAGGCTGATAAACATCCCTTGTGTACTCCTCTGGAGTTATGATATTGATGATATTGCTCTCAACATTTATGGGAGTACCAGAGATATAATGCTTAATTCTTCGCCCATTTACCACTCTAGGAAAATTACCTTCCGTGCTATTGATTTTGATGGCACCGGAATGATATACTTCCTCGACAATGTAGGGACCTTCCCATTTAGAGAGAAGCTTGCCTGTGAAGAATCTTAAGCGAGAATTGTATAGGAGGACATAATCACCTACATTGAACTCATGTTTTCGTATTCTTTTATCGTGCCATCTCTTAACCTTTTCCTTGAACAACTTGGCATTCTCATATGCCTCGGCCCTCCATTCATCTAATGAGCTGATATCAAACAACCGCTTCTCACCGGCAAGTTTGAAATCGAAGTTGAGCTCTTTGATTACCCAATAAGCTTTGTGTTCTAGCTCAAGAGGTAAATGAAAGGCCTTACCGTAAACCATTTTATACGGCGACATGCCCATGAGATTCTTATAAGCAGTCCTATAAGCCCACAGTGCATCGTCAAGTTTGCTAGACCAATTCTTTCGAGATCTATTGACAGTCTTTTGTAAGATCAATTTGATCTCCCTATTACTCAACTCCACTTGACCACTAGACTAAGGATGATAAGGAGATGCAACTCTATGGTTGACATCATACTTAGCGAGCATCTTGCGAAAAACACCATGAATGAAGTGTGAACCGCCATCAGTCATCAGATATCTAGGGACTCCAAATCTTGGGAAAAATGACTTCTTTAAGCATCTTAATAAAGGTGTGGTGATCAACATTTCTAGTGAGAATAGCTTCTACCCACTTAGTGACGTAATCAACACCAACTAAGATGTGAGTATACCCATTGGAACTCGGGAAGGGTCCCATATAATCAAAGCCCCACACATCAAATGGTTCAATGACAAGTGAATAGTTCATAGGCATTTCCTGACGTTTACTGATGTTCCCTATTCTTTGGCATTCGTCACAAGACAAGACAAACTTACGGGCATCCTTGAAGAGAGTGGGACAATAGAAACCTGATTGCAATACCTTATGAGCAGTTCTATCTCCAGCATGGTGTCCTCCGTAGGCTTCGGAATGACACTTCTGCAGGATCTGTCCCTGTTCATGTTCAGGCACACAATGTCTAATAACACCATCTACTCCTTCCTTATAAAGGTGAGGATCATCCCAAAAGTAGTGTCTCAAATCAAAGAAGAATTTCTTCTTTTGCTGGTCGGTGAAACTGGGTGGTATGTATTTGGCTACGATATAGTTTGCGTAATCAGCATACCACGGTGCACTATGTGAAGTGCGGATGACATTCAATTGCTCATCGAGAAAGTTGTCATCAATAGGTCGTGGGTCATCAAGGACATTCTCTAGCCTGGACAAGTTATCTGCTACAGGGTTATCAGCACCCTTTCGGTCAACAACATGCAGATCAAATTCCTGTAGCAGGTGAACCCATCTGATTAGCCTAGGTTTAGCGTCCTTCTTCTCCATAAGGTACTTAATAGCAGCATGATCATAGTGAATAATGACTTTGGAGTCAACTATATAAGATCTGAAATTTTCACATGCAAACACGACTGCTAAAAATTCCTTCTCCGTAGTGGCATAATTTCTTTGGGCACTGTCTAGAGTTTTACTAGCGTAGTGAATAACATTCAACTTCTTGTCAACTCTTTGTCCTAGAACAGCACCAACAGCGTAATCACTAGCATCGCACATGATTTCAAAGGGCAAGTTCCAATCAGGTGGTTGAACAATAGGTGCGGTTATCAAGGCCTTCTTAAGTATTTCGAAAGCTTCCTCACAATCCTCATCAAAAACAAAAGGAACATCCTTCTGCAAGAGGTTGGTAAGAGGCCTAGAAATCTTAGAGAAGTCTTTAATGAACCTTCTATAGAAACCAGCATGACCTAGGAAACTTCGTATACCTCTGATATCTGTGGGGCAAGGCATTTTCTCAATTGCATCAACCTTAGCCTTATCAACTTCAATGCCTTTCTCAGAGATTTTGTGTCCTAAGACGATACCTTCATTAACCATGAAGTGGCACTTCTCCCAGTTCAAGACGAGGTTGGTATCTTTGCATCTCTGTAAGACTCAATCAAGGTTGTTGAGGCAATCGTCAAAGGAAGAACCGTAAACGGAGAAATCATCCATGAAAACCTCAACAATCTTTTCACAAAAGTCAGAGAATATTGCCATCATACATCTTTGAAAGGTGGCAGGTGCATTGCATAAGCCAAAAGGCATACGTCTATAAGCAAAGGTACCGAAGGGGCAGGTGAAAGTGGTTTTCTCCTGATCACATTGTGCAACAGGTATTTTCGAGAAACCTGAATAACCATCTAGAAAGCAGAAGTGTGTGTGTTTAGATAGCCTTTCTAGCATTTCCTGGTTGCCTTGTTCAGTTTCCGGAAGTCTATCACCATCCTATAGCCAGTAATAATCCTCTATGGGATTAGTTCATTCTTATCATTAGGAACAACGGTGGTACCTCCCTTCTTAGGTACGCAATGTACTAGACTTACCCAATCACTATGAGCAACAGGATAAATAATTCCTGCTTCCAGAAGCTTTAATATTTCTTTTCTCACAACCTCTTTCATCCTAGGATTTAACCTCCGTTGATGATCAGCGACTGGCTTAGAATCAGGATCGGTTTTAATCTTGTGCTGACATAGAGTGGGACTAATACCCTTAAGATCATCAAGAGTATATCCAATAGCAGCACGTTGCTTCCTCAAAGTTTTTCATAACTTCTTCTCTTCGTGATTCGAGAGGTGAGCACTAATAATAATAGGATATATCTCCTTCTCATCAAGATAGGCATACTTAAGAGTATCTCGTAACTGTTTAAGCTCGAACACAGGATCACCCTTTGGTGGGGGAGGATCCCCAAGCAGTTCAACAGGAAGATTATTCTTAAGAATAGGATATTGTTCTAAAACAATTTTATCTATCTCATTTCTTTCATCCATATGCATATCATTTTCATTCTCAAGCAGATATTGCTCTAAAGGATCCGTAGGAGGCACGGCAATAGAGGCAAGAGCAATGATTTCATCCCTACCAGACGAGTCTTTTTCATGGGGTTGTCTTCCAAACTTGGAGAAGTTAAATTCATGAGACACACCCTCGAAACTAACAGTGACAGTTTGTTTAACGCAACCAATGTGAGCATTGACAGTGTTGAGAAAGGGTCTACCAAATATGATGGGACAAAAGCTATCTTGTGCAGTAGCAAGGATGAGGAAATCAGTAGGATACTTCGTCTTACCACACAGGACTTCTACGTCTCTCACAATTCCCACAAGGCAGATAGTGTCTCTATTAGCTAGCGTAATAGTGACATCAATGGGTTCTAACTCAGCAGGTGCAATCTCATCTTTGATTTCATCATATAGGGACCGGGGTATTGCACTAACACTAGCACCCATATCACATAAACCCTGATAACAGTGGTCTCCTATCTTGACAGAAACAACGGGCAGGCCAATTACATGTCCGTATTTGTCTTTCGCGTGAGGTTTAGCAATTCTAGCGGAGTCCTCACAGAATTTGATAACATGCCCGTATATGTATTCGGCTAAGAGATCTTTGATAATAGCAACACTAGGTTCAACTCTAATTTCCTCAGGGGGTGCAAGTGGTCTAATGTAACCCCTACGTATCACAGTTGGAGCTTTAGAATAATCCTTTTTCCTAGCAGGATAAGGTGGTTTCTCAGTGTAGGCACAAGGAACAATAGGATCATTATAGGCAATGAGTTTCTCTTCAACTAGATTGGGTTTAACTATGTTGACTTCTACGGGAGGATGATACTTAAACCACTTCTCTTTGGGAAGATCAATATGAGCAGCAAAAGATTCACATAGAGAAGCTACTATCTCAGAGTCAAATCCATACTTAGCGCTAAAGTCTCTAGAAGTGTTTGTTTCAACAAAAGATTTAACGCAATCAAACTGGAAATTCATACCTGACTCCTTACCTTCTTCAAGCTCCCAATCTTCAGAGTTACGTTTGATTCTTTCCAATAAATTCCACTTGTGGTCAATATCTTTCTTCATAAAAGAACCGGTACAAGAAGTGTCAAGCATGGTACGATCTTCATGAGAAAGCCGAGCATAAAAGTTTCGAGTGATAATTTCTCTCGAGAGCTCATGATTGGGGCATGAATATAGCATTGATTTAAGCCTCCCCCAAGCTTGAGCTATGCTTTCCCTGTCACGAGGCCAAAAGTTATAAATATAATTCCGATCACTATGTACTAAATGCATAGGATAAAACTTTTGATGAAATTCCAATTTCAACCGATTGTAGTCCCATGATCCAGTATCATCACATAACCTATACCATGTCAACGCCTTATCCTTCAAAGATAAAGGAAAGACTTTCTTCTTTACCTCATCCTCGGGCAAACCCGCAAGCTTAAATAAACCACAAACTTCATCTACATAGATTAGATGCAAGTCTAGATGTGATGATCCATCTCATGTAAAAGGATTAGCCAGCAGTTTCTCAAGCATACCCGAAGGAATTTCATAAAATATATTTTCAGTAGGTACCTTAGGTTGAGGAGAAACTCCTCGTGCTTCCGTTCATGGTGAAGATACCCCGAACAAATTCCTCAAAGGAACGGTTTCCATAGTGACAAGTGAATAATTTTTAGCATGGTATATAAATGTCTCCTTACCAAATTCCACTTACCAAAGGCGCTTCACTCCCCGGCAACGGCGCCAGAAAAGAGTCTTGATGACCCACAAGTATAGGGGATCAATCATAGTCCTTTAGATAAGTAAGAGTGTCGAACCCAACGAGGAGCAGAAGGCTCTCATAAACGGTTTTCAGCAAGGTAATAACTGCAAGCACTGAAAGTAGCGGTAACAAGTGATGGTGTAGTGAGGTGAAACGTAGCAGGTGAAAAGTAACAAGTAATAGCAACGGTGCAGCAAAGTGGCCCAATCCCTTTTGTAGCAAGGGACAAGCCTGAACAAAGTCTTACAAGAGGAAAAACGCTCCCGAGGACACACGGGAATTTCTGTCATGCTAGTTTCATCATGTTCATATGATTCGCGTTCGTTACTTTGATAGTTTGATATGTGGGTGGACCGGCGCTTGGGTACTGCCCTTACTTGGGCAAGCATCCCACTTATGATTAACCCCTCTCGCAAGCATCCGCAACTACGAAAGAACAATTAAGACAAGGTCTAACCATAGCATTAAACTAGTGGATCCAAATCAGCCCCTTACGAAGCAACGCATAAACTAGGGTTTAAGCTTGTGTCACTCTAGCAACCCATCATCTACTTACTACTTCCCATGGCCCCTGGCAGCTCCCCTCTAGCACTTCTTTCGCCCAGTATTTTTTATATATTCCCAAAAAATTCCACGTTGATTTTCAAGGCATTTGGAGTTGCGCAGAATAGAGGACTCAGACTTGCTTCTGAAAGGATCGATATGGTTGGCTAGAGGGGGGGTGAATAGACAACGACCACTTTTTAATTAATCTTAACAAGTTAAGGTAAACACTATACGGGTTCACAAATAATATGACAAAGAGGTGACCCCTATAGAAGCTAACAACAAGAGCTATTAAGACAAGTAAGATATAGTCACAAGCAGAAGCAAATACGAAGTAAAGGTTAGAGATAACCACAAGTGGAACCGATGGAGACGAGGATGTGTTACCGAAGTTCCTTCCCTTTGACAGGAAGTACGTCTCCGTTGGAGCGGTGTGGAGGCACAATGCTCCCCAAAAAGCCACTAAGGCCACCGTATTCTCCTCACGCCCTCGCACGATGCAAGGTACCGTGATTCCACTATAGGTGCCCTTGAAGGCGGCGACCGAACCTTTACAAACAAGGTTGGGGCAACTCCACACAAAGCTTGGAGGCTCCCAACTAAACCACGAAGCTTCACCACAATGGAATATGGCTTCGAGGTGACCTCAACCATCTAGAATGCTCAAACACCCAAGAGTAACAAGATCCGCAAGGGATTGGTGGGGGAATCAACTTTTCTCTTGGTGGAAGTGTGGATCTAGGCCTTCTCAACCAATCCCTAAAGAATCAACAAGTTTGATTGGCTAGGGAGAGAGATCGGGCACTTTAGATCTTGTGGAGCAACAATGGAGCTTAGAGAGGTAAAAGATAGGGTTCCTCAGCTAGAAGAACCCTTTATATAGTGGGGGGGGGAAAATCAGACCGTTTTCCCACTCTCTGCCCGAGAACCAGCGGTACTACCGCTGAGCCTGAGCGGTACTACCGCTGGCTGCAGCGGTACTACCGCTGGGCCTCCAGCGGTAGTACCACTGACACCAGCGGTACTACCGCTGGGCCTCCAGCGGTACTACCGCTGACACCAGCGGTACTACCGCTGGCCCCTTGGTAGTGCACGAGCACTACTACCGCCGGGAAAGTCTTCGCAAAAGGGTCCGTCCACAAACTACCACTAGGCAGGTGGAACAAAACACCTGGAGCGGTACTACCGCTGACCAGGGGCGGTACTACCGCTGGCCGGCGGTACTACCGCTGGGTGCAGTGGTACTACCGCTAGCAGTCCAGCGGTACTACCGCTGGGGACCATTTTGCAGAAAAACTCAAGACGAAATAGGCGAGGGCCGCTCCAAACAAGGAAGGGGAGAATGTGAAGTGTGCGTGTGTAAAGATAGATTCCACCCAAACCTTTCCACTACGGATCCCCTCTTAATAGTACGGCTTTCCTATGACTCAAATAAAGAGAATCGCAGAGAGCGTCGTGCTTCCGTTCCAGAAGAGAGGAGACGAGTCATCTTGTGCCGTTGACGAGAGTTACCTGAAACCTTGACACACACGATTAGTCCTGTACGGTACTGTCATCAATCACCAAAATTACTTAGGCATAAACTATGCCTCAACAATCTCCCCCTTTTTGGTGGATTGATGACAATACCGGATTTGCACTGATAATAATATGAGAATAAAAAGATAGAGATATATGACATATGACTCACAGCATATGATGGAAATAAATCTAATCTCACATAAGAAAGATGATCATGTCTCACACAAGATAGCAAACGAATCAAACCAAGTTCAAAGCAAACCATACGAGATAAAGCAAAGCAATGCAAAGTTCGAAATGAAAGCAAATCCTAGACTCTCTCCCCCTTTGGCACAAGACACCAAAAAGGGGCACACCTAATGCCACAGGTAACTACTCCTCGTCTTCAGGATCACCAGACTCGTCTGTCCCCTCCTGGTCGGTCTGCTTCTCCTCTGCTGCCTCATCGCCAGACCACTGGTACCCCTGAGCCTGCATCCAAGTGGCCTCCGGAGTGATGTCGTCCTCTGAGACGCTGGAGATGTCCACATCCAAGGTCCTGAGAACACGCTTATGCCTCTGGCGGCTCTGCTTCTGAGCCACATGTGTCTGGTACTGTCCCTTGGCCTGCATACAGAAAAGTGTCTTCATCTTGTCCTGTAGTTTGATAGCCCAAGATGGCATGGCAGACGAGCGGGACTGAGAGGCAGTTCCTCTGTCAGCACCGGTCTCTGTATCTGTATCCATGTGCTGAGAGGATGTAGATGGATTGGCCCACTTGTCCTTGACGCGAAGCCTGATTGGGTCATGCACAATGTAATCAGACTGTGCGTAGAGCACCTCATCCAGAAAAGCCTGTTCCCACTTATGGCAAATGTATGCGAACAGGTAAGGCACGTAGATAGGAACCTGACAATTGATGATGCAGTTCCAGAGCTCTGTGAACATCACATCTGCAATATCCAGCTGAGCAGATTCCTGAGACATAGCATCCTCACACAGTAACAGCATCTCAGCCAAGTAGCCATGGACCTCATCGAAGTTGCCAATCCGAGGGAAAAGGGTGTTGCGAAAGATCCGATGCATGATGTCCAGGTGCTTGGGAAGCACCCCCTTTCTCAAATACAGTGACTGCAGTCTGTCCTTTGTAGAGGCCCTATCGGTGGGGGCTGCAGCATGAGGACGCAGCCCAAGAGGAGTGTCAGCACCCTGAAAGTCAATGTGAAGAAACTGCATGAACTCAGTCCAGGAACCGGTCATCCTTTTTGACCCAGTCATCCAGATCATGGAACGTTGATCATCAGGTGAGAAATGGACTGTGACATAAAACTGAGCCACTGCAGTGGGATCAAAGTCCGTCTTGAAGGTGATGATGTCTTTGATGCCCAGTTTGTCAACCAGAGAGAGGGCATCGCCAAAGTAGTCCATGTTCCGCTGAAGATGTGCCAGATCAATCCACTGAACAGAGACATGGTTCTTCTTGAAGGAAGCAATAACATCCCGATAAATCCTGCACTGGTCCTTCACCCAGACATTTTCAACCCCATCGATCACTTCCCTGTCCTTGAGATAGGGGTTCTTGGTGCGAAATTGCAGAAAGTCCTTGGGGGACATAGTATGGATATTGACCCTCTTCTCCTTGTGAGCGGCCTTCTTGAAGGACTTCTTCTTGGGAGGCAGACCAGACGTGGCAGACCCCTCGGGCGCCTCTGTGTTGCGAAACTGTTTGGATGCAGTGTCCCATGGGGGGTTCGAACGGCGAGCAGAGCCACCTGTGACACAGACCACAAAGCGAAAAAGAGGCGACAAGAAAAGTCAAGGCAATGAAACTTGAAAACGCAGAAAAAGTAAACATGCATTGCCAAGCATAAAACAAAACAAAAAAAAATACACCGTGAATGCTCCCGGCGGTAGTACCGCCATCCCTGGCGGTAGTACTGCTGGGGCCTAGCGGTAGTACCGCCAGTCCTGGCGGTAGTACCGCTGGGGGTCATAGCGGTAGTACCGCTACCTCTGGCGGTAGTACCGCTGGGGTCCTAGCGGTAGTACCGCTACCCCCTGGCGGTAGTACCGCTAGGGGTTTGACTTTCAGATCTGACATATAAAAACTCGCTTTCGAGGGCATGGACTGAATATGAACACTAAGACGTACACCCCAGCCCTACTGTCATGAGGAACACATAGTAACAAGAGGTACAAACATGCCTAGGCAAGAGTGAGCACGTTTTAGATCTAATCCAAAAGTTCAAGTATTCGATCTAAGACGATAAAATCCTAGAGCATGGCAGCAATCACAACAACAAACCATTGGACCTATACTCCCCTCCAATATTTCCTTCATGCCATCCAATAACTAGCCATAGGATCAACAAAATGAATCCAATCCCCAATGCTCCTAACCCTAGAACACGAAGAACAACCAAATAGAAGAAGGGAGGAGCTTTACCGGGATTCATGGCTCTTGGAGTAGGAAGAAGAGATGAAGCAACCCTTCCACACCAACGGGGAGAAGGAGCTCCACGAAGTGAGATCCAAACAGGGGGTTTTCGGGCTAGGGAGGGAGGAGCCGCGAGGAAGAAGAAACAGATGCAAAAATCGGGCTCCCCCTCCCTTTATATAGCCCAAGGGGTACGGGCCAGCGGTAGTACCGCTATGGCCCTAGCGGTAGTACCGCTGTCTGGCGGTAGTATCGCCAGATGCGGCGGTAGTACCGCTGGGGTCCTGGCGGTAGTACCGCTCCCCCTGGCGGTAGTACCGCTCCCCCTTGAAACCCTAGAAATTTTCTAGCCGGTCGTGTTAGATTTTGAATCCTGGCGGTAGTACCGCTGGGGTCCTGGTGGTAGTACCGCTACCCCTGGCGGTAGTACCGCTGGGGTCCTGGCGGTAGTACCGCTACCCTGGCGGTAGTACCGCTGTATATGTTTCAACACGGCTAAGGAAAAAAGGGAAACTTGGGCACATGACAAGTGAGTAAAAAGGAATGACATCCAAGAAGATATACTGACTTGTCATTGTATATCCTCTCCTTTATATGCAAGAGAGGATGGAGGGGCGGTGGCCGAGGCCACCTATGTTTGAGACAGTGGTATGACACCGCGAAGAATTATCCTTGGGTTCATGACCAATGCTCGTCTTTGAAGCAAAAGGGCCATTTGACAATGGCTAAAGTGAAAGACTAGATTGATTTACGCATAATGGGGGGAGGGAGAGTTCATTAAGAGAACAACACTCCCCCTATGTCCATGCCTACATCTAGACCAAGATGAAATGTAAAGTGAGGTGCAACATGCCTAGTTTCAATCCACATTACTTGAATCAATGATATTTAGCTCATGCCTTAACTCCCGGAACCTTGCTTCATCTAGTGGCTTGGTGAAAATATCTGCAAGTTGCTCTTCAGTGTGTATGAAGTGAACCTCAATATCACCTAGCTTGATATGTTCACGGATGAAGTGATGACGAATATCAATATGTTTGGTTTTTCTATGTTGCACTGGGTTGAGGGAAATCTTGATGGCGCTTTGATTGTCACATAGAAGAGGCACTTTGTCACAAGTGACACCATAATCCTTTAAAGTTTGCCTCATCCATAGCAATTGTGCACAACAACTTGCAGCTGCCACATACTCAGCTTCGGTGGATGATAAGGAGACACAGTTCTGCTTCTTTGAAGACCAACTTACCAAAGAGCGACCAAGGAATTGGCACCCTCCAGATGTTGACTTCCTCTCCACACAATCTCCAGCCCAATCTGAGTCAGAATAGCCAACTAGATTGAAGTTTCCTCCTTTGGGATACCAGAGGCCAAAGTTTGGGGTATGAGCCAAATATCGAAAGATTCGTTTGACAGTCATGTAATGACTTTCTTTTGGTGCGGATTGAAACCGTGCACATATCCCTACACTCAACATAATATCCGGTCTAGATGCACAAAGGTAAAGGAGGGATCCAATCATGGAGCGGTATACCTTTTGATCCACTGCTTTACCATTGGGATCACTGTCAAGCTTGCATCTGGTTGGCATGGGGAACTTGACCGGTTTGACATCTTCGAGCTCGAACCGTTTGAGCATGTCTTGAGTGTACTTGGCTTGTTTGATGAATGTCCCTTCTAGACCTTGTTTAATCTCGAATCCGAGGAAAAACTTCAACTCTCCCATCATGGACATCTCAAACTTCTCAGTCATTAGCGCAGCAAATTCTTCATTGAATGAAATGTTAGGAGAGCCAAAGATAATATCATCAACATATAGTTGGCATATGAACAAATCCCCTTTAACCCTCTTAGTAAAAAGAGTGGCATCAATCTTCCCAATTTCAAACCCACGATCTTGTAACAACTCAGTAAGGTACTCATACCATGCGCGTGGGGCTTGTTTAAGGCCATAGAGTGCCTTATTGAGTTTGTACACATGATTGGGGAGCTTGGGATGTTCGAATCCCGGGGGTTGTTTGACATATACCAACTCATTTAAAGGACCATTAAGAAATGCACTTTTCACATCCATTTGCTATAATTTGAAGTTATGATGAGAAGCAAAAGCAAGTAACATGCGAATAGATTCTAGACGAGCAACAGGGGCAAAGGTTTCACCGTAGTCGATACCCTCGACTTGGGAGTAGCCTTGAGCCACCAATCTTGCCTTGTTTCGAATCACAATTCCATTTGCATCTTGCTTCTTCTTAAATATCCATTTGGTCCCAATGACATTATGTTCCTTCGTTGGTCATGGCACTAAATCCCAGACTTGGTTGCGCTCGAAGTTGTTAAGTTCTTCGTGCATGGCCATAAGCCAATCCTCATCATCGAGCGCTTCATGTACCTGTTGAGGTTCACAATACGAAACAAACGCGTGATGCTCACAATAATTCCAAAGCTGTTGACGGGTAGATACTCCCCTTTTTAAACTACCAAGAACATTCTTCATAAGATGTGACTTGGCTTTCAGCTTGTTCGCATTCTTGGCTGCTCGACGCTCCAAGAGTTCTTCATTAGATAACGGGGGAGCATCGACTTGTATCTTTTGTTTGCCCTTGCGTCTTGAGCCGGTTGTTGGAGCTCCAGACGGGAATTGTGAGACAGTCCCCTGATCACTTTGTCCTTCAACTTGAGCAGGTTCACTAGTTTGATCTTGTATTAGTGGTTGCTCTTGATCTTGATCTTGTGCTGGTTCAGGGTCTGGTAGTAGTGCTTGAATATCATGGGGTATATCACCATTGTTAGGCAATTGATCTTGACCGTGAGCTTGATCAACTTGTTGAGAGTCTTCTCTTTGTCCATCGGAAGCGTGCGGGGCTTGTGGGGGTGATGGCTCCACTTGAGTAGAGCATTGTCCTTCTCCTTCGGCCACAAGGGGTTCCTCAACGGGGAGTATTTGACCAATCCCCATTCTTCTTATGGCTTCGGGAGGAATTTCATCACCTATATCACAAAGACCACTTTGCTCCACTTGGGAGCCATTATTTTCGTCAAACTCTACGTTACACGTCTCCTCAATTAGTCTGGTGGACTTGTTGAGGACACGGTAAGCATGAGAGTTTGTAGCATAACCAACAAAGATACCCTCATGTGCTCTAGAATCAAATTTAGATAACCGAGCTCCCTTTTTTTAAGAATGAAACACTTACAACCGAATACCCGGAAGTACTTGAGATTGGGCTTGTTTCCAGTAAGAATCTCATACGGAGTCTTGTTCAAGCCTTTGCGGATGTAGAGCCGATTGGACGCATGACATGCTGTGTTGATGGCCTCTGCCCAGAAGTTGTATGGAGATTTGAATTCTGCCATCATTGTTCTTGCAGCGTCTATCAAGGTCCGGTTCTTCCTTTCTGCCACGCCGTTTTGCTGAGGGGTATATGGTGCAGAATATTGGTGCTTTATTCCCTCATCACCTAGAAACTCATCTAGGGTGTAGTTCTTGAACTCGGTGCCGTTGTCACTCCTAATCATCAAAATCTTTGCTTCATGTTGACGTTGCGCTTCATTAGCAAAGTTGATGACTGTTTGTTGAGTTTCACTCTTCCTTTTGAAGAAATATACCCAGGTATATCTTGAGTAGTCGTCAACAATCACTAAGCAATATTTTCTGCCTCCAAGACTATCAAATGTTGGAGGACCAAACAGATCCATATGGAGGAGTTCCAATGGCCTCTTAGTGTAGATAAGAGTCGTTGGACGATGGGCAGTTTCATGAATCTTTCCTTCAATGCAAGCACTGCAAACATGATCTTTAGCAAAACTCACATTTGTTAGTCCACGAACATGGTCCCCTGTCAGGAGACTTTGCAAAGATCTCATATTGACATGAGCTAACCGGCGATGCCAAAGCCAGCCCACGTCAACTTTAGCCATTAAACATGTCGCAGTCTTAGTGGGTCGCCTTGAGAAGTTCACCACATAGAGACCATTTTCGACATGTCCAACATAGGCTACTTTAAGAGTCTTGCTCCTTAGGAGGACCACAGTGTCAATATTAAAGAAAGTGGAAAAACCCATGATTGCAAGTTGACGAACTGAAAGTAAATTGTAGGCAAGTGACTCAACAAGCATGACCTTCTCAATAGATAAATCTTGAGAGACGACCACCTTACCAAATCCCAATACCTTTGACGAGGATGCATCGGCGAATTGGACATGGGTGGGCATAGATGGAGAAGGATGCACATCCACCACTAAGTCCTTGCTTCCGGTCATATGATTTGTTGCTCCACTATCGAGCAACCATGACACCCCACCGGAAGCAAATTCCTGCAAAAGATCAAGGCTTGGTTTTAGGTACCCATTTTTTAATGGGTCCTTTCATGTTAGAGACAAGGGTCTTAGGAACCCAGATAGCCCATTCAATATCTTCATCGTAGGAACCAACAAATCTGGCATAAACATGCCCATCACTAGCACAACATAAAACATAAGAAGAATTGAGTTTGCCGGCTGTGTTAGTAGGAACATTTTTGCCCTTCTTGGGGTTCCCATGGTCCACCTTTTTCCTGTTCACCTTCTGAGTCCCTTCACCCTCTTTGACAAAGATGTCCATGAGGGTGAGAGATCGTTTGTTCTTGTTCTTCTTTTTACCTTTTGACTTGGAGGTAAGTCCAAGTCCTTCCTTTCCTACAACACCCTTTTGAGTGCTCAAGAGATCGTTCAGACTCTTCTCACCTTGTCTGCATGCCGCAAGGCCCTTCTCAAGTTTCTCTTTTAACTTGGCATTTTCCTCCATAAGATGAACATGCTCACAACAAGGGTTAGTTGCACAAGTATTATCAATTAACACAAAGGGAGGACAAGTAGAGATCTCCTTGGTAAGCTTTGCTTGGAGTTGATCATGAGACTCTTTCAGAGAGAAATGAACACCTTTCAAGGCTTTGTGGGCCTTGTCAAGTATGTCAAACTCTTCTTTGAGTCTGTCACGGCCAACTTCAAGAGCATACTTCTCAGATTTAAGCATGCGAGTAAGAACAACATCATGATCTAGTTTCTTTTGCATTTTAGCGCAGTCATCGTTATATGACTCTTCAAGAGCCAAACGAAGAGTGCGCTCTTCTTCTAGAGCACTAGATAATTCGGCAATTTCATCGGCATAGTCACGACTATGTCCCTGTAGCTCGGAGATAGTCTCCTCATGAGACTCAATGAGGTCAGAGGCCTCACCCAGTTGTTCCAAGGGAGCAACAAAGTGCTTCTTGGGCTCTCCCTTAATAGTGCATAGAAACTTATCAAGATCATGCTCATTAAGCTCTCCAACATCACTACCTTCTACACAATTTAACAATGAAGGAGCAGAAGCAATGTTGGTCTTAATGACGGGAGTTACCTGATTGGTACCTTTTGCCATGAGGCACTTGGTGATGTGGTTCTCGTTGGGGGCGTTGAAGAGAGACACCTTCTGGGAAGAGGTAGTGGCGATAGCAAGAGTTGCCGTTGCCACTGTATCATCATCATCGTCATCATCATCAGAAGGATACTCCTCCAGGGCCACCATCCCTTTTGGGTGAGGTTTCTTCACAAAGTTGTTCTTGATTGGAAATGATTTGGTTTTGTCTTTGCGAATTAGCTTGCCTCCGTTGTCTTCCCTCTTCTCATAGGGACATTCTGCCACGAAGTGACTCACGTTGCCACAGTTATAACATGTCCTCACTCGTTGTTTGGGTTTGAATCCACTCGAATTGTTCTTGTTGAAGGTGGGTCTTGAGTTCCTTTTATTTCCCCAGAATTGCCTTGATGCAAGAGACATGTGCTCATGATAAGCATACCTTGTGTCTTCAGGGCAGCTCTCCTCTTCCTCCTCTTCTTCTTCTTCTTCAAGCATTGCTCTTGCTTTCAACGCAAGGTTGGGTGAAGTGGTTTTTGATCGGACACGAGCAAGTGCATTGTCGGCTGTCTCGTTCATGATTGACATTGCAATGAACTCATCCAACACTTCACTGGAAGACAATGAGTGGAAGTCTGGCCGCTGACGAATGACAGATGACATGGCCTTATTGAAAGGCATGATGGCTTTGAGAAACTTGCGCTTGACCCATGTATCATCCACATCCTTACTCCCATGATCCTTTAGTGCCACAGCTATAGCAGTCACCCTCCGATAGAGATCACGAGGGTCCTCGTCTTCCTTCATCACAAACTCATCGGCCTTATCAAGTATCACTTCATAGTTGGATCGTTGAATACTTGAGCTTCCCTTGTACAGTACCATAATATGCTCCCAACAATCCTTGGCCAATGTGAAGGGACGCAAGTGGGGAAGATCTTCAGGTGGCACAGCAGACTGGAGAATAAACAGTGTAGAGTGATTATATTGATTGTCTGCATCTTCTCTTGGAGTGAGGTTGCTTGGGTCATGGGGATAATATCCTTGCTCGATAATTCTCCACAAGTTTGTTGAGCTGTGATTCAAATGAGACTTAATAGAAAATACCCAGTTAGCAAAGTCACCTTTTACAAGTTTAGGAGGAGGACCAACAGGATTAAGACGAGGTGCGAGAACGGGTCCTCCATATGTCATGGGAGGTGGAACCGAAGCATATGTTCCAGTCCCATCCTTTTCGTGAGGTGAAGCAGGTTGCATACCTTTAGCCGCTTCCTTAGAGGAGTTGGCCTTCGAATCGGAAATGGTGGGTTTAACCACTAAAGCCGGTTCGGGTGAACTTTTAAGACCATCAATTAATTCTTTAAGCATGGTTTTGACTTCGCTCGTCAAGGACGTCTTGAGGGCGGCCATAGCCGTATTCAAGTCGTCCCTTGTGACCGAAGTCAAGTCCATGTCCTCGGGTTGCCCACGGTTAACTTTCTCTCTGCCTTCCATACTCTTCGGGTGGTTAAACCCTTAATAAAGAGACGTGGCTCTGATACCAATTGAAAGGATCGATATGGTTGGCTAGAGGGGGGGTGAATAGACAATGACCACTTTTTAATTAATCTTAACAAGTTAAGGTAAACACTATACGGGTTCACAAATAATATGACAAAGAGGTGACCCCTATAGAAGCTAACAACAAGAGCTATTAAGACAAGTAAGATATAGTCACAAGCAGAAACAAATACAAAGTAAAGGTTAGAGATAACCACAAGTGGAACCGATGGAGACGAGGATGTGTTACCGAAGTTCCTTCCCTTTGACAGGAAGTACGTCTCCGTTGGAGCGGTGTGGAGGCACAATGCTCCCCAAAAAGCCACTAAGGCCACCGTATTCTCCTCACGCCCTCGCACGATGCAAGGTACCGTGATTCCACTATAGGTGCCCTTGAAGGCGGCGACCGAACCTTTACAAACAAGGTTGGGGCAACTCCACACAAAGCTTGGAGGCTCCCAACTAAACCATGAAGCTTCACCACAATGGAATATGGCTTCGAGGTGAACTCAACCGTCTAGGATGCTCAAACACCCAGGAGTAACAAGATCCGCAAGGGATTGGTGGGGGAATCAACTTTTCTCTTGGTGGAAGTGTGGATCTAGGCCTTCTCAACCAATCCCTAAAGAATCAACAAGTTTGATTGGCTAGGGAGAGAGATCGGGCACTTTAGAGTTTGTGGAGCAACAATGGAGCTTAGAGAGGTAAGAGATAGGGTTCCTCAGCTAGAAGAACCCTTTATATAGTGGGGGGGAAAATCAGACCGTTTTCCCACTCTCTGCCCGAGAACCAGCGGTACTATCGCTGAGCCTGAGCGGTACTACCGCTGCCTGGCGGTACTACCGCTGGGCCTCCAGCGGTACTACCGCTGAGCCTCCAGCGGTACTACCGCTGACACCAACGGTACTACCGTCGGCCCCTTGGTAGTGCACGAGCACTACTACCGCCGGGAAAGTCTTCGCAAAAGGGTCCGTCCACAAACTACCGCTAGGCAGGTGGAACAAAACACCTGGAGCGGTACTACCGCTGACCATTGGCGGTACTACCGCTGGCCGGCGGTACTACCGCTGGGTGCAGCGGTACTACCGCTAGCAGTCCAGCGGTACTACCGCTGGGGACCATTTTGAAGAAAAACTCAAGACGAAATAGGCGAGGGCCGCTCCAAACAAGGAAGGGGAGAATGTGAAGTGTGCGTGTGTAAAGATAGATTCCACCCAAACCTTTCCACTACGGATCCCCTCTTAATAGTACGGCTTTCCTATGACTCAAATAAAGAGAATCATAGAGAGCGTCGTGCTTCCGTTCCAGAAGAGAGGAGACGAGTCGTCTTGTGTCGTTGACGAGAGTTACCTGAAACCTTGACACACACGATTAGTCCTGTACGGTACTGTCATCAATCACCAAAATTACTTAGGCATAAACTATGCCTCAACAGCTTCGTTTTCAGTCCAGAATTCGAGCTGCCGGTATTCTCCCTCTTCAAATAAACCTTGCAAAATAAGAGAGAAAAGGCATAAGTATGGTACCACAAAGTATAATAACAATCCATAAAGCGATAAATATCAACATGAAAGCATGATGCAAAATGGACGTATCAATCACTTGCGCACCTTCGGATGTCTATGCTTCCCAAACCTTTGTGCCACTACGTCCCACAAACTCTCACCCTGCTCCACCACCTACATTTTCATCGGTTATCCACGCGAACAAAAAGGCTACAGATGCTTTGACATCTCCTTGTGCAAAGTCATTACTTCTCGTCATGTAGTTTTTGACGAACAGTACTTTCCCTTCGTAGAAACTCCGCGAGCCCTAGAAAATTCGGCGCTTCCTGCACGTGCCTCGCCCAAACCACTCGCACCTCTCGCAACAGGCAACACCCACGCCCACTCCGCCTGCTCCACATCTTCCCCTCACAACTTGTCCGCTCCTAGACTCCAACACCACCTGCCTCACAAATTTTTTGGGCCCCGCCACCCATGCAAACCATGCAGCCCGCCCCACACGTACGTGCCCTCCCGACCCGGCAACCCCCCTGCATGCATGTTCGCCTACGGCCCGACGGGTCTGCCACTCCCTTCCCCATGCCTCGCAGCGCACCCAACCCCGCGGCCGTATCGAGATCACTCCCTCGCCTATCTCCGTCTAGCCCGCTACGGACTGCATCCCTCTCGAGCTCGCCCGTTGCTATCGATTCCCCGCCCACCTCTCATGGTTCCACTCCTCCACCCCTGGTGCCTCGTGATGTGCCCATCTCTCCACATCACAATCCTCATCCAATGGTCACTAGGGGCAAATGAGGGTTCGCCATGCCTAAGCAACATTATGACTTGTCTGTTACCACCACTCCCTCGCCCCTCCCTTCCTCATACCGTGCCGCTCTCAAGGATCCTCATTGGCATGACGCGATGTTAGACGAGTATAATGTGCTAATATGGAATGACACTTGGTCTTTGGTGCCTTGTCCTGCAGGTGTTAACGTGGTGTCACGCCCAAGATGCGACCCTATCCTCAATTTGGCACGGGGGCCTCGTCAGGGATAGAAGTGCATCTCGTCGTGTCGCAAGAATGGATATCGTTACAAGTACATGTACTGAAAAGGAGAGATATATGAAGAGTTGGCTTACACTCGCCACAAGCTACATCAGAGTCACATCAGTACATTACATAAACATCAAGAGTAAGAGCAGGGTCCGACTACGGACGAAAACAAACGAGAAAAATAAGAAGGACGTCCATCCTTGCTATCCCAGGCTGCTGGCCTGGAACCCATCCTAGATCGATGAAGAAGAAGAAGAAGAGGCAGCTCCAAATGAACAATCAACGCGCTCGCGTCATGTAACCTTTACCTGTACCTGCAACTGGTGTTGTAGTAATCTGTGAGCCACAGGGGACTCAGCAATCTCATTTCCAAAGGTATCAAGACTAGCAAAGCTTAAGGGGTGAGGTATGGTTAAGTGGTGAGGTTGCAGCAGCGGCTAAGCAGATATGAGGTGGCTAACTTACGAGTACCAGAAGTAAGAGGGGGAAGAACTACGCATAGCGGACGTGAACTACTGGTGATCAAAAGAATGATCCTGAACACCTACCTACGTCAGACATAACCCCACCGTGTCCTCGATCGGAGAAGGAACTCACGAAAGAGACAGTCACGGTTACGCACACGGTAGGCATGTTTTAATTAATTAACTTCGAGTTATCTAGAACCAGTGTTAAACAAAGTATCCACGTTGCCACATAACCGCGGGCACGGCTTTCCGAAAGATTTAACCCTGCAGGGGTGCTCCAACTAGTCCATCACAAATTACCACAAGCCGCATAGAAATCCTCAATCACGAAGCTCGCGATCTCGTCGGATTCCCTAGTGGAAAACCTCAACTCTGAGATTACCCAAAGCATCACCGGAATCCCGATGCACAAGATATCTCGTCAAAGGTAAAACTAATCCAGCAAGGCCGCCCGACGTGTCGACGATCCCGATAGGAGTCGCGTACCTCGTTCTCAGGACACGACGGATGGAACTAGCTACAGGTGCCAAACCTCGAGTTTCCTCGCGGTGGCCCCGCAGGCAGACCGTTTGGGACCAACACCATCAGCACTGGCCCCCCCTGTTTATGTAAAATTACTCCTCGGGTAGCGCTAACTCCCTATGCATTTCAATTTGTCAAAGTTATTATGTTGGGCAAATGGAGAACCAAAGTTGGGCCTTGCCAGACCAGCTTTAATCTAAAACGAATTATCAAGGGGGTCCCCATAACAACCCCGATCGTGTTAGGAGCGCTCAATTATGGAACATAACACCGGTAGCCGAAAACTAAGGGGGCAAAGGTGGAACAAAACACCAGGCTAGAAAGGCCGAGCCTTCCACCTTTTACCAAGTATATAGGTGCATTAAATTAAATAGCATTTAATATGGTGATATAACAAGGAACCCATGCTTTCACATGGAAGCAACTGCACCTGCAACTAGCAACGCTAACAACAGGGTTAAGCAAGCAGTAACATAGCCAATCAGTGGTTTGCTAGGTCGAACAGGTTAAAGGTTATCATGGCATTGTCGAGAAGGCTGATATTTAACATGTGGTAGGCAACGAGACATAAACGATAGAAGCGATAAACTAGCATGGCAATGATAGTAATGGTATCTGGGGAAATGATCATCTTGCATGAGATCCCGCTTGGAAGAAGAATGCCTCCGTGAAGCAGACGAACCGACGTAGTCGAACGGGTCCTCACAATCCGGCACGATGCGGAACTCTATCGAGACGGGGGAAACGGAAACAAGCATCAACACACGACATTCACCACACGATGCACAACACATATGATGCATGAGCTACTGAATACATGCAAGTCACGGCATGACAAAATCACACAATCAGACACTACACATTAAGTGAAGTTCAATATGCAACGAGTTGCATGTTGACGAAACTCCCGATTAGATACACGGCAATATTGAAGTTGTCAAACATGCAAGAGGTGAAGCGGAAATTAAACTACCTATCTAGGCATTTTAAATGAGGTCGGAAATGACATATAGCACCTCCGAAACGACCTCACACGTTAATTTACAATTCTGTCCAGATCTGAATTAATACCTTTAATTGGTTGTTAAACAGCAGAAAAAATAGGTTCACGTGATTCTACGCGTCAAGGCAAGCAACCTACACATAAAGAACATCTCCAACGGAGCTACGGATCAAAAGTTACAAGCACCGCAAGATATGATGCCATGAATGCAAAATGTGTGCAACGGCGGCTACGAGCGCTTCAAAACAAACAACCCACAAGAGAAAATGAAACTACACAAGATTCTAAGCAAGTTTCATGTAGGACGCGATCAGAACGGAGCTACGGTTCAACAACTACAAGCAAAACAAGAAATAACTACAATCTGCCAAAAACAGCCACATAGCAACTTCTACGCCTCACAACTTCCGCTACACAACTCCGATAAACCCAAGCAAGGCATGGCACGGAAGAGGGCAAGAAGCACTACTACGAACAGCTGACAACAACTAGCGTGGCAGCAAGGAGCACTAGAAAAAGAAGACACAAAATGGCATCTCACACGCTATTCCAGACTTAGTGAAAATAACACCTCGTCAAAGTGCAGTTTTCAGCCTGAAGCAATATTGACAGCAGCAAAACCTATATCTACAGGACTCCAAAAGACATGAAACTTAACAGCATGCTAGAGAAACATAAGGGGAACAACTAACTCCATTGGACCAACCTCAAAATAGCTACAGATCTAAAGATGCAAGCAAGACAAGACAGCAACAAAATATATCAGATTCCAGACTTAGAAATATTTCAGCTCCTCTAAAACAGCACTAATCAAGCAACTTGAGGGCAGTCAAACAACACCTAAACATACATTTCTATTGCAACCAAAAATACCAGAGGCTAATCAAAACATCCGAGATCAACTCTCTAGTTGACAACTAATTCAAACGAGGCACGGAATAAAACCTACGGATTAAACAAAAGGGCTTCACGACAAAATATCTCGCGAACTAACTTCCTCAAAAGCTAAAACTAATTGCACAGAAAAATCCACGGGATTTTTCTACCCCGAAAACATATAAAATAAGTGGGGTTTGCAACTCAAAATAAAGCCACACATTAATGCGAGATAAAACCTCTAAACGGGAAAATAAACTACCGGTAAAACCCTACACGGAAAAATACGAGTGACCGTTCTAAAATACGTAGAGATATGGACCCTAAAACATGGACATTAAATCTATGGCATACGGGCAATCCGGATACACACGAAAATAACTACAGAATGGAACCTAGTTCAACAGCACGTAAAACGAGGCATTAGGCACCCTAAACAGCGTTAAACAAATATGCATGTTGGATAATCGTGTTCTACTCGCGAAGCTACCCCAAAACGATATATAACACGCTGCGATCCGACTAACGGAACTAAAGATACAGGCGTTTTAAAATACGTATACTTCTGGAATTGATTAAATCCTAAAACCTAAATGGGCCAAAAGAGCAGCGACAAACAACAAAAAAAACAAAAGGCGGGGAATGGCTCACCGAGTGGGCTCGGCCCAGGCAGGCTGGGGCGGAGGCAGCCTGGGGACGAAGGCCGGTCGGGCCTCGGGGCGATGAGGCCGAGTTGGGCCACGGGCGAGGAGGCGGCAGCGAGGCCCAGGGGGCGCTGTGGGCCGCGGGAGAGGGGAGGCGGCTGCGCTGGTGGGCCGCCTGGCCAGGCCGGCCCACGGGGCGAGGGCAGGCGCTGCGCTCGGGAACTGCCCCGTCTCGATCCCGTCAGGGACCGACAGAGCCGCGCCGGCGGCGACAGGTCCTTGGGGCTCCGGCGAGCGAGCCCAAGGAAGCGCGGCGGCGAGAGCTGGGACGGGTCCTCTGGTCCGGGCCTAGCCGGACCCGGCTGGACCTGGACGGCAGCGGCGAACGGCGACCGGAGATAAGGGGGGGTGGCGGCGCGAATCGGGGTGGCAAGGCCGGAGCAGGGGCTGGCGGCGGAGCAAGCTCCGGCAGCAGAGGTGCTGGCGCGGCAGCGAGGGGCGGAGGCGAATCGGGACGAAGGTAACCGGCGGCGGCACAACTCGGCGGCGGGGCGAGGCCGCGGACTCCGTAGCGGTTTGCTGTCTCCGGGCGAGCTCGGGAGGAGCGGCGGCGCGATCCGGGCGGGGCGGGCCCAGATGGTCTTCGCGGGCCCGGCGGCTGGAGAGGGAGAGAGAGTGGCTGGCTAGGGCTTGGTAGGTGGGGCGCGGAAAACGAGGCAGGGAAGAGGGGTTGTCTAATTAATGGGATGGGGGGTATTTATAGAGAAAAGGGGGACTCGGTTAACCAGAATCGCGATCCGGATCCAACCGCGGGGTCGGATTCGGACGATTCCGAACGCGGGTATGCGTACGCGGCCGTGTAGAGGGATTATCCGGAGACGAGAGGGAGAGCGGGCGGCGCGACACGAATTTATAAACACCAACAGACGTCCGACGGTAGACCGAATACGGTGCCGCTACGGGCGACCGTTCGGGTACCAGACGGTCTCCGATCGCGACGAAATTCGACAGGCGGCCTAGCTATGTCTAATCGCGACCGCGTGTCAAGTCTCACCTCGAACAGAAAGAGTTTTAAACGCACTTTAAAAACAGGGTTTCGATGGTGCCGCGGGCGCGTGCGTGTGCGGTCGGGCTCAGAACGGACGACGACGAGAACCGGCAACTACTAACGAATGCAAGTTTGAAAACGGGCGGCAACGGAGATGCCGATGCGATGCAGAAGATGCGCATGATGCGATGATGACACGACAATTAAAATAAGCCACACGACGAAAACGGAAAGAGAGGGGAAGCTTCTAGAACGTCGGCATCGGGCTGTCACACGTGGTGACTGGCAAATGGATTTTTCGTCATAAACTCCATCTCGATGGCTCCTTGGCTCGCTAGAAGGCACGATGGGTGGTACGCGGATTCACGCAGCAGGCTGGGGTTGATTATGGGGAGACTTTCAGTCCCGTGGTCAAGCCCACTACGATCCGCATCGTCCTCAGCCTCGCTACGGCCAACAACTGGCCGTTCGGCAAATGGATGTCAAGAATGCCTTTCTTCATGGAGATCTCGTTGAGACGGTCTACTCTCAACAACCCTATGGCTTCATCTACTCCACACACCGCACTCATGTTTGCCGCCTCAACAAGTCCTTGTATGGCCTCAAGCAGGCTCCTCGGACTTGGTTCCTTTGCTTCACTAGTTTTCTCCACACAGTCGGTTTTGTCTCGTCCAAATGTGACACCTTGCTCTTCATTCTTTGACGAGATTCCTCCATGGCATATCTCCTTTTGTATGTCGACGACATCATCTTGACCGCCAACACCACCTCACTTCTTGACTCGCTTTTGTCGTCTCTCACCCGCGAGGTCTCTATGAGTGATCTCGGAGACATTCACCACTTCTTGGGCATCAATGTGCATCACAACAATGCGGTTTGTTCTTGTCTGAGGAGCAGTACGCACTAGAAGTTTTGGATCACAACATGCTCAATTGTCATCCCATCGCCACCCCAATTGACACTCGCTCCAAGCTCTCTCGTGCGGCTGGCAAGCCCTTCTCTGATCCCTCCAAATATCGCAGCATCGTCGGCGCGCTTCAGTACCTCACTCTCACGCGGCCAGACATCACTTATGTCGTCCAACAGATATGCTTCTTCATGCACGCACCCCTTGATTCACACTTCCAGCTGATCAAGCGGGTTTTGCGCTATCTCCGCGGCACTACTCACTATGGCCTCCAGCTTTTTTGCTCCTCGCCACATGACCTCATTTCCTATAGCGATGCCGATTGGGTCGGGTGTCCCGACACTGGCAACTCCACTTCTGGGTTCTGTGTCTTCCATGGCTCCAACCTCATCTCCTGGTCGTCCAAGCGCCAGCCGACGGTTTCTCGTTCCAGTGCACATGCAGAGTGGCCAACTGTGTCGCCGAGTCTTGCTGGCTACGACAACTTCTCACCGAGCTTCATCGCCCCCCCACATCAAGCTACTGTTGTCTATTATGACAATGTCACTGTAGTGTACCTCTCATCTAACCCGGTGCAGCACCAACGGACGAAGGATATCGAAATTGATCTTCAGTTCGTCCGTGATCGCGTTGCCCTTGGCGAGGCCAAGGTCTTGCAGATCCCGACTACCTCGCGGTTCAGAGATATCTTCATCAAGGCCCTGCCTTCATCAGTATTTTGTGACTTTCGAGCCAGTCTAAACGTCCTTCCTAATGACGTTAGGACTGCAGGGGTGTATGTGACTGTTGTAACACACTTATACTCATGGCTGTAACGTTGGTTAACTGCATGACCTAGTCCTATGGATAGTTAGCTGATTATGCGGCACCACCTCTCCCATATCCCTGCATGTAGGGATCGGTGGTGACCTCCCCTTGTATATGTACCTGCTCCGTGAGTAATAGAGAGACTGAGATCTCTTTCTATACTTCTTCTTCTTCATCTCCTGATCCAACACATGAAGTTAAGGGTTTTCACACAATTCCATCCCTGCCAGGTACAACCAACATGCTCCATGGCTACAACTGGACCTGAGATGGCGGAAGATGGGACGCAAGAGCGCAGGGAGACGCTGCGCCGGGCAGCTGCAGACAACCGTGGTGATCTGCCGAGCCGCCTGGACGAAGACAGGGAGAGCCAAGGAAAACAAGGAAGCAGGGCCTGCCGCGGCCGCGGTCGCCGGCGGCCACGGCGGGAGGAGCACCAGGAGGTGGTGGCGCCGGAGATCACAGAGAATGCCGCCCTGACGAGCGACCCAGGGGTGATCCGGTATTTCCGTGCTACTTCAGACACATATAGACAGGAACATCGAATGGATGCAAGTCCAAGCTCAAACTGTCAGTTGCTTCCAAAAAAAAAAAGTTGAAATTGTCCCTTCATTTCTTTCATCTCTCACTTTTCTTTCTTCCAGCATATAGCCAAACACCAGGAGAATTATACAACACACACACACACACACACACAGTCGGCTCTCTCTAGAGGTACAACAACTGACACATCCTGCACACATCAATGCCGAAGAGGAAAAAAAAACACAGAAACATTATTGTGTGGGGGGAATGGATCTACATGCTGTGTATTGTGACAGGCCACATGACCCTGCTACCAGGGTTGGCCTCTGCAAGCCCCTGGACGATGTTTGTTTCCATCACCGTCCAGCTGCTCGCCTATACAAAACCCTCCTTTGGGGAGGGAAGGGGGTATCATCACCTAATCCTGAAGCTACATGGTGTGTGGGTGAGCACTGAGCAGGCGGCAGCCATGGATCATCTCAGCGAGTTCTTCAGCGTCCGCACCGTCATCACCAGCTGCTGCCTCTCACCTTCCACCTCGGCGAACTTGAGGCTTATCTCCGAATACCGCTCGTGGAGCTCGTTCAGCTCTTGCTGCATCGCCTTGTTCAACTCCTTCAGAGCCTCCAGCTCCTTTGAAGACTGATGATCAGCAGCGCCCCTGGCAGCGAGAAAATCAACGGCAGCAAAGTATGTTAATTGTCAAGTCACTTTTGCACGTTTATCACCGAAGCAAAACTGAAAGACAACAAAGCAAATGCAGCAATTTTATTCCAGATGATAACCTCGTGTCCTGCCCGTTGCTGTGTCCGTTGGCGCTCGGCGTGGCGTCACCGTTCCCCGTGCTGACGGTGTCGTGCTTGATGCGCTTAGAATTAGCGTGCTGATTATCCTGCAAAGCATAACATGGTGTGTCACTTTCGAGGTACCAAAGTGTATGATTGCAGCATGAGCATTGCTATGAAAAGGCCCAACAGATCCATGCACTGAAATATCATATTCTCAGTAATGGGGGCCTCCATTCAAAGCTGTCCCTATCCTCTAGGAAGGAAGTTGTACAGCATAATAGTGGATATAAGTAGCTAGAGCCAGATTTGTCATCCCATGTGCAAGAAAACAAGTAAATAATGGAAAATCTGTATACAGTAACACCTACTTATTTGTGTTGACAACCCACAAACTCATGGGTTTTAAGTGTGTGCACTGTCCAGCTTGCTGACTTAAATACAAAAGGGAAGGTACACCTACTAGTTTAAATGAGAGTTCTTGTGGAAATATTCTATGACTTCCTTTGTTCAGAATTGAGTTCCTGTTAGTTGTTTGTGGAAAGTTTTCAGTTGTTGATCTATCTATTTTACGTATTGCTATCTTTGCTACGCATATGAAAGAAAGCTAACATGAAAAGTTAGTACAGAAAGTAAACTAATGAAGCTATTACTATTTTGCTAGAAACATATCTGGTTTTCGATATTTACCGTTGTATCTGAAGTGACGCCATTTTCGTTCGCACCTTCCCTGCTTTCAAGGGCTCTTCTCAGCTTCAGCACCTGAGAAGCAAGGTTGCTTTTCTCAGACTCCTTTGTGGACAACGAGTTCTTCATATTGTCGTACTGGAGTTTCAACGATCCAATAGTTATTTGTAGCTTCCCTATTGTCTCATCCCTTTCACTCTTGGAGCGTTTCAGAGTGTTTAGCTCCTCCAAATATGCCTGCATCTGGTCCTTGAGCAACGCAAGCTCTTTATTGAGCAAAGTAATTTCACCAGTTTTGTCTTGCAAGATCATGTCTTTTTCACCATTTGCAGCCAATTCCATGTCTTTCTGCTCATTCCTTTCCACAAGTTTGTCCCTCTCATCTGATAACTTGTCAATCTTGGCTTTGAGCTGTTCAATTTCTTCTGATAGATCATTTAACTTTGACTCATCGCTTCTCTTCTGGTTCTCGAACTCGTCGCTCTTTCTCTTGAGCTCCACCACTAGCCTGTCTATCTCATTCGACTTGAAATCCACTAGGGTAAGTAACTGCTGAATCTTCACCCGGTGTTGTTCTTGGGCTGATGCGGTATCTTCGTGGGCCTTCTGCAGTAATTCTTCCAACTGGCTCTTCTGCAACTGTAGTTCCGCGGCCTCTTTTCTTGCTTGCACAAGCAGCCGTTCATTGGCACTGAAAGCAGAAGATACTTGTGAAGATAGACTCTTGAATTCCTCCTGAAGTCGCCCGGCAGTGGTAGCGTTGTTCCACCGTGCCTTCCTCAGAGACTCCTCGGCCTTTATGGCCCTCTGCTCTTGCTCAACCTTGGCAGCCAGTACTTCTGCTATATCAGCCTCTAATCTTTGAGATTGTTCCTGGAGTTCATTCTCCAGATTCTCAACATTGGCCTCAAGATCACTTATTATAGACAAATGTGCTGAACACTCATACTGCATCCTTAGCTGCTCTCTCAGCTGTGTTTGTTCCAGCCTCGAAGAGATGTCATGGTTCTCTTGCTTCAGAATCTCATAATCAAGTGCAAGCTGCTCCATTTGCATCTCAAGATCCTCACGGTCTTTCTTGTACAGCTCGATTTCATCGCTCAGCTCAAGAATCTTCTCTTGTAGTTCAGAACTGGCGATGCCATCACTCTTCTTCGCCAATGCATCCAGCATAAGCTCATCTTCTTTCTCTTGGCACGAGCTTGTTTCAGACATGTCCATCTTGTGTCCAGCACTGTGCACATTTGACAGTGCATGCTCATATTCTGCCTCCTGGGGATCCTCTACTATTTCTTCTTGCAAAATGGACATATCTCTATTCTTTTGCTCCAGCATTTCATCAAGATCCTTCACAGCCAGAAGCAGCTCAGAGTTGGATTCCTGCATTTTTTGTAGCTGTAGACGCAGATCTGCATTTAAATTCTTCTCGTGGCCTAGCTCTTGCTTCAGCTCCTCAACCTGTGACCAGGGATCTTCCCCGTCTGACAACCGTTTACCTGATCCATTTGCATCATGGATCGTCTTCTTCATCCCTCTAAGGCCTTCACATTCTCTTCGGAGTGCATCCCTCTCATCCCTCAAGCTACTCATTTCCTTGGAAAGATCTTGCCCTCGCCTACTCTCTTTCACAATTTGCTTTCTGAGTGTCTGCAGCTCCATGTCTGAGACATCCAGTTTTCTTGTCAAAGTCCCTATCTCACTTCTCAGCTTCTCTACATCATCCTCTGCACCTCTCAACCCCGTCTCACCCGAGTTGCTCGTCGACCCATCAGTGCTAGCATCAGGAGCTGAGCTTCCCGACCAGTCACCAGAGCTCAATGGGTTTCTCGAGGGGGCGTTGTTGGCAAAAGGCGAGAGGACATTGGTCGCATCCTGAAGAAATGCGCCATGCATGTTCGCACTGGTTTTGGGAGTGAATCTTCCTGAGCTCCCATCTGAACCCGACAGCGAAACGGCGTCAAAGCCATTGGCGTTGTGGAGGTGGCCGGGTGGCTCAACAGATGCCGGCATATTTCTTCTCAAGGGAAACCTCATCCCTGGCGGTTTGCTTATCACCAATCCATCCTGTACAAGAAAGTTGTGGGTTACTATCTGACGAACAAAGGGGAAGATCACATAATATATACAGCGTTCAGTTCCAAATTCTCCCCCTTCTCTGCAAGAATGAGAAAATCAGATCTCAAACGAAAAGCGTCCCCAGCAAATGTGACCCCCCAAATGGTCAATCGGAGAAATGTAGCATCCCTTTTTCTTTGCAATATGCTTAGCATGCCAAAAGCTCTCTTTCTTGGCCATCAACAGAAATGAAACAGAGCAACGCAATAATGGTGGATCAAAAAAGGAAAGCTCTCAAGGACTCTTCCCCACTAGGCCTCACTGGTTACTCACATGCACAGGGCTCATGGAGTCAGCAGCAAGCGACCTCGCCTTCTCGGCCTCCTCGTCCTCGCACCGGCTCAGCTGGCTCTGCAGCGTCCTCCGCGGCGAAGACTTTGCCGTGTCGCCGCTCTCACTGCCGCCACCAAGAGCAAGAATCAGTAACCAGTTACACAATCAACGCCTGAACCAAAGCAAATGCAGCATGCCTAAGGCTCACACCGAAATGCAGGCACAATCCTCAAAGCGCAAACAGCCACAAGCAGCAATGTCTAAGTGAATCTGGCTGATGCGAGATGAGATGAGATGATCTCTTAAAGCTCAGACCAGAATGCAGCGGATGTGTCTAAACTAATCCCCAACCAACGCGACGCAACACAGCCTACCTCCCGTCGTCACCGTACCCACCGCCGGCACCACCCACCACCCGCTGGATGGTCACCTGTCACAAGGAACAGCAGCAGCAACCATCAAAGTCAGAAACCGCGAGCGCGTCGCCGTCACAGGTCACAGGAAAAGCTTTTTAAGAGGGTGGGGACGGTGGAGGTCGGTGCTCACGTGCAGCAGCGCGCCGGGCGCGGGGCTGCCCTTGAGGGGGAGCGTCACCGCCGACGGCTTGAACGCCTCCGCGTACTCGGCCATGTTCACCGTCGCCTCCCCCAGCAGCGCCGCCTTGCTCGACCCCTGCACGCGCGGCACGGCATTGCCGGGTCAAAATCGAGCAGAGACAAACGCTCGGATTGATTAATGTGGGGCCGGTCGATCGCTTACGGCCTCGTAGACGAGGAACTGGTAGATCTTGTCGCCGGCGGTCGCCTTGCCGGAGGGGAGCTTGGTGGCCTCGAAGATCGGGGCGGGCCAGCGGCAGGCGCCGTCGGCGACCTCCGCGCGCTCCGTCCGCGCCGTGGGCCGGCCGACGTCCTGCGGCGTCACCACCACCATCATGGACTCCCACCCCAGCTCCGGCACCTGCAGGGACACGCGCTCCGTTCGTCAAGCCTCTAAATCGAAAGCCAAAAACCAGAACCAAAATGAAAACTCCGCTTCTTCCGGAAGGGGGATCGTTTCGTGCCTGTGTGGCGTGGAACTGCAGCTTGAACACGGCTTTGGCCTTGCCGGCGCCGCGCCACCTCCCCGACTTGAACATGCCGGCGGCGGCGGGCGCGCCCGAGAGGAATCAGCCCAAGAAGCTAACCGCCCCCCAACAGAACCAGACGAAATCTTGCTTTCTCTTCTTGGCCGCCCGGCTAGTCCGTCACGCGTCGATCGACAGCGGCATTGCAATGCCGTGCGCGCGAATCCAGTGACGCCAGGCTTGGCATTGCTGTGCGGTGCGCGCGGTGGTTAGTTAGAGCGGCGAGACCAGCACATGGAGGCAGTGGCGGAGCACGCATAGAGAGTGGGAGGGAGGGAGTGGCCAGTGGGTGACACCGCAGGCAAGCAAGAAGGCCGGGGCGGCTTTGTGCAAAGGCAGGGGCACACCACCAGTGGACAGATCTAGTGAGAGAAAGGAACCCAGCTGAGCTCTGCTTTGTGCTCTCTCTCTCTCTCTGATTTGGGGGGTTTAGGGAATGGAGAGAGGAGGGGGGAGGAGAGAGAAGGTTCGGAGCCTATAAAATGGTGGTCAATTGATTTGGGGAAAAGGGTAATGGGGATTTATTTAGTTAGAGCGAGGTGGGAGGAGGGCGACTGGGAGACGGGGACGGATAAAAATCTCGAGCCGCCATGGCGTGAGCTTCACAGCTGTGCTACGCCGGCAAGGAGGAGACCGATCACACTGAGGCTCTGGGCTGACCTGCCGACGGCAATTCTTCTTCTCCTCCTGTGAAAGAAACGTGGACGTGTGAGCGACTTACTTGAGACCTACTAATTCTCCTTCTTTGCTGGTTTAGCAAAGGGGTTAGTGAGTGTTGTTGTTGATGTTTCTTTGTTTTTGTTTACAGAAAGAGTGTTGTCGATGTTGATGTAAAATCGTGAGACGGCGTGATCTTGCTTTCACTTGTGCGGGCCTCATGGAATCTGAATTATGCAACCGCGTGATTTGTGTATGTTTTAGTAGATTCATGAGAAAGACATGGCAAGTGTTTCTCGAAATGTTTTGGTTGAAGAATTCGATTGGACACACGAGGGGCGTGTTCGATGAATAATCCGTTGGGTTTATTTGTACACGAACAAAAGATAAATGATTTTACGGTGTGGTTGAAATGTGGGAGTGTTGAATTATATACGTGAAAACATTATATCTTCAAGTCAGCATCCACGAAAGTTTTGATGTCATTCTCGCTTAGAGTTACTACTGAATGGCAAAAACATGCATCTATATGCATCTTCAAACATATTAGGGTCAACAAATCAATTTTGCATCAATATTGGCCAATAAATACACTAGTTAATATCTATCGCTAGTGTCCTATGTGCAATTGTCCGTCGTCCTCTCGTTGATGCATGTCTATCACTAGTAATGCCCAAAAAACAAGAAACAATAGGTCCAAGCATTGGTTCTTGATTGTTCATGTGGATCACTCTCAATACAGAACCGCCAACGTCATCTTCCTTCGTTTACCATGGGCGAAGAGAGAGGAAACCATGTCAGTTAGCATAGTAATTAATACACAGGCCGACTAAGATATTGATCGGGCTATCTAAGAATTGATATCATGATCAAGGCGAAGGTCAGAATATGATTTTTTAGCTAGCACTACCTCGATTTCCTCACAACCCCGATAGTGTCTTTCCCTCGGGTTTTCCAAGAGTAAATGACAATTGTGTTGATCCGCTTCTAAGAGGCATCACTTTGGAGTATCTACGGATAGCGAGATGGCTATTTTTTAACTTGTTTGTGTGGATGATGGGGAGGATACTCTGGATCCGTTGGCATCAAGTCTCATGTGCCTATGATGACGGCGGCGAGCAAATTTTGTTCGATTCATGCCTACCATCATCGACGGTCCATCATGTGTTGTGGAGGTTGTATACATGCAAATTTTATTGTGTAGCAATGAAGTTAGTATGTAGTGTGGTGGGATTACAAGGATGCCTCACAAAATATGGTTCCGGTGCGTTGTGACCTCCGCTCGCCATAATGGGTTTTGGCTCCACAAGCTCTGCAACTATAGAAAGTCTCTCCCTCTATGGTTCATGGTGATCGATGTTTGTTGGGTCTTTTCGCGAGCGGTGAGTGTTGACATTAATGTTATTGGAATGCATTGATGAGATGTTCTTTGCGGTGCGTCAAGTCTACGAGGGTGGCCAAGTCAGCCCTAGTGTCCTTGTTCCGTTGTGTGAGGTCGAGACACACATGTACTGATTAGGGTTTTACACGATTTTTGTCTAGTTATAAGCAGGATAATATTTTATACTCACAGACTACATCAAATATTATGCAACTGACTCATAGCGGGTTGCAACTCAAGACCCTATTTCTAGATTGTATTAATAAATATACAACAATTTCCGTTGCAAGGAAAAAAACATGTCTATTGCAAGGGATGGCGCTACACATAAAAATCACGAGTATTTCAACAAACAAACAAAAACACAGTCGCTTCAACAACAAAAGAACACCCACTCGAACCTTCTCCTCACCACGGTGCTCCACTCCTCTTCCTTGGACGCATTGAAACCGTGAGATAGGAAAATTGTACAATCATGCTTTTGTTCGTGCGGGTCTCATGGACTTATGGAGCCGCGTAATTTGTGTATGTTTCGATAAACCCGTGAGAAAGACAACGTAGGTATTTCTAGAAATATTTTGGTTGGATTGTCTTGGGCACGCAAGTGCTGTGTTCGATGAATAATCCCTGGGGTTCATTTTTACAAGGACAAAAGGATAAAGGAAAAAAGAGTGGTGCACTTGAAGCAAGGGGTTGATGATTATTATTTTCAAAATTATGTTTCTAAGTCAACATCCATGAAAGCTATGTTGTTAGTGTGGCTAGAGTTTTTATTGAATGACAAAAACATGTATCCATATGCATCTTCTAACACATCAGTGCCAACAAATCAATTATGCATCATCATTCTTATTAGAAAATAAATATCATAGTTAATGCCTATCACCAGCCTTTTGCATTCAATTGCCATACCTCTTGCCGATGTATGTCTATCGCTAGTGATTCCCTATAAACCACGATCAAGAGGTTCACGAAATGGCTCTCGCTCATCCACGAAGATCGCCATCAATGTATGATCGCTATCATCTTCTTTCGTTTACCATGAGAGGAGAACGAGGAAACCACATCCATTTTATAGAGAAAGAAATTGAAATCGCGTTTGTTGTCATAGGAACTAATACATGGGGCGACTAACATATTCAGCTTAATTAAGAACGGTTATTCTGGAGGGTTACTATAGAATTACCAAGCCAAAATTTGGAATAGGGTTTTCAGCAAGCACTACCGTGATTTCCTCAAAAACTCTAGATATTGAGGCTCCCTTATGTTTCCATCAGCCGAGTGACATTTGTGTTGCTTGTGTTGATGCCCTTGTTAAACACATCACTTTCAAGTGCCTTCGGATAGAGAGATGGTTGTCTTTTGACTTGATAGAGGCAGCAGGATTTGTGGGTGTAACAATGGCGTTGATGTCCTCATCATGACTTGTTCGCGTGGATGATGGGGAGGCTGCCTTGGATCCATTGGCATTGAGTCCGATATGCATATGATGACGGTGTCAAGTAAACTTTGTTCGTGTCATGATCTTCATCATTGGCTATCCAATATGTCTTTTTAGGGGTTTGTGCACCCAACATTTTTATTGTGTAAGCAATGAAGTCGATATGTAGTGTAGTGGCATTACAAGGATGCCTCACAAAATATGGTTATGGTGTGTTGTGAACTCTAGTGGTCGCAATGGTTTTTGACACTTCAAGTAGTGCACTTGGTGGTCTCACCCTCTATGGTGATTTATGTGTCGGAGTTGAATTCGGCAGATCTCTTAGTAGGTATCATAGCTAGCGACATACACGATGGTAATAGGAGCGAGGTTTAACTAGGCTCATGCTTTCCGGAGAAGATAATAGCCTACTTATTTTTTGTGTTTATTGTGTTGGAGTATGTACAAAGTACATGTAAAGTATCAAGAGATAGTATGTATACTATCGACGAGCCCAACCCCCGCTTACATGACACATTTGGGGGCTAGGGTTACAATACTAGGTAGGCCACGACGATGGAGGTAGAGTCCTCCATGCATTTCGTATCTTTGGATTGTACTCTAAGTCTATAGAAATATTCGTATATTTCACCATCGGTCGTCCAAAATGGTCCAGGACGAAACCGATTTAGGAGTCATTAGCTCGTCCCACCAGGATGGGAACCGACGTGGTGCAAGACCCCTTGGCCAAGACAGAGGTAAGGAGTTGCAGGTTACAAAAACTCACCAAAGGTTTTAAAAAGAATATTTTTATAGACAGGAATTGTCTTGCTAGCCATGCACTTCCTCCACCTATACGTGCAAAAGTAGTTAAAAATATTAACACTATTTTTTGAAGGGCTTCTGCTAAGGACACTACAGTAGAGGTGCTCGCTAAAAAGGCCAAGTAGAAAAAGCCCATCACTAGAACAAAAACAAGTAGCAAGGGCACCGGAGAAATGAGTCACGAGCTTCATTTTAGCTTTAAGTATTTACCTACTTGTAATAGCGGTAATTCCTTGAGACAACATGTCTCATTTTGGTGATATGGGCTATAAGGTTTATGTTATTATTGGCTACTGTGCTGCTCAGTTTACAGATGAGACTTCTAGGTTTCAGTTTGTTTATGTTGTTAGTGAAAGTGGATTCCTTGGTTGCATGATAGTAGAAGATGTTATAGATAGGGGCAACAAAGTCTATACTTTTGTAGATCATCAATTTAATTATGGCTAGAGAATGGTCTCTACTCAATTGGAATATCAAGGGGTCAATGATCCTAACAAATGGGCAGCTATCAGAAATAAAATTTTGGAATCACGGTGTGCTATTTTATGTGTGTATTAAACTAAAAAATAAATATTTGACAGCTGTAAGTGCATCTAGTGCCCCTTAGTGATGTTGGTGGTTTGAAGACTTATAGGTTAAGAGACAGATATGTTTGTGAGTGTACACAGGCTCTATAAGTCACTTAGGAGTTTGAGTTATTCGATGAATATCGACCCCTAAAATGTATGTCTTCGGGTGAAGACTTTGGTCATTCCTTGAAGACTTTGATCGCGAAGAAATTGCGAAGAAATTGATATTCCTCATGAAGATATTGAAGATGACGAATTCGGTGTGTCCCAAAAAAAATACACTAAAGACTTTGAAGCTTGAAGATTTACTCTTTCTATTTCATTTTCTTTATACTTGAGTCATAGGAACACCGTACTGTTAAAGGGGGTCGAGGTAAAACTATGGAACTAATTTCTTCATGATGCTCAACCCAAAGCTACACCTACTAAATCTTCAAAGTGAGGAATATGAGAGACATGAAGACTTTCACAGTTGAAAGTTCCGACAGTTGTCGCGCCATGCGCCACCTGTCCCACATCTTATCCACCCAACGGTCATATTATTAAAGGGCATTTATGTCAAATCATGTCGGGATGCTCCCAGGCTATAAATAGGCACCCCCACAACCACTAGCTGGTTGGCTGCTCCGAGAGAAACTGACACTAGTCATTTAGAGCAACCCAAATTCCTCGGAGCCTTTGAGCGAAAATCATCAAGTGAGGAAATACCCCAAACACCCAAACCCAAACCAAAACCCAAGTGATTGAGCATCACTGAAGAAGTTATTCCTCTATGGAACCGACGCGTGTTACCTTTGAGGATTGTGCATCCTCCAGACGGCTAGGCGTCATGGTCTAGAGCATCGGGCAGTCAATTGTGGATCGCCGGGTGACCGAGATTGTGAGGGTTTGGAAGTTTGCCCTGAAGACTTACCACGAGTGTTGGGCGAGGACTGTGTGTCCTTAGCTCAAGGAGAATACGGTAGGAACTGTGTGTCCCGGGATTGTGTGTCCCCGGACTGTGTGTCCTTTGGTTTCAATACCAAGCCACTCCAAACCAGACGTACAACTGCCACAACAGTTGGAACTGGGTCATCAACAAGTGTTGTTGGGGCATAGTTTATGCCTAAGTAATTTTGGTGATTGATGACAATACCGTACAGGACTAACCGTGTGTGTTAAGGTTTCAGATAACACACGTCAACGGCACAAGACGATACGTCTCCTCATTCGTGGAACGGAAGCACGACGCTCTCTACTATTCTCTTTATTTGAGTCATAGGAAAGCCGTACTATTAAGAGGGGATCCATAGTGGAAAGGTTTGGGTGGAATCTATCTTTGCACGCGCACACTTCACATTCTCCCTTTCCTTCATCTTTGGAGCGGCCCCCGCCACTTTGTTTCTCGCATCTTTGCAAAATGGTCCCCAGCGGTAGTACCGCTCGCTCTAGCGGTAGTACCGCTGGATTGCTAGTGGTAGTACCGCTGCAGCCAGCGGTAGTACCGCTAGCTCGCGGTAGTACCGCCCCTGGCCAGCGGTAGTACCGCTCCAGGAGCTTTGCTCCACCTGCCTAGCGGTAGTTCATGGACGGACCTTTTTGCGAAGACTTTCTTGGCGGTAGTAGTGCTTTTGCACTACCAGGGGGCCAGCGGTAGTACCGCTGGTGTCAGCGGTAGTACCCCTGGAGTCCCAGCGGTAGTACCGCCCCTGTTCAGCGGTAGTACCGCTGCAGCCAGCGGTAGTACCGCTGGAGCTCGGGCAGAGAGTGGGAAAACAGTCTGATTTTCCCCCCACTATATAAAGGGTTCTTCTAGCTGAGGAACCCTATCTCTTACCTCTCTAAGCTCCATTGTTGCGCCCCAAGCTCAAAAGTGCCCGATCTCACTCCCTAGCCAATCAAACTTGTTGATTCTTTAGGGATTGGTTGAGAAGGCCTAGATCCACACTTCCACCAAGAGAAAAGTTGATTCCCCCACCAATCCCTTGCGGATCTTGTTATTCTTGGGTGTTTGAGCATCCTAGACGGTTGAGGTCACCTCGAAGCCATATTCCATTGTGGTGAAGCTTCGTGGTTTAGTTGGGAGCCTCCAAGCTTTGTGTGGAGTTGCCCCAACCTTGTTTGTAAAGGTTCGGTCGCCGCCTTCAAGGGCACCTATAGTGGAATCACGGTACCTTGCGTCGTGCGAGGGCGTGAGGAGAATACGGTGGCCTTAGTGGCTTTTTGGGGAGCATTGTGCCTCCACACCGCTCCAACGGAGACGTACTTCCTATCAAAGGGAAGGAACTTCGGTAACACATCCTCGTCTCCATCGGTTCCACTTGTGGTTATCTCTATCCTTTACTTTGTATTTGCTTATGCTTGTGACTATATCTTACTTGCCTTAATAGCTCTCGTTGTTAGCTTCTATAGGGTTCACCTCATTGTCGTATTAATTGTGAACCCGTATGGTGTTTACCTTAACTTGCTAAGATTAATTAAAAAGTGGTCGTTGTCTATTCACCCCCCCCCTGTAGCCAACCATATCGATCCTTTCAATTGGTATCAGAGCCACGTCTCTTTATTAAGGGTTTAACCACCAGAAGAGTATGGAAGGCGGAGAGGAAGTTAACCATGGGCAACCCGAGGACATGGACTTGACTTCGGTCACAAGGGACGACTTGAATACGGCTATGGCAGCCCTCAAGACGTCCTTGACGAGCGAAGTCAAAACCATGCTTAAAGAGTTAATTGAAGGTCTTAAAAGTTCACCCGAACCGGCTTTAGTGGTTAAATCCACCATCTCCGATTCGGAGACCAACTCCTCTAAGGAAGCGGCTAAAGGTATGCGACCTGCTTCACCTCACGAAAAGGATGGGACTGGAACATATGCCTCAGTTCCACCCCCCATGGTCTATGGAGGATCCGTTCCCGCACCTCGTCTTAATCCTGTTGGTCCTCCTCCTAAGCTTGTTAAAGGTGACTTTGCTAACTGGGTATTTTCTATTAAGTCTCATTTGAATCACAGATCAACAAACTTGTGGAGAATTATCGAGCAAGGATATTATCCCCATGACCCAAGCAACCTCACTCCAAGAGAAGATGCAGACAATCAATATAATCACTCTGCGTTGTTTATTCTCCAGTCTGCTGTGCCACCTGAAGATCTTCCCCACTTACGTCCCTTCACATTGGCCAAGGATTGTTGGGAGCATATTATGGTGTTGTACAAGGGAAGCTCAAGTATTCAACGATCCAACTATGAAGTGATACTTGATAAGGCCGATGAGTTTGTGATGAAGGAAGACGAGGACCCTCGTGATCTCTATCGGAGGGTGACTGCTATTGCTGTGGCACTAAAGGATCATGGGAGTAAGGATGTGGATGATACATGGGTCAAGCGCAAGTTTCTCAAAGCCATCATGCCTTTCAACAAAGCCATGTCATCTGTCATTCGTCAGCGGCCAGACTTCCACTCCTTGTCTTCGAGTGAAGTGTTGGATGAGTTCATTGCAATGTCAATCATGAACGAAACAGCCGACAATGCACTTGCTCGTGTTCGATCAAAGACAACTTCACCCAACCTTGCGTTGAAAGCAAGAGCAATGCTTGAAGAAGAAGAAGAAGATGAGGAAGAGGAGAGCTGCCCTGAAGACACAAAGTATGCCTATCATGAGCACATGGCTCTTGCATCAAGGCAATTCTGGGGCAATAAAAGGAACTCAAGACCCACCTTCACCAAGAACAACTCGAGTGGATTCAAACCCAAACAACGAGTAAGGACATGTTATAACTGTGGCAACGTGAGTCACTTCGAGGCAGAATGTCCCTATGAGAAAAGGGAAGACAACGGAGGCAAGCTCATTCGCAAAGACAAAACCAAATCATTTCCAATCAAGAACAACTTTGTGAAGAAACCTTACCCAAAAGGGATGGTGGCCCTGGAAGAGTATCCTTCCGATGATGATGGTGATGATGATGATACAGTGGCAACGGCAACTGTTGCTATTGCCACTACCTCTTCCCAGAAGGTGTCTCTCTTCAACGCCCCCAACGAGAACCACATCACCAAGTGCCTCATGGCAAAAGGTATCAATCAGGTAACTCCCATCATTAAGACCAGCATTGCTTCTGCTCCTTCATTGTTAAATTGTGTTGAAGATAGTGATGTTGGGGAACTTAATGAGCATGATCTTGATAAGTTTCTGTGCACTATTAAGGGAGAACCCAAGAAGCACTTTGTTGCTCTCTTGGAACAACTGGGTGAGGCCACTGACCTCATTGAGTCTCATGAGGAGACCATCTCCGAGCTTCAGGGACATAGTCGTGACTATGCCGATGAAATTGCCCAATTATCTAGTGCTCTAGAAGAAGAGCGCACTCTTCGTTTGGCTCTTGAGGAGTCATATAACGATGACTGCGCTAAAATGCAAAAGAAACTAGATCATGATGTTGTTCTTACTCGCATGCTTAAATCTGAAAAGTATGCTCTTGGGGTTGGCCATGACAGACTCAAAGAGGAGTTTGACATACTTGACAAGGCCCACAAAGCCTTGAAAGGTGCTCATTTCTATCTGAAAGAGTCTCATGATCAACTCCAAGCAAAGCTTACCAAGGAGATCTCTACTTGTCCTCCCTTTGTGTTAATTGATAATACTTGTGCAACTAACCCCTATTGTGAGCATGTTCATCTTGTGGAGGAAAATGCGAAGTTAAACGAGAAACTTGAGAAGGGCCTTGTGGCATGTATACAAGGTGAGAAGAGTCTGAACGTTCTCTTGAGCACTCAAAAGGGTGTTGTAGGAAAGGAAGGACTTGGACTTACCTCCAAGTCAAAAGGTAAAAGGAAGAACAAGAACAAACGATCTCTCACCCTCATGGACATCTTTGTCAAAGAGGGTGAGGGGACTCAGAAGGTGAACAGGAACAAGGTGGACTATGGGAACCCCAAGAAGGGCAAAACCGTTCCTACTAACACAGCCGGGAAACTCAATTCTTCTTATGTTTTGTGTTGTGCTAGTGATGGGCATGTTTATGCCAGATTTGTTGGTTCCTACGATGAAGATATTGAATGGGCTATCTGGGTTCCTAAGACCCTTGTCTCTAACATGAAAGGACCCATTAAAAAATGGGTACCTAAAACCAAGCCTTGATCTATTGCAGGAGTTTGCTTCCGGTGGGGTGTCATGGTTGCTCGATAGTGGAGCAACAAATCATATGATCGGAAGCAAGGACTTAGTGGTGGATGTGCATCCTTCTCCATCTATGCCCACCCATGTCCAATTCGCCGATGCATCCTCTTCAAAGGTATTGGGATTTGGTAAGGTGGTCGTCTCTCAAGATTTATCTATTGAGAAGGTCATGCTTGTTGAGTCACTTGCCTACAATTTACTTTCGGTTCGTCAACTTGCAATTATGGGCTTTTCCACATTCTTTAATATTGACACTGTGGTCCTCCTAAGGAGCAAGACTCTTAAAGTAGCCTGTGTTGGACATGTCGAAAATGGTCTTTATGTGGTGAACTTCTCAAAGCGACCCACTAAGACTGCGACATGTTTAATGGCTAAAGTTGACGTGGGCTGGCTTTGGCATCGCCGTTTAGCTCATGTCAATATGAGATCTTTGCAAAGTCTTCTGACAGGGGACCATGTTCGTGGACTAACAAATGTGAGCTTTGCTAAAGATCGTGTTTGCAGTGCTTGCATTGAAGGAAAGATTCATGAAACTGCTCATCGTCCAACGACTCTTATCTACACTAAGAGGCCATTGGAACTTCTCCATATGGATTTGTTTGGTCCTCCATCATTTGATAGTCTTGGAGGCAGAAAATATTGCTTAGTGATAGTTAACGACTACTCAAGATATACCTGGGTATATTTCTTTAAAAGGAAGAGTGAAACTCAACAAACGGTCATCAACTTTGCTAATGAAGCGCAACGTCAACATGAAGCAAAGATCTTGATGATTAGGAGTGACAACGGCACCGAGTTCAAGAACTACACCTTAGATGAGTTTCTAGGTGATGAGGGAATAAAGCACCAATATTCTGCACCATATACCCCTCAGCAAAACAGCGTGGCAGAAAGAAAGATCCGGACCTTGATAGACGCTGCCAGGACAATGATGGCAGAATTCAAATCTCCATATAACTTCTGGGCAGAGGCCATCAACACAGCATGTCATGCATCCAATCGGCTCTACATCCGCAAAGGCTTGAACAAGACTCCGTATGAGATTCTAACTGGAAACAAACCCAATCTCAAGTACTTCCGGGTATTCGGTTGTAAGTGTTTCATTCTCAAAAAAGGAGCACAATTTGATTCTAGAGCACATGAGGGTATCTTTGTTGGTTATGCTACAAACTCTCATGCTTACTGTGTCCTCAAAAAGTCCACCGGACTAATTGAGGAGACGTGTAACGTAGAGTTTGATGAAAATAATGGCTCCCAAGTGGAGCAAAGTGGTCTTTGTGATATAGGTGATGAAATTCCTCCCGAAGCCATAAGAAGAATGGGGATTGGTCAAATACTCCCCATTGAGGAACCCCTTGTGGCCGAAGGAGAAGGACAATGCTCTACTCAAGTGGAGCCATCACCCCCACAAGCCCCACACGCTTCCGATGAACAAAGAGAAGACTCTCAACAAGTTGAACAAGCTCAAGGTCAAGATCAATTGCCTAACAATGGTGATGTGTCCCATGATATTCAAGCACTACCCCAAGACTCCGAACCTGCTCATGATCAAGATCAAGTGCAACCCCGAGATCCAGACCAAGTAGAAGCACAAGATCAAGATCAAGAGCAACCACTAATACAAGATCAAACTAGTGAACCTGCTCAAGTCGAAGGACAAGATGATCAGGTGACTGTCTCACAATTCCCTTCTGGAGCTCCAACAGCCGGCTCAAGACGCAAGGGCAAGCAAAGGAAACAAGTCGATGCTCCCCCGTTATCTAATGAAGAACTCTTGGAGCGTCGAGCAGCCAAGAATGCGAACAGGCTGAGAGTCAAGTCACATCTTATGAAGAATGTACTTGGCAGTTTAAAAAGGGGAGTATCCACCCGTCAACAGCTTTGGAATTATTGTGAGCATCACGCGTTTGTCTCGTATTGTGAACCTCAACAGGTACAGGAAGCGCTCGATGATGAGGATTGGCTTATGGCCATGCACGAAGAACTTAACAACTTCGAGCGCAATCAAGTCTGGGATTTAGTGTCTCGGCCAACGGAGGAACATAATGTCATCGAGACCAAATGGATATTCAAGAACAAGCAAGATGCCAATGGAATTGCGATTCGAAACAAGGCAAGATTGGTGGCTCAAGGCTACTCCCAAGTCGAGGGTATCGACTACGGTGAAACCTTTGCCCCTGTTGCTCGTCTAGAATCTATTCGCATGTTGCTTGCATTTGCTTCTCATCATAACTTCAAATTACAGCAAATGGATGTGAAAAGTGCATTTCTTAATGGTCCTTTGAATGAGTTGGTCTATGTCAAACAACCCCCGGGATTCGAACATCCCAAGCTCCCCAATCATGTGTACAAACCTAATAAGGCACTCTATGGCCTTAAACAAGCCCCACGCGCGTGGTATGAGTATCTTACTGAGTTGTTACAAGATTGTGGGTTTGAAATTGGGAAGATAGATCCCACTCTTTTTACTAAGAGGGTCAAAGGGGATTTGTTCATATGCCAACTATATGTTGATGATATTATCTTTGGCTCTCCTAACATTTCATTCAATGAAGAATTTGCTGCACTAATGACTGAGAAGTTTGAGATGTCCATGATGGGAGAGTTGAAGTTCTTCCTCGGGTTTGAGATTAGACAAGGTCTAGAAGGGACATTCATCAAACAAGCCAAGTACACTCAAGACATGCTCAAAAACTCTCTGTTTGGATCTTGTTTCGTGGAGCTCCTTCTCCCCGTTGGTTTGGAAGGGTTGCTCCACCTCTCCTTCCTCCTCCAAGAGCCATGAATCCCGGTAAAGCTCCTCCCTTCTTCTATTTGGTTGATGTTCTTGTTCTAGGGATAGGAGCATTGGGGATTGAATCCATATCTTTGATCTTATGGCTAGTTCTTGGATGGCATGAAGGAGATATTTGAGGGGAGTATAGGTCCTATGGATTGTTGTTGATTATGTTGCCATGCCCTAGGATTTACTTGTTTTAGATCTAGCACTTGAACTAGGTTTGGATTAGATCTAAAACTTGCTCTCTCTTGCCTAGGCATGTACTTATTGCGGTGTTACTAGTGTTCCTCATGAAAAGTAGGCTGGGGTGGAGTTCTTAGTGTTCATATACAACCCATGCCCTCGTAACGATTTTTATCTGTCAGATCTGAAAAGTCAAACCCCAGCGGTACTACCGCCAGGGGTAGCGGTACTACCGCTAGGACCCCAGCGGTACTACCGCCAGGGGTAGCGGTACGACCGCTATGACCCCCAGCGGTACTACCGCCAGGAGCATTCACTGTGTATTTTTTTGTGTGTTTTGTGCTTAGCAATGAGTGTTTATTTTTTCTGCGTTTTCAAGATTCATTGCCTTTACTCTTCTTGTCGCCTCTTTTCGCTGTGTGTTCTGTGTCACAGTTAGTTCTTCTCGCCGTTCGAACCCCCCACGGGACACGCAGTCAAAACAGTATCGCAACCAAGAGGCGCCCGAGGGGTCTGCCACCTCAGGTCTGCAACCCAAGAAGCAGTCCTTCAAGAAGGTCGCACACAAGGATAAGAGGGTCAATGTCCGAACAATGTCCCCAAGGACTTTCTGCAGTTTCGCACTCAGAACCACTATCTCAACGAGAGGGCTGTGATCAAGGATGTTGACCATGTTTGGGCAAGGGACTAGTGCAGGATCTACCGTGATGTTGTCGCGCATTTCAAGAAAAACTATGTCTCTGTTCAGTGGATTGACCTGGCACATCTTCAGCGGAACATGGACTATTTTGGTGATGCCCTCTCTCTGGTTGACAAACTGGGCATCAAGGACATCATCACTTACAAGACAGATTTTGATCCCACTGATGTTGCTCAGTTCTATGTCACGGTCCACTTCTCTCCTGATGGAGAGCGCTCCATGGTGTGGATGACTGGGTCAAAGAAGATGACCGGTACCTGGCATGAGTTCATGCAATTCCTCCACATTGACTTCCAGGGTGCTGACACTCCTCTTGGGCTGCGTCCTCATGCTGCAGCCCCCGCCGATAGGCCCCCCATAAAGGACAGATTGCATAAACTCTATCTGAGGAAGGGGGGTGCTTCCTAAGCACCTGGACATCATGCATCGGATCCTTCGCAACACCCTCTTCCCTCGCATTGGTAACTTCGACGAGGTTCATGGCTCCTTGGCTGAGATGCTGCTGCTTTGTGAGGAGGCTATGTCTCAGGAGTCTGCTCAGCTGGAGTGCCAGCGATAGTACCGCTGCAGCCAGCGGTAGTACCGCTGGAGCTCGGGCAGAGAGTGGGAAAACGGTCTAATTTCCCCCCCACTATATAAAGGGTTCTTCTAGCTGAGGAACCCTATCTCTTACCTCTCTAAGCTCCATTGTTGCGCCCCAAGCTCAAAAGTGCCCGATATCTCTCCCTAGCCAATCAAACTTGTTGATTCTTTAGGGATTGGTTGAGAAGGCCTAGATCCACACTTCCACCAAGAGAAAAGTTGATTCCCCCACCAATCCCTTGTGGATCTTGTTACTCTTGGGTGTTTGAGCATCCTAGACGGTTGAGGTCACCTCGAAGCCATATTCCATTGTGGTGAAGCTTCGTGGTTTAGTTGGGAGCCTCCAAGCTTTGTGTGGAGTTGCCCCAACCTTGTTTGTAAAGGTTCGGTCGCCGCCTTCAAGGGCACCTATAGTGGAATCACGGTACCTTGCATCGTGTGAGGGCGTGAGGAGAATACGGTGGCCTTAGTGGCTTTTTGGGGAGCATTGTGCCTCCACACCGCTCCAACGGAGACGTACTTCCTGTCAAAGGGAAGTAACTTCGGTAACACATCCTCGTCTCCATCGGTTCCACTTGTGGTTATCTTTATCCTTTACTTTGTATTTGCTTATGCTTGTGACTATATCTTACTTGCCTTAATAGCTCTCCTTGTTAGCTTCTATAGGGTTCACCTCATTGTCGTATTAATTGTGAACCCGTATGGTGTTTACCTTAAATTGCTAAGATTAATTAAAAAGTGGTCGTTGTCTATTCACCCCCCCTCTAGCCAACCATATCGATCCTTTCAACTGTCTTCATCAAGCTACTAGTTCTATTTCCTCAATTCTCTCATTTCCTCAATTGCATGTTGAAGACTTTCATTTGTACAGTTTGAAGAATTTGACTGAAGACTTTATCTGAATTCCTCACCTCAAATTCTTCACCTGAGTTATTCTTCACCTGCTTATCCTATACTTGTGACCTGTGCAAACCGAATATATGAAATCACGCTGAGTACTTTGAAGTAGACGTTTTTGCACTTCTGACTTTGTACTATTTCCGCTGCCCTCAGTTCATGACTGAGGACTTTCTTCACTAGGAATTTTCTCAGTGATGAAATTGTAAAAATCGCCTACCCCCCTGTAGTCGATATAACACACTTTTAATTGGTATCAGAGCAAGGTACTCCCTTGTTCTGTGTGATTTTGGTTTAACCGCATGGAGTTTTAGTTATGTCGACCGCAGGTATGATCAAGGTTACGGCAGGATGTCCGACCTTCGAAGGAAAGGACTTCCCTACTGGAAGACCAAGATGCAAATGCATATTCAAGCAATTGACAATGATCTCTGGTATATTGTGGAAAATGGTATTCCCTCCATCACTTCTACTATCTGTGCCGCTGATGTGAAGAAGTTCAAGCAACTTGACTCGCAAGCGAAGAATATCATCTGTGGCCACCTGAGCAAAGGTCAGTATGGCAGAGTTAGTGCTTTGGGCACTGCGGAGCTTATCTAGGATAGGTTGTCCAAAGTCAATGAGGGAGTCTCAACACAGCGTGACTCTCGTGTTGATGTTCTTCGCAATCTCTTCCATCATTTCAAGAGTCTTGACAATGAAAGCTGCCAAGATACCTTTGTTCGCCTCACTGACATCTCAAATGAATTGCAAGCACTGGGAGGTAGAGACATCGCTGACCATGAAGTTGTTAAGAAGCTGCTACGATCTCTTGATCCATCATTTGACACACTGGTTGTGATGATCCAAGAACGAGGAGACTACAAGATGCTTGATCCTGTTGATATACTTGAGAGACTCAATACTCATGAAATCCAACAAGAAGAAAAGAGAGATCCAATATGGACCAAGCTATTCAAGACCTCGTGCGCTGAAGGCTAAGGTTGTTTCCTCATCTGAAGAAGATGATTCGAATTGCAGTCTTGGTAACCGTGAAGAACTTGGACAGGAACTTGCAATGCTCATGAGGAAATTCCAAAAGTTCACAAAGTGTGGGTAGTTCAGAAAATCTTCAAGAAAAGATATGAGGAAATTAGAATCTTCATCTGAAGACTACAAGAAAAGAACCTCCCACTACATTGTTGACTGTCCTCGTTGGGTGAAAGAATCAAAGAAGAAAAATACAAGGATGAAAGTTCTGATGACTCGAAGAAAAAGAAGAAATCTTCAAAATCCTCATCTTCAAAGTCCTCATCGCACAAGAAGACCAGTTTCAGAAAGGCTCGTGCACTCATTGGCAAGGAAATGGATTCTGAAGATGAATCTGAGGAATGTGATGAAGAGGAAGGTTCTGAAGTGGAGTCAGAATCTCGTGTGGCAAGCCTTGCACTTGCTACCACATTCGTGAGCAAGTCGATCTTCAACCTTGAAGAAAATGACAATGCTAACTACATGGATGAATATGTTGATGACTTCGCTCCAACCTATTGCTTCATGGAAAAAGGTTCAAAGGTACCAAACCACACTTCCTCCTGTGATTCTAGTGACTATGAAGCTGCTAATTATCAAAAGCCCAATTACTATAAACTTGCCAACATTTCCACTAAGCAACAAAGTGCTATTGAAAAGCTTCAGAAACTCCTAGACAAAAGAGATGATCTGTTGAATGATGAAATGAATCCTGATGGGGTCATAGTCCTAGGGTAGGGTCATCGGCCTGCCCTACATGTCCTACCCAAGGACCACCCCACACAAAGGACAGGACCCTAAGTCTACCCCGACTGAATTAAGGAGTCCCCATCATCCAGTCGGTAACAGGCCCAGAATCATCCAGTCGGAGACTAGCATTCGGAGAGCACCAGGCCAACCGACTGGATACACTCGGTACATCGTAACCTCTCTGGAGGGAAACTGCCGTACGTTTCCGGGTGCGTTTATTAGCATTTAGAGCATATGTTACCTGTAACGTATGCATTCAATCGCCACTACTCCACCCTTGAGTCAGAACCGTTGTGGAGGGTAGCGCACTCTATATAAGCCGCCCTCTCCCACTGGTCAAGGGGTGAGCAAATCACTGTACTCCATATTACACTCGGTAACAAGCTCCGAGAGCACTGAGACGTAGGGCTGTTACCTCCACCGCAGAGGGGCCCGAACTCATACAACCTCGCCGTAGCTAGGACTCTGTCCATCTCATTCGTACCCTACACATCTACTGTCAGGCTTATACCCCCGACAGTTGGCGCCCACCGTGGGGCAGGCGTCTAAGCGACTTCCGGCGAGTTTGCGACTACTTCCTTTCGTCATGTCGTCTGGTGGAGATTCGAACATGGGTCGCCAGATCCTCTTCGGCGTTCTCTCCTTCACCATCGACGACTCGGCGTGGCTTCGGGAGGCGCCTCTCGACGTCGAGATGCTTCCCCGTCGCGGGGCCACGCACTTCCGTGCTGGCGCTCGCGGCGTCCTCCTTCTCCAACAATCGACTCCATTATCGACTTGCACCTCCGTCATGCGCCGCATCAAGCAGTCTCGCAGTCCACGTCTCCAACGTTGGGTGCAACATGCCCAAGCACGTCAGATCGCGTCCTCTCAGGTGGCAGTTCTGGAGTCTGTCGTGGTTGCCCCGCGTTCCCAGTGCTCGGGCTCGGTTCCGACTGAGCTCCCTTCCGAGTACGTGGGTCGTGGGCCTGCAGCAGAAGTACACATGGCCAACTCCCACGAAGATCCCCGTCAAGCCGGCTAGGGCGAAATCGGTGAAGCATCCGGTGCACTCGGCGGAGCAACGTGGAGTTGTTCCGCACACCTCTCCTCAACTTGGCTGCGGCTGCCCAGATTGTCGATTCCCTCCAGCCGACTGATTCAGAGGCAGGAAGGGGAATCGAGCAGATCCGAGCTCTGTTGCGCACGGCGCAGCAGCAGAATTCGGCAGTCTCCCAGTCACACAATCGGATCCACAATAGTTCCGTCCATGCAAACACGCATCGATCGGTTCACAGCCCTGGTTCTCATCAGCATCGCCGCCGCTCACGCACCCCTCCTCGGGGTGGGCCCTATGGGTCCCGACATCATGATGATCGGCGTTCGGTCGACGACACTTATGACCCAAGACCCGACGCGAGAGGGCGAATCGCCCAGCGAAGAGTCGACAGGGGTCGAGCCCACCGCGATGGTCGCGACATGGATCGTCCGAGTGGAAGCAGGACCATCGTGTCCGGCCCTGAGTGTTTTAGTCGAGCCATCCGCTCGGCTGACATCCCGCCCAACTTCCGATTGGCAGCGGGAATCGGTAAATTTACAGGGGAGTCCAAGCCTGAAACATGGCTAGACGACTACCGAGTGGCAGTCCAGATCGGAGGAGGAGACGACCATGTCGCTATGAAGCACCTCCCTCTGATGCTCGACGGCTCGGCTCGAGCTTGGCTGAATCAGTTGGCCCCCTCAAGCATTTACAGTTGGGCAGATCTGGCCCGAGTGTTCATCAGAACCTTCGAAGGGACGTGCAAACGCCCTGCAGGCCTCGTGGAGCTCCAGCACTATGTCCAGAAGCCGAATGAGCCCTTGCGCGACTTCATCCAGCGATGGACAACTCTCTACCACACGGTGGAGAACATCACCGAGCATCAAGCGGTCTGTGCATTCAAGGCAGGCGTACGATACAGAGAGCTGTACTTGAAGTTCGGCCGAACGGGCGACATCTCCATGAGCAAGATGATGGAGATAGCAGCTCGCTATGCAAATGGCGAAGAAGAGGACCGCATCCGGAGCGGCAAACACAAGACAGTCGGCGACGCCGACGGAGGTAACACTCGGAAGCAGAAACAAAAGGTTCTGCCCACACCGCAAGCAGAAGCTGCAGCTATGACCAGCGCCAAGTTCAAGGGCAAAGGGAAAGCGTAGTTTACCCCCAAGAAGAAGCCGTTCAACAATATCATCCTGGACCAGCCTTGCCCAATTCACACGAAGATGGACGAAGAAGGCAACCCCATATACGCGAAGCACACCACTCGGGAGTGTCGTCTCTTGATCCGGGGATTCAACGAAGGGCAACCGAGTGAGAAGAATCCCGAACAGGATGAGGAGGACAAGGAGGATCCGTTCCCCCAAGTCCATGCAACCCTCATGATTTTTGCTGACGTCGAAAGCAAGAGTCAACTGAAGTTGGTGAACAGAGAGGTCAACATGGCCGTTCCGACTGCTCCCAAATTTCTTAAATGGTCTCAGACTGCGATCACCTTTGATCAGTCGGATCATCCAACGCATGTCCCCACCCCAGGAAGACAGGCTCTGGTCGTCGACCCGGTGGTGGAAGGAGTCCGACTGCGCAAAGTCCTCATGGACGGTGGTAGCGGACTGAACATCATGTACGCTGACACTCTCAAGGGAATGGGCATTCCGATGTCCCGACTCAGCGAGAGCAATATGCAGTTCCACGGAGTCGTCCTTGGACGGAAGGCCAAGTCACTCGGCCAGATCGCATTGGAAGTTATCTTCGGCTCTGACAAGAACTTTCGCAAGGAGAAGCTCACATTTGAGGTGGTAGACTTCCAGAGCGCTTACCACGCAATTTTGGGCCGCCCGGCGTACGTGAGTTTCATGGCACGTCCATGCTATGTGTACTTGAAGCTGAAGATGCCCGGTCCAAAAGGCGTTATCACCATCACAGGCAACCGTCAGCGTGCCGAGGAGTGTCTGCAGGAAGGGTCAAGAATCGCTGACCAGCAGATGGCGGTACTCGACCTCGACGAGTACAAGAAGACAGTCGACCCTGCCGACCTGATGCGCTCAAATAAACCAGCTTCTGAGTCCGCGTTCCAGTCGGCGGGCGAGACGAAGAAGGTCAGCATCCACCCGACGGACGACTCAGCCACCCCGACGAACATCTCCACCACCCTCGATCCTAAATAGGAAGCCGAGCTCACCCAATTCCTCCGTGAGAACTGGGACATCTTCGCATGGAAACCATCTGATATGCCGGGTGTACCCAGGGAGTTGGCTGAGCACCGACTGCATGTGGATCCTGCCGCTCGGCCTGTCCGAGAGCGCCTGCGCCGGTCCACCGCGCACAAGAGGAAGGCAATCGGAGAGGAGGTGGCCAAGCTACTGGCTGCCAACTTCATTCGCGAGGTTCACCACTCCGAGTGGCTCGCAAATGTCGTCATGGTGCCCAAGAAGGACAAGTCACTCCGAATGTGCATTGACTTCAAGCACCTCAATAAGGTCTGCCCGAAAGACCATTTTCCACTCCCCTGCATAGATCAAATTGTCGATTCGACTGCGGGATGCGAGCGGTTGTCATTTCTTGATGCCTATTCGGGCTATCATTAGATCCGTCTGTATGGTCCCGACGTGTTAAAAACAGCCTTCATCACCCCGTTTGGGTGCTTCTGCTACATCACTATGCCTTTTGGTCTGAAGAATGCAGGAGCTACCTTTATGCGCATGATCCAAAAATGTCTCCTCGACCAGATCGGTCGTAATGTGGAGGCATACATGGATGATATCATAGTCAAGTCACGCAAAGGTTCCGACCTGCTGACTGACTTGGCAGAAACATTTGCCAACCTTTGTAGGTACGATATCAAGCTCAACCCAGCCAAGTGTTTATTCGGTGTTCCCAGCGAAAAGTTACTCGGTTTCTTCGTTTCCGAACGAGGGATCGACGTTAACCCCGAAAATATCGGGACCATCGTCCGAATGAAGAGACCGGTCAGAATACACGATGTTCAACGGCTCACAGGTTGCCTAGCGGCTCTGAGCAGGTTCATCAGTCGACTCGGCGAAAAGGCACTTCCTCTGTACCGACTCATGAATAAGTCGAATACCTTCGAGTGGACAGATGAAGCACAAGTCGCATTCGATGACCTCAAAGTCCTACTTTCCACCCAGCCGGTTCTTACTGCTCCGCTCAGTAAAGAGCCCCTTCTTCTATATATCGCGGCTACAAATCAAGTCGTCAGTACTGTTCTTACAGTCGAGCGAGAAGAAGAAGGCAAAGCATACAAAGTTCAGTGGCCAGTGTACTACGTCTCCGAAGTCCCGACCCCTTCCAAGCAGAGGTATCCCCATTATCAGAAACTTATCTATGGGATCTACATGACTACGAAGAAGGTGGCCCATTATTTCCAAGACCACTCGGTATCTGTCGTTTCTGATGCTCCGTTGTCGGAAATTCTCCACAACCGAGACGCGTCAGGCCGAGTGGCAAAGTGGGCAATGGAGATGTTGTAGTGTGACATCAAGTTCGAGGCCAAGAAAGCTATTAAGTCTCAAACCCTGGCTGACTTTATAGGAGAATGGGTAGAACAACAGCAACCGACTCACATCTACTCGGCTCATTGGACAATGTTCTTCGATGGGTCTAAGATGTTGAATGGATCCGGCGCTGGTGTTGTGATCATATCACCCAAAGGCGACAAGCTCAAGTACGTGCTCCAGATACACTTTGATTCCTCCAACAACGAGGCGGAGTATGAAGCTCTCCTCTACGGATTGCGCATGGCCATCTCACTCGGTGTCCGTCGCCTGATGGTCTACGGCGATTCGGATTTGGTGGTCAACCAAGTGATGAAAGAGTGGGACGTAAGGAACCCCACCATGACAGTGTACTGCAATGCAGTGAGGAAGCTGGAGAAGAAGTTTGAAGGTCTAGAGCTCCATCATGTTCCAAGACTGAAGAACCAAGCGGCTGATGAGTTGGCGAAACTCGGATCCACTCGGAGACCAGTCCCGAGTGATGTCTGCCTTGAGCACCTCCATCTTCCCTCAGTCAAAGAAGATCCCTTCACAGAAGAACCGATACAACCCAAGAGCGCAACAGATCCGACTGAAGTCGATGTGCCTGCTGTGGTTGATTTGGTCACGGAGATTCTGGTTGTCAGTCCCGATTGGACTGTGCCGATCATCGCATATATCCTAAGGCAAGAACTTCCAGAAGATGAAGTCCAAGCCAGGCAAATAGTTCGCAGGTCGAAGGCATTCACTGTCATTGACGGTCAATTATACAAGGAGAGTGTTTCGGGCGTTCTTCAACGCTGCATTTCCCCTGAGGAAGGGTAGTTGATCTTAGAAGATATTCACTCGGGAACCTGCGGTCATCACGCTTCTTCTAGAGCGATTGTCGCCAAGGCATTCAGAGTCGGTTTCTTTTGGCTGCAGGCCAACGAGATGGCCAAAGATATGGTCGACCGATGTGAAGGCTGTCAGTTCTACTCCAACAAGTCCCACAAGCCAACATCTGCGTTAAAGACAATCCCACTTGTGTGGCCATTTGCAGTTTGGGGTTTAGACACAGTCGGACCATTCAAGACAGGCCAAGGAGGCTACACACATATGTTGGTGGCAGTCGACAAGTTTACAAAATGGATAGAAGCCAAGCCTATCAAGAAACTCGATGCCTCAACAGCCGTCAAGTTTGTCAGGGACATCATTTCCAGATTTGGGGTGCCTCACAGCATAATCACAGACAATGGGACAAACTTCGACTCAGACAGATTCAAAGGCTTCTGTGCGAGTCAAGGTACCCGAGTGGATTTTGCTTCCGTAGCACATCCGCAATCCAATGGACAAGCTGAGCGCGCGAATTGACTTATCCTTCAAGGTCTGAAGCCCCGACTCTTGCGAGAGGTAGGACATGCTGCTGGTGCATGGGTCACCAAGTTACCTTCAGTGCTTTGGGGCCTCCGCACCACTCCGAACAGATCAACGGGGCGATCACCGTTCTTCCTCGTTTATGGAGCAGAAGCAGTCCTTCCGATTGACCTGCTCCACAATGCCCCGCGGGTCGAACTCTTCTCCGAAGCCGAAGCAGAACAAGCAAGGCAAGATGGAGTCGATCTTCTAGAGGAGGAGCGCGAGATGGCACTTACTCGCTCAACAATTTACCAGCAAGATCTGTGACGCTTTCACGCGCGTCACGTCAGGAGTTGCACATTCCAAGCTGGCGATTTGGTGCTCCGAGTGGATCAGCAAAGACCACACAAGTTGGCTCCGGCCTGGGAAGGATCTTTCATCATTTCCAAGGTGCTGAACAATGGAGCATACAGACTCTACAACATTCAGAGGGAGACAGACGAGCCGCGTGCATGGAACGGAGATCTCCTCAAGCGTTTTTATACGTGATCGTCGACTGAAGCAGTGTAACGAGCAAGTTTTGAAGAAATAATATGTACAGCAGATTCAGTTTTGTGCAGATTCACAGTGCTCCCACGGTCGCAGACTCCGGTCATCAAAAAAACACAAAAAAACAAAAAAAAACAAAAAACTTAGCTGCGATCCTGAATCGCCTAAGTACTAACCTCCTTCGAGTGTGCACTATACGTCGCACTCGGGGACTTAGCTGTGATCATGAATCACCTAAGTACTAACTACCTCTGAGTGTGCACTATATGTCACACTCGGGGACTTAGCTGCGATCCTGAATCGCCTAAGTAACAACCTCCTCCGAGTGTGCACTATGCGTCGCACTCGGAGACTTAGCTGTGATCATGAATCACCTAAGTACTAACTACCTCTGAGTGTGCACTATACGTCACACTCGGGGACTTAGCTGCGATCCTGAATCGCCTAAGTAACAACCTCCTTCGAGTGTGCACTATGCGTCACACTCGGGGACTTAGCTGTGATCATGAATCACCTAAGTACTAACTACCTCTAAGTGTGCACTATACGTCACGCTCGGGGACTTAGCTGTGATCATGAATCACCTAAGTAACAACCTCCTCTGAGTGTGGACTATGCATCGCACTCGGGGACTTAGCTGTGATCAAGAATCACCTAAGTAATAACTTCCTCCGAGTGTGAACTATACGTCACACTCGGGGACTTAGCTGCGATCCTGAATCGCCTAAGTAGTAACTTCCTCCGAGCATGCACTATACGTCACACTGGGGGACTTAGCTGTGATCAAGAATCACCTAAGTACTAACTACCTCTGAGTGTGCACTATACGTCACACTCGGAGACTTAGCTGTGATCATGAATCACCTAAGTAACAACCTCCTCCGAGTGTGCACTATGCGTCGCAGTCGGAGACTTAGCTGTGATCAAGAATCACCTAAGTAATAACTTCCTCCGAGTGTGAACTATACGTCACACTCGGGGACTTAGCTGCGATCCTGAATCGCCTAAGTAGTAACCTCCTCTGAGTGTGCACTATACTTCACACTCGGGGACTTAGCTGTGATCATGAATCGCCTAGGTATTAACCTCCTACGAGTGTGCACTATACATCACACTCGGGGACTTAGACGTGATCAAGAATCACCTAAGTAACCACCTCCACCGAGTGTGTACTACACGTCGCACTCGAGGACTTAGACGTGATCCAGAATCACCTAAGTAATAACTTCCTCCGAGCGTGCACTACAAGTCGCACTCGAGGACTTAGACGTGACCAAGAATCACCTAAGTCTTAATCTTCTCCGAGTATGCATTAAGTGTCACGCTCGAAACAGCATTCAAACAAAAGACTAAATGTTTTCATTCCGACTCCAACAGTCTGGAAATGATAATTGACTCGGTGCGGATCAAGCTTACCCACACCGATTTAAAAGTACGACGGCCAACAGAAGTGGCTAGAGTATCTTACAGGTAAACACTCGGCATACCGAGGATAAAGTTTGATCACGCGTGAGCTGGGCCGGCGTCAGGACTGGAGGGCTCCACAAAAGTGTCCAAGTCGATTCCATCAGCGATGCGGGTAGCAGTCTCAAGGAACGTCTCCATGAAGTCTTCGAATCGAAGCTTCTTCGTGTTGGAGACCTTCAATGCTTTCAGCTTATCTTCCCGCACCTCCTTGCAATGGACTCGGACCAAGGACAGCGCAACATCAGCACCGCAACGCGCTGCCGATTTCTTCCAGGATTGCACTCGGCTCGGAACCTCCTCCAGTCGCCCCGTCAGGGTCTCCATCTCCTGTCGCGACTCGTCTTCCGGCCAAAGTTCCTTGTTGATTCGGCCGACGATTTCTCTCAGTCGACCGATGAAAGGACCTACTTTGCCTACGCGGATATGTGCCCGGAGCAGATCCCGGTTGGCGTCATCGCCGAGTGGCACCTTGTCTTTCATGGACCGCTCCACAGCCGCTGCTTCAGCTTCAGCGTCTCCGCAAAAGTCTGCACCAAACGAGCAAGCAGACAGTAAAAACCGAGTGTTCGTCACACGGTCCAACCACTCGACAAAGCATAAGACTTACCAGCCAGACGAGTCATCATGTGCGCAGCCCAGTCGGTGACATACTTCTCTTGGGCTATGCATCGTTTGTTCAGAATGCCCATCTGTTTGTGCAGCTCAGTCCTCTGTTTCCCCATCCTCTCCACCTCCGCCGTCAACACCCTGTTCGCCTACAGGGCCTCCTCCAAGGACTTCTCTCGTACTTCCAGAGCATCCTTCATGCCGGCCATGGCGAGCATCGAAGCTTCCAGTTCACCAGCATACTGGTTCCTCTCCGCCCTGAGGGCTTCATAAGCCGTTCCCATTTCACAAGTTTTCTGTGCCAAGAAACAAAGGGTAATCAGCAAGTTTATCAGTTCACAGGCTAAGTTCTTCAGACCCCTGCCGACGCAAGCACTCGACAGAAGTCTCGGGGACTACACCCAGTGGGTTCACTAAGAGTGACCCCACTGGCATGCACCTCAAACAGGCCCGCCCTATTGAGGTGCACTCGGAAATACTACTCCTCCGAGGCCAATACTACTCGACCTGCGTGCAACTTACTCTCGGAGACTCTTACCGCAATAGCGCTCCGACTGCAATAAGTACTCGCACTCGGAAATCCTGTCTATGGACACAACCAAACTAAAGACAAAATGTATAAAGACAACTGTCGGTGCAAGCACTCGACAGAAGTCTCGGGGACTACACCCACTGGGTTCACTCGGAGTGAACCCATTGCAAAAATCAATACCACCCGGTGGGTTACAGGAGAAAAGTAAATACTTACTAGACTACTTACTCGGATATCATCGCGCAGCTCCAAGCTCCGCTGGTACAAGGCCACAACGGAGTCGTAAGCCCTCTTGGCTTCTCCAGCCATCAACTCCGCCTGCACCATGGCCCCCTTGGCCGCTCCCACCTGCTCCTCTGGGACACACCGGATGCTGAATTCAGCATTCGACGAACCGGGAATCGTGGGGAGTTCCTGGGGCATCCCAAGGTTCGCCCCAGTCGGTTCCTCACCCACCGGCACCGGTTCAGTCGGTGGAGGCACTTCGGTCGGTGGAGCGTCGGCGGCAGGGGCAGCAGCAGGAGGAGCAGCCTCAGAGACAGGCTCCAGCACAGGCTCCACGGCCGGGTCGGCTCTCCCCTGGTCGTCCCCGTCCAGGCAAATCGCCCCTGACAAAGCAAATGACATGACGTCTCAGAAAAAGAAGGAATGACACAGTCTGCAGGAATAAAACACCCAACTCTCCTACAACACACCTGGCTGGGACGAAACGACGTTGTCCCTGTCCATGGGGTCGTCCCCTTGGCGGGCCGGAGAGGTTGCAGAAGTGGCGACCCCGTCGAGTGAAGTCCATTCGACTTGTAAAGCAGGAGTTCACTCGGATAACAGAAGGAGCCGAAAGTTAGATTCACTTATGTGGATGTGACGGGGATGGCAACTCTCATTCGCGGCAGAGCCTTCCGAGGTTTGGGCCCACTCGGTTTGGGCGCCCAGGAAGACTGGCCTGCGGGCTCGGCGGCTGCGTCCCTGGCCCTTTTGGTGCCTCGAACACTCGGAGCCACCGGAGCAGCAGGCGGAGCACTTGACGACGCGGGAGGAGCTGAAGGGACGGCGGGCTCGTGTCGACGCTTACTCTGATGCTTTGGCCGTGGAGGTGGCGAGTCACGCTCTTCGTCCTCTTCCTCTTCCTCACTGTCCTCCTCCTCCGACTCCCCGCTGTCGGAGACGTATTCGGCGCTCTCCACGCTCCCCTCCTGGCTGCCTTCCTCCTCTTCCTCCTCCGGATTCCCATTCGAGACGGGGGAGAACCAGTTGGTCCACGCCTGCATAGAGTTCAGTCGGAAACATTAGGCATCCCACGGAGATATAAGTAAACGACTGTAATCAAGACGATTCAATGCACTCGGCTGATGCCACTCACCTGATTCGGTGGAGGGTTGTCCGCGCTGTAAGGCGTCACTCGGCGGGCTCCTTTGGGGTTCTCACAGGGACCCGTGATTTGGAGCACCAATGAGGTCACCTTCTCCTCGAGTATGCCCACCACGTTGGTCCGAGTGGAATCCTCAGGCCCTGTGTAGTGCCACATAGCGTGGTCACGAGCCTGCACAGGCTAGATCCGCCGACCGAGGAAGACTTCCAGCAGGTCTATACCGGTGACCCCTCTCCTGACAACATCCACGAGTGCCTCAACCAAAGGTTGGATGTCGTTCTTCTCGGCCTTCGAGAGCGCGAGTTGTTTGGGCGGAGCGGGACGGTCTAGACTAAACGGAGGCAGCCCAGTCGATGCATTCGGACAGGCTATGTCCTGGCAGTAGAACCACGTCGACTGCCAGTTCCTAACCGACTCGCTCAATTGGAGAGCTGGGTAGCTGCTCCGACTCGTCTTCTGGAACCCTAAAGCCCCGCAGAGCTGGAGGAGGTGCGTCTTGTCATCCGACTGACTAAGACGTTTGATGGTTTGGGAGCGGGCGGAGAAGATGTGTTTGAATAAACCCCAATGAGGGGGCAACCGATAAAGCACTCGCACAAAACAATGAAGGCAGAAAGATGGGCGATGGCATTCAGAGGGAAGTGATGGAGTTGAGCACCAAAGTGATTCATGATGCCTTTGAAGAAGGGATGCGGGGGCAGAGAAATACCTCTGTGAACATGGCTGAGGAGCAAGACGCGCTCCCCCTCCCGTGGCGCCGGCTCGACCTCGTCGTCCGCCGGCAGCCTCCAGGACTTATGCACGAGCATACCGTGCTCCACCAGCTCCAGCAGGTCCCCCTCCGTCACCGTGGAGGGGAGGAAATCTCCTTGGATCCACCCGGCCGGCAGCGGCCGCTGCCGCCGTTGAGCAGCCGCCGCCTTGTTCTTCTTCTTCCTCGCCTCCATCTTGCTGGTCTGACCCTTGGTCATGGAGGCGACGGCGAGTCCTCGAGGAGGAGGAGGAGGAAGGAGCTTAGGTGCGCAGGAGGTGGCGTGGAAGACGGAGCAGGCGGGAGCGAAAGATTCGGCGAGCGTAACCGAGGTGTCTCGCCGCCCAGAGTTAAATAGAGCGCCGACTGGGTCACTAGCGAATGGGCCCGAAATCTTATCTGCTCGACCGCCCGCGGCGATATCAGTGGAGGAGTTGAAGGCGCGAGGATCGAGGAGTCAGGCGCTACTCGAGCGCGCTGACGTCGTCCCCGCTGAGCGCGCGGAACCCGAAATTTGAGATCCCGGAAAATCCGCCGCTGTCAGTTGACCGGTCGCGTCAAAAGATGTCGCGGAAGCACTCGGTGCCCGACAGTCTGTTTCGCAAACACCTCCACTCGGAGTGCTGGTCAAGAGAGATAAAATGGATAGAGGCAAGCAACGCCCAAGCCGAACCTAGTCCAGTCGGATCCGAACCTCAAGCACTGCTTCAGCGTTTCAACCCCAATCCATTCGGGGACTAATGATGGGGTCATAGTCCTAGGGTAGGGTCATCGGCCTGCCCTACATGTCCTACCCAAGGACCACCCCACACAAAGGACAGGACCCTAAGTCTACCCCGACTGAATTAAGGAGTCCCCATCATCCAGTCGGTAACAGGCCCAGAATCATCCAGACGGTGACTAGCATCCGGAGAGCACCAGGCCAACCGACTGGATACACTCGGTACATCGTAACCTCTCTGGAGGGAAAGTGCCGTACGTTTCCGGGTGCGTTTATTAGCATTTAGAGCATATGTTACCTGTAACGTATGCATTCAATCGCCACTACTCCACCCCTGAGTCAGAACCGTTGTGGAGGGCAGCGCACTCTATATAAGCCGCCCTCTCCCACTGGTCAAGGGGTGAGCAAATCACTGTACTCCATATTACACTCGGTAACAAGCTCCGAGAGCACCGAGACGTAGGGCTGTTACCTCCACCGCAGAGGGGCCCGAACTCATACAACCTCGCCGTAGCTAGGACTCTGCCCATCTCATTCGTACCCTACACATCTACTGTCAGGCTTATACCCACGACAAATCCTACTCAAGTCCTCACTGAAGATGTTCAAAGTCTTCAGTCTAGATTTGATAGTCTTCAAGATCGCTATGGCACACTCTTGGCTGATCGTGAGAAACTTTCATATGAATTTCTTCAAAGGAAACTTGATCTTGAGAAGATAAGAATGACTCATGATGATGTTTGAATGGAAAATGATTCATTGCTTGTTCAACAGATCAGTACCGCTCAGGTAGAATTCATTCCATCATGTCTGAAGTGCATCGAGCGTGAAACTACTAATTCTTCACCTGAATCATCAAATGCTTCTATCGCTACAAATTCTTCAAATGTTATTGTGGTATAAAATTCTTCACTTCAGGAAACCACAAATGCTACTGACGAAAATGCAGGATTGAAAGAATTGTTTGTGATGGGCATATACAAAAGTCTCAAAGGGCATCAAACCCTTTGCGATGTGCTCAAAAAGAAGATTCTGAACATGAACCCGAGGAAAGAGGGCATTGCCTTCGAGAGGAAATTGAATGCTGATGGATCATACTGGAAACCTGAGCAGTACCCCAAAACCTTATGGGTTGTTGCTAAAGGTTGTCCCATTGATCCATCCACTCTAATAGGCTTTGCATGTGAAATGTCATATTCCTGTGATGAGTCATTTGACTCCCACTATTAACTGTTCAAAAATCAATCTGGTGAAGTATTTTCTCAATATGTTGGAACTAACTGCAGGAATGGACCTCCCCTGAGGAAAATCTGGGTCACCAAAATTTGCTTGGAAAATCTTCAGGTGAATGTCCTCATTACACCACCAATGAAGAACTAGAACCCCAGATCAAATTCCTCAGGTGGACCAAAGTCTTCACGAGGATCAAATTACTCAAATTGTCAAAATTATGCTCGTACTCGCACTAATGCTTCTGATATGCAGGGAAACTACAAGGGACATGAATATGAGCAATATTCCTCAAAACATTATGTTCATAAGTCCTCAAAGAGTTTCTCTGCCTATTCATTTGAGTACTCTAACCCCCTACCGTGAAAAGAAGTGTATTAGCTTCAATGCCTCCATTCTCATATGGTGCTCGCAGAATGATGAACTCTTTGCCACCCCTTCATATGTGGGTGGTGAAGGAATCGAACTAATCACTTCTTTAGGTCAGGTCTCCGGATGAAATTCATCATGTGAAGAATTTGCTGGAGACGTGAGGAAATTGCTTGATTGGACACAAGCTAAAACATGATGAAATGATCAAACATTTCACATGTCCTCAAATTTACTGTTTGTGATGAAATTCTTATCTGATGAAATTGATATCATATTCTTCAAGTCTGGAGCATATGAGATGGTAAGCTATACTAATTCATCTGCAGGATGGAAAACCCAAGAACACAGAGTGGATTCTTGATAGTGGTTGCACAAATCACATGACTGATGATAAAAGCTTATTGATGAATATACCAGTGACTCCATCACCACTGAAGAAAATCACTTACGCTAATAAAGGTAAAAGCAAGGTACTGGGACTTGGTAAAGTGGCTATCTCTAAGGATCGGCACATGGACAAAGTCATGCTTGTCGAATCCCTTGGATTTAACCTCATGTCGGTCTCAATGCTTTGTGATCTTGATATGATTGTCATCTTTGGAAAATATAGATGTGTAGTCATCATGGAATCTAACAAATCCGAAGTCTTCGAAGGCTTTAGGAGAGGAGACTTGTATATTGTTGATTTTTCCACAGGTCCTCAACCAGCCACATGTTTACTAGCAAAAACCTCAGAAGGCTGGCTATGGCATCGACGACTTGGTCATGCACGCATGAGGAATTTGCACACACTGGCGAAGAAGAAGCATGTCATTGGCATTGAATCGGTCAAATTACTCAAGGACCATCTCTACGGTGCTTGTGAGTCTGGAAAAATGACCAGATCCAAACACCCCTTGAAGACTATCATGACTACTACTCGTCCATTTGAATTGCTTCACATGGATCTGTTTGGACCTACTCATTATGCTACTCTAACAAATGCAGCATTGTTATATGGCTTTGTCATCGTTGATGACTATTCTCGTTATACTTGGGTACACATCATGGCTTCAAACGATTTTCCTCAAGGGCCTCAACAAACTTCGACATCAAGATCAAACACATCACGAGTGATAATGGGACAGAATTCAAAAATACTGGCCTTGATGATTATCTTGATGAACTTGGTATTACTCACGAATTGTCTACTCCTTATACTCCTGAACGGAATGGCGTCGTTGAACGCAAGAACAAGACTCTGCTTAAAATGGCACGGATTATGCTTAAAGAATATTAGACTCCTCATCGTTTTTGGCCTGAAGCAATCAACACTGCTTGTCACGCCATCAACAGGGTATATCTTCACAAATTCCTCAAGAAAACCTCATATGAACTCCTCACCGACAAGAAACCCAATGTAAGTTATTTCAAAGTCTTCGGTGCAAGATGCTGGATTAGAGATCCTCGCCATAGCTGAAAGTTTGCACCTAAAGCACACGAAGGTTTAATGCTTGGTTACGAAAAGGACTTGCACACCTACAGAGTCCTGAACACCTATCACAACAAGGTTGTTGAAACTGTAGATGTGCGGTTTGATGAAACTAATGGCTCGCAAAGAGAGCAACTGCCTCCTGTGCGAGATAAATTGACTCCTAAGGAAGCTATTAAGCACAAGGCTACTGAAGATATCATTCCTACTGAGGAAAAAACCCTTCTTGAAGTAGTAGCCCCCAACACTGAGGATAATCAAGAAGGTGCACCTGAGGAAAATGCTACAGATCAAATTCCTCAGCCCAACCAAAGTCTTCAACCAGCTCATCCAAGGATTGCAAATGATGTGGGACTTGACAAAATCCTCGATGACATGAATGCACCAGGTCCTCTCACTCGCTCAAAAGCTTCATATTTAGTTAACTTTTGTGGGCATTCCTCTTTTGTTTCTATCACAAAACCCTCAAAAGTTGTTGAAGCCTTCATGGAACCTGAGTGGATTCAAGCAATGCAAGATGAACTTCTTTAGTTCAAACCAAATGGCGTATGGGAACTCGTCAAAAGAACAGATCCTCGCAAACAAAATATCATCGGCACCAAGTGGATCTACCGAAACAAGCAAGATGAGTATGGGGAGGTTGTAAGGAACAAGGCACGGCTTGTAGCCCAAGGCTACACATAGGTTGAAGGAATTGACTTTGATGAAACTTTTGCACATGTTGCTGGACTTGAAGCTATTCGAATATTACTTGCTTATGCTAACCATCACAATAATACTCTATATCAAATGGATGTGAAAAGTGCATTCCTCAATGGTAAGCTTGAGGAAGAAGTATATGTTGCTCAGCCCCAGGCTTTGAAGACCCGAAGCACCCTGACAAAGTCTTCAGACTTAAAAAAGGCACTCTATGGCCTCAAGCAAGCCCCTCGGGCGTGGTATGATACATTAAAGGAATTCCTCATGAAGAAAGGCTTCAAACTCGGTTCACTTGATCCTACTCTTTTCACAAAATCCTATGACAATGAACTATTCATGTACCAAATACATGTCGACGACATTATTTTTTGTTGTACTGACAAACGTTACAGTGATGAATTTGCATACATGATGGGTGAAGAATATCAAATGTCCATCATTGGGGAGCTAAAATTCTTCTTAGGTTTGCAAATTCGTCAACAACGCAATGGCACTCTTCATATCTCACGAGAAATACCTCAATGATGTTTTGCGGAAATTCGGCATGCATGAATGCAAAGGCGTCAAGATACCTAGGCCTACCAACGACCACCTCTACACTGATGAAAATGGTATAGATTTTGATCAGCACATATATCGTTCTATAATTGGCTCTTTGTTGTACCTATGTGCATCTAGGCTAGACATTATGCTTAGTGTTTGCATGTGTGCACGTTTTCAAGCAAAGGCAAAGGAATCACACCATAAGGCTCTGAAACATATTCTTTGATATCTAGCTCACACACCAACACTAGGATTATGGTACCCCAAGGGCTCAAATTTTCACCTCGTCGGATATTCTGCTTCTGATTATGCTTGTGACCGTGTGGATTGCAAGTCAACATCAGGCACATGTAATTTCCTCGGGTGATCCTTAGTCTGCTGGTCCTCAAAGAAGCAAAACTATGAATCACTCTCCACTGCTGAAGCTGAATACATTGTTGTTGGATCTTGCTGTGCTCAACTACTATGGATGAAGCAAACCCTCACAGATTACGGTGTCAACATGAAAAATGCGCCCCTCTACTGCGATGATGAGAGTGTAATAAGGATCGCCTACAACCCAGATTCGTCATCATTTTCTTCGTGATCATGTAAGCAAGGGCAATATCAACATCGACCATGTGAAGACTCATGGCCAGCTAGTAGATATCTTCACAAAGCCCTTGGATCACAGAAGGTTTTGCAAGTTGCAATGTGAGCTAAATATCTTAGAGTCTTCAAATGTTTTGTAAAGATGCACACATCCTAACACTTATGCAAAATTGATGACTTAGATGTGCAACACACGAAATAATGATTTTCTTCAATCAATGAAGAATATCACTCTAAGTGTGAAGAAATTAATGAAGAATTTGGTTCTCAGGGCCCTACGACAATTGTACGCGGCGCCTGAAATCATCATTCTTATACAGTGGGTCACGTCACCACCAAAATTTGAAATTCTTCAAATTGGAAATTCTTCAATCTGAGACTTTTTCACAAATTCCTCAAAATTTTCAAAGTCTTCAAAACTTTCTGTGATGATCCTCATTGACTATATATATTATAATGGGCTTTCAATGTCCTCAACAACATTCACTTATTGCTAAGTATTCAATTTGGTATTTTTTTGTAAGTGAATGTGACCAAACCCGTCTCCCCTCTATGCTAAGCTCAACCCAGTCTATTCTCAATTCTTCATATGCGTTCTGTTTGACAGTTGTTCAAAATCCTCACTGAGTTCTTGTTAGCTCAGGACTTTGTAACAAAATCCTCAAAATTCAAAAATTAATTTTAGCGGTACCACAGTAACCGCACCCACTACTCACGATAGGATAACCACGATCTCCAGCGCTTCAATCGTGGGTAGCACGTGTCATGCATAGATGAAAGGGCAAGGGCAGTTTCGTCCGAAGTTTTCACTTCACACCGTTTTCACCTGAGCTATAAATAGACCCTTACCACCTTTAGTCAAAAAAATTATCTCCCTCTCGACTCATCCACTCGAGCTCAAAACCTAGCGCCGCCTCTAGCATCCTCGTCGCCGGTGAGGAACAGCTTCACTGCCTCGACCTCGCCATCGTCGGACTCACGCCTACTGCGGATCATCTTCCTCTGCCGCCGCCATAGCTGACTTCAGTTGCCAAGTTAGGGCACTGAAGATCTGAACTAAAGAACTTCAGTTTTTACTTCCCCGGTTCATCGTGTTCTTGAGACAGGGTAATTAAAATCCTACTTTAGTGTCCCTGTTGATCCATTTATTCTCTTTGAATTCGTGAAATCAGTTTTTCCTCAGAAAATCTCTCAGTTGTGCACACCCATGTCTAGAACACTTGATAAATTTCACTAAGCCTCCTAAATTCTTCACGAGATTCCTCAATTGTGTAAATTTTCGACTCTGCACAACTCTGGAACCCAATATCAGAATGCTTAGTTAAATTCCTCAACAAACTAGTCAAATTCATCAACTTAAGTAATTTTCCAATTTCCTCAAATCTGAGAACGCATGTGACCTCTCCAAATTCTTCGAACGTATACTCTGTTCACAGGTACAAAATGTCAGCTCATGAATCACTAGGTTCTCATCAACTTAACTCACTTGCAACATTTCTTGAAGAAACATTACCTGTGTCCTCAGATTCCTCAAGAACACAAATTCCTAAGCAAAATCCTTAGCTGAAGAAAATGGAGGAAGACAGAAAACAGAATGGTGGCAAGAAACTGGAACAGAACACTGCTTTTGAAATTCAAGAGGAGATATATGCTGAGTACTGCACGCGAGATGAAGAAATTCATGGAAGAGAGACCATGGCAAAACGCAAGATAAGGCTTCAAAGGATTGAACGCAGATGTGCAAATGAGTAGAAGGAATATAGGTATGTCACTCCAAAGTATGCCAAGAAGTTTGTCCTCAAACCTCCTTGCACAAGACTGCCACACGGAGATCAACAAACAACACATCCTTCCAGTGTTGCCACAATTAAAGACTATCCTGATGAAAAAGAAAAGTATTTGTCTAAGCTGCAAAAAAGGCAAAAGTTGTTGTCACAAAGTTTATTGAGGACTCTCCTCCCGCAGCAACTGTTGCCACTTCTTCTGCTGTTGAGGCTTCTGCTACAGAACAACCACAGAAGAAAGTCCAGATAAAGAAACCATGTCTCAAGTCAAAACCCTCAACAGCATTATCAAAAGAGCAAATTCCTCAGAAAGTAGCAACAACGGCTGCCAAGTCCTCAACTGCAGCAAAGTCTTCACCTCCTCTATAGTCATAGCATCAAGCAGGAAATCCAAGTTCCTCAGTACCATCTGCTTCAGGTTCAATTCTCAAATCTTCACGTGGCATACTGAAGACAAAGATGACTGCTGGAAGGGGAACAAGGCCAAGCCCAAGCCCAAGCAAGATTGTTAACATTCCTTCTGCATGAGAAGGAAGTGAAGAGTATGATGATGAAACTCTTCAAGCCATCATCTGAAACAAGCAAGAAAGGGTTGCACAAGCTACTGGCAACACCATTCCCCTCGCACTGGATCCGAAGTTTGTGTTGAACTTCATCGACCTTTGGTATGAGGATCCAAACACAGCAATTGATGATTTGAAACTTCCACCTGGACTCAGTCACATGGTTCCTTCATTCATCAATGAAGCAAAATGGAAGGATCAGCAAGCCAAACAAGCTCGGGCTGCAAAGGTTAAAAAGGAGAAGTACTTGAAGCAAAACATACTTAACCTGGCGCCTGAGAAACTTGTTTCTACTCAGGCAGAGCTGAAAACCCTCACTAACAAATACACAAGTCTTCATGCGGACCGCAAGGGTGTCAAAGTGAGGTTTGTCTAGGCCGCAACTAAAGCAAATGATGAATACAACAACAGGGTTGCAGCCCCAAAGCAACCAATAACTCCTCAGCCAAGCTATATTGTACAACTTGTTGATTCTGATGAAGATGAAGAAGCGGCTACTGATGAAATTACATAGAATATTCCTGCCGAAGAGACTGTGAGGCCTGACACTGCTCATGCAATGTGTGATGAAAATGCACCTTCACCAATGTCTTCAAGGGTGAAGAAAGTGACTCTTCCGTCTGCATCAAACGCGAAGAAAACAAAAGCTGTTGAGAAGAAATCAAAGAAGAGAAAGGCATCAACACCCACAAAGTCTTCACAAGGCAAAATGCCTGAAGACTGTGCCTACTACATCACCAGATCCAATGGATGCAACTCCCCTCAGTGTTGCACCATCATACATGATTGTTCCATTTAGTGAAGAGCACATCATTCCAGAACAGGATGAGGAAATTGATGACAATCGCTCTCCTGCATCCACACCAATTGATGAGAAAATTCAAGGTGATTAAATTCCTCAAGTCTCAACACCTCCTCCTCAAAACCCGGAAATGACTGCTGAAGAAGAGGAGGCTCATGAAGACGTTGGCAGCAGCACACCTGTTATCCATGATGAGTTTTGGGAAAAGACTTACCCAAACTCGCCAATGACCACACAAATTCCTCAAACTCGTGCAGCCACTGAAATTCTGACTGGCTCTGAAGAAAAGAGCTCACATGTGAAATCAGCACCACAGCAAGAATCAGCTGCATCAGCTGAAGAAACTGAAAAGGAAACTGTTGCACCAGAAACTGCATCTGCTCCTTCGGCACAACAAATTTTTCAAACTGAAGAACAAGCTCGTGATGAAAATGCCTCATCACATGATAAAATTAGTACTGATGAAACTGCAATTGTGGTTGCAAATCCTGAAACTGCAATTGTGGTGGTCAAAACTCCTCAAGACAATCAACATCATAATCTTCAACCAAAGCCTCATCAGCCCTTCTAAAAAAGGACAAAGTTTTTGAAGGAAGACTTCTATGATGAACATCATTTATTCACTTGAAAAAATCCTTACGATAAGCTTCATATCAGGCACAGAAAGATCTCAACCAGAACTCAACTTAATTACTATGCCTCTATGCTTTGTGGGAAAAGGAAGATATTTCATCACACCCACATTCCTCATTGTGACATGGAGGAAATTCCTTGCTTCATCCCAGTACTGAGTGTTCTTCACGAAGCAGGGCTACTGCAATTCTGCATAGATATCGGCAACTGGAATACAGACATTATTCTTTAGTTCTATGCCACACTGCATATCTCAGGTGACCAAAAGACATCAACTCTTGGGTCTTGGACTGGATGACACAACACACTCACTACAAAGCTCCAGCCATAGAATTGCTTCAAGGTCTACCTATCTCAATTCCTTCAGATGATGCAATCAAACTGTATGATGAAAGGGGAATTGCCAAATAAGCTCATGGAGGTCCTCATGAAACCTTTTGCTCCGGGCCAACCTCCAAGGACAAGATTCCCCGTGAAGGAATTGAAATATGTGCCCAGAACAGTCTACAGAATTTTGGCATATTCCATCACACTTATCAAAGGGCATGATAAGGAAGAAGATGTTGTCATGAAGAACATCATGTTCAACGTCATTCATGGCATCAAAAAGAACTTTCCCGATTTCTTCTTGAGGACTTTGGCTGAAAATGCTTTGTCACCATTTGAGCTAAAGATTTATGCGCCTTGGATCATGAGATTCATCAGAAATAGATCTGCCATCAACTACCAAGTTGCCTATCAGAATCACCTTGGTTATCTACCGCCTCTCAAAGTCATCAAGAAATCATTTGAACCAATTGAAGGCAAAGGCAAGTCAGTGAGTGATTAAGGAAATCGGCCCCTGGATGGTCAATTTCGGAAGGCTGCCTCATATTCCTCATATAATGACACTGCCACTCAAGAATCTGATGGTAGAGCAAAACCTCCAAGCCCAGTTGCCCCACGCGTGATGACTAACATAGAGCTTCTCCTCGGTCTTCATCAGAAAGTCGATCACAATCACAAGTGGGTAAAACGCCAGTTTGGCTCCATTGTGAAAACCCTCAATGTTACTCAAAATTATGTGAAGAAAAATCACTATTATCTTCATGAGGTATTTGATCGCACTTGGGCCATATTATCACACCTGAAGACTCCCAAGGAACTTGAACAATTGGAATTCACTCGCGACTTCGATCGGTCATGGCCACCAAAGAAGAAATTCAAGAATATTCTAGTTCCTGACTTGGTGGACACCTCATTTTCTTCATTCTGCACTGTTGATTCAGATGAAGAACCCGTGGATACTGCAACTAGCCCAACAAGGAAGTCTGACTCAAAGAATGCTCACGCCTCTTCCTCAACACATAAGTGAAATTCTTCACGGGCGTTAGTCCTCAATTTCATCCCTTTTCGTCACTTGATGACAAATGGGGAGAAATCTGAGAGTTAGTCTTCAAGCGGGTTAAATTATGGGCTTATAAACTTTATTAAGTTACAAACTCTTGGTTCTTTTGAAGTTTTTTATGTAATGAGTTGTAACTTAAGCCCGATGATGTTCTCACACTTTTGAGCGATTTTCCTCGCATGCCTATTCCCCAAGTTAATTAATGCGTGCATGCTGAAATTTGTCAGACACCATTTTTCATCATGCATTTCAAATTCCTCATACTATATGTCAAATGCATGCATGAATTACAAGATACACGGGGAGATCTCCATGATATATATCATCAATGTGCATTTTCTGTTCAAAGCAAATTCCTCAAAACATGCACATCTTTAGGGGGAGTTTCTTTGTATCTTACCATCAAATTCCTCAAACTCAGTACTTACATTTCATATTATTACCCCCATTGAAAACTTAACCTATTTGTCATCAACCTCCAAAAAGGGGGAGATTGTAAGTGCATATTGTGCCCCTTAGTGATTTTGGAGGTTTGAAGACTTATAGGTTAAGAGGCTCATATGTTTGTGAGTGTACACACACTCTAGAAGTCACTGAGGAGTTTGAGTTATTCGATGAATATCGACCCCTAAAAATGTATGTCTTTGGGTGAAGACTTTGATCGCGAAGAAATTGTGAAGAAATTGATATTCCTCATGAACGTATTGAAGATGAGGAATTCGGTGTGTCCCGAAGAAAATACACTAAACACTTTGAAGCTTGAAGATTTACTCTTTCTGTTTCATTTTCTTTATACTTGACTAATAGGAACACTGTACTATTAAAGGGGGTCAAGGTAAAACTATGGAACTAATTTCCTCATGATGCTCAACCCAAAGCTACACCTGCCAAATCTTCAAAGTGAGGAATATGAGAGACATGAGGACTTTCATAGATGAAAGTTCCGACCGTTGCCACGCCATGCGCCACGTGTGCTAGATCTTATCCACCCAACGGTCATATTATTAAAGGGCAGTTATGTCAAATCATGTCGGGATGCTCGCAGGCTATAAATAGCCACCCCCACAACCACTAGCTGGTTGGCTGCTCCGAGAGAAACTGACACTAGTCATTTAGAGTAACCCAAATTCCTCGGAGCCTTTGAGCGAAAATCATCAAGTGAGGAAATACCCTAAACACCCAAACCCAAACCAAAACCCAAGTGATTAAGCATCACTAGAGAAGTTATTCCTCTATGGAACCGATGCGTGTTACCTTTGAGGACTGGGCATCCTCGAGACGGCTAGGCGTCATGGTCTAGAGCATCCAGCAGTCAATTGTGGATCGCCGGGTGACCGAGTTGGTGAGGGTTTGGAAGTTTGCCCTAAAGACTTACCACAAGTGTTCAGCGAGGATTGTGTGCCCTTAGCTCAAGGATAGTACGGTAGGGACTGTGTGTCCTTTGGTTGCAATACCAAGCCGCTCCAAACCATACGTACATCTGTCATAGCAGTTGGAACTTGGTCATCAACAATTGTCTTCATCAAGCTATTGGTTCTATTTCCTCAACTCTCTCATTTCCTCAATTGCATGTTGAAGACTTTCATCTCTACTGTTTGAAGAATTTGACCGAAGACTTCCTCTGAATTCCTCACCTCAAATTCTTCACATGAGTTATTCTTTACCTGCTTATCCTATACTTGTGACGTGTGCAAACCGAATCTCTGAAATCGCGTCGAGTACTTTGTAGTAGACGTTTTTGCACTTCTGACTCTATACTATTTCCGCCACACTCGGTTCATGACTGAGGACTTTCCTCACTAGGAATTTCATCAGTGATGAAATTGTAAAAATCGTCTATTCACCCCCCTCCAGTTGATATAATGCACTTTCAACAACTCTTACATGAAAGTTCTGTCGTAGAAACTTCAACAAATTTTAATAATAGCCCTCTAATGGGGCTTCCATAGGATTGCTAGTACCATGGAATGATTAGGTTTCAAAGGGCAACTTTATCAAGTCAACATCCAACCATAATGGGGAGTCATGTATTATCTGAAATATTTATGGACCATTTCAAAAAAATGATAGACACGCTTTCCTCAATTGGTTTAAAGACTTTTGAATGCAAGAAGACATTAATTGGCTGGTTCTAGGAGATTTTAACTATATTAGATATCCTCATAACAGAAATCGAGAGTGAGGGAGCATCTCTGGTATGCTCGCATTTGATGAGCCTATAAACAATTTGTCTTTTATTGAAATTCAACTGAAGGGCAAAAAGTTTACATGGAGCAACATGAAGGAAGCGCCACTCCTAGAGAAATTGGGCTCGTGCTTCACATTTGAAAACTGGATTATGTACTACTCGTCTACTTTTACCTATCCACTAGCCAAAACCACCTCAGATCATGTGCCCATTATGATAAAATTGGCATTGGTATTCCAAAGTCTCATATTTTTGTATTTGAAAATTACTGGCTGGAACATAGTGAATCTAAACAAGTTGTGAAGAGAATTTGGACGCAAGAGGTAACAAAAAGGAACAGCGCAAACATTATAGCAACTAAATACAAGAAAATAAGGAAAGGACTCAAAGTTTGGGCAAGAAACCTATCTGATCTAAACAAAACCATTGAAAACACAAACTTCATGATTCTGTGTTGTGATACCATTGAGGATGCGAGAACTTTAAATACTAAAGAATCAAATAGTTAAGAGATTCTCAAGGATCATGTGAAGAATATCTTAAATCAGTAGAGAGTGTATTTGAAATAGGGGGACACCTTTAGGCAAATCAAAGTGGGACAGGCAAACATCAAGTATTTTCCAAACAAAAGCTACTATCAAATACATAAACGATTGTATTGCTATGCTTAGACATCAAATTGCACACGAACACCACAACCACCAAGCAAAAACTGCTATTTCATATAAAGCTTTTAAGGAGAGAATGGGCACCTCTCCCAATACTCAAAAACCACTTTTTACGCATCATATTATGCCGCAACAAGAAAGTATATCACAACTAGAAATTTCTTTTACCAAAGAGGAGATTTATAATGTGATTAGGAATATCCCATCTCACAAATCACCTCGACCTGATGGGTTTAATGGAGCCTTCCTAAAAAGTTGTCGAGACATAATTGCTCTGGATTTTTACAATTTATAATCAGCCTGCTGAATTCAGACCCATATCATTGTTCAATTGTACCCTCAAGGTCATCACTAAGTTATTCGCTAATAGACTCCAAAAAGTCATTCTCAAACTAGTGCATAAAAATCAATATGGTTTTCTCAAGAATAGATGCATGCAAGAATGCTTGGCTTGGTCTTATGAGTACATTCATCAATGCCATCAAGCTAAGAAAGAAATCATCTTTGTGAAGCTGGGCTTTAAGAAAGCATTTGACATGCTGAACCAAGATCCAATTATTGAAATTATGCAAGCCAAAGGATTTGGATCCAAGTGGATTAAGATGATTTTTGGCACAAGTTTCTCCTCTGTGCTTCTTAATGGGGTTCCACGGAAACAACTTCTCTATAAAAAATGGTGTAAGACAAGGATATCCTCTCTCCCCTTTGATATTTGTGTTAGCAGATGATCTACTTCAATCCATGTTCAATGAAGCAATGAGTTACTCCCTCATGGCATCTCCTTTGATTCATACATCCTGCCCTCATTATCCCAGTATCCAATATGCATACAATACAATACTTTTGGCAAAAGCTGACTCATGGCAATTATCTCACATTAAGAACCTCCTTCTTCATTTTGAAGCATGCACATGTCTTAATGTGAATTATTCTATGTCCACAATGATCTCAATCAATACTCCTAGAGATAGAACGACTGTATTGTCAGCATATTTAGGTAGTAAGATTGATTCACTACCCCACACATATCTTGGACTTCCTTTGAGCTTGACAAAACCCAAGACGAAGGACTTTGTACCTATGATTAAGAGAGTTGAGAACAAATTGCTTAGATGGTCCACATTGCTTTCCACTCGCAATAAGCTTACTCTGATCAAATCTGTCTTTTCAAGTATGCATGTATTCTTTATGCGTACTCCTATGTTGCCCAAGGCAGTGGTCATACAACTAAAGATCTATCTCAAGCAATGGTTTTGGAGGAAATATGGGTCGCAAGAGATAGGAGTTGCACTGATATCTTGGGATAAAGTTTTTATACCAAAAGAACATGGAGACTAGAAGTCCTAGATATTCATACTCATAACAAAGCACTCCTGATGAATTTTTTGCATAAGTCTCTTAACAAGGAGGACACACCTGTTGGGGAATGTTGTATGGGAAACAAAAAAATTCCTACGCACATGCAAGACCTATCCATGGTGATGATCATCTATGAGAGGGGAGATCGGATCCACATACCCTTGTAGATCGCTAAGCGGGAAGCGTTAAGAAACGCGGTTGATGTAGTCGAACGTCTTTGCGATCCAAATCGCAAGCGTCCCACGAACTCCGTCCCGATATAGCACCGAACGGAGGGCACCTCCGCGTTCACCACACGTGCAGCTCGATGATGATCTACACCTTCTTGATCTAGCAAGAGAGACAAAGAGGTAGCTGAATTATCCAGCAACATGACGGCGTGGCGGTGATGGTCGTGGAGCTACTCCAGCAGGGTTTCGCCATACCGTACGGAACTAGCTACGGGGTGTCACGAAGTGGTGGATGGAGAGAGGGTTGCGCCTTGGCTTGATGTGCCAAAAGCCTCTCTCCCCATGACTATATATAGGAGGGAGGGGAGGGGTGGTGCCCTAGGGACAAGCCCTAGGGTTGGGCAGGCGCAAGAGAGGATGAGGAGTCCTCCTCCAATACAACTTGGAAGGAGGAGTCCTCCTTCCCCAATTCGGTTTGGCCCCACCCTCCTTTCCTTTTTCCTTCGGTCAAATAGGCCTCTTTGGGCTGGACACCAGCCCACCAGGGGCTGGTGCGCCACCCTTGGGCCTCTTTGGTTCTCTCCCGGGTGGGTGGCCCCTCCCGGTGGAACCCCGGAACCCATTCGTCACTCCCGGTACTTTACGTGTAATGCGCGAAAACCTTCTGGAAGCCAAATGGATACTTTCTACATATCAATCTTCGTCTCTGGACCATTCCGAAAGCCCTCGTGTCGTCTGGGGTCTCAGTCGGGACTCTGAACAACATTCGGTTACCAACACAACAATTCAACTATAACGAAACATCACCGAACCTTAAGTGTGCAGACCCTATGGGTTCAAGAACTATGTAGAGATGACCGAGACACTCTCGGGTCAATATCCAATAGCAGGACCTCGGTGCCCATATTGGATCCTACATATTCTATGAAGATATTTATCGGTTGAACCTCTGTGTCAAGGATTTAGTTAATCTCGTATAACATTCCCTTTGTCCTTCGGTATGTTACTTGCCCGAGATTCGATCATGGTATCTTTATACCTATTTCAATCTCGTTACCGGGAAGTCTCTTTATTCATTCCGTAATACAAAATTTTGTGGCTAACTCTTTAGTCACATTGATTGCAAGGCTTGTTTGTGATGTTGTATTATCGAGTGGGCCCCGAGATACCTCTCCATCATACGGAGTGACAAATCACTGTCTTGATCCATGCTAACTCAACGGACACCTTCGGATATACCTGTAGAGCACCTTTATAGTCACCCAATTACGTTGCAACGTTTGATACACACAAATAATTATTTAAGTGTTAGTGAGTTACATGATCTCATGGTCATAGGAATGTATACTTGACATGCAGAAAACAATAGCAATAAAATAACACGGTCACATGCTACATTCAGAGTTTGGGTATTTGTCCATCCCATCATTCTCCTAATGATGTGATCCCGTTATCAACTTACAACATTAGTCTATGGCTAGGAAACCTCAACCATCTTTGATCAACGCGCTAGTCAACTAGAGGCTCACTAGGGACACGGTTTTGTCAATGGTATCCACACATGCATATGAGTTTCCATTCAATACAATTCTAGCATGGATTATAAACGATTATCTTTAAATAGGAAATATAATAATAACTATTTTATTATTGCCTCTAGGGCATATTTCCAACAGTCTACCACTTGCACTAGAGTCAATAATCTAGCTTCACATCACTATGTGATTTACAATATAACGAATCTAACACCCATACAGTTCTGGTGCTGATCATGTTTTGCTCATGGAAGAGGTTTAGTCAACGAGTCTTCAACATTCATATCCATGTGCACTTTGCAAATATTTATGTCCTCCTGCTTGATGTAATCGCGAATGGCATTGAAGCGTCATTTTATGTGTGTAGTCCTCTTGTGAAACCTTAGTTCCTTGCCTAGAGCAATGACACCACTGTTGTCACAGAACAAATTTATTGGATCGAGTGCACTTGTCACAACTCCAAGATTTTTCATGAACTTCTTCATCCAGACACCCTCTTTTGCTGCTTTCGAGGCAGCTATGTACTCCTCTTCGCATGTAGAATCAGCTACAACGCTCTGCTTGGAACTGCACTAGCTTACCGCACCCCCATTGAGAATAATTACGTATTTGGTTTGTGACTTAGAGTCATCCGGATCAGTGTCGAAGCTTGCATCGACGTAACCCTTTACGACGAGCTCTTCATCACCTCCATAAATGAGAAACATTTCCTTAATCCTTTTCAGGTACTTTAGAATATTCTTGACCTCTGTCCAGTGCTCCATTCCTGGATTACTTTGAAACCTTCCCGCCATACTTATGGCAAGGCTGACATCAGGTCTAGTGCACAACATTTCATACATGATAGGCCCTATGGTAAAGCATAGGGGATGACACTCATCTTTTTTCTATCTTCTGCGCTTACTGGGCATTGAGTCTTACTCAACTTTATACCTTGTAACACACGCAAGAACCCTTTCTTGGATTGTTTCATTTTGAACTTCTTAAAAATCTTATCAAGATATGTGCTTTGTGAAAGTCCTATCAGGCGTCTTGATCTATCCCTATAGATCTTGATGCCTAATATGTAAGCAGCTTCTCCGAGGTCCTTCATTGAAAAACTTTCATTCAAGTAATCCTTTATGCTTCACAAAAGTTCTATATTGTTTCCAATCAGCAATATGTCATCTACATATAATATTGGAAATGATATAGAGCTCCCACTAACTTTCTTGTAAATACAAGCTTCTCCAAAAACTTGTATAAGCCCAAACGCCTTAATCACCTCATCAAAGCGCTGATTCCAACTCCGAGATGCTTGCACGAGTCCATAAATGGGTCGCTGGAGCTTGCATATTTGTCAGCATTCTCTGGATCGACAAAACCTTCCGGTTGCATCATATACAACTCTTCCTTAAGGAACCCATTAAGGAACGCTATTTTGACATCCATCTGCCAAATTTCATAATTGAAAAATACATCTATGGCTAACATGATTCTGACGAACTTAAGCATCTCTACGGATGAGAAAGTCTCATCGTAGTCAACTCCTTGAACTTGTGAAAAAACCTTTGCCACAAGTCGAGCTTTATAGACGGTCATATTACCGTCCGCGACGGTCTTCTTCTTAAAGATCCATTTGTTCTGAATGGCCTTTCGCCCTTCAAGTAATACTTCCAAAGTCCATACTTTTTTCATACATAGATCCTATCTCATATTTCATGGATTCTAACCATTTGTTGGAATCCGGTCCTGCCATTGCTTCTCCATAGCTCGTAGGTTCTTTGTTGTCTAACAACATGATTGATAACACATGATTCTCGTACCACTCAGGAGTAGTACGTGCCCTTGTCGACCTACGAGGTCCGATAGCAACTTGATCTGAAGTTTCTTGATCATCATCATTAGATTCCACTTCAAGTGGTGTAGCCTCGACAGAAAATCCTTTCTGTCCTGCGCCACCATCCGGTTGAAGCAAAGTTTCTATAACCTCATCAAGTTCTATCTTCCTCCCACTCAATTCTTTCGAGAGAAACTCTTTCTCAAGAAAAACTCCGTTGTTAGCGACAAACACTTTGCCCTCGAATCTGAGATAGCAGGTATACCCAATTGTCTCTTTTGGGTTACCTATGAAGACACACTTTTCCGCTTTGGGTTCTAGCTTTTCAGGCTGAAGCTTTTTTACATAAGCATCACATCCCAAAACTTTAAGAAACGACAACTTTGGCTTCTTGCCATACCACAGTTCATATGGTGTCCTCTCAATGGATTTTGATGGTGCCCTACTTAAAGTAAATGTTGTTGTCTCCAATGCATAGCCCCAAAATGATAACGACAGATCGGTAATAGACATCATAGAACACACCATTTCTAGCAAAGTACGATTCTGACGTTCGAACACACCATTACGCTTTGGTGTTCTAGGCGGTGTCAACTGTGAAACAATTCCACATTGTCTTAAGTGAGCACCAAACTCGTAACTCAGATACTCACCTCCTCGATCAGATCGTAGGAATTTGATCTTCTTGTTACGATGATTTTCAACTTCACTCTGAAATTGCTTGAACTTTTCAAACGTTTCAGACTTGTGATTCATCAAGTAAATATAACCATATCTACTCAAATCATCAATGAAGGTGAGAAAATAATGATATCCACCACGCGCCTCTATGCTCATTGGTCCGCACACATGAGTATGTATGATCTCCAACAGGTCACTTGCACGCTTCATTGTTCCAGAGAACGGAGTCTTAGTCATCTTGCCCATGAGGCATGGTTCACATGTGTCAAGTGATTCAAAATCAAGTGACTGCAAAAGTCCATGAGCATGGAGTTTCTTCATGCGTTTTATACCAATATGACCTAAGCGGTAGTGCCAGAAGAAAGTGGCGCTATCATCATTAACTCTACATATTTTGGCCTCAATGTTATGGATATGAGTGTCATCACTGTCGAGATTCAGCATGAACAAACCCCTCAAATTGGGTGCATGACCATAAAAGATATTACTCATATAAATAGAACAACCATTATTCTCTGACTTAAATGAGTAACCGTCTCGCAACAAACAAGATCTAGATATAATGGTCATCCTTAACGCAGGCACTAAATAACACTTTTTTAGGTTCATCACTAATCCCGACGGTAATTGTAGTGAGAGCATGCCGACGGCGATCACATCAACCTTGGAACCATTTCCCACGCGCATCGTCCCTTTGTCCTTCGCCAACCTTCGTTTATTCCGCAGTTCCTATTTCGAGTTGCAAATGTGAGAAAGAGAACCGGTATCAAATACACTGGCACTACTACGAGAGTTGGTGAGGTACACCTCAATAACATGTATATCAAATATACCTTGTTTGGCGTTGGCCGCCTTCTTATCGGCGAAATACTTGGGGTAGTTCCGCTTCCAGTGACTAGTCCCCTTGCAATGATAACACTAAGTCTCCAACTTAGGTCAAGACTTGGGTTTCTTTTTCAGAGGGGCAACAACTTTGCCACTCTTCTTGGAGCTACCCTTCTTGCCTTTGCCGTTTTTCTTGAAATTGGTGGTCCTATTGACCATTAACACTTGATGTTCTTTCTGGATTTATGACTCAGTGATTTTCAGCATCACAAACAGCTCGGCGAGTGACTTATTCATCCCTTGCATCTTATAGTTCAACACAAATCCTTTGTAGCTAGGTGACAGTGATTGAAGAACTCTAGAATTGACAGCTTCTGGCGGGAGAGAAATTCCCAGCTCAACCAAATGGTTAGAGTACCCAGACATTCTGAGCACATGTTCACTGACAGACCTGTTCTCCTCCATTTTGCAAGCACAGAACTTATCGGAGGTCTCATACCTCTCGATCCGGGCATTCTTCTCAAATATAAACTTCAACTCCTAGAACATCTCATATGGTCCATGACGTTCAAAACGTCTTTTAAGTCCTGGTTCTAAGCCATACAGAACTGCACATTAAACTAATGAGTAGTCATCCTTGCACGTCTCCGAGGCGTTCATAACTTCTAGCAACGCCGGTTGGGTTGGTTCATCACCTAGAGGTGCATCAAGGACATATTTCTTTTTGGCAGCTGTGAGGATAAGCCATAGATTATGGGCCCAATCAACAAAGTTGCTTCCATCATCTTTGAGCTTAGCTTTCTCTAGGAACGCATTAAAATTCAGGGTTGCTACTGCGCGAGCCATTGATCTACAACAATTTTTTTTGCAAAGATTACTTAGACTATGTCCAAGATAATTGAGTTTAGCTAATCATATTACTAATAAACTCCCACTAAAATTAACATCCCTCTAGTCCTTCGAGTGTCACATGATCCAAATTCACTAACTCAAGTATGGTCATCATGTGAGTTGGGTTAGCTTCAATGGTGAACATCTCCATGCTGATCATATCCACTATATGGCTCATGCTCGACCTTTTGGTCTCTTGTGTTCCGAGGCCATGTTTGTACATGCTAGGCTCGTCAAGTTTAACCCCGAGTGTTCCACGTGTGCAACTGTTTTGCACCTGTTGTATGTGAACATAGAGTCTATCACACCCGATCATAACGCAGTGTCTCGAAACGACGAACTGTCGCAATTGTGCACACTCGGGGATAACACAATTTTATCTTGAAATTTTAGTGAGGGATCACCTTATAATGCTACTATCATCCTAAGCAAAATAAGATGCATAAAAGGATTAACATCACATGTAAATCATTAGTGACATGATATGGCCATGAACTTGTGCTTCTTGGTCTCCATCACCAAAGCACCGGCATGATCTCCATCGTCACCGGCGCCACACCATGATCTCCATCATTGTGCTGCCAGCGAGGTTGTTGCGCTTGTTGGAAATATGCCCTAGAGGCAATAATAAATTAGTTATTATAATACTTCTTTGTTCATGATAATCGTTTATTATCCATGCTATAATTGTATTGATTGGAAACATAAATACATGTGTGGATACATAGACAAAACACTGTCCCTAGTAAGCCTCTAGTTGACTAGCTCGTTGATGAAAGATGGTCAACGTTTCCTGACCATAGACAAGTGTTGTCACTTGATAACGGGGTCACATAATTAGGAGAATCATGTGATGGACAAGACCCAAACTATGAACGTATCATGTGATCGTGTCATTTTGTTGCTATTGTTTTCTGCGTGTCAAGTATTTATTCCTATGACCATGAGATCATATAACTCACTAACACCGGAGGAATACCTTGTGTGTATCAAACGTCGCAACGTAACTGGGTGACTATAAAGGTGCTCTACAGGTATCTCCGAAGGTGTCCGTTGAGTTAGTATGGATCAAGACTGAGATTTGTCACTCCGTGTGACCGAGAGGTATCTCGGGGCCCACTCGGTAATACAACATCACAAACAAGCCTTGCAAGCAATGTGACTAAGTATAAGTCACGGGATCTTGTATTACGGAATGAGTAAAGAGACTTACCGGTAACAAGATTGAAATAGGTATGCGGATACCGATGATTGAATCTCGGGCAAGTAACATACCAGAGGACAAAGGGAATGACATACGGGATTATATGAATCCTTGACACTGAGGTTGAACCGATAAGATCTTCGGAGAATATCTAGGATCCAATATGGGCATCCAGGTCCCGCTATTGGATATTGGCCGAGGGGTGTCTCGGGTCATGTCAGCATAGTTCTCGAACCCGCAGGGTTTGCACACTTAAAGTTCGATGATGTTTTAGTATATTGAGTTATATGTGTGGTTACTGAATGTTATTCTGAGTCCTGGATGAGATCACAGACGTCACGAGGGTTTCCGGAATGGTCCGGAAACGAAGATTGATATATAGGATGTTTTCATTTGGTCACCGAAAAGTTCCGGGCATTTCGAGTAGTGTACTAGGAGTGACGAATGGGTTCCGGGAGTTTACCGGGAGGGGCCCAGTCACCCGGGAGTGAGCCCATGGCCTTAGAGTGGCGCACCAAGTCCTTAGTGGGCTGTTGGAGCCAGCCCAAGAGGGCTATGGCGCCATGATACGTCTCCAACGTATCTATAATTTTTGATGGTTCCATGCTATTATCTTGTCAAACTTTGGATGTGTTGTATGCCTTTTTTTATCTTTTTGGGACTAACTTATTAACTCAGTGCCAAGTGCCAGTTCATGTTTTTTCCGTGTTTTTTACCCTTTTCAGAGGAGGATTTTAAACGGTGTCCAAACGGAATAAAACTTACGAATAGATTTTTTCTGGAATAGAAGATACGCACCAGACTTGAAAACCAAGGTAGGGGCCAGCAGGGGACCCCACAAGCCCCCTAGGTGCGGCCATAGCTAGTAGCTAGATGGCTTCTTCTCTCTCTTGGATCTTCAATACAAAGTTCTCCATGATCTTCATGGAGATCTATCTGATGTAATCTTCTTTTGCGGTGTGTTTGTCGAGATCCAATGAATTGTGGATTTATGATGAGATTATCTATGAAGTTTATTTGAGTTTCTTCTGATCTCTCTTATGCATGATTCCATATCCTTGTAATTCTCTTCGAGTTGTGGGTTTTGTTTGGCCAACTAGATCTATGATTCTTGCAATGGGAGAAGTGCTTGGTTTTGGGTTCATACCGTGCGGTGACCTCACCCAGTGAAAGAAGGGGTAGTGAGGCACGCATCATGTTGTTGCCATCAAGGGTAAAAAGATGGGGTTTTCATCATTGGTTTGAGATTATCCCTCTACATCATGTCATCTTGCTTAAGGCGTTACTTTGTTCGTCATGGACTCAATACACTAGATGCATGCTGGATAGCGTTCGATGTGTGGAGTAATAGTAGTAGATGCAGAAAGTATCGGTCTACTTGTCTCGGACGTGATGCCTATATGTATGATCATTGCCTTAGATATCGTCATGACTTTGCGCGGTTCTATCAATTGCTCGACAGTAATTTGTTCACCCACCGTATTATTTGCTATTTTGAGAGAAGCCTCTAGTGAACACTATGACCCCCGAGTCTACTTCACACCATATTTTCAGCCTTACAATTTTACTTGGTTGCACTTTCCGCCTTCAGATCTCACTTTGCAATCAATCTTCAAGGGATTGACAACCCCTTTATAGCGTTGGGTGCAAGCTCTCTTGTGTTTGCGCACGTACTCTGGACTTGGCGTGATTCTCCTACTAGATTCATACCTTGGTTCTCAAACTGAGGGAAATACTTACTGCTCCTGTGCTGCACCACCCTTTCCTCTTCAAGGGAAAAACCGACGCAAGCTCAAGAGGCAACAGAAGAACTTCTAGCGCCGTTGTCAGGGAGGAGGATCAAGTCAACAATATTCTCTCGTCAACGTGCCAATTTCTGGCGCCGTTGCCGGGGAGGAACAATTCAAGAACTCATCCAAGTAAGTGTCGCAAACTCATTTCTTGCATTTACTTTTTTGCCTCTCGTTTTCTTCTCCCCCACTTCTGAAAAACAGAAATTTACAAAAATATTTGCCTTTTTCGTTTGCCCTTTTCTCTCGCTTGCTTTCCGTTCGCTTCTGTGCTTGCTTGCTTGCTGAAGTGACCATGACTGAAAACACTAAACTTTGTGACTTCTCGAATACTAATAATAATGATTTTATTAGTACTCCGATTGCTCCCGCCACTAGTGCGGAATCATACGAAATCAATGCTGCTTTGCTGAATCTTGTTATCAAAGAGCAATTCTCCGGCCTTCCTAGTGAAGATGCGGCATCCCATCTTAATACCTTCAATGAGCTTTGCGATATGCAAAAGAAGAAATATATGGATAATGATGTTCTTATTATTGCAAATAGGAACTATGTACCCGTAGATTTCATTGTGCTTGACATTGATTGCAATCCTACATGCCCTATCATTCTTGGTAGACCTTTCCTAAGGACTATCGGTGCTATCATCGATATGAAGGAAAGGAATATTAGATTTCAATTTCCTTTAAAGAAGGGCATGGAACATTTTACTAGAAAGAAAATGAGATTGCCTTATGAATCAATGATGAGGGCTACTTATGGTTTGAGCACCAAAGACGACGATACGTGATTCTATCGCCTTATGTCTGGCTAAGGGCGTTAAACAATAGCGCTTGTTGGGCGGCAACCCAATGAATTTATATTTTTCTTTCTGTTTTTTTGTGTCCACACCATCATAATTCTGTTATGATTCTGTTTTTTGTGTTTCTTTTTGTGTTTGAGCCAAGCAAAACCTTTATGACTAGCCTTGGTAATGGTTGTTTGATCCTCCTGGAAAGAGACAGAAAATTTTCGCTCACGAGATTATTTTCATTTTTATTCAAATAGAGCTTTTGAGTTGATTCTTTTTGCTGCTGGTTGATATGCCTTTTTTCCACGCAGTCGTAATGTTTCAGAAGTTTTGAGGTAGCGTAAGTATCTGAAGTATATAGATTGCTACAGACTAGTCTGTTTTTGAAAGATTCTATTTTTGTTGAGTTTGTTGCATGTTTTGATCAAACTATGGATAGTATCGGGCGGTACTATCCATGGAGAAGTGAGAATACAGTAATCTAACACCAATATGAATAGAAATGAAGTTTGCTACAGTACCTAAAGAGGTGGTAGTTTGTTTTCTTGTGCTAATGATATCACGAGTTTCTGTTTAAGTTTTGTGTTGTGAAGTTTTCAAGTTTTGGGTGATGTTCTCATGGACAAAGGGATAAAGAGTGGAAAGAGCTCAAGCTTGGGGATGCCCAAGGCATCCCAAGCCAAATTCAAGGACACCAAAAAGCCTAAGCTTCGGGATGCCCCGGGAAGGCATCCTCTCTTTCGTCTTGAATCCATCGGTAACATTACTTGGAGCTATATTTTTATTCACCACATGATATGTGTTTTGCTTGGAGCGTCTTGTGTCATAGGAGTCTTTTATTTTTGTTATGTCACAATCATCCTTTATGCACACCTTTTGAGAGAGACATGCACTCATCGTGAATTTGCTAGAATGCTCATTGTGCTTCACTTATATCTTTTGAGCTAGATATTTTGCTCTATGTGCTTCACTTAAATCTTTTAGAGCACGACGATACGTGACTTGGTAGTTGGTTTGTGCTATGAAAGTAGTCCCAAAGGTGATAGGTACCCAAAGAGGATACAATAAAACTTCCACCTTCGTGTGCATTGAGTAGAAAGAGAAGTTTGATTCCTCTCAATTAGTTTTGAGACGTGGATTTGGTAATGTTAAGAGTTATGTTACTAGGGTGTTGTGAATCTAGAAATACTTGCGTTGAAGTTAGTGATTCCCGTAACATGCACGTATGGTGAACTGTTATGTTAGGTAGTCAGAGCATAATTGATCTATTGATTGTCTTCCTTTGTGTTGCGGTCGGTATCGCGCGATGGTTTACACCTACCAACCCTTCCCCTAGGAGTATGCGTTTAGCACTTTGTTTTGATTAATAATAAAAACTTTCGCAACAAGTATGTGAGTTCTTCATGACCAATGTGATTTCATGGTATATATGCACTTGCACCTTCCACCATTGCTAGCCTCTCTAGTACCGCACAATTTTCGTCGGTGCACAAACCCACCATATGCCGTCCTCAAAACAGCCACCATACCTACCTACTATGGCATTTTCATAGCCATTCTGAGACATATTTCCATGCAACTCCCACCGTTCCGTCTCATGACTTGTGCCGTCACTCTCATATTGCCTTTGCATGATCATATCCTGGTACACTGCCGTAGGCATTTCCTTATAGAGTCATCATCGTTCTAAGCTTTGAGCTGTGAGTAAATAAAAGTTTGATGATCGTCATTATTAGAGCATTGTCCCATGTGAGGAATAAAAAAAAGAGGCCAAAGATCCCAAATAAAAAAAAGAGGTCAAAGATCCCAATTAAAAAAAAGAAGGGACAATGCTACTATCTTCTTCCACACTTGTGCTTCATAATAGCACCATGTTCTTCATGATTGAGAGCCTCTTGTTTTGTCACCACCATATGCTAGTGGGAATTTTCATTATATAACTTGGCTTGTATATTACAAGGATGGGCTTCCTCAAATTACCCTAGGTCTTCGTGAGCAAGCAAGTTGGATGCACACCCACTAGTTCTCTTTTTGAGCTTTCACATACTTATAGCTCTAGTGCATCCATTGTACGGCAATCCCTACTCATTCACATTGATATCTATTAATGGGCATCTCCATAGCCCTTTAATACGCCAAGTCAATGTGACCATCTCCTCCTTTTTGTCTCACAACCAACACCACACTCTATTCCACCTATAGTGCTATATCCATGGCTCACGCTCATGTATTGCGTGATAGTTGAAAAAGGTTTGAGAAAGTAAGAGTGCAAAAACAATTACTTGGCCAATACCGGGGTTGTGCATGATTTAAATTAGTTGTGTGGGGATGATGGAGCATAGCCAGACTATATGATTTTGTAGGGATAACTATCTTTGGCCTTGTTATTTCGAAAGTTCATGATTACCTTGCTAGTTTGCTTGAAGTATTATTGTTTTCATGTCAATAGCACACTATTGTTTTGAATCTTACAGATCTGAACATTCATGTCACATGAAAGAATTTACAAAGGACAACTATGCTAGGTAGCATTCCACATAAAAAATTCGGTCTTTATCACTTCCCTACTCGAGGACGAGCAGGAGTTAAGCTTGGGGATGCTTGATACGTCTCCAACGTATCTATATTTTTTGATGGTTCAATGCTATTATCTTGTCAAACTTTGGATGTTTTGTATTCCTTTTTTATCCTTTTTGGGACTAACTTATTAACTTAGTGCCAAGTACCAGTTCCTGCTTTTTCCATATTTTTGACCCTTTTCAGAGGAGGATTTTAAACGGTGTCCAAACGGAATAAAACTTCCGAAAAGATTTTTTCCGGAACAGAAAATACGCACGATACTTGAAAACCAAGGTAGGGGCCAGCAGGGGACCCCACAAGCCCCCTAAACGCGGCTAGGGGGGCCGCGCCTAGCAGGCTTGGGGGCACCCTCTGGCACGTCTGCATTACCTCTTCCGCCTATAAATTCAGAAAAAATCCAAAACTGAAGAAGAGATCCACGAAAATACTTTTCCGCCACTGCAAGCTTCTGTCTCTGCAAGATCCCATCTGAGGCATGTTCTGGTGCCCTGTCGGAGGGGGGATTCGGATACGGAGGGCTACTTCATCAACACCATGACCTCTCCGATGATGCGTGAGTAGTTCACCATAGACCTTCGGGTCCATAGCTAGTAGCTAGATGGCTTCTTCTCTCTCTTGGATCTTCAATACAAAGTTCTCCATGATCTTCATGGAGATTTATCCGATGTAATCTTCTTTTGCTGTGTGTTTGTCGAGATCCAATGAATTGTGGATTTATGATGAGATTATCTATGAAGTTTATTTGAGTTTCTTCTGATCTCTCTTATGCATGATTTCATATCCTTGTAATTCTCTTCGAGTTGTGGGTTTTGTTTGGCCAACCAGATATATGATTCTTGCAATGGGAGAAGTGCTTGGTTTTGGGTTCATACCGTGCGGTGACCTCACCCAGTGACAGAAGGGGTAGTGAGGCACGCATCGTGTTGTTGCCATCAAGGGTAAAAAGATGGGATTTTCATCATTGGTTTGAGATTATCCCTCTACATCATGTCATCTTGCTTAAGGTGTTACTCTGTTCGTCATGGACTCAATACACTAGATGCATGCTGGATAGCGGTTGATGTGTGGAGTAATAGTAGTAGATGCAGAAAGTATCGGTCTACTTGTCTCGGACGTGATGCCTATATGTATGATCATTGCCTTAGATATTGTCATGACTTTGCGCGGTTCTATCAATTGCTCGACAATAATTTGTTCACCCACCGTATTATTTGCTATTTGAGAGAAGCCTCTAATGAACACTATGGCCCCCGGGTCTACTCCACACTATATTTTCAGCCTTAGTCTTTCACTTCGTTTCACTTTCCGCCTTCAGATCTCACTTTGCAATCAAACTTGAAGGGATTGACAACCCCTTTATAGTGTTGGGTGCAAGCTCGTTTATGTTTGTGCAGGTACTCTGGACTTGACGAGATTCTCCTACTAGATTGATACCTTGGTTCTCAAACTGAGGGAAATACTTATTGCTCCTGTGTTGCATCGCCCTTTCCTCTTCAAGGGAAAAACCAACGCAAGCTCAAGAGACGACAGAAGATCTCTGTCGCCGTAGCAGAAGGATTTCTCGCGCCGTTGCCGGGGAGGAGGATCAAGTCAAGAATATTCTCCCGTCAACATGCCAATTTCGGGCGCCGTTGCCGGGGAGGATCAAGTCAAGAACTCATCCAAGTAAGTGTCACAAACTCATCTCTTGCATTTACTTTTTTGCCTCTCGTTTTCCTCTCCCCCACTTCTGAAAAACAAAAATTTACAAAAAAATCTTTGCCTTTTTCGTTTGTCTTTCCTTTGCTTGTGTGCTATGTGCCTTCAATATGCTTGCATCTTCGCTTGCTGATCTAGTGATATGGATCCTCATCCACTTGCTAATCTCTTTAAGAGATCCAATTATGTTGATCCAATTGCTAGTGAGTTGAGTGCACTTGACTTTCTCTATGGAGTTTTGCTTAAGATGCGTGAATCTGAAAATTGTGATGAAGAAATTTATGAAGTGATTCACGAGGGCTCCTTGAATGAAAAGCATGATTGCAATGGTTTCACTATAAATTCTATTAGTGACAATCATGCTAAAAATATGCAAAAACCTAAGCTTGGGATGCTGGTTTTGCTATGTCCACTACTTGTTGCAATGATCGTGATTGGGGTAATGTTTTTTCTTATGATCTTGAAAATTTGTTTAAACCCCATGATGATTATGATATTTGCAATAATATTGAAAGTGGGATTGGAGAAGTCATGACTTTAGTTGATGATAATCCCACTATTTTTGAAGAGCGTCAACTTTGCATGCATGTGGATCATGAAAAGAATATCCTTTGTGATAGCTATATTGTTGAATTTGATTATGATCCCACATGTAATTGCTATGAGAGAGGAAAATATTGTGGTAGAAACTTTCATGTTACCAATTCACCTCTCGTTATGTTGAGATTGATATTGTCTCTTTCTTCTTCCTTGCATATGGTAACTATTGGTTGTCTTGACAATCTGTTTTCCTACAAAATGCCTACGCATAGGAAGTATGTTAGACTTAGATGTGATTTTCACATGCTTCATGATGCTCTCTTCGTGTCTGATTGCTATCTTTTATGTGAGCACCATTGAATTATCTATGCCTAGCTAAGGGCGTTAAACAATAGCGCTAGTTGGGAGGCAACCCAATGAATTTATTTCTTTTTCTTTCTGTTTTGTTGCGTCCACACTATCATAATTATGTTATGATTGTGTCTTTTGTGTTTCTTTTTGTGTTTGAGCCAAGCAAAACCTTTATGATTAGTCTTGGTAATGGTTGTTTGATCCTGCTGGAAAAAGACAGAAACTTTTCGCTCACGAGATGATTTTTCATGTTTATTTAGTAAGATATTTTGAGTTGATTCTTTTTGCTGCTGGTTGATATGCCTTTTGCCCAGGTAGTCCTAATTTTTCAGAAGTTTTGAGTTACCAGAAGTATACGAAGTATACAGATTGCTACAGACTGGTCTGTTTTTGACAGATTCTGTTTTTGTTGAGTTGGTTGCTTGTTTTGACGAAACTATGGTTAGTATCGCGGGGTACTGGCCATGGAAAAGTGAGAATACAGTAGCCCAACACCAATATAAATACAAAACAAGATTGCTATAGTAACTAAAGTGGTGGTAGTTTGTTTTCTTGTGCTAATGTTATCACGAGTTTCTATTTAAGTTTTGTGTTGTGAAGTTTTCAAGTTTTAGGTGATGTTCTCATGGACAAAGAGATAAGGAGTGGAAAGAGCTCAAGCTTGGGTATGCCCAAGGCATCCCAAGCCAAATTCAAGGACACCAAAAAGCCTAAGCTTGGGGATGCCCCGGGAAGGCATCCCCTCTTTCGTCTTCAATCCATGGGTAACATTACTTGGAGCTATATTTTTATTCACCACATGATATGTGTTTTGCTTGGAGCGTCTTGTATCTTAGGAGTCTTTTCTTTTTTTTGTGTCGCAATCATCCTTGCTGCACACCTTTAGAGAGATACATGCACTCATCGTGATTTTGCTAGAATGCTCATTGTGCTTCACTTATATCTTTTGAGCTAGATAATTTTGCTCTATGTGCTTCACTTAGATCTTTTAGAGAACGGCGGTGCGTGACTTGGTAGTTGGCTTATGCTATGAAAGTAGTTCCAAATGTGATAGGTACCCAAAGAGGATACAAAAATCTCCATCTTCATGTGCGTTGAGTAGAAAGAGAAGTTTTGATTCCTCTCAATTAGTTTTGAGACGTGGATTTGGTAATATTAAGAGTTGTGTTAGTAGGGTGTTGTGAATCTAGAAATACTTGTGTTGAAGTTAGTGATTCCCGTAGCATGCACGTATGGTGAACCGCTATGTTAGGAAGTCGGAGCATAATTGATCTATTGATTGTCATCCTTTGTGTTGAGGTCGGGATCGCGCGATGGTTAACACCTACCAACCCTTCCCCTCGGAGTATGCGTTTAGCACTTTGTTTCGATTACTAATAAAAACTTTCGCAATAAGTATGTGAGTTCTTCATGACTAATGTGAGTCCATGGAATAGATGCACTTTCACCTTCCACCTTTGCTAGCCTCTCTAGTGTCGTGCAATTCTCGCCGGTACACAAACCTGATACGTCTCCGTCGTATCTACTTTTCCGAACTCTTTTGCCCTTGTTTTGGACTCTAATTTGCATGATTTGAATGGAACTAACCCGGACTAACGCTGTTTTCAGCAGAATTGCCATGGTGTTGTTTTTGTGCAGAAATAAAAGTTCTCAGAATGACCTGAAAATTTACGGAGAATTTTTCTGGAATTAATGAAAAATACGTGCGCAAAGATCCACCTAAGGAGGTGAGCCAGTGGGCCACAAGCCCAGGAGGCGCGGCCACCCCCCCACGCCGCACCTACCAGGCTTGTGGGGCCCACGTTGTGCCACCGCCTCCAATTCCAGCTCTATTTAGTCCGTCTCGCCCGAAAAAAAAATCAAGGAGAAGAGTTCATCGCGTTTTACGATACGGAGGCGCCGCCACTTCCTGTTCTTCGTCTGGAGGGCAGATCTGTAGTCAGTTTTGGGCTCCGGAGAGGGGAAATCGTCGCCATCGTCATCATCAACCTTCCTTCATCGCCAATTCCATGATGCTCTTCACCGTTCATGAGTAATCTCATCGTAGGCTTGCTGGACAATGATGAGTTGGAAGAGATCTATCATGTAATCGATTTAGTTTTGACGGGGATTGATCCCTAGTATCCACTATGTTCTGAGATTGATGTTGCTACTACTTTGCCATGCTTAATGCTTGTCACTAGGGCCCGAGTGCCATGATTTCAGATCTGGAACTATTATGTTGTTGCCAATATATGTGTGTTTTATATCCTATCTAGCAAGTTGTAGTCACCTACTATGTGTTATGACCCGACAACCCCGGAGTGACAATAGCCGGAACCACTCCCGGAGATGATCATAGTATGAGGAGTTCATGTATTCACCAAGTGTTAATGCATTGATCTAGTTCTTTATTGAAAGGTGAACCTTAATATCCCGTAGTTTCCATTAGGACCCCGCTGCCATGGGAGGGATGGACAATAGATGTCATGCAAGTTCTTTTCCCTAAGCACGTATGACTACATACGGAATACATGCCTACATTAGATTGACGAACGGGAGCTAGTTACTTATCTCTCCGTGTTATAGCTGTTACATGATGAATCACATCCGGCAAAATCATCCATCACCGATCCAATGCCTACGAGTCTTTTACTACTGGTCCTTGCTATGTTACTTTGCCGCTACTGCTGTTACTTGCTACTGTTGTCACTACTGCTGTTACTTGCTGCTGCTGTCACCACTGTTGTTACTTGTTGCTGCTGTCACTACTGTTGTTACTTGCTACTGTTGTCACTACTGCTGTTACTTGCTGCTGTTGTCACTACTGTTGTTACTTGTTACTTTGCTGTTACCTGCTTCAAGACTTTTCTGGCGCCATTGATACAACAAGTTAGGAATAGTCTATCGTGAACAGACCTTTTTCTGGCACCGTTGCTATCATACCACTTTGCTACTGATACTTTGCTTGCAGATACTAATCTTTCAGGTGTGGTTGAATTGACAACTCAGTTGCTAATACTTGAGAATATTCTTTCGCTTCCCCTTGAGTCGAATCAATAAATTTGGGTTGAATACTCTACCCTGGAAAACTGTTGCGATCCCCTACACTTGTGGGTTATCAAGACTTTTTTCTGGCGCCATTGCTGGGGAAGCACAGCTATATTCTCTGAGTCACTTGGGATTTACGTCTACTGGTCACTATAAGGAATCCGATAGATCCAAGAACTAAAGTCTTGCCCTCAACTACGAGGACAGGTAAGGAACTGCCATCTAGCTCTGCACTTGATTCACCTTCAGTTATGAGTAAGTTTGCGACACCACCTCCTGCTAGAAATCTTGATATGTCGCGTGTGCTTGATGATGCTACTTCTGCTGCCCATGATGCTTATGATGATGTTATGCTTGATACTATGCCTGATGATGCTATGCTTGATACTATGCCTGATGATGCTATGCTTGATACTGCTTTGCCACTAGGTGCATTCCTTGATGCACAAATTGCTAGAGTTGCTGCTAGATGTGATGATACTTCTGAAACTGCTAATACTATTGAAGTAGAACCTGCTATTTTGTCTGCTAGAACTAGCTCTCCTATGCCTGGATTGCCTGATATGCCTGATACACATTATGTTATGGAGGGAGAGATAGCTGAGGACTTTCTTGTATGTAAGGATAGCTATGATGTTGAGAAATTGTTGCGCAAGTGGAAAGAAAAATCTCTGAACGCTAGGATGAAATACGACCCGAAGTTTGCCACTTCGCCTATCTTTGTGACCGATAAGGATTATGAATTCTCTGTCGACCCTGAGTTAATCACTCTGTTCGAATGTGATCCTTTTCACGGTTATGAGTCTGAAACGGTTGTAGCCCATCTTACCAAACTGCACGATATAGCCACCCTATTCACTAGTGAGGAAAAGATCCGCCACTACTATATCCTCAAGTTGTTTCCTTTCTCACTAAAGGATGATGCTAAGACCTGGTTCACTTCTCTTGCTCCTGGTTGTGTACGTAGCCCCTAGGATATGATCTACTACTTCTCTGAAAAATATTTCCCTGCCCATAAGAAGCAAGCCGCTTTGCAGGAAATATACAACTTTGCTCAAGCTGAAGAAGACAGTCTCCCACAAGCTTGGGGGAGGCTTATCCAGATGTTGAATGCTTTGCCTGATCACCCTCTTGATAAGAATGAAATACTTGATATCTTCTATAATGGAATTACTGATGCTTCCAAAGACCACCTAGATAGTTGTGCTGGTTGTGTTTTTAGGGAACGGGCTGTAGAACAAGCTGAGATTCTATTGAATAATATCTTGTGCAATGAGAATGCTTGGACTATTCTCGAACCACCTCCTAAGCAAACTCCGAAGAAAAAAAGGTATTCTATTCCTCAGTCCCGAAGATATGCAAGAAGCTAAGAAATCTATGCGAGAGAAAGGCATTAAATTTGAAGATGTCAAAAATCTACCACCTATCGAAGAGATCCATGGTCTTGATAACCCGATACAGGTAGTAGAAGTAAATTCTCTGCGTAGGTTTGATGAGAGTGATATTCCTTTTGATAAACCTACTAGCCTATGCATGGATGAATTTGATAACTTTGTTGCCAAACAACAGAGTTTCAATGATTATGTTAGCAGACAATAGGAACAGAATGCTCGTATGCTTAGTCATTTAAGTGCTTGTGTGGACAGGAATAACAATGATCTCAAGCTTCTGAGTAAACATGCCTCTATGGTTACTACTCAGGTAGAACAAGTACTTAAATCTCAGAATGACTCGCTCAATGAGTTGAATGACAATTCTGTCAAAGTCGTCACTAGAGGCGGTAGAATGACTCGGGAACCTTTGTATCCTGAGGGTCATCCGAAGAGAATTGAACAAGATTCTCAAGGAGTTAGCACTGATGCACCTAGTCATCCTAGAAAGAAGAAGAAAGATGATAGGAACCTGCACGCTAGCAACCCTGTTGCTGCTACACCTGAGAGTCCAACCGATGTCTCTGTCTCTGATGCTGAAACACAATCTGGCGATGAACATGAGCCTAATGATAATATCAATAGTGATGTTCATGATGATGCTGAACCTAGCAATGATAAGGATGTGGAGATTGAACCTGTTTATCTTGATAACCCACAGCCTAAGAATAGAAGATATGATAAGAATGACTTCGCTGCTAGGAAGCATGGTAAAGAAAGGGAACCATAGGTTCAGAAACCCATGCCCTTTCCTCCCAAACCATCCAAGAAAAAGGATGATGAGGATTTTGATCGCTTCATTGAAATGATCAGACCTGTCTTTGTGCAAATGCGTTTGACAGATATGCTCAAAATGTCTGTGTATGCTAAGTACATGAAAGATATTTTGACTAATAAATGGAGGATACCTCAGGTTGAGATTTCCACCATGCTTGCTAACTATACCTTCAAGGGTGGAACTCCTAAGAAACAAGGTGATCCTGGTGTGCCCACTATACCTTGCTCCATTAAAGGCAACTACGTTAGAACTGCTTTATGCGACCTTGGAGCCGGTGTTAGTGTTATGCCTCTCTCTCTCTTTATCGTAGACTTGAACTGGATAAGTTGACGCCCACTGAAATCTCTCTGCAAATGGCTAACAAATCAACTGCTTTCCCTATCGGCATTTGCGAGGATGTGCCTGTTTTGGTTGCCAACGTCACTATCTTAACAGACTTTGTTATCTTGGATATTCCCAAGGACGATGCCATGGCGGTCATCCTCGGAAGACCCTTTTTAAACACCGCAGGGGCTGTTATAGATTGCAACAAAGGCAATGTCACTTTCCATGTCAACGATAATGAGCATACAGTGCACTTTCCGAAGAAACAATATCGAGTACATTGCATCAATGCTATTGAAAAGACTTCATCGATTCTTATTGGGAGCTTTGAATGCCCTATTCCTCGTGTTAAGATGAAGTATGATTTGCTTGTTGGGGAGATTCACATCCCCATTGAGGTAACCTAGTGACTATTCGAAAATTCCCCGTTCTCTTTTGCGATTCGAAAAGGTTTGTCGAGGAGACTTGATCAACCTCATTGACGGATTTCTTTTGATGACCATGAGATGGATGAATCGAGGAGTCACAAACCTTTGTTCCAAGCTTTCACCTTCGGTTGCTTAGAAGAAAAATGATAGATTTAGTTTAGTTTTGCCTGTTTTGTGTTTTAGCGTCCGGTAGAAAAATACCCCAAAAATAAAAGTTCTCCGAACGTCCTGAAAATCAAGTATGATTTTTTCTGGATTTTTTTAAAAATACTGGGACGAAGAGCTAGTCTGGGGGCTGCACCAGTGGGCCACAAGCCCTGGAGGCGCGGGCACCCCCTGGTCGCGCCTTCCTGGCTTGTGGGGCCCACAGGCACCCCCTCCACTCATTCTAGCTCTCATCTGCTTCTCCTACCTCCAGAAAAAATCGTTTCGCGGCTCAAACCCGTGTTCTTGCTCTTCTTGCTGGGATTTTCGATCTCTTTGCTCAAGGCACCATTCTCTGAACTATTTTGGGGAAATTACTCCTTGGTAAGTGACTCCTCCATTGGTCCAATTAGTTTTTGCTCTAGTGCCTTATACTCCGCGTATTTTTGCTACCTTGGTGACCCTGTTCTTGAGCTTTGCATGCTAATTTTAGCTGGTCCCAAGTAGTTTTGATGCGTAATGTGGCCTCTAGGCACTTGTGGGAGTTGTTGCTATGAGTTTAGTTGAGCCTTGTTCACTCTTCCTATGGGTCTCTTAAAATTTCAGAAAAGGAAGATGTTCAGGAGAAACTATCATGGTGGTTCCTCAAGCAAGAGAGGTCCCCGTCTTGCGATTCGGGAGCCCGATCCTTACCAACCAAGGGACGCGCGGGTACAACCATGTGAATGGCCTTCTGATGAATTTATGATTGAGGCAGGTTTCAAAGACGAGTTTGATACACTTGTTCACAACGTCGGACTCGAAGAATTCATCTCCGATAAATGTGAACAGTATGTTTCCCTCACTGCCTCTTTTGTTCGTAGATTCAAATTTTCAGTTGGTCGTGATACATCGATGATGTTTGATCTCTATGACAAATCGTATACAATGGATTTAGAGGATTTCAATAGAATTTGCAAGATACCTATCTGAGGTAGTCTCAATGATCCTACTAAATCTTTGGTTAGAGATTTTTCTCTGGTATAATAGTTGGAGAAACTAGAGATATTACACAGGCTACCATGGGGAGCATTCATTTTCCTGCCTTGCATTATTTTTCCCTCTTCATAGGCAGATGCATTAATGGCAAGATTGAGCATTTTCACCTCTGCGCACCCGACCTTAGTATTCTTAAGAGCGCAGTAACGGGTGATAACAGTTTCAACATGGGAGCTATTATAGCAAGGAGACTGAATAATAATGCTAATGAAGGGGATTTCTTTGGTGCGATCTATGCCACCCGCATAGCAAATTTTCTTGGAGTACCCATCCGCGAAGGAGATCCCCCGCTCCATACAGCTTTCCTTGATCGCACCGCTTTGACACGCTACCAGTTCCTTGAGAGGGATGATGAATCCCTCCTATACTGTTTAATATTTAACCGACAGCGTGTTTTCCATATTACCCTTCCTGCTCCTGCCTTCTTTGACTTTCAGGTAAAACGGAGATATTACATAACCAGAGGAGAGACAGAAGAGTATGAGAGGGAGGCAAAGGTTGCTCGTCTCCGTGAGGCAGCTATTCAGACAGTGGCTGCAGGACTCCCGTATAACCCCCATTATGATTTTCGGTATCGCCCGGACCATCCTTGGGAGTAGACCAACTTAGGCCAAAAGCCTAAGCTTGGGGGAGTACTTGTTTCTCACCGACTTTACATTCTCGCTTATGCTTTCACTTTGTTCGTCGGTGTTCACACTTTGCCACTATATCGTCCATGCTAGTTTATTTTCCTTTTCTCGTTTTCTTTTCGTGTGTCTGTCTCGTTTGAGAAAACCCAAAATATTTTATTTTTCTTCTTTTGCTTGTTGGGAGCTTTCCCGTGTAGATAGTTTTCTTTTTCTTTGGGTCAAGGTAGAAGATAATGGTTACAATGTTTAGTGGCTCTCGCCTTCATACCTGCTTAGTTGTCAAGAGCCATATTACTTTGTCTTCTCCTTTGTGTTTGCCGGCACATTCCAGCTTTAGTCCAATGCACGAGCACTCTTATTATTGTTCACATCATTCGGTCATGCAAGTAAAAGGCGATAATGACGATATACGATGAAGTCACTGAGCCTTGAAAAGTTGGTATGAACTCGATCTATTTTGTTTTTATAAATATTACTAGCTCAGTGTTCCTAGTTCAGCTTTTTTGTGGGAGAAACATGTTTGCAATGACAACTTAGAGATCATAGTTGCTGATGCCATGCTTAATTAGCTAGGAGCTTATAATGGTTTGTCTTGGTTGCCCACATGAATGTTGAGATGACTAAGATGTAGTGTGATAGGATGGTATCCTCCTTTGAATGTTTCAAGTGGCTTGACTTGGCGCATGTTCATGCATGTAGTTGAAACAAAATCAACATAGCCTCTATGATATTCATGTTCATGGTGATTTATGTCCTACTCATGCTTGCACTCAATGTTAGTTAATCTCAATGCATTTTGATGACTGTTGTCGCTCTCTAGTTGGTCGCTTCCCAGTCTTTTGCTAGCCTTCACTTGTACTAAGCGGGAATACTGCTTGTGCATCCACTTCCATAAACCCAAAGTTGTTCCATATGAGTCCACCATACCTACCTATGTGCGGTATCTACCTACCATTCCAAGTAAATTTGCATGTGCCACTCTCTAAATCTTCAAGAAATAATCTGTTTTGCATGCCCGAAATGCTCATGTGGTGACAGGGGGCTATTAGTATCTTCCATGCTAGGCATGTTATCCTCGATATGTGTTTATTCATGGGAAAGGGGCCGGTAATTGGAATTCCCAGTTCCATGCTCAAATCGAAAAGATAATTGCAAACAAAACTCCCCCAGAATTGATGTTGGTATGGACGGTACCCGAGGATTCGGCTAGCCGTGGGGTGTGATTGATTGGTGGTGGGGGAGTCAAAACTTTACTTTTCTGTTTGGGAACCGCCTATAGCATGTGTAGCATGGAAGATGTTGAGAACTCTTAGTCATTGCGTTGACAATCAAAGCATGCCACCCAAAATTATTATCTCTGTTTTCAAAGCTTGAGCTCTGGCACCTCCGCAAATCAATGCTTCCCTCTGTGAAGGGCCTGTCTATTTATGTTCCTGTTGAGTCATCCTCCTCTTACAAAAGCACCAATTAGAGAGCACCTCTGTCATTTTTATGCTTTGCTTTTAACTGTGTTGAGTATGACTGTGACTGGATCTTCTTTGCCAAGAATTACAATGTTTAGTCAGCCCTTGGTCTTTGAAGGTGCTCTGCATTTATGTTTTACGGTCTCAGAAAGAGCTAGCGAGATACCATGTATTCGTACTGCTTCATGTTGTTTTGATTGAAGTGTTGACGTTTGAGACTTATTATTATTTGTTCGCTAGTTGATTATGCAATTGATATGAGTTTACCGTGAGACTTAGATGGCATTTGCTTATGTGGTTTGCTTGGGATCTTGCTGAAACTCTGGATATGAGTTAGACATAGTTGCAACAACAAGATCAAACAGAGTTCGTCAAAGTTTTTATTTTCGTCTCTTTCAGTTTGTCAAATAAATTGCTTGAGGACAAGCAAGGCTTTAAGCTTGGGGGAGTTGATACTTCTCCGTCGTATCTACTTTTCTGGACTCTTTTGCCCTTGTTTTGAACTCTAATTTGCATGACTTGAATGGAACTAACCCGGACTAACGCTGTTTTCAGCAAAATTGCCATGGTGTTGTTTTTGTGCAGAAATAAAAGTTCTCGGAATGACCTGAAAATTTACGAAGAATTTTTCTGGAATTAATGAAAAATACCTGCGCAAAGATCCACCTGAGGAGGTGAGCGAGCGGGCCACAAGCCCAGGAGGCGCGGCCACCACCCCCAGGCCACACCTACCAGGCTTGTGGGGCCCACGTTGTGCCACCGCCTCCAATTCCAGCTCTATTTAGTCCGTCTCGCCCGGAAAAAAAATCAAGGAGAAGAGTTCATCGCATTTTACGATACGGAGGCGCTGCCACCTCCTGTTCTTCATCTCGAGGGCAGATCTGAAGTCTGTTTTGGGCTCCGGAGAGGGGGAATTGACGCCTTCGTCATCACCAACCTTCCTTCATCACCAATTCCATGATGCTCTTCACCGTTCGTGAGTAATCTCATCGTAGGCTTGCTGGACGGTGATGGGTTGGATGAGATATATCATGTAATCGAGTTAGTTTTGATGGGGTTTGATCCCTAGTATCCACTATGTTCTGAAATTGATGTTGCTAGTACTTTGCTATGCTTAATGCTTGTCACTAGGGCCTGAGTGCCATGATCTCATATATGAACCTATTATGTTTTCATCAATATATGTGTGTTCTTGATCCTATCTTGCAAGTTGTAGTCACCTACTATGTGTTATGACCCGGCAACCCCGGAGTGACAATATCCGGAACCACTCCCGGAGATGACCATAGTATGAGGAGTTCATGTATTCAGCAAGTGTTTATGCGTTGGTCCGATTCTTTATTAAAAGGAGAACCTTAATATCCCGTAGTTGCCATTAGGACCCCGCTGCCACGAGAGGGATGGACAATAGATGTCATGCAAGTTCTTTTCCCTAAGCACGTATGACTACATACGGAATACATGCCTACATTAGGTTGACGAACGAGAGCTAGTTACTTATCTCTCCGTGTTATAGCTGTTACATGATGAATCACATCCGGCATAATCATCCATCACCGATCCAATGCCTATGAGTCTTTTACTACTGGTCCTTGCTACGTTACTTTGCCGCTACTGCTGTTACTTGCTACTGCTGTCACTACTGTTGTTACTTGGTGCTGCTGTCACGACTGTTGTTACTTGCTAATGTTGTCACTACTACTGTTACTTGCTGTCGCTGTCACTACTGCTGTTACTTGTTACTTTGCTGTTACCTGCTTCAAGACTTTTCTGGCGCCATTTATACAACAAGTTAGGAATAGTCTGCTGTCAACAGACCTTTTTCTGGCACCGTTGCTATCATACCACTTTGCTACTGATACTTTGCTTGCAGATACTAATCTTTCAGGTGTGGTTGAATTGACAACTCAGTTGCTAATACTTGAGAATATTCTTTCGCTTCCCCTTGAGTCGAATCAATAAATTTGGGTTGAATACTCTACCCTCGAAAACTGTTGCGATCCCCTACACTTGTGGGTTATCAAAACCCACCATATGCCTTCCTCAAAACAGCCACCATACCTACCTACTATGGCATTTTCATAGCCATTCCGAGATATATTGCCATGCAACTCCCACCGTTCCGTCTCATGACTTGTGCCATCACTCTCATATTGCCATTGCATGATCGTAAGATAGCTAGCGAGATGTTTTAACGTCATACGCCAAGCTAGATCGTTGCACATCCCGATACACTGCCGGAGGCATTTCCTATAGAGTCATCATCGTTCTAAGCTTTGAGTTGTGAGTAAATAAAATTGTGATGATCATCATTACTACAACATTGTCCCATGTGAGAAAATAAAAAAAAGAGGCCAAAGAGCCCAAAAATAAAAGAAAAAAGGAAAGAAAAAAAGAGAGGCCTAAGAGCCCAAATAAAAAAAAGGAGAGAAAAAGAGAGAAGGGACAATGCTACTATCTTTTTTCCACACTTGTGCTTCATAATAGCACCATGTTCTTCATGATTGAGAGCCTCTCGTTTCGTCACCACCATATGCTAGTGGGAATCTTCATTATATAAATTGGCTTGTATATTCCAATAATGGGCTTCCTCAAAATTTCCCTAGGTCTTCGTGAGCAAGCAAGTTGGATGCACACCCACTAGTTCTCCTTTTGAGCTTTCACATACTTATAGCTCTAGTGCATCCTTTCTATGGCAATCCCTACTCATTCACATTGATATCTATTAATGGGCATCTCCATAGCCTTTTGATATGCCGAGTCAATGTGACCATCTTCTCCTTTCTGTCTCACAACCACCACCACACTCTATTCCACCTACAGTGCTATATCCATGGCTCACGCTCATGTATTGCGTGATAGTTATAAAAAGTTTGAGAAAGTAAGAGTGCGAAAACAATTACTTGGCCAATATCGGGGTTGTGCATGATTTACATTAGTTGTGTGAGGATGATGGAGCATAGCCAGACTATATCATTTTGTAGGGATAACTTTCCTGGGCCTTGTTATTTTGAAAGTTCATGATTACCTTGCTAGTTTGCTTGAAGTATTATTGTTTTCATATCAATAGCAAACTATTGTTTTGAATCTTACGGATTTGAACATTCATGTCACATGAAAGAAGTTGCAAAGGACAACTATGTTAGGTAGCATTCCACATCAAAAATTCATTCTTTATCACTTCCCTACTCGAGGACGAGCAGGAGTTAAGCTTGGGGATGCTTGATACGTCTCCAACTATCTATAATTTTTGATAGTTTCATGCTATTATCTTGTCAAACTTTGGATCTTTTGTATGCCTTTTATATATTTTTTGGGACTAACTTATTAACTCAGTGCCAAGTGCCAGTTCCTGTTTTTTCCATGTTTTTGACCCCTTTCAGAGGAGGGTTTTGAACGGAGTCCAAACGGAACGAAACTGCCAAAAAGATTTTTTCCAAAACATAAAAAGATCGGGAAGCCTCAGAATCAGGGCAGGGGCCTGCAGGGACCCCACAAGCCCCCTAGCCACGGCCAGGGGGGCACGCGCCTCCGAGGCTAGTGGGCTCCCTGGGCCACCTCTGCCCTAGGTTTTCCGCCTATAAATTCCCTAAAATCCCAGAAAAAATCAGGAGATCATCGAAAGTACTTTTCCGCCGCCGCAAGCTTCTGTCTCCGCAAGATCCCATCTGGGGCACGTTCTGGTGCCCTGCCGGAGGGGGGATTCGGATACAGAGGGCTTCTTCATCAACACCATGACCTCTCCGATGATGCGTGAGTAGTTCAACATAGACCTACGGGTCCATAGCTAGTAGCTAGATGGCTTCTTCTCTCTCTTGGATCTTCAATACAAAGTTCTCCATGATCTTCATGGAGATCTATCCGATGTAATCTTATTTTGCGGTGTGTTTGTCGAGATCCGATGAATTTTGGATTTATGATCAGATTATCTATGAATCTTATTTGAGTTTCTTCTGATCTCTCTTATGCATGATTTCATATCCTTGTAATTCTCTTCGAGTTGTGGGTTTTGTTTGGCCAACTAGATCTATGATTCTTGCAATGGGAGAAGTGCTTGGTTTTGGGTTCATACTGTGCGGTGACCTCACCCAGTGACAGAAGGGGTAGCGAGGCACGCATCATGTTGTTGCCATCAAGGGTAAAAAGATGGGGTTTTCATCATTGGTTTGAGATTATCCCTCTACATCATGTCATCTTGCTTAAGGCGTTACTCTGTTCATCATGAACTCAATACACTAGATGCATCCTGGATGGCGGTAGATGTGTGGAATAATAGTAGTAGATGCAGAAAGTATCAGTCTACTTTACTCGGACGTGATGCCTATATGTATGCTCATTGCCTTAGATATCGTCGTGACTTTGCACGGTTCTATCAATTGCTCGACAGTAATTTGTTTACCCACCGTGACATTTTCTATTTTGAGAGAAGCCTCTAGTGAACACGATGGCCCCCGGGTCTACTCCACACCATATTTTTATCTTTACTCTTTCACTTCGTTTCACTTTCCGCCTTCAGATCTCACTTTGCAATCAAACTTGAAGGGATTGACAACCCCTTTATAGCGTTGGGTGCAATCTCTTTTGTGTTTGTGGAGGTACTCTGGACTTGACGAGATTCTCCTACTAGATTGATACCTTCGTTCTCAAACTGAGGGAAATACTTACTGCTCCTGTTCTGCATCGCCCTTTCCTCTTCAAGGGAAAAACCAACGCAAGCTCAAGAGACGACAGAAGATCTCTGTCGCCGTAGCAGTCACCTCTGCGCACCTGACCTTGGTATTCTTAAGAGCGCAGTAACGGGTGATAGAAGTTTCAACATGGGAGCTATAATCGTGAGGAGGCTAAATAATAATGCTAATGAAGGGGAATTCTTTGGTGGGATCTTTGTCACTCGCATAGCAAATTTTCTTGGAGTACCCATCCGCGAAGGAGATCCCCCGCTCCATACAGCTTTCCTTGATCGCGCCGCTATGACACGTTATCAGTTCCTTGAGAGGGATAATGAATCCCTCCTATACCGGTTAATATTTAACAGACAGCGTGTTTTCCATATTACCCTTCCTGCTCCTGCCTTCTTTGACTTTCAGGGAAAACGGAGATATTACATAACCAAAGGAGAGGCAGAGGAGTATGAGAGGGAGGCGAAGGTTGCTCGCCTCCGTGAGGCAGCTATTCAGGCGGTAGCTACCGCGTTCCCGTACAACCCCCATTATGATTTTGGATATCGCCCGGACCAGCCATGGGAGTAGACCAACTTAGGCCAAAAGCCTAAGCTTGGGGGAGTACGTGTTTCTCACCGACTTTATATTCATGCTCACACTTTCACTTTGATAGTCGATGTTCACACCTTGCCACTGTATCATCCATGCTAGTTTATTTCTTTTTCTCGCTTTCTTCTCGTGTGTTTGTTTAGATTGAGAAAACCCAAACAGATTTCTCGTTCTTCTTTTGCTTGTTGGGAGCTTTCCCGTGTAAATATTTTTTTTCTTTGGGTCAAGGTAGAACACCATGGTTACAATGTTTAGTGGCTCTCGCATGCATATCTGTTTATCTGTCAAAGAGCCATATTACTTTGTCTTCTCCTGTGTGTTTGCTTGCAGATTCCAGCTTAGTCCAATGCACTAACATTCTCATTATGATTCACATCATTCGGTTGTGCAAGTGAAAGGCAATAATGACGATATATGATGAAGTGAATGAGCCTGGAAAAGCTGGTATGAACTCGACCTATTTTGTTTTTGTTAATATGACTAGCTCATCATTCCTAATTCAGCTTTGTTATGAGAGAAACGTGTTTGCAACGACAACTTAGAGATCATAGTTTCTGATGCCATGCTTAATTAGCTAGGAGCTTATAATGGTTTGTCTTGGATGCCAACATGAATATCAAGATGATTATGATGTAGTATGATAGGATGGTATCCTCCTTTGAATGATTCAAGTGGCTTGACTTGGCGCATGTTTACGCATGTAGTTGAAACAAAATAAACATAGCCTCTATGATATTCATGTTTATGGTGATTTATATCTTACTCATGCTTGCACTCAATGTTGGTTAATTTCAATGCATATTGATGACTGTTGTCGCTCTCTAGTTGGTCACTTCCCAGTCTTTTGCTAGCCTTCACTTGTACTAAGCGGGAATACTGCTTGTGCATCCACTTCCAGAAACCCAAAGTTGTTCCATAGAAGTCCACCATACCTACCTATATGCGGTATCTACCTACCGTTCCAAGTAAATTTGCATGTGCCACTCTCTCCATCTTCAAGTAATAATCTGTTTTGCATGCCCGAATCGCTCATGTGGTGACAAGGGGCGGTCAGTATCTTCCATGCTAGGCGTGTTATCCTCGATATGTGTTTATTCACTATCACTCACGATAAAGGGGCTAGTAATTGGAATGCCCAGTTCCATGCTCAAATCGAAAAGATAATTGCAAACAAAACTCCCCCTGGATTGTTGTTGGTATGGACGGCACCCGAGGATTCGGCTAGTCGTGGAGTGTGATTGATCGGTGGGGGGAGTCAAAACTTTATTTTTCTGTTTGGGAACCACCTATAATATGTCTAGCATGGAAGATGGTGAAAACTCTTGGTCATCGCGTTGACAATGAAAGCATGCCACCCAAAATTATTTATCTCTGTTTTAAAAGCTTGAGCTCTAGCACCTCTGCAAATCAATGCTTCCCTCTGCGAAGGGCCTATCTATTTACGTTTCTGTTGAGTCATCCTCTCCTTATAAAGGCTCCAATTAGAGAGCACCCCCGTCATTTTTACGCTTTGCTTTTAATTGTTATTGAGTATGACTGTGATTGGATCTTCTTTGCCATGAATTACAATGTTCAGTCAGCCCTTGGTCTTTGAAGGTGCTCTGCATTTATGTTTTGTGGTCTCAGAAAGAGCTATCGAGATACCATCTGTTCATATTGTTTCATGATTATTTTGATTGAAGTGTTGACGTTTGAAACTTATTATTATTGCCCGCTAGTTGATTTTGCCATTGATATGAGTTTGCCATGAGACCTAAATGTCATTGCTTATGTGGTTAGCTTATGATCTTGCTGAAAATATTAATATGAATTATACATAATTACAACAACAAGATCAAAAAGAGTTCATAAAAGTTTTTCTTTTGTTTCTTTCAGTTTGTCAATCGAATTGCTTGAGGACAAGCAAGGCTTTAAGCTTGGGGGAATTGATACGTCTCCATAGTATCTACTTTTCCAAACTCTTTTGCCCTTGTTTTGGACTCTAATTTGCATGATTTGAATGGAACTAACCCGGACTGACGCTGTTTTCAGCAGAATTGCCATGGTGTTGTTTTTGTGCAGAAATAGAAGTTCTCGGAATGACCTGGAAATTTACGAGGATTTTTTGTGGAATATATAAAAAATACTGGCGCAAGAGTTACCTCGGGAGATGGAGCGAAGAGCCCACAAGCTCAGGAGGCGCGGGCCCCCCTGGTGGCGCGTGGCAGGCTTGTGAGGCCCTCGGGGCTCCGCAGCCTCCAACTCCAGCTCTATTTAGTCTCTTTCGCCCAGAAAACAAATCAGAGAGAAGAGTTCATCGCGTTTTACGATACGGAGCGGCCGCCACCACCTGTTCCTCCTCTGGAGGGCAAATCTGGAGTCCGTTCTGGCCTCCGGAGAGGGGGAATTGACGCCTTCGTCATCACCAACCTTCCTTCATCACCAATTCCATGATGCTCTTCACCGTTCGTGAGTAATCTCATCGTAGGCTTGCTGGACGGTGATGGGTTGGATGAGATATATCATGTAATCGAGTTAGTTTTGATGGGGTTTGATCCCTAGTATCCACTATGTTCTGAAATTGATGTTGCTAGTACTTTGCTATGCTTAATGCTTGTCACTAGGGCCTGAGTGCCATGATCTCATATATGAACCTATTATGTTTTCATCAATATATGTGTGTTCTTGATCCTATCTTGCAAGTTGTAGTCACCTACTATGTGTTATGACCCGGCAACCCCGGAGTGACAATAGCCGGAACCACTCCCGGAGATGACCATAGTATGAGGAGTTCATGTATTCACTATGTGCTAATGCTTTGTTCCGGTTCTCTATTAAAAGGAGACCTTAATATCCCTAAGTTTCCATTAGGACCCCGCTGCCACGGGAGGGATGGACAATAGATGTCATGCAAGTTCTTTTCCATAAGCACGTATGACTAAATACGGAATGCATGCCTACATCACATTGATGAACTGGAGCTAGTTACAAATCACCCCATGTTATAACTGTCACATGATGAATGTCATCCGGCATAATTATCCATCACCAATCCAATGCCTACGAGTATTTTCCTTCTAGTCCTTGCTACTGTTACCGCTACTTCTGTCACTGCTGCTACTGTTAACGTTGCTACCATTGCTATCACACTACTTTGCTACTGAAACTTTGCTGCAGATACTAAGTCTTTCAGGTGTGCTTGAATTGACAACTCAACTGCTAATACTCGAGAATATTCTTTGGCTTCCCCTTTTGTCAAATCAACAAATTTGGGTTGAATACTCTACCCTCGAAAACTGTTGCGATCCCCTATACTTGTGGGTTATTAGTTTCATTGGGTCATCGGAAAGTTTCGGGCATTTCCGGCACTGTACCAGGAGTAACGAATGGGTTCCCGGTGTTTAACGGGAGGGGCCCACCCACCTGGGAGTGAGCCCATGGACTTAGGGTGGCGCACCAAGTCCTTAGTGGGCTGGTGGAGCCAGCCCAAGAGGGCTATGGCGCCACAAGTAAAAATACCGAAGGAAAGAAGAAAGGTGGGAAGGAAGAGGAGGACTCCTCCTTCCCAAACCGAATTGGAGGAGGAGTCCTCCTCCACCTTCGGCCGGCGCACCCTTGGGACCCTTGTGCCCCAAGGCTAGCCCCACCCCTCCTCCTATATATATTGGTGGTTTAGGGATTTTTGAGACACAACTTTGCCACGTGCAACTCAAGCCTATTCCACATAGTTTTGCCTCTAGATCGGATTTCTGCGGAGCTCGGGCGGAGCCCTGTAGGAGTAGATCATCACCATCACCGGAGCGCCATCACGCTGTCGGATAACTCATCTACTTCTACGTCTCTCTTGCTGGATCACGAAGGCCGAGATCGTCATCGAGATATACCTGTGCTGAAAACGGAGGTGACGTCCGTTCGGCGCTAGATCGGAACGGTTCGTGGGACGATGGTGATTTGAATCACGAAGTTGTACCACTATATCAACCGCATTTCTTAACGCTTCCCGCTTAGCGATCTACAAGGGTACGTAGATCTAATCTCCTCTCGTAGATGGACATCACCATGATAGGTCTTCGTGTGCATAGGAAATTTGTTGTTTACCATGCAACGTTCCCCAATAGCGCTATGTAGGATGTTAGTACGAAAGCTACTGGCTAGCAATAAAGCAAAGCATCATCGAGCGCAAAATAATTAAAGACAACCCTATGGCTCCAGCCGGTTGCCGTAGCATCGATGTGCAAGTCAATATTTAACTATTACAACATGATCATCTCATACATCAAATATATCATATTATGTCTATGGCCATAACACATCACATGCATACGCTGCAAAAACAAGTTAGACGGCCTCTAATTTGTTGTTGCTTGTTTTACGTGCGTGCTTTGGGTATCTAGTATGACCACATTTACTTACACAAAACCACAATGGTGATATGCAAGTTGCTATTTAACCTTCTCTAAGGACCGGCTCGGTCAAATCCGATTCTACTAAAGTTGGAGAAACAAACACCCGCCAGTCATCTTTACGCAACAAGTTGCATGTCGGTTGATGAAACAGTCTCTCGTAAGCGTACGACTAATGTTAGTCCGGGCCGCTTCATAAAACAATATCGCCGAATCAAGAAAAGACAAAGGAGGCGGCAAATTAAACATCAACGCCCACAAACTCTTTTGTGTTCTACTCGATATATCATCTACGCATAAACCTTGCTCTGATACCACTATTGGGGAACGTTGCATGGGAAACAAAAAAAATCCTACACACACACAAGACCTATCCATGGTGATGATCATCTATGAGAGGGGAGATCGGATACACATACCCTTGTAGATCGCTAAGCGGGAAGCATTAAGAAACGTGGTTGATATTGTCGAACGTCTTCATGATCCGAATCGCAAGCATCCCATGAACTCCATCCTGATCTTGCGCCGAACGGACGGCACCTCCGCGTTTAGCACACGTGTAGCTCGATGATGATATCCGCCTTCTTGATCCAGCAAGAGAGACGAAGAGGTAGCTGAATTCTCCGGCAGCATGACGGCGTGGCGATGATGGTGGTGGAGCTACTCCGGTAGGGCTTCGTCGTACCGTACCGAACTATCTACGAGGTGTCACAAAGTGGTGGAGGGAGAGAGGGATGCGCCTTGGCTAGATGTGCCAAAAGCATCTCGCACCTCCACTATATATAGGAGGAAGGGGAGGGGTGGCGCCCTAGGGAAAAGCCCTAGGGTTCGGCCGATGCAAGAGAGGAGGAGGAGTCCTCCTCCAATACAACTTGGAAGGAGGAGGAGTCATCCTCCAATACAACTTGGAAGGAGGAGTCCTCCTTCCCCAATTCGGTTTGGCCCCACCCTCTTTTCCTTTCTCCCTTTGGCCGAATAGGCCTCTTCGGGCTGGCCACCAGACCACCAGGGGCTGGTGCGCCACCCTTGGGCCTCTATGGTTCTCTCCCGGGTGGGTGGCCCCTCCCGGTGGAACCCTTGAACCCATTCGTCACTCCCGGTACTTTACCAGTAATGCCCGAAAGCCTTCCGGAAGCCAAATGGATACTTTCTATAGATCAATCTTCGTCTACGGACCATTCTGGAAACCCTCGTGACGTCCAGGATCTCATTCGGGACTCCGAACAACATTCGGTTACCAACATCAATAATTCAACTATACTGAAACATCACCCAACCTTAAGTGTGGAGACCCTGCGGGTTCGAGAACTATGTAGACATGACCGAGACACTCTCCAATCAATATCCAATAGCGGGACCTGGATGCCCATATTGGATCCTACATATTCTACGAAGATCTTTATCGGTTGAACCTTTATGTGAAGGATTCAGTTAATCTTGTATAACATTCCCTTTGTCCTTCGGTTTGTTACTTGCCCGAGATTCGATCGTCGGTATTTCTATACCTATTTAAATCTTGTTACCGGCAAGTCTGTTTACTCGTCCGTAATCAAGGTTTTAAATTGCCGGCTATTGGATTTAGCGCCTGACTTTTCCATTGAGCTATTTGGGGCTATAGCTGGGCTATTTGAGGCTATAGCGGGCTATAGCGGTAAGATTGTGAAGGAAAGCAAAATAGCTGGACACTGCAGAAACAGCAATAGCGGCAGCTATAGCTGATAATAGCCGGGAATTTAAAACCTTGTCCGTAATACAAAATCCCGTGGCTAACTCTTTAGTCACATTGCTTGCAAGGCTTGTTTGTGATGTTGTATTACCGAGTGGGCCCCGAGATACCTCTCCGTCATATGGAGTGACAAGTCCCAGCCTTGATCCATGCTAACTCAACGAACACCTTCAGAGATACCTGTAGAGCACCTTTATAGTCACTCAGTTACGTTGCGACATTTGATACACACAAGGCATTCCTCCGTTGTAAATGAGTTACATGATCTCATGGTCATAGGAATGTATACTTGACATGCAGAAAACAGTAACAATAAAATAACACGATCACATGCTACGTTCATAGATTGGGTCTTTGTCCATCACATCATTCTCCTAATGATGTGATCCCATTATCAAGTGACAACACTTGTCTATGGCTAGGAAACCTCAACCATCTTTGATCAACGAGCTAGTCAACTAGAGGCTCACTAGGGAAAGTGTTTTGTTTATGTATCCACACGTGTATATGAGTTTCCATTCAATACAATTCTAGAATGGATAATAAACGATTATCTTAAACAGGATAATAATAACTATTTTATTATTGCCTCTAGGGCATATTTCCAACAACACCTTGGGTTCAGGTCATTTGGGAAACTTACTATAAGGACACATTACGAGGGACAAGAATGCTAGGTTCTTTTTGGTGGAAGAATATTCTCAAGCTACTGAACAGTTTCAAGGAAAAGGCGATTAGCAAAGTGGGCAAAGGGGGCACCATCTTATTTTTGACTTATAAATGGATAGGGGAGCCGCTCAGACTCAAGTTCCTAGAGCTTTTCTCATTTGCCACTAAATCAGACATCTCAATGTCCACCATTTGTGACCTATTTAAGTTATGCTAACATTTCCATATGCCATTATCACAACAACACTACATGAATTAGCTTCTTTGCCGTTTGCCATAGCAGACGGCAAAGGACCACGTCACGGACGGCAAAGAACTTTGTTGTGTGCTGGGTGACGGCCCAACTTTCAACACTGAAAGTCACAATAATGACATTCTTTACCATTTGCAAGGGCGCAGCGGACTGTAAAGATCTTTGTGTCGGTTTCCCTAGGCGAGCAAATGGCAAAGGGGCTAGACAGCAAAGCACATCTGTCAGCCCCATTAGGTGGCTACCGACAACCTTTGTTGTCATCTGACATGTGCCTATCTTTGTCGTGTGCCATCCCTGGCCTTTGCCGTCTGTCAGCCTTGGCTTTTGCCCTCTACCAGCGGCCCTGCCTCCGCGAGCCCTGGCCTTTGTTGTCTGCCACCAAACTGCAAAGTGACCAAATGGGTCACTTGTGGTGCTCCCAGGTTGCACAGGTAGCTGCCACGTGGCACCTTTGCCATCAGCTGGCAGACGGCAAAGGCCTTTGTCGTCAGCTCGCAGATGGCAAATGTCTGTGTTGCCACTTTTTTGTTTGTTTTCACTTATTGTTAATTTAGATTGTCTAAAGAAGAAATTACCCAAAAGCTGTTGGTCACCATCTCAGCCCTCGTACGGCACAAGACACCATCGATCATCTCCTCCGACGGGGCATGGACAACCTTGTTGTGCTGACAGCTCAATCCTAGTTGAGGAAGTTGACCCTCATCGCGCAACATGACAAAGCACACCAAGGATGGTGTTCGGTTTGCGGACTCCAGGGAGTGATGCCACCTCGTGCAATATGACAAGGTCAAGGTATTATATATTTTAAGAAACGTGAAGGAAAAAGGTACAAAAGAGTAAATGCATTAACTTCCCCCATCAGCCCTAATCACCGGCCTTTGCTCGTGGGTCACTTGCACGGGCGGGAGCCGTGTACCACCATGCTGGTACACGGGGACCTCCTCAACCACCTCGCCCTCACAATAACGAGACTCATCCCCACCACCATCAGCATGGCCACCCGACCGCTCAGTCGGATCCGGTCAAGTACCCCATCCGGACGTCTCTTGGGACGCAGCCCCTGGATTCAAACTCTCGTGGGCCGAAGCCTCTGGGACCGGAGTCTCCTCGGATGTAGCCCTTGGGACCAGAGTCTCGTGGGTCGAAGCCTCTAGTACCGGAGTCTCGTGGGCCGAAGGCCCATCAACCAAAGGCTCGTCGTCTGAAGTCCCCGTAGCCTCCACCTCAAATGGGTCCACCCTAGTAGTCCTGTGCTCGGGGTGAATGAGCTGGGGGTGGCGGCGAGGAAGGCGTAGCAGTCCGCATACACCACATGCGGTATGTGTGCGAATGTCTAATATGCCACACATATGATAAATATCGGAACCCTTAAGTTAATAGATCAAGTCATCGATTAATCGCTACTTCCAAATCAACAGCCAGTTACCGATTTCCTAAACATTGCTCATTAGACTAGAACAAACATTGTGCAAATAACGAGTAGCGGGTCACGAATCAAGATCATGTTTGTAGATTGTGCTAATGGTCGCACAACCATTTCCGTTCCCTAAAAAGTCAGGATGTAAGTGGATAAGTCGGTGGACGCTTCGCGACTTGCCGCGCCGGCCCACCATTCTTATGTGGTTTTACGTGGTTGTCTACCTAATGTTTATGTGGTGTTTGTGGCGTTCTTGGACAATCATGAAAGAAAATAAAAGAGAACCTAAGTATGGTGTACACTGTGAGGTCCTGCATTGGGGCACCATGAGGAGTACTTTCCGGCGAATTTTTGTCCAAAAGGACCCCTTCGCGAACGTGAATGCTAAAAAAGACCGCCTGCGAGTGGAAAGGAGGGAAAGGACCCCCACCCCGGGTGGCGGCAGGCGCGCCAGGCGGCACGTGGCACCTGCCGCCACCGCAGGAGGCGGCCGTGGGGCCTGCCGCCACCGCCCGAGGCGGCTGGGGCCTGCCGCCACCAGCTGAGGCGGCCGACGCCAGATGTCGTTCCCGCCCGGCTGCAACGTAACGGCGACAGAGCGGTGTGGGCCGTGCCGCCTCGGGAGTAGGCGGCCAGGCGGGCACTGTTTCCGCGCGGCAGACCGGCCGACACTGTTGCTGATTGCGCTGATTTCCGTACGCGCTGATTCCCAGGCTGAGACAGATATTTCCCGCTCCCACCGACGAAACAGTGGGAATTTTTCCCCCTCCCACCGACGAAACAGTGCGAAACTTCTTCTTTATAAGCGAACCGCGTCGCTGCCTCCTCTCTCACTCTCTTCTCCTGCCATTGCCTCCCGTGTCACTCTCTTCTCTTTCTCTTTCTCACTCTCTTCTCTTTCTCTTTCTCACTCTCTTTTCTTTCTCTCAAGAGCTACTCCGTATGAATGTTTAAGTGGCGATTTAGGACGGTTTAAAGTTAGATTTTGAAGACGTTGTAGTTGAAGAAAAGATAGATCAAGGTAAGAGCTTTCCATATCTGTTGGTCGTGTTTGCATGCATGATGTATTTATTTTGTTTGATTAGTTTCTAAGTATGTGTTTTCTTTTGTCTTAGGGAGCGTATTATCACTTTTGTGGAACTATTTTGAAGACGTTGTAGTTGAAGAAAAGATAGATCAAGGTAAGAGCTTTCCATTTGTGTTGGTCGTGTTTGCATGCATGATGTTTTTATTTTGTTTGATTAGTTTCTAAGTATTTGTTTTCTTTTGTCTTAGGGAGCGTATTATCACTTTTGTGGAACTATTTTGTCATGCGATATGAACTACTAAGTTGAAGATCAAGGTATGAGACTTTGTTCATATTTGTGTTCATGTGATAATAGGTCGACTATGTTCATATATTACCAATGATTTGTTCGTGTTTGCATGCAACTGGTATTTAGAAAGGAGCCGGAAAAATGCCTATGTAACTAGCATTTTTGTAAAAAACATGTAATAATATGTTAGCTCCATTAGTATTATTACATGCAAGACGCGTGTGTAATATATTTGTTTATTTGATAATTTGTCGACCCCGTAGAAATATGACTCGTGATATATATATATATATGCATGCAGTATGTATTTTTAGACTTTTGCTAGCACGGAAATAATTATGTGTGTAATATTTTTGTTCATATGAAAATAGGTGGAATTCGCTGATATTATTCTGGTGATATATTATATTCGGAAGGATATCCTAATTTAAACTAGAGGTATGAATGACATATTGTAATTCATCTTCTATTTATTTTATAGATGTAGTGTCACGATAAATGGTACAATATAAATTATTATGTGTAGATGTAATGGATGTTGTTAAATTGTTATATGTAAAAAAGATAAGTAATGGATGTTGTTATTACAAAGTAAATATGAAAATATGATTTTTAATGGACTAACGATGTAAATATGGCTGCTCGTTAGGTACTATGGAAAATTTGTTAGTGTTTTATGGGCACATCGTACGTAAGGGTCCTTCTGGTGTGGATGTGTCTAGGTGCGGGATGACTACGGTTGTAGTGAAAGACATGGTTAATGTAGAGTATGCGGCAGTTAGAAGGTGCATCCGATCGGTGTTTGGTTCAGCGATGAATGGAAAAAAATGACCTTGGAGGCTTTCGTGGTTGAGGGAGGAAATCGTTGGGTTCTGCGACGGGTTACTGGTGAAAGAGCATGGGCGTCGTACATGGGTTTTGCAAGCAATCCCAATAACTCCATGTATGGACAACCCATGGTTTATGTGGAGTTCATTTCTGCCAGTGATGTCGCCGAGTGCAGTAGCGGTGCCGGTGAGGCCGAGTTGGCCATAACTGTAGCCCCCGACGCCGGCCCATCGGAACCAAGTGGTGGCGAACATATGGCCATAACTGTAGCCCCCGACGCCGGCCCAACGGAACCAACAGGTGGCCAACAAGTGTATGACACGGGATATTGGTCTGCGGTCGTTGACATGAGCGAACATGTCGAGGGATTGCCGGAGGCGCTAGATGATGACGATGATGGTCATTCTTCTGCGTCTTCGGAATCAGATGATGATAAAGTTGTTCCTCCTGAGAATGTGGTCGCTGCAGCAATCAACCCAGAGTTTTTACAGGTTATGAGCATCACCAATGAATTTCACTCTGTTGCTGGCCTAGACGCGGGGAGTCTGGCCGTTGGACAGATTTTCCCAGATAAGAAATCTGCTAAACAAGCAATACATAGCTATGCAATTGCTATACACAGGCAACATAGAGTGAAGCAGTCTGATAAAAAGGAGTTGAAGCTCATATGCATCCATCGCGAAGCGGGTTGCCGCGGAAGAGTTATTGCTCGCCAGAAGCCTGGGGTATGTCAGCCATGGCATGTCACAAAAATAGAGCAACATGGTTGTGAGCAAACCGGCACTCTTTCAGAGCACCGCAATGTGACTGCAGAATATGTGTCACAGGTGATGCAAACCATTGTGCAGCAAAGTCTTAATATTAGTATTAGGGCTTTGCGTGCAACTGCATCTGATCTGATTGGTTTCCCTGTCAGCTATAGCAAGGCTCGTCATGCAAAGGAAAAGATATTTCAGAGGTTGTATGGAATCTATGAGGAGGCGTACTCTTTTGCCCCTAGAATGTTGCATCAGATTTCAGTTGCTAACAGGGGGACTCAAGTTTTCCGGAAAGAACGTCCAAATCCATTGAACCCGGACGAGCAAATCCTGGACCGCTTATTCTGGGCATTCGCCCAGACTATACAAGCATTCAAGCATTGTCGTCCGGTTGTATCAATTGATGGTACATTTCTCACTGGAAAGTACAAGGGCACACTCTTAGTGGCGATGGCAGCTGATGCAAACAATCAACTTCTTCCTATTGCCTATGCACTAGTGGAGAGCGAAAACAAACATAGTTGGCTATGGTTCCTGTGTTGCCTGAAGATGGGTGTCATCAAAGATCGGGAAGGGGTTTGCATCATCTCTGATCGCAACACCGGACTATTAAGCGCGCTTGAGATAATTAAGGCTTCACAAGATCCAGATTGGGGGTGGCCCGATCTGGAGACAAGGTGGTGCATGAGGCATTTGGCAGCTAATTTTTATTCGAAATTCAAAAACAAAGATTGGTTCAAGCTATTCAAGAGGATGTGCATGCAGAAAACTACAGCAAAAATGAATGCTATCTGGGCAGGTATCAACGGTCAGATCGAGCGTGCATCCCTCCCGACGAGAGAAGACCGGAGGGGTCGTCGAACAGCAATAAATTTGAGCCAGTGGATTAATGAGAATTGTCCCAATTTGTACAAGTGGGCGCAGTCTCATGACACTGGCGCTAGATACGGTATAATGACAAGCAACATGTCCGAGGTGTACAATGGTGTTCTTAAAGGGGTGAGGGCACTACCTATCACATCACTAATTGATGAAACTTGGAACCGGACTGTGTCATACTTTGCAGATAGAGTCACCGTTGCCAAGGCACTAGTTGATTTGAACAAGACCTGGTCTGAGAAGATGCAAAGACATCTTGATGACAAAGCAAAGAAGTCGCAAAGACATGGGTGCAGGCAGGTAGATGCACTTAGGAATAAATGGGAAGTTAGTGTGCGAGCAAAGTTTGTGAAGGGTCACCACAGGGGAGAAAAAAACAAGCTGTGACGCTTGGCGCAACCTCGTGTGAGTGCACTTGCAACAAGCCCAAGCTTCTGGGATATCCTTGCAGTCACGTATTGCGGGCAGCTGCAGATCAACAAACTAGTGTCGAGCCATACGTATCACCATACTTCAACATGCACAATTTGTACAACACTTGGAACGGTGAGTTTTGGGCATGGGGCATTGATACGAACTACAAGCAATTATGGCCAGAAGGCACCACATGGGTTCCAGATCCCGCATTGATGCGAACCAGCAAGGGACGGCGTCAGTCTAGGCGTCATCGTAATGACATGGACCACAACCAGTTGGGAGAACCAAGGCGATGCCGCGTATGTAGGTGTGCTGGTCACCCGCGTAGGGAGTGTCCGTATCGTAACAACAACACTGCGTGATATGTAATCATGCTATGTATTCATAATTTCATCGTGATGTAATATTCGGAATATGTATTTTAATTTAATCGTGATGTAATATTCGGAATATGCATTTTAATTTAATCGTGATGTAATATTCAGAATATGTATTTTAATTTAATCGTGATGTAATATTCGGAATATTTAATTGAATTTCATCGTGATTGCAGGTTATGGCTGAAATGCCCCAGCTTTTGAATGGTTATCACGACAACCACCACCATTGCCAGCTTTTCATAAATCCAAATCATGAAAATCCTCCTGAGACCTTCCGGCTTCGAACTGTAAAGACGCACTGGTCAATAGAGAATCGGTTCCTTGAACACCTTGAGGCTTATGGACTCCTACATTTTGCGAACATCGCAGCTCGTCGAGGTAGTTTTACTGCCGACCCATCCCTTTTGACATCCCTCGTTGATAGATGGAGACCGGAGACCCACACATTTCACTTTCGATGTGGAGAGCTTGCACCTACTCTAAAAGATGTGTCAATGATCACAGCTTTACCAATTAGAGGTGTGCCAGTGGTACATCCACGAGTTTCTCCTAATTGGCCAGCAGATGTCTCTGCCCGTCTGAGGCTCGAAATGCCCATATCAGATCGTTCTGGTCCGCCTCGAGGTGTCCCACACAGCTGGCTTCGTATTAACTTCGAAATTTTATCTACCCATGCTGGCCAATTAGGAGAGACACCTGTTTGCATATTTGTTGTGGCTCTTCGGTGTGATGTTTCCTAATTCTCACGGGGAGGTAGTTTTGCCTGGTCTCATCTATTTTGCCGCAAAGATAGTAGACGAACCTTTACCCCAAAATCCACCATATAGCTTTGGTTCTGCTTTGCTTTCTCACACATACCGAGGGTTGTGTGATGCCACTCAAAAAACGGCATTCACATCTAAAGCTCCATTACTTTGTGTCTCCTACGAGTTTCTACAGTTGTGGTCCTGGGAATACTTACCTGCAGGACGACCGCAGATAGTAGAACCCGCAACCCCGTACAACTATGGTGAGGGTGTTGTAACTATGTCCACTCGGTGGATGCTGGGTCGAAAAAAATGGTCTACTAAAATTGCAAAAAATTGTTACCCCATATACCATGATCAGTTTGAGCTTCTTAACGACTCACTAATAACATGGAACCCGTGGACTGAGGCGCACGTTGATATGGTATTTGGTTCGCAACACATGCCAGTGGAATGCATGAGAGATAGTGCCTTTTGGATGACTCGCTGCAATTTACTCTATCTATGGTTTGTGGAACCGTATAATCCTGACCGTGTCATGAGACAGTTCGGTCTATATCAAGATATTCCACCACCGGTTCCAAGATGTATCGACGAAGAAACTCATAAGTAAGTAAGATGTGACCTAGCTAAATAGATATTCCATCAACTATTCTTGAATTTTTTTTTTGTTATCTATAATTACAGGATGAGCAATATGGGTAGATCTGGTGTGGACTGGAATGCAGAAAACATTGAATGGATAAATCAGTGGAATAATGAAGCTCTACAAAATATAGTGCCTCAGCAACGGTAATTTTACTAATGTTAATTTAATTATGTGCTTATAAAATACAGAATGTGATGTCAATTTAGTAATGTTAATTTATTTATGCAGAACGTATGATGCAACTACGACAGAAGCGTACTATAATTGGTATCGCATGAGCACGCGTACTAGACTGACGAGTGAACCACCTACGATGCCAACACATCCAACGCATATGGAACAGTTGCAGAGACGGATGGACACATCATCAGCTTACTATCGTGACTCCGCGGTAATAATCAACATCTTGCTATTCAGGTCCATCATTTCATGAAAAAATTAACCAACGAACAACGATTTTTTTCAGATTGATATTTGCACCCAAGTACAAGCGATGGCGAGGGAAGGAATGCGAGCCCAGGGAATTGATCCTAAAGGCAGGTCCTTCTTTAAAAAAATTAGCGAATTCGTGAGCACAAGGTTTACGAGATGCGGTACAGAGAACGACGTTGTCACTGCAGCGTACAACATTCCGGGACCGAGGTCAGCTAGACCGAGTGCGGCGCCGTCGTCATCCATGCGGTGGGGAGAGGGTCCTAATACTACGCCGACACTTCCACGACATGACTCGTCTCTACCAATACATGGGCAGACATCACAGGTAAATGCTCCAGATGTAGGTTCGACGCCCGAACAGACTCATTTCGTGGAGCAGGATGCATATACAGCATATGGCGCACACATTCAAGGATCTCGGCCATATCTGCCAACGCGAGGGATTAGGATGCCCGAGGAGAATCGTTGGGCTGAGACAAGCGAGGGAGCACAAAGCTACAACAGCGGTCAGGTATGTACAATTATAATAAGCAATTACATAACTTCTATTTACACATCTTTTTGCTACACACAATTTATTTTAAAAACATTTTTTCGTGGAGCAGGAAATTAATGATCCATCATGGGGAGATGAACATACCCAGCGTGGCGTACAGAAAGAAATACTCACAGAAACCCATGATACTCAATGCACGCTCCCAGGAATGATAAATGATTTTTTCGGGCAGGACGTTATTGGTCCATCTTACATCAATTCTGAGTCACAACCATTCACCTACAATTTAGAATCATCATCTCAATATGGATTTCAGACTCCACCACCTATGCATGAGTCGCAGACACAGGAACACGAGGGACAGTACGGTCGTGGTCTTCGTGAACACAGACCACCTGATCGATTGTCACCCTCCGGTCGTCGGGCAAGGCGAGCTGGTCGTCGTCGCATAGGGTGATTCGTCTATGTATGTGTGCGAACAATTGCATCTCTCTATGTCAGTTTCAAACTTTCAGATGTACGTACAAGACATCTATGTAGTTTCATGAAATAAAAGTTCTCGATATATTTGAAGTTGCTTCCATAAAATAAGATACATAAAATAAGATTCATAAAATAACATACATAAAATAACATACATAAAATAAGATACCTTAAGATGTAGAGTTCATAAAAAAAACTACATAAAGTCGTCGTCATCCTTCGACGATGCAGAGCTCTCGCCCTTTGACGAAGCACTACTCTTGGCCTTCGTCGATGATGTGCTCTTGGCCTTCGTCGATGACGCGCTCTTGGTACTCGGCATGAAGATATCGTCTTCGTCCTCACTATCGTCAATCCATAAGAAGGGATGTTTTACTCCACCTCCACCGCGTATGTGTTGGCCTTTCTTCTTCCATCTTTCATTCGACCGCAGAAGTTCTTTCCGGATCTCCTCATATGTCCTTGCAGGCCACCCCTTCCTAGCTAATGCGTGGGCAACCTCATTCAGTAGCGTGTCACTACTGATGAGTTCATCCCATGAAACTATTCTATTATCTATCTTGAAATTGCTAGCTAAGCGCAGAAGACACTCGGACATACCACTATGAAAACTACGATCGAAAGGATAATGAGACATTTTCAGCACACTCCTTACCCACCTTGGTCTGGAGGGGGTTTTATAGGTGCAGCAGAGCGAGACGAATAACTAATGGTGGGAAAACGAGGAGGGAAAGCGAGGCGGGAAAGCGAGGGCGGGAAAGCAAGGGCGGGAACAAAATGGCGGCAAAGCTATACGCGGGATAAAATGGCGGGAAAGCGAGGCGGGAAATAAATGGCGGGATAAAATGAACATACACGTAGCTGAAATTAAGATACTCATTGCGGAAATTAAGATACACATTACTGAAAATAAGATACAATTTGCCGAAATTAAGATACAACTTGCAGAAATTAAGATACAACTAACACAACTTAACATACAATAAAATAAATCTACTGAGTCCAACGTGGATATTTTCCTTTTCCATCACCAGCTTCTTCTGTTGCCTTGGCGGCACGAGCCCTTTCTCTCTTTCTCTCCCTCTCAGCTTCACGGGCCTGTTCCCGCTGTCTGTAAACCTCCTCCAGCCGAAGTTTCCCTTCTTGATTTTTCCTTATCATCTCATCAAGAAAAGCCCTCTGCTCCACACAGTAATCTTCCCACTCTTTCTTCTGCTCTGCTTTCTCCTCTGCTTCAGCCTTCTCACGACGCTCTTCCAAGTCCAAGCTAGCCCATGCACGGCGACCTCTTTCACGAATCTCGGTCACCGCCCAGTCCGGCATTTCCGTGTCAATCCAACGATAGTACATGCAGAGAGGAGGAGGAGACTAAAGGATGGATCAGATTCAAGTAAACAATAATATCAAATAACAATAATCTGGATGACTTGAGCATACCGGAGGCCTGACGTACGCAAAAATAGATTCGGGTGGATCAGATTCATAATTGGCGAACATGAAAAACTTCATGCCCAACCAATCTGAAAAATCCGTCACCTCCTTCACCTTGCAGACATCTCCGCACCAACATCGAACTGCTTCCACCCCCCGAGGCAAGCTTGCACTCTGCATTTTCCTAGGCCTAATGCTCTGATCCGAACAAGACAAACTCATACTGACTATGGAGGTGCAGGTGCTTTGAAGTCTGTCTGATGGTGAAGAGAGTTTCACTCCCTGCCTCCTTTTATAGGCTCCGCCGGATGTCTACACGGGAAAAAAGGGCGCGAAAACGAGAAACTGCAGCGGGAAAATTTGGCGGGAAAATAACGCGGGAAAATTAGGCGGGAAACTATTGCACTGCTCGTCCGTCGTTATCGCGTGTACATTCTAAAATAAGTCCATATACATCCATATGTAGTCTTGTAGTACGAACTCTTAAACGACTCTTGTAGTTACTTTTGTATAAATGATATTTTTTTTCAAACCATGAAAGAGAATTGTGTGTGATCATTATAGAAGATAAAGAAGAAACAAGTACAAAGCTCTAAGCGTCATACGAAAAAAAGACCAACTTTACTAAGAGCATCATTATAGAACCATGAAAGAGAATTGTGTGTGATTATACGAACAAGGATTCAAAATCATTTACTTTCATGTAAATGATAGTTGCATTTTAAGTATTAAGATTACATATTATGGCGACCAACGAGAGCATCATCACCAAGTGATTAGTTAGTAATGTTTTCTACTTTATTCCATGGCAGTGTCACTGCTGCGATAGCAATCAAACATTCACTCCAAAAATATTTGATCGAGAGCTAAAACATACTTTCTCTATAAATAAATATAAGAAACGCTATTGTAAACAATGTCGACCTAGAGATAAAAGCCCCACGAAACCACCGTAATGAACAGTGTCGACCAGGAGACAAAGAGTCCCTCTGAAATCGCCGCGGTGAACAATGCTGACCTGAAGATGAGAGCCCCGTGAAACCACGGAAAAAACCGCCCGCCTTCACCGGCGTGGATATCTTGGTTTTGGTTCGAGGGATGGGGGATAACCACGGCCCAACAAAATATCCGTAGTATATGCCTCCCATGCACTTAGCCATCCGTGCAACTTGCACAATATTTTTGTTCAAAAGGATTGCAAGGTCGGAACCGGAGCAAGTTGGCAGGAGTAAATTTTGGCTATTTTGACGGTGGAGAGCGGGAAAAATTTCGACGGTGCAGACAGCCTCGGAATCAGCCGACAGCGTGGGAATCAGCGTTGTCAGGTGGGAATCAGCGCGGTCATCCACAGTACCGGCCGCCGGCTGCCGAGGCGGCAGGGCCCGCGTGGCCGCCTCCTCTAGTGACGGCATGTCCCACCAACGTCTAACCGTTCCGTCGCGGCTACGGTGGAACGGAAATCCGAGTCGGCCGCCTCAACTGGTGACGGCAGGCCCCAGCCGCCTCGGGCGGTGGCGGCAGGCCCCACGGCCGCCTCCTGCAGTGGCGGCAGGTGCCACGTGCCGCCTGGCGCGCCTGCCGCCACCCGGGGTGGGGGTCCTTTCCCTTCTTTCCACTCGCAGGTGATCTTTTTTAGCATTCACGTTCGCGAAGGGGTTCTTTTGGACAAAAATTTCTTTCCGGCAAGGTGGCGTACAGACGCGAAATGCAAACCTGCCTCGATTTTACTTCGCTCCTGATTTATCTGCTGCTGGCCAAAAGCAACCGCACATGTATAGTGATTAAGGCATAATCGGTTGATGGATTGGTTAGCTAGCAGAGCGTGTTAGCCCATGACGGTACACACCCTTCGTTGGCCGACTGCAGAGCGTCGTCATCGTGCTCACTCGTCACCACGACCGTTGTCGTCGAGCTGGATCGCGTCTCCAAGTCCGCGCGCTAGCGATGTCGTCTCATTCGTCGTGTGCTTCTTCGATGCCCTCGTCGTGACCCATGCTTGTGTGAATCTCGCCACTAGACCTTAGTGTTTTGCCATCAGGTAAGAAAGCAAAGGAAGCAACTCCCTGCAGCCACTGGCACCGCTGGTCTTGATGGATTTGTTCATATATGCCACGTAAGAATGGCGGGAGTCCACATACGCCACCTAAGGCGTTTTATGTGGACGGCGTATGTGAAATTATTGAACGTCACTGCCACTTACATCCTTACTACTTCCTCCGTTCCTAAATATAAGTCTTTTAAGAGGCTTCACTAAAAGGACTATATACGGATGTATATAGATATAATTTAGAGTATAGATTCATTCATTTTGTTCCGTATGTAGCCCTCTAGTGAAATGTCGAAAAAGACTTATATTTAGAAACGTAGGAAGTAAAAAGCATGGCTGTTGCATGGGATGACGCGGCCCATAAATAAAACAACGAGTATTTCATCAAGAAACAAAAACACCACAGCCGCCTCAACCGCAAAAGAACACCCGATCGCACCTTCTGCTCGACCAGAAACCGTTGAGAACCCGTGATGAATCAAAGAAAAAAAGGTGGAGAAGCCAACGGCGCTCCAGTGCCCTTCCTCGGACGCATGGAGACGGAGCCATAGCCGGGTAGCCTAGCCCGCATGCAAAGCAACAAGCTACGAGTACAAAAGGATCACGTCCTACACCACACACAAGAAGGTCCTTCAGCTTCAGCCTTCAGGCGAGGCGTGACGTGAGCCTACACTACAGATATATAGCTCCTTTTGTCCACGCCGGCTTTTGGCCGTAGCAAGCTTCATCCGGCGGCCGGTAGCGAGACGGGAGCCGAGTCCACGGCATCTTCCTCGGTCTCTTCGCCCGACGCTGCCGAGCGGCCCCCATCCATGATCCATGCATCGTGCACGCGCATGGTCCTATGCGCACGGCATGCGCGCTCGCTCCTCCACGACCCGGCACGCCGCCACGGCATCGGATCCCCTTCACGTCGCACAGGGACTCCGTCTCCAGTCACGCAGGACGGCATGTAGGGGAGCACAGTGCCACTGGTTTTGTCTGCCGCGCGTGTCGGTCGGTGTTTCCCCCTGTTTTGGCATAAACAAAAACAAAAGAAAGCAATGCAAGCAGTGGCGACTCTCGTTGGGTGTCTTGACACTCTTTCCCGCTTTTACGAAAGCCACGGGCTCGCTTTGACTTTTGCCCTTTAACTAAAACGTATTAGTTTTTCCTCCTTTTCGCTGCTGATTGCCCTAATGATCTGATCTGTGTTGTGTGGCCCTGAGTTTTTTTGGGTGTACCGGACACGCTGAAAAGGAGACGGGAGGCCGTCGGTGCTTGCCGCGGGTTACTCACTTTCATGTACGCTGGTAGTACAGAAAATCAACCGCGAAGCGACTGATTGGGCATGGCCGGACCAACCATTTTGCAACCTAATCTTGGGTTGGGGCGAGCAGCTCATACGACGATGGTGATCGCCGAAAGGAGAAAAGGGCAGGCAGCTCGGGACGATTGGTCCATCCACTCGCCCAGCTCTCACAACTACACACCAGGGGTGGGGTATGGCGCCGGGCCCAGCTTCAAGCGTAGGTTATGTTAATTTCCGTTGGAGTGCATTGGTGCCACGAGAGGCCTTGGGTTCCAACGTGACTTTGCGGGCGTCTCACGGCAACGGCGCGTGGTTACTAACATAGAAATCGGGAAGATCCGCTTGCCGATGCCGTCACTGTGCTAATAAGATAGGAAAACCAAGACGGGAGACGCAAGGTATCAGTCAATGACACTGTGGTTTATGTGCGTGGTGGAGCATCAACTAGTACTAGTACGAACAGTGCGGCACTCCTCCCTCCCGTCTTTGGCTCCGCCTCCGGGTGGCAATGCCCCCCACGCGGGTACGCACTCCACTCCACTGTCCGTAGATGTCCATCCGCTCCTTCGTTGAAATGGGTATTCAGTTTTGTCGTCCGGCTGCTTGCATGGGTTCACTCCTACGATGAACAAAAGAAAACGCTCAGAAACGAAGCTTGGTTTAACCACGACACGGTACGCTGGTGGATGGATGCCTTGCAAGTACAACGGCCAAAGCAGAACTTTTTACCGGAAAATGTCCTCCACGGCAGGGCAACTGCTCGTAAATTCCCACCGCGGGTACCACCACCACCACCACCACCGGGAAAGGTTATGGATCGAGAGCGAGTAATTGCGAGCCTCGGGCCATGGCGGGGGCACACAATAAAACGCAGCTGTACGCACGGCGCCCTGCCCTGCCCTGCCGCGACGGAAAAGCGGGCGACGGCTGTTCACTCGCGATCCCACGTCCACCATCACGTGCCCCGCGACACGATCTATCCAACCATCTCTACGTAGCCGGTAGACCCCTCGGCGCTGCCCGTTGATCTATCTCTTGACCTATCTATCTACCACTGGTGGGTGTGGGATGTGCACAGCAGCGCACGGTGGAGTGTGAGCTGGTCGATCCATCGATCATGTGTTCAGTGAGAGGCAGACCCACCCGCTGATTATGACAAAAGATTTAGGTGAGCAGTAGTCCTATCGCTGATTAGTTGTTTTTTTAGTACATCCGCTGTTCCTGCAGTCTTGCTAATGATATTTTGGGCCGACACCTGTTCCTGTCTGGCCAGGACGTTTGGCTTTCCGCACCGTACGCGCTCCTGTTTTTGTTGCAACATAATTAACCACGTAGTCCTAACCATGTTTCAAGTCAAACTGTCTTGATTATCTTTGGATTTCATGTATCACCCGCAGCTTTAATTTGGTGAATTCTTCCGCTGTATCTTCGTGAGCATTCTCAGTTTTTATGGATGGTGTTGTTTGGCCGAACGGCTTTTTTTCCTTCCACAATACGACACAAGCACGTGTGTCATATATTCATAGAAGAGACAACAAGAAGATCGACCGCGGTTTACATACTTTTTCTTTTCATCGGTGACGTGGACGTTTTTAACCTTAAGAAATTTGGTTCTGGTTTGAAATGGGCGGACCCACCCTCTAAAACTTGGGCGGGAATTGAAATGCCGTGCAGCGACAATGAGAGAGATCTTTTCTCAGCGCCTACGAATGTGGTTATTGGTGATGGCAAAAAAGTCAAGTTGAAATCCCCCTAGCTTAATGGCCTTCGGGTTAAGGACGTTTTTGGTCAGCAAGGCTCTGGACAACAACTTCTGGACCCGGCAAATCGACACTAATGAGGGACTTACTTTGACATATATCGTTGAGTTTGCGGCCCTTTGGGAGATGGCTGATGGTGTGGCTCTTAATCTTGATAGAAAGGACACTATATCATGAAAACTCACTTCCGGTAGAGAATATTCCGGGGCTACGACATACATGGCGCAGTTCACGAGCGTCGCACGCAACCCAACTTCGCCCACAATATGGAAGAACTGGGCCCCTCTAAAGCGCAAGTTCTTCGCTTGGCTTATCATACAAGACCGTGTGTAGGCGGCGGATCGACTACAACAACGAGGATGGCCAAATTATGGTCTTCGCCCCTTATGCAAGCGAACTCGGGAATGAGCTACCCATCTTCTATTCCCGTGTAGATTCATTGTCCGTGTCTGAACGTGGTTGTTGATTGCTTGGCATCCAAGACTACTCGCAGCTCGATTGGCGTAATGAAGGCACTATGCATGACTAGTGGCTGAAAACGATCAATATGGAAGGGCATATCAAGAAAGCAATAGTCTCTGTTCTGATGTTGGTCATCTGAGAAATTTGGAAGGAGCGGGACGC